>NC_138767.1:61251851-61851851 GCF_965113315.1 Podarcis vaucheri | reverse complement strand
GATGTGCATAATCTGGAGAACTATCATGTCCCAGCCCTGTGCTCAAAAAGCATCTAACCTGCACATCTTTGAAGTCTTTGCACAGTAAATATGCCAAACGCCGTACAATTGGCACATTTTATCAAATCTTAGGAGATGCACTGATATAAATTGTACCTTGCATTAGTGCACCACATTTAGGCTGTGAGCAACGGTTGCTGCTATTTGACGATGCAACCACCAACATCAATTTCCTACTAAGGAGTACCGCCAGCAAGGCTCTAGCGAAACCAGAAATGCCACTTCTGGCTTTTGCTCGGAGGCAGAATAGGCATTTGCCATGCAGGGCTTTGTTTTTATTTTCACCACTCCTTTAGGCCAAGAAGGCCTACAGTCAGACTTTCCAGTTAAGACATCTTGACAGCGGGCCACAAGGAGCTCCAATCTCTCAGCTGCACCAATTTGTCAGTTCTGTAGGCTGGAAAAACATGCCTTTTAAACTGGCATTCCAGTCACCGTCAAACCCGTCTCTTCTTGAAACTTATTCTTTTCTATATCTGTCAAATTTTTCCCTAGGACTTTAGTTTTTTGTTTATTCAACTTAAATCCGGCTACCTGGCCAAATTGTTGGATTATCTCCAACACCTTTTTCGTACTAGTGTATGGCTCTTGTAAAGTCAGGACTAAATCATCTGCGAAAGCCCTTAACTTGTAATGTTTTGCTCCGACCTGTACCCCTTTAACCTGCTGGTCATTTCTAATCATATTCAGCAAAACCTCCAGGACAGAAATAAAAAGCAATGGGGAAATTGGGCATCCCTGTCGTGTTCCTTTTTCTATCTTAAGTTCCTCCGTTATCACATTATTTACAATCAACTTAGCTTTTTGTTCAGAGTATATTGCACCCACACCATTCTCAAAACCTTGTCCTACCCCCATCCCATGAAGATTCTTTTTCATAAAACTCCAAGAAATGTTGTCAAAGGCTTTCTCCGCGTCCACAAATATCAAAACTGCTTTGGTGTTTATATTCACCTCTAACTTTTCCAAAATGTCTATTATAATCCTAACATTGTCTGAGAGGTGTCTCTTTGGGAGAAAGCCTGCTTGGTCTCTGTGGATCTTTTCCATCAATACTCTTTTAAATCTTTTTGCTAAAATGTCTGCAAAAATTTTGTAATCCACATTGAGTAACGAGATTGGGCGGTAGTTCTTCAATTGAGTCTTTTCAGTCTCTGTCTTTGGTATGAGTGAAATATATGCTTCCTTCCACGATTCGGGTGCCTTTTTTCCCTCTAAGATCTCATTACAGACGTCCTTTAACGGTTGAATCAACCATTCCTTTAGCGATTTGTAATATCTGGAAGTCAAGCCATCTGGTCCTGGAGATTTGCCCAATTGCATGTCCTGAATGGCACCCTCTATCTCTTGTTCTGATATTCTCTGGTTTAAGTCCACCTTACTTTGAGGGGAGATTTTTTGTAATCCATATTTGTTAAGGAATTTATCTATATCTTCTTCATTTTGTGCTCCTTGAGAATAGAGTTTTTTAAAATAACTCACGAAACAGTTTCTTATTTCATTTGGTTTAGATATAGTCCTTCCATCCACTTCTAAACTTGTAACTGTATTTAATTTCTGTCTTTTCTTAAGTTGCCATGCCAAAAGCTTGCCACATTTGTCTGCCGACTCAAATGACTTTTGTCTCATTTGCTTTATTTTCCACTCTATCTCTTGGTTCATCAATTCCATATATTGTGTTTGATATAATTTAATCTCCCTCAAAATCTCCTGGGACTTTGGTTTTGACCTTAATTTTCTCTCTCCTTCTTTTATCTTTTCCAAAATTTTTTCTCTTTTCTCATTCTGTCTTCTCCTCTTTATTGAGTTTTGTTGAATCAAAAACCCTCGCATCACAGCTTTGCTTGCGTCCCAGACCACTCTTTTTTCCACATTGCCCCTTAGATTGATTTCGAAATAGTCCTTTAAAGTTTTTTGGGCCTTCAAGTGGAATTCTCTATCTCGAAACAGGGTGTCATTCATTCTCCACCTAAACTGACCAGTTGTTGTAAGTTTCATTTCCATCTTCACGGCGTTATGGTCGGAGCAGGTTTTTGGGCAGATCTCTACCGTCTTAATCCTCGGAGCCATTCCACTAGTGATCCAAATTTGATCAATTCTGGTCCAGGTCATCTGTGCTTGGGAGAAAAAGGTTCCCTCTCTTTCAAGAGGGTTCCCTGTTCTCCAAATGTCTATTAGGTCCATGTTCTCGGTCATTTCAAAAAAAGTCTTAGGGAGTCTCCCATCTTTAGTGAGTGTCAGTCTTTGTGTCTTGTCCATATTTGTAGAAACTACACCATTCATATCTCCCATAATTATCATATTGTAATCCAAATAGTCCATCAAAGTTTCATGAAGTTTTTTAAAGAATTCCGCTTTACCTTCATTTGGTGCGTAAATCCCAATTATCAAAAATTTTTCTCCTTGTACTTGTATCTCCACCGCTAAATATCTTCCCTCTTCATCTTTAAAAATCATTTTTGGAGCCCATTTCTCTTTTACATAGATCACAACTCCTCTTTTTTTCACTTTATCCGACGAGATAAATTCTTGTCCCAATTTTTTATTCATAAGTAGTCTCCTGTGGGCTCTAGTTATGTGAGTTTCCTGTAAGCAAGTCACGTCCAGTTGTTCTCTGTACAAAATATGGAATACTTGTCGTCTCTTCAAAGGTATGTTCATCCCATTACAATTCCAACTGAGGAATTGCAGGGCCATCTTGTTATTTTTCTGGTATTCCTCCAACTGCTCCCAATTGTTGTTCCTCCTCTGTTGGTAGTGGAAGGTTCTGTCCAAACGAAAGGTTCAAGATGTCTATTACACCCTTTTGCTCAGCAATTGGGTCTACAGTTCCTTTCTGTAAATCTTCTTGATTTTTATGCAAGAACCTGTCTTTATCCTGTATCGTCTTTATTTTAACCTTCTTTCCCCTGTAGTCAAAGGACAGTCCCTGTGGGAATTCCCACCTAAAACGAATATCGTTCTTCTTGAGCAAGTAGACCAGGTCCTTATAAAAAGCTCTCAAGTCCAGGATATGTTTGGGGATATCTTTAAAAATCTGTATCGGTGAATTTCCAATTTGTAGGGCTTTTTCAAAATGCAGTCTTAGTATTTTATCTCTTTCCTCCTTTGATCTCAAGGTAATCAAGCAGTCTCTCGGTACCTTTCTATTTTGTCTTCTGCCCAATCTGAAAGCCGTTGTAATTTGGATTTCGTCTTCCTCTAGATCTTCCCAGGCATCTGCAAACTCCTTCATTAAAAAGTCTGTAAGGTTATCTCCTTCATCCTCTGGAATTGATCGTAATTTCAAATTCCTTTCTTTTCTTTGTAGTTCCCACAATGCCAGAGTTTCGTCGTGATCATAAACCTTTTTGGCAATCGGTTCTAATTTTTCCTGCGTCTCTCCAGCAATAGTTCTAGCTTCCTCCGCAATTTGACGTGTGGCAGAGTTCTCTTGCGTAAGCTTGTTTATAGATTCTGTGTTCAAGTCAAGTCTAGCTGTCAAGTCTGTCAATTTCTGTGAATTCTCTGTCAATTTCTTAGTATTCTCTGCCGTTTGCTTTGTCAAATTCTCCAGGGATTGGTTTATCTTGAGAAGGGCTTGCGATACTGCAAGAGACGGGTTTGACGGTGACTAAGAAGGTGAAATACCTAGGGGTTAACCTAACATCTAAAAATTTGAATTTGTATAAGGACAACTATGAAAAATGTTGGACAGAAATCAAAAAAGATCTAGAAATATGGTCAAACTTGAGATTATCAATGTTAGGCCGAATTGCAGTAATTAAGATGAATGTATTGCCTAGAATGTTATTTTTGTTTCAAACTTTGCAAATACTTGACAAGATGGACTGTTTCAAGAGGTGGCAGAAAGATATCGCGAAATTTGTCTGGCAGGGCAAAAAGCCCAGGATAAAATATAAAATATTAACAGATGCAAAAGAAAGAGGGGGATTTGCCCTGCCGGACTTAAAATTGTATTATGAAGCAGCAGCATTCTGCTGGTTGAAAGAGTGGATGCTCCTCGAGAATACAGATATCTTGGACTTAGAAGGTTTTAATAATGCATTTGGTTGGCATGCATATTTATGGTATGATAAAATTAAAGTGCATAGTGCCTTTAAAAATCACATTGTAAGGAAAGCGCTGTTCAATGTTTGGATGAGATATAAAGACTTGCTGGAAAATAAAACCCCTAGATGGTTGTCACCTTTAGAGGCGAAGGCCCACAAGAAACTCAATATGGAGGTCGGATGGCCAAAGTATTGTGAGATTCTAGAACAAGATGGAGAGAGACTGAAACTAAAGAGCCATGAAAACCTAAAACCCAAAGTACAAGATTGGCTCCACTATTACCAAATAACGGAGGTTTTTAAACAAGACAGGAAAATTGGCTTCCAGGTGGAAAAATCAAAACTTGAGACAGAATTGTTAGAACCCAATACTAAGAATCTGTCAAGAATGTATAACTTGCTGTTAAAATGGAATACACAAGATGAAGTAGTTAAATCAGCCATGATTAAATGGGCACAGGACATTGGTCATAATATAATGTCAGCTGACTGGGAAAGGTTGTGGAACACCGGAATTAAATTTACGGCATGTAGTGCCTTAAAGGAAAATGTAATGAAAATGGTTTACAGGTGGTACATGACCCCAGTCAAGCTGGCAAAAATTTATCATTTGCCCGACAATAAATGTTGGAAATGTAAAGAAACTGAAGGTACTTTTTATCATCTTTGGTGGACGTGCCCGAAGATTAAGGTCTTTTGGGAGATGATATACAATGAAATGAAAAAGGTATTTAAATATACCTTTCTTAAGAAACCAGAGGCCTTTCTCTTGGGCATTGTCGGCCAATTGGTGCAAAAAAAAGATAGAACTTTCTTTATGTATGCAACAACAGCAGCAAGAATATTGATAGCAAAGTATTGGAAGACACAAGATCTACCCACCGTGGAAGAATGGCAGATGAAAGTGATTGACTACATGACTTTGGCGGAAATGACGAGCAGAATTCGAGACCAGGGGAAGGAGACTGCGGAAGAAGATTGGAAGAAATTCAAGATTTATCTTAAGGACCATTATAAACTTGAGGAAGTTTAGAATGTCGAGATTCGACAGAGATAAAGGGTTGCAGTAATATAAGATTAGAATAAGAAAGGACTATAATAAATTAGAGTTGGAAAAATATGTATAAGTTGCTGTAAAATTTGGACATGAGGATGCAGAAAGGGGAGGTATGGGGAAGTCCGAGGAAAGAAGTCTACGAAATGACACTATGAAACCACACTTCTTTGTTTGTTTGTTTGTTTGTTTTTTTGTGCTTGTTTGTTATAAAAACTTTTGTAAAACTAATAAAAAATATTATAAAAAAAAAAAAAAAACTGGCATTCCAGGAAGCGCCACAAGGCGGAGGGAACCCCGATCAGTATGCGGTGATCATGTACCGGTAAATACGAGTATCAGGAAATGTTCTGCACAGAATTTGAAAGATTCTAAAACCCATGTTCAAAATAACCCTTTTAAAAAACCAGAAGCTTTTCTTTTGGGAATTATAGGGACAGAACTACCTAAACTGTATAGAAACTTTTATTTATGCATGCTACTACAGCAGCAAGAATGCTACTGGCCCCAAAATGGAAAGAAGCAGATGTACCAGCAAAGGAAGAATGGACACAAAAACTTATGGAAATTTGATTCTCTGAGGAACATGGCCTGATCCAAACGGAGAAAGTACGGTTCCAATAAGCTCCCCGCCCCCTATGCTTCCTGATATGACCCAACAAAGGGAGAACGGCATGATCTAAATTGTCCTTCATCGCAAAGTTCCTCCCCACAAAAAAATCCCCACTGAATAGCTTCCCTAAAAGTCAACATTTCACAAAGGGCCATTGTCAAAAGTACAGAAAGGGAGAGATGGATGATGTTTCTTCATGCCAGCGTTGCATATGTCTGGATGAGAACCAAATTTCGACTGGCTAGGAAGCTAAAGCATGGTTTCAAGGACACAAGTATATAATACAACCTTCTTCGACTGAAGCCATTAGTCCTGTCCATTGCCTCTGCTCTTTCTACCATGCACAAATGCAAATGTATACCTTTGTTGCTGTTCTGGGGCGAGCTCTGCTTCATTTTCTTGAGTGTTCCCAGCATCCCTGGCCATTGGCCATGCAGACTGGGAATGATGGGAGTCAGAGACCAAGAGTAGCCTCTGGCTGGCCATAGGTTCCCATGCCCGGATAAAAGAAAAAGGTGTTTTCTTTAATCTTCTTTAAAGAAGATTGGGAAACGTTTATTGAATATATGGGAAATAACTGTCTGCAGCTGAAAACGCTGGCAGCAAATGGTGCTGCAAGTGGATGACGAAGGCTTTTGGGCAAAACCGAGATTCAGAGGGCTAATATTGTGGGGCGACATGAAATGTAGAGTTTAAACTGCTAAACCATCCAGGGGGCCTTATCCCAGTGTTCGAGTTAGTTGGGTTTTCAGCGAAATCTTGACCCCACAGATAAGGGCTGCGAGGCTAAAATTGTGAGAAACCGTAAAACGTAGTGTTTTCACCACCAAACATTGCAGGGAGCCTTTTCTGGGTGCTTGGCACCGTTTTAAACTGAATCGGACGAAGTCAGATTTTTGGTGAAATCCTGACCCCCGGTGGTTACGGCGCTGAGGGCTCGTTTTCTGGGGTGCTGAGCAATGTAGTGTTTTCACTGCCAAAAGTTGCAGGGAGACTTTTCTGGGTGTTTGGCAGTTTTGGAGTGAATCGGACGACATCGGATTATTGGCGAAATCCTGACCCTGGGGGTTAGGGCGCAGAGGACTCATTTTCTCGGGTGCTGGGAAACGTAGTGGGAACCGCCAAACGTTGCAGGGAGTCTTTTCTGGGTGTAAATAATAAAATTATCATTATGGAACTGAACGTCTCTATTTTCATGGGAGAAATGTTGGGAGTTATCCGACCTCCGAGCCCTCTGAAGGCAATCTTGTATACCAAAGTTTATTTTTTTTAAAAATAATGTTTTATGGTGTTTTTATACATGTGGGAGGCCGCCCCAGAAGATGTGTGGGATATGATTATCCTTATGAAGTGGGACGTCCCTCTTTTCCTCAGAGAAATGTCGGAGGCTCTGCCTTTCTCCTGCCCTCCCTCGGCCGCCTCGTCCCTTTTAAGGAGCGGGCATGGCGGGTGCGGCTCCCGCGCCCCTTTCCTCCTCCGCCAAAGGCGCCCCGCCAAGCCTCGCTCTCCCTTCCGAGGAAGGAACGAGAAGAGCCCAAGATGGCGGTCGCCTCAGCGGCAGCGATCACCTCCGAGCAGGTCAGTCCCCGGGCGCCTTGCCGGGCTCCGGCTTCGGGCGGGAAAAGGAGGGAAACGCGCGCGCTCCTTCATTTTACCGTCCCCAGATATCAACGGGGCGGGGAAGAAAGAGGCGGCTTCGGCTCGAGGAGGCCGGCGCCGAACCGGCCCCTTCGCCTCAGGGCGCGTCGCGGAATTCGCCTCCGAAAATGAACGTCCTCCCGGGATATTTTTGATCGGGAACTGGGCCAATGAAACCGGCGACGGGGGTTAAACCGTGCCTTGTAAAAACTCCGAAATTATCGGAGCATTTGCTAACCGGGGTATCCTGGTGTTTTATTATTATTATTATTATTATTATTATTATTATTAGCCGAGCCGCCTCAGGGAAGCAGCGTGTGGAGTCGGGCGCGCCAACCTACGCGGCCCCTTCCCTTTTCCCCTCAGGACATTCGTTGCTCTTTCTTATTTTATTAATAGCTCATTATTCGTGGCATTTGTCGCCTGGACACGTATCATGTCTGCCTTTCGCCCGGCTTTCTGAAATTAGAACCAGCCCCCTAGGGCGCGTGAGGCGACTCGCGAGGCCCGTTTGACAGGCTCAGGAGGGCGGCGGCGGCGGCGGCTTCCCAAGTGAATGGGCGCCGTAGCAAAAATAGCCGCCTGAGGGCGGAGAAAGAGATAGGGAGCGTCTTGCGCCTGCGCGCAGAGGATCCGACTGAGTGTCGCTTCACCCTCGAGCAAACGCGAAAGAGGCTTGAGGGCGGAGCGACCAATGGCGTGCCGAGAAGCTGTTGGACTACATCTCCCATCCGCCCCAGCCTGCACGGCCATAGGTCAGGGATTATGGGAGTTGTAGTGCACGACAGGACTTTCCTTAGCATTGGAGGACTAGGAGGTGGGCAAAGCATATATAGGGATTTAAGGGAGACTTCCGGGGAATACGATCAGACTTTCAGAGTGGAGTATATAAATTCAATAGATAATAAAATAATAATAATAATCATCTCTGAAAACGTTTTGATGGCACAGAACCAAGTACAGTGGTACCTTGGATTGCATACGTCTTAGTTTGCATACAAGAACGTCAAACCCGGAAGTGCGTGCCCCGGTTTGCAACCTTTTTTCGATTACAACCCTTTTTTTTTAATTACAAACAATTTTTGGAGGGAGGCCCCATTGGCAAAAGCTCGCTTTGGGTTACAACCTGCTTTGGTTTGCAAACGGACCTCCGAAACAGATTATGGTTGTAAACCAAGATACCACTGTACAGCAAAGGGCACAACTTTTTGCTTTAAAGACTTTGCTCTCTGGTCCGGGAGCAATTTGGTGTTGTGCAAATCTTGCTTGTGCTTTTAGTATGTGTCTCTCTCTCCCTCCCCCCCAAAAAAGGTTTGACCAAGGGCTCCTTCAAATGACCTCTTTATAGAGCACTTATCCAATTTTCTTGCACAAAGCTTGCATGGTATCCGCTCTTTATTGATCATTCGTCCTGATTTGTTCACAGGGAGGTTATTTGCCTTCCAATCAATCAATCAATCAATCAATTTGTCATCACATTTTTAGTGCATCACTTTCCTAACGGCAAAAAGGCCATTTTTAAAAGAAAGTGGATTTGTTGCAACATAGCCCTTTGGTCCACTTTTATTTCAGAAACCTAAATTTCTGGTGTGTGACTGAATCCCTCTGGCAAAATAGTGACAGCCTGGAGGCTCCTGGCACCATACAATTGGGCTCTCCGTGCCTTTCAGTTCTCAGCTACTATCTCAAACTCCCTCTTACACTTGCTTGAATGTTTGGAACTGAATTGCCTTTATGTACACAGCGGATGTTCGTAGTAGCTAGGAGTTATGCTTAGCTGTTTATGTAGTCATTTTATATGAACAACCTGGCTCTATTACAGAGAAATTACTGGGTGAAGAGCTACACTGCATATACAGGTACATGTAACAAAAAAAGTGTACTCATATTCTCCCCCCCCCATAGGAGTAGCATCCAACATAGGAATGTCACTATAGAATGTTGTATCATTTTAATGTTGTTAGCCGCTCTGAGCCCAGCTTCGGCTGGGGAGGGCAGGATATAAATAAACTTTTATTATTATTGTTATTATTATTGTTATTATTATTGTTATTATTATTGTTATTGCTGAAGCAGTCCTCTGCTGCAGCTAAATGTAACTGCTTTTGCAGCAAATTGAAACATGGTACTGTATAGCTACATTCTCAAGACTTTGCAAATAATATTTTCTTTACAAGTTGGGCTCTTTTAAACAGTTCCTACTGTGAAAATCCTATTGTGGCAGAAATGAAAAATCATATCATTTTGTTATGAATAGGATACGTTGGACTTAGGTAATATATTGTTTGGGGAACTTATTTTTAAATTATTTTTAGCAAAGTTCTAATGGTCCCGTGAAGAAATCGATGCGTGAGAAAGCTGTGGAGCGGAGGAATATTAACAAAGAACACAACAGTAACTTCAAGGCTGGATATATTCCAATTGATGAAGATCGTCTGCACAAAACTGGCTTGCGAGGCAGAAAAGGCAACTTGGCCATTTGTGTGATAGTCCTTCTGTTTATTTTGGCTGTCATCAATTTGATTGTAAGTAGAACAAGCTAATCAAAAGATTGTGGTTGTGCTTATATTGTTAAGTTAGTATTCACTAGACCAACATTGTGAATATATTTGCAGAAGTGGAGCTCCATTGACTTAAATAGGGCCTAACCAACTAGATGCAAGGAACCAAAGCTGTTCTTCGATGCTTCTATTTATCTTTGGCATGGCTTGGTCACTGAATTTGAGAACGAGCAAACTAGCAGGTCACTGGTTGTTTGGATGGGCAGCTTACATCCAGCTGCAGGTTAAGAAGAGACTGCAGAGTGAGGTGTATGGGGGGGGGGGTCAAGAGACCTGGAAAGGAAGAAGATAAAGGAGCCCTAAATTCTGAAAGAGAAATCATGTGATGGAATGCTGCTGATTTGACACTAGTATGGCATGTATACATGTCAGTTTACTTGCCACTTACTGTTAAATCTGTATATTTGCAAGCTTTTTAATGAAACATACCGTATTTTTCGCTCAATAAGACGCACCTGACCATAAGATGCGCCTAGTTTTAGAGGAGGAGAACAAGAAAAAAAATGTTCTCTCCCTCTTTGCTCAGTGCCCCTTCAGCAAAGCGGGAGGAGAAATGGAAGGGGCTCCACTTCTCCTGCCGCTTCACTGAAGGGGCGCTGCACAGAGAGGGAAAGCTGCGCAGCGCCCCTTCAGCGAAGCGAAGCCAGGAGAGCAAGAGGAATCGATCCCTCTTGCTCTCCTGGCTTCAGCGAAAGCTGCACAGCCTGCATTCGCTCCATAAGACGCGCACACATTTCCCCTTACTTTTTAGGAGGGGAAACGTGCGTCTTATACAGCGAAAAATACGGTACTGTATTACTAAAGGCATAATCACCAGTGCTTCCTCATCTGGAAGGAAGCTAACTGAAACCTTCAAAACCTTCTACAGTGGTGCCTCGCAAGACGAAAAGAATCCGTTCTGTGATTCTCTTCGTCTAGCGGTTTTTTCGTCTTGCGAAGCAAGCCCATTGACAGATTAGCGCTATTAGCGGCTTTTAGCGGCTTATCTGCTGATCGGATGAGCTGATAAGCGGCTTAGCGGCTTAGAAAAGGGGGGGGAGGGGAAAAAACAGCAGGAACTCGCAAGACATTGTCGTCTTGCGAAGCAAGCCCATAGGAAATTCGTTTTGCGAAGCACCTCCAAAACGGAAAACTCTTTCGTCTAGCAAGTTTTCTGTCTTGCGAGGCATTCGTCTTGCGGGGCACCACTGTACGACTAAGGGAAATAGGAGCACAAAACTTGTATGTATTTGGTTTTTGGTTAATTATGTCTCAACAGAATTCTAAAGGTATATTTTTTCCTCCTTTTTAGTTCCAAGCCAGCTCCAAATATTGCTGCTTTTCAGTGAAATTATCTTCATTACCTATATGCAGGGTTTCTAACCAAACTTGGAACTGTACATGGAGATTATAAACACTGGGTGCCATTTATGCCTATTAAAACCAAGAGGACGAATGGCAACATGGTAATATGTATCTGTTTGGACCCAGCTGTCCATAGTACGCTTGAAAAAAAGGATTCCTAAAAATAAATACATGGAAAGGTCTTAGTTAATTAGGTCAAAGAAATACTCCACAACTGGTAATAAATTCTATTTTGCTTCTTAGTAAACATTCTGTATTGCAGTCTAAGATGTACTGTGAATTCAAGATAAAAATGTACTTATCCACTCCACATATATCGCAGAATTTTCTTACGATCTGTAGAGATTAACCAATTTTCTGCTTTTCATCCTTTCAATGGATTGTTAATTATTCAGTGCCAGACTATGAATTATCAACCCATTTTTATTGTATATAGCCAAAGGCCTTTACAATGGACACAGAATAAAAGGAAATTTTCATCTAAAATCATACATGCAACCTGTAGTAGTTTACAACATAAAAAGAAATTTACAACATTCAGAATTAAGATTGGAGTGCATTCACATAGTGGAACAGAGCTTCTTGGCTACCTGGTATGTAATATAGAGATGCTTATCTGCTAGGAATTCAATTTTCACTTCCTGTGCGGATCGACCTGGAAGCCAGTTAAGAATTGGTGGTAGAAATTTCCCTCTGGGCGTGGTATACAGGGGGCAAATCAGCAGATAGCATGTGACGTCCTCTACCTGATTGCATCCATATATACATTTGCGATCCACATGGAACATTCCCCGATTTACCCCCTCTAAATATGCTGAGGGCATCTGTTGACATCTTAGTTCTACAAAGGCCCTGTGTTGTTTTGGGAAGGTCAGAGTCTCAAAGTAACAGGGCCTTGAGTGATTGCTCTTAATTTCGGGGTACCAAGTGGAGTAGCGGGCAACAATGATGGATGTTCTGTTTTGGTTGGCATCCTGATCAAAAATCCAATTTCTAAGGTCACATGGGCTAAGAGTTAAGACTGGGCTGCTCTTTTTTTCCTATACAACTAAAGAAGTACAAGTATTGTTTTTAAATGTAAATTATTTACAGCCTTATCATATATACCGTACTTATAAAGAGCACTGAGTTCAATTAGGATTGGTGCCTTAATTTTGGTTGCCAAATTTCCTTTCACACACATGCATGAAGATGCCCTCCTTTTAAGTTACAACCACGCGATTTGTGAGCCACCAAATTGAACACAACCCACCAGTTAAACATTGTGGCCTGCCAGGAATCTGACAACCAGAATTTTGTTTTGTTTTGTTTTCAGTCCCAGGCAAACCAGAGATTGAGCATTTAGTGGGTTGGCATACATGACTGGTGGGCTGTTTTCAGCTTTGTGAGCCTGTTTTCAAGTAACATGTTCTTCTCAAAGGTATCTGATCGAAGCACTGGCATGACAATTTCAGAATTTATTTACATTTTTAAAAAATTAAATTTACTCTTTTAGATCACGCTTATCATCTGGACTGTAATTCGCATTGGACCCAGCGGCTGTGACAGCATGGAGTTTCATGATAGCGGCTTACTGCGATTTAAACAAGACTCTGACATGGGAATTATACATCCATTGTATAAGAGCACAGTTGGAGGTCGACGTAATGAGGATTTGGTGATTGTTGGAGAGAACCAGCCAGTAAGTATATCTTCTATTGTGTGCAGCGTTCAACATCTGAGCTTTTACTTCAGATATCCTTCTCTGATGAAGTATGACAGGTATACTAGAAACAGAACTTTCATAGTAGAAGTACATACATACTCTCCCTTTGCCACCTTGCTCCAACACTGTTATGTTTTCAGACCCTAGGTTAAAAGCCTGGCTTGTTTTATTTGTGATTGGTGGGAAATGTTCTCAGCGTGGTAATTTGTGTTGCTGGCTGCTGTTGCTTTCTCTGTTGTGGTAGTATTTTTTGTATTGCTGATCCTGTAAATTGTTGCTTTGTTTTTATTTGTTGCAAGCTACTTATTCATTGATTTAAAAAAGATAGTTAGTCTTAAGTTGTTTGGTGACAGGAAGCCACAGTGCTACCAAGCACTGTCAAAGTAGCAGATTGCCTTTGTTACATTTAACACAACATATCTCATTTTTTTCCTGCAGATTGTGTTTCAGCAAGGGGAAACAAAACTTAGTGTTGCAAAGAATGGAACCTCAATTACAAGTGATATTGGTATGGAATTTGTTGACCCACGGACTCAGAATACTTTGTTTAGCACTGACTATAATACTCACGAGTTTCATTTGCCAACTGGAGTAAAAATTTTGAATGTTCAAAAAGCATCTACGGAGAGGGTATGATCTCTGTTTACTTTTCTCTGCAAGTTACATGATGCATGCTGTAATCTTAAGCTCATACCTTTATTTGCATTATAGCTAACATTCCATATAAAAAGATGAAGCATTTGCCTAAGTTATTTATTTTAAGCATTTTAAAATGGCCTGTGTTTGTACATGTTCAGTAGAGACTACAGAAGCCTAAGGTCTACTAGTATATTATAAACCAGAGATAGGGAACTGGTTCTGGTCAGTGGCCTGATTCAGTAGTGACCAAGCCTCTATGGCCACTTTGAAAAGTGGGTGAGGCCGCCTATCCATCAAACACCTGCTGTCATATGATGTCAGGTCATTGAAAATTCAGTATTCTCCCTGTGCAACAACAGCTTAAAAGTCCAGTGTGTATGTGGTGTTGAGAAGGAATGTACATATGTGCTTTGCCCACAACCACTCCTCACACCCCGAGGGAACACAGTCCTCAGAGAAGTGGTGGTAAGAAGATCCCCTACCCCTGCGATATATATAACTGCTGTCTAAATGAGGCCACAAATACAGATTGCAGTTAACTGTTATCAGTCGATAACATTGATATGCGTTCAGTCTCTGCAGAATCGCAGCCTCTGTCCAACAAATGTTTTAACGGTTGAGCGGTGGTGTTTAAAAAGCAAGGCCAATTTTGTAGGAAGGTGAGTTTTTGTGTATAAAACAAAACTATTTTTTAGAAAATGCTTTCCACGGCTATTCTCTTTTTTCCTCAGATTACCAGCAATGCTACCAGTGATCTGAATATAAAGGTTGATGGACGTGCCATTGTCCGTGGAAATGAAGGTGTTTTCATCATGGGCAAAACCATTGAGTTTCATATGGGGGGCAATATGGAACTGAAAGCAGTGAGTAATTCCAGGATATTCAGTTTGTATAAATGGATTCAGTGAGCTATATATATGACTGCAACCAAGTTAAAGAAATCAGATTTGATTTGGTTCATCTACTCATCTATAGATTTAAAATGGCATGGTTTTTTTAAGCCTTATAAAATTATAGCTTACTGTTACGTGTCTCAAATTTGACCTATAGGTATATATACATCTTCCAGGTCAAAACACATAACTGCTTTGTCAGCTTAATATAGTTACTTCTGGCAAGTTAAACTCGATTATTAGATACAGCTACATGCACATACTCCATACCTATGTTTTCAAACAAAAACTTGTATTGGAATATTTTATTCCAAAACTAAAACAAAACAGCGCTGGCTAGTTCTAGTCCTTGCCCTCTTTCACATGTATTCACTAATAAATCATATCATCCTATTCCACATTAATCTATTTTTTGAAATTCACATGAAAATTCATATTAAAATATGTATTTTCTCTCAAAATATGCAGCTAATGCACTTGCTGCTTTTTTGAACTGAAAACTATACCAGAACAATCAGAAGAGGGGAGGGCTGGTGGATAACTTAAGTTTTGTGATGCACATTAAGCCAGAAGGTACAACGATCCAGTGTTCGAAACTCCCATTGTTTTAGGCGGTCTGGGTGCAGCCTGTGATTTCAGATTAAAACTGCAGAGTGGAAGGAAAGGAGGCCCTTTTTCTGCCTTCCCACTTCCAGCTACTCTCTGAAGACTGGAGAAGAGACCCTCTTAAGAATACTAGGGGGGCGGGCAGGGGAAGGACTGAACCATGCGAAAAATGAACATAATATTTTAACTGCAGTTCATTCATTTTCAGCTTGTATTCTTGTTATAAAAAACTGTGCCTAGACATTCCATTGTCGCGCCCATAACCTAGGCTTAAGGTGCCATTTAGCTCCTAGCTTTCATATCTCAGTTTCTAACACAGCAAAGATCCCTTAGCTATCCCACAGCTGAATAGTAGAGCCTGTGCTTTTCACACAAAATGGTCCTTGGTTTAATCCCTGGCATCCCCAGTTAACGAGTAGTAGGACAACGAATGTCATTTGTCAGATACGAGGGCCACTGCCTGTCAAGAGTAGACCACATTAAGCTGAGTGGTCAAACTCCAAACAAGGAAGCTTCTTATAGTCAATTTCTTTAACGTTAAGATATTAAAATAGATACATTTATTCAATTGGAAATACTGTTGCTAACTTCTACAAATGTTTCTTTGTTAGGATAAGAGCATTGTTCTAAATGGAAGTGTGATGCTCAACACAGCTCGACTGCCGAGTCCTTCACATGGGGAGAAATTAAACAATGGCGACTGGGAACGCTACAAGCTTTGCATGTGCTCCGACGGGACTCTATTCCGCATTCCAGTTAAGAGCCGCAACATGGGTTGCCAAACCTCAGTTAATCCCTGCGGTAATACATATTAAAAGCAAAACAGGGCACTATCAAACGAGGAGGAGTTTAGGTTTAAAACAGTTGCATGTTTGCAAGCTTTTTTGTTGTTTTTTTCACCACGCTTGTAAAAGAACTACATGAATCACTTTTTTTTAATCCAGGATACTGCATTGAACAGATTCTTTTAAACATGAGTCGTATCATCAGACCATTTGTGCTACATGTTACTGTATTTCAGTAAGGTACTTAAGTACATTCATCACTCCAGAAGTACTTTAGGATATAACTGAATTGAAGTCACTGAAATCTTTGTGAAAGGTCTAATGGTGCCAATCTTTGGCTTATCTCACCTTTGCAAGAGTACTTTCTGCAAGTGGTGAGAACCTTCGGGTGTGCACAGATCAGTATATATGCATGTGAGAATAGGATGGCCTCACCCACTACTGGCATGTGGGCTTCTGAAAATTGGCTGGGTGGTGAGCATAGCCTTGGGCCAAAAATGGCTAGCCATGCCTTGGGTAAAGGTTGTGTGCCTACATGGCAGTCTTCATGTGCCCCCTAGTGGTGCATGATCTATTCACATCCCCACCCTTTGTTTTCATATATGCCTCAACAGAATATGCTGAGCTGTATTTGGGGGGGAAAACAAGTCTGAACTGTGGTGCTTTGAATCTTTTAGGATTATGCAGAGACTCTTCACCAACAGCCCAAGTTTCCGTATAAATAGGTTGGCATTTCATCTGGGCAAATATCACAAACGAGATTAGTTTTTAAAAAGATTTCGGGTGCTTCAGGGTATTGAGTACATTCTGTTTGATCTCCCTTTTTAGCCCCTCCTGTGGGTTGTCTCTGTGCAAAATATTTATAAGAAAGGAGAGGCTCTACAGGAACAAAATTCAGGAACAGTTATGAAATATTTTGAAGTACAGGGCGCCATCAATGTATTGGCTTCCTTCTGCTGTCTTCATAGGTTCTGCATTTTATTTGAATATTATAAATTATTTTTAAAGCCTGCTTTTAGCAATAGTAACAAGCAGCTTATTTTCCCACAGAGAAAAATAACATTCTTGAGATAAATAATTTTAGCTTAAACTGCTTTTTAAACGAGAAAAAAATTGGAAGGCAGTTCGGAGACTAATTGGGAGATTTTAAAAAAATAAACCCTCATGTTGGCAGGGTATAAGTGCAAACCTGACTTGCACGTTCTGTAGAGAAAGAAAATGGTGATACATTTATCTGCGTGAACAGCATTCAAAGCTGTACAGAGAAATATGATTGGGGCTATTCTATAACTATCTTCTACAACTAATTCCAATGCAAATTTGTTACCCTGTGACCAATCACTTCATAGTGCATACACAGAAAATACAGTTAATTCAGTGTAGCACTTCATTGGTACGGGTTGGATATATTTAAATGTCATTATGAAATGGCGCATTAAAACTACTAAACCAAAATTATCACAGCTCCTGTTAACCCATTAGCTGCTTTGGCAGAAACAATTGTGTTTATATTAGTTACTTTGTTACTTTTGAACTTTAAATTATTCCTTTTAATTCCTCTTTTAACTTGCCATTTATGTATTAGCCCTATACAGGGATAACAATACTGATTTACATTATCTCAGGACTCACAGCAGTGACATAAGGCACGTGAAATGCTTTGAACACATGACATGTGTTACATAAGTGGTAAATATTAGTACAGCTTCAGCCTCTTCATGCCCTGGATGAATGGGGTTAAAAGCAAAAACCCTCAGGCAGCTGAATGGTGCCATCAAAATTCGCAGAATAATTTGTATACTAATCATATGCTAGAGTTTTGATGCATTTTATCAGAGTTGAATGAGTCAAGCAGCCACGCAATTGTTCATTTTGATTCTGGCAGTAGATAGCCTCCTAACAGCATAGTTTAGGCTACTTTGACTACAAAATAGCAGGAACTGTAACATGAAAGGCAAAGGTCTTACTTTAAATATTAACAAAAGCAAACATAGTATCAACAGATTAAAGTCAGTGAAATATCTTCCTTTTAGTAGAATTTTAGGACTGATAATATTTGGAAGGCAAGAGTTGTTCTGGCTTGAATCCAAAGAAGCCCATGCATGCATCTGAAGTACTTTGGAACACACAGGGCCTTCGCTAGTGTTTATTTCCCATGGCAGCCCTTCAGAGAGCATCAGGTGCTACTCTGGATGCTGACACAACTTTTCAGCATTTGCCATTGGGGGATAAGGTGGAATGAAAGGTCCAACATATATGTAAGAGACATTTTTTAAAAATGCACTGCGGGAACAATGAAGAAAGCTCATTTATAACAGGCATTTGGCTCAGAGCATCCCTTCACAGGATACCAGTCTGCTTAAAACTGTTGATCTTATTGTTAAGCCAGTCAACCTGCAAGTGCTACAATGTGCCAAAACTAAATTTGGACAGCAAGGTCCTAAAGGAAAACCCAAATAGTAGCAATAAACTTTAAAAGGGTTTTGAATTGAACACTCCTAAACAATCTCTGCGAATGTATTTTTTCACTGTGGTGCTGTTGCTATTTATTTGCACATTTTTTTACTAAAAAGTTACTTTATACAAAATGAAAGTGTTATTATTGGTTTTTAACTTGCTGTGCTGCTTTCTGTGTGTGGCTGTGTTTTTTGTTTTTTTTTAGGACAGGACTTTTCTAATCCTTTTATGCCTTTGATTCTGATGAGCTGTATACAAACTGTACCTCTGCATTGAGGAGCAGTTTGGACATCTAACAATTGCTAAGAGATGTTCTCCTGTACACCTTTGTAAACTTTTATTTCAAAATAAAACTATATGGGATAGTCCATTTGAAATGGTTTCAAAAATCTAGCCTCATACATCCCAAGTTGGTTATTATAGAAGCTGTGTATAAGCCACACACACTTTGGGTGGTCTTCGACAAGCCATTCTTACATATCCTTCCCACCAACTATACAAAATAATAATAGTGGTCTTGTTCAGGGATAGGCAACCTAAGGCCCAAAACGACTTCTAAATCTGGCCTGCGGATAGTCCGGGAATCAGCGTGTTTTTACATGAGTAGAATGGGTGCTTTTATTTAAAATGCAACTCTGGGTTATTTGTGGGGCATAGGAAAAAAAAATCGAAATATAATCTGGCCCACCACATGGTCTGAGGGACGGTGGACTGGCCCCTGCTGAAAACAGTTGCTGACGCCTGGCCTAGTTGATAGATTTTAAGGATTGCTGAATGTTTGTGCAAAAGACTGCAAACACTAAACAGACCTGTGCAATTTGTGACTTTACAAACGTTGAAACATAGCAACATATTGTAGTTTACTTAGATGATCAACTAATTTCTCCAAGGCAAGAACAGACAATAAGTTGTAGTGGGACTGTGGTCAGAGCTTTGTCGGTCACAAGATTTGTTTGTTCTTATATGTTGTATAAATACTAAATACTGTACACCTGTATAAAATTATACGCTTTTTGCACATACAGTCAAAAGTGCGGGTAGCCACAAAAATCAACTTTTGAAACAAAAAAACACAAATACTGTTTTATTTGTGGGATGTTGGTTTTACACAAAAATTGCAGAGTACCAAACTCAGGTTAGGTAGTATAACAGTACTTCAGTCAATTTGAGCCACAGGACTTTTAAATAAGCACACCTCAAGTTTGCAATATGGAAATGGCTAAGACATAAAAAGCTGTCAGTGTCGTCAGGTAAACTACTGTCTCTGCCAAAACAGTGTGTCACAAAAAGAATTGTAACACCACCATCCCCCCCCCATTCCAGTCGGTGGACTCTATGCATTTACACAACTATATGAAATGACAAAGTCTAAGGCTGTCAAGAGGTATTAGCAGTTGTAATTAGCCCGGGCGTAAAGCAGATCCTTAAAGTTCAACTTCAGAGTATTTAAGCACTGTTTGATTCATGATTCAGGGAAGAGAAATCCTAATAAGTTAATGACATTCTAGTACCTCTAAGGTGGGAGAGAGGAAACCCCCCACCAATGCTCAGTAACTAGAATACAGATACTTACAGATTACTTTTTAAAAAATCTGTATATAGATACTTTAAAAAGGTATAAATTAGTTATGCAACACAATGCACCTGCTACTTGAGAGACAGGTGTGTACTGATTAAAATTACATACACAGTGTATGTTTTTATGATGCATTTATACTATTGTAGATTCTAATAGGCAACACTTTCCCAGTTTTGTTTCCTTTAAGTTACAAAAGAAGAAATGGATTTGCACTACACTAATCAAAATCACTTAAGATTACAAGGACCAAATTCCATATTCAGTATTCAATCTATTTGGCAAAAAAAGGAAAATTATACTGGTATGTGGTACAGTATTGCCCAAGAATTTTATTTATTTATTTTAATTCTTAAAGTCAGTCATGTGTGCCAACAAGTTACATCTTTGGTATTACATAAGGATCCTATCTGACAGCATCTGGAGTCCAATTTCACCTTGGACCAGTTTCCCACTCATGTATTAGTTTACATACTAGGTCTTTTTAAAAAACAAAACAAAAAAAACTTACATCAATCATTTTTAACTTACATCAGAATAATGCACATACAACATCTTGCCAGAATGATTTTTGTAGAAAAGGCAGGAACATTTTCTGCAGACAATGGAACAGCCACTCTTAAAAAAAAAAAAAAAAGCATACCAAACATACTACTTAGGAATTTCAATGATTTAAGCTTATGAAAAATGAACAGCTTGTCTGAAAGCTGCTGTTTACTTGAAAAATGTTACACAAGCAACATGGAAAAGTTTTAAGCTCCAACAGAGCTCACTTTTCTGTTGGAGAAAGAAGTCAATACTGTCACATGATAGAATGCTGTGTGCCATTTAAAGCCATCCAAGAAGCAGACATATGAAAATCTGTTAAATGACTATGTCAGTACATTTAATCATAAACTGGGCTATGAGCAATGGATCTTGCTTTTCATTTTCCTCAAATCTGGTTACGTATATCAGTAAGAAAGTTTTTGTTCTAAATTGATGCTTAGCTACATTTAGGGCTACAGGTTAACCTGTGCCGCTCCAGAAGTTGCTGGGCTCCCATCAGCTCTAGCATGCAAAGCAAGCGACCAGGGGATGATGGCAGCCGCATTGCAGCAATATCTGGGAGGGCAAATGGTTGACCCAACCCCGTTTCAGAGCCTGCCTTTCACTGCAAAATTCAAGGGCCAGTTCTCACTTTTTCTTCTTGGGATATTTATAGCAGAGTATAACATACAAAAGCAGCTCGCTGAACTGGGTCTGGCATATAAAATTATATGCACCTCTGCACATCGCAGGGCCTCCAAAGCAACATTATGTGAGACAGGAAGCGCTTGCGATGATAATGGGGATGGAAAGAAGAGACTGCAGCCTAGTACTACTTCACAGAGAGAGAGAAATTCTTTGCACATGTACCTTGAATCCTGGCTTGTGACTTGTAGCACAACTGATTGTTTGGAGGCAATAAATTTTAATCCACCCAATGCCTGTAACATGTTGTACCAGTAACTTCAGAATCCAGAACCCATCTATTCCCATTTGCTGTTTCAACTGTAAAGAAAAGACAGATTTTACAGCATGGTCTCTTCACAATTTGATGAGGTGCTTTTGTTTTGTACTCTAGTAGTCATATCCAAGCATAAAAATTTAAAGTGAGACTCTGTCCCAAAAGCCCGTTATCTGATACTTTTATGGACCTTATTTATAATACTTTTTATCTTTAAACTAGATCGCACAAATGGCTGGATCACAGCATCTCAGCAAAATGGCTTGCAATAAAGCCTGCATTCCCCCACACCTTCCTTTGAGAGCTTCACAAGCTTTTCTTTATGGCTATGCCAGTTGTAATACATGTTAGCACATTTTTAAAAAAACAACATGATTTAATAAGCAACTTGACTACTGCACGTTGCCTTGTGGAAATATCGCAACCTGTAGATAACATTGCATGTTTTATACAAGCAAGCAACTATAGGATCCATTACTTTTTTGTATTTGTTTTCAACAGAACAAGTTAAACAAAAGGGTAAGATTTTACTAACACGGTATTTTATTTATATCCATAATGGCTGATTTTGTGAATAGCTTTCAAACGGCTAAATTCTAATACAACCATCACAGCAGGGATACAGAGAGCTGTACACACTGAGACTTTTCAACCTCACTATTCTGGTGGTAGACCTCCAAACACCTTCTGCCCTCCCAAAAGTTAAGGGTCATAATATTCCATGTTGTGATACCACTGGAAACAGATAAATTTCAGCACCCTCTTCAGTCCAGAATTATACTGGACTAGGATCTAAAGAGGCTGAATTCAATGAAACACTGATTTACAAGTACCCAGTCCTAAAAGGTTGCTGCTTACCAATAATTTAAGCAATTTAATGATAAAATAAAGGAATTTGCATTGATTTTACATTTAGGCTGAGCTCTGAGAGTTCAAAACAACACGTTTACTTGTGGTTTAACTTCCTCTAACAACAAAAAGAAAGCCTGCTAATGTATTATTGCAAACTCCATTTTTAGCACTCTGTCCATTAATTTAACATTCACCATTGGATTTTTGGAAGTATTTCCGCAGTCTGCTACCCACTAAGTAGCCTTTGTCAAAAATTCAGTATTAAACTTTATAATGAAGGCTGAGGCAGAGATAACATGAAAAGACATTTCTTAGCACATTAATTCGGCTTCCTCAAGCAAGCAATGGCTTGAACTTTCATGTACAGACAGATAAGAGTGGTCCCAAATGAGTGACAATGCTGGTGATTAGTGAGCCCATTGCCTGCAACAGGCATTCTGCTAGGAAATCCAATCCCTGGAATAAAAGATGCCATTGCCTTCTTTAGATTCCCATGTTTGCAAGGCTTTTGGTTCAGATTTAACAAGAAATTCCAGACCTTGAAACTCACCCGCAAATCTATGTTAAATTTTACAAGAGGCTTCATTTTGCTTTCATCATCAATACAGTCAAAACACTAGAACAGCAAAACTGAAATAAAGAAATATGCCATTTTACAAGTCTAAAACCCTTTTTTTAATCAGATTTAATCTGCACCTATTTGCGAACTACAGGAGTCTGGATATTAGGACGTCAGCAGTATCACCAAGTGGAAATCCTTGTGGCACATACGACTCTAGTCAAGCTATTACACTTTTAACAGGTTTTCAATAAAAAGACAGCCAATACTTGCTTACTACATGAAAACTGAAGTTGGGCATCTGCATGTGAAGAAATCATACTGCAGGATATCCTCTCCAAAATTGGCATCTTGTCGCTAACGGGCAATAGTTCCACATGGTAACAGTCTCAACAATCACTTTTTTCCTGAAATGTTACGTCCGAGACCAAATTAAAATTAAAAATTAAGTTACATGGTTTTTTAATGCAACTAGAAATATGCCACAAAATTATTTTTACAATACACTTCTGGAGTAACTCCTAGGTGAAGCTTTTTTTATACACATATACAAAATTTAGACAGCAATATACACATAAATCACAGTGAGGATGCTGGTTAAGTTCACCATCTGTAGTGTAGATACAAAAATGCAAAGCAGCCTTCGAAGAGAACAATGCTACACAGCAAGCAGAGCTGGCCTCTTAAACAGCAAAACACCAAAAGGTCCCCAAAAACGGGATGCAGTGCAGGAAAAGCAGCATGCGCTTTTATACAAATAGCAGTTTATGGCTAATGGTCGACATAACTGTAGTAACAGGGACTCTTGAGCGGCTGTGCATAGTTAAAATTCCTATGTCATTTGTTTCTCTTTATACCACTCCACAAATTCATCCAGCAACACTGGCCCTGCAAGAAATAAAAGCCACAAATAAAAAAAAAACCTTTTACACAGAAAAAGAAAAGTCTGGAATGAACAGCTTCTGGATAGTAAGATATGGTACAATAGATTGTAGCTTTTCGTGCAAATACGTACATGCTCCATCTTCATCATAATTGCTGAGGTCAAGATTAATGGTTCGGCTGAACTCCAGAACATTGCACCATTGGTCCTTGTTGATGACCTTGTATTTAGATTGCTGATTAAAAAAAGAGGAGCAGTTACTGAAATCGGAAATGCCTGACTTTTCAACTACTGTATATTGTTTGGCTTTGTGGTCACTTCAGAGATTCAAAATGCCTTTTGGATGAAACGGCCGGCACTCAAGGATGTCACGAAAGCCCATTTTAAGAGTATAACAAGCAAGCTTAATACACTGGAACCTAAGTACCATAGCTGTAATGTGGTGTCAGGAATAACGCTCCTCAAAAATCAGATATCAGAAAACATTATTTGCAAAAAAAAAAAAAAAAGCTTTGTCACTTTCAAAGACTATGCACGACACACGTCTATTTATTTTGTAGAGCTAAAAATGAAATGTGTGCTCATGAGCTTTTGCTTGATTTCGGGAAAAGACACCTTAATAATTTACATCATACTTCGGAAAAGTCACATACAATACTAGATGTCCAAAGCAGTTTGTGTACACCATCAGTCATCCTTACCCTACAAGGTTATTCACTCTTGCCCATATATTAAAGAAGGGCAACAGAGGCTCACTCAAACTCAAAGTTGATTACAACTTCAATTGTATCAAAAATTACACACACACACACACACACACACACACACACAAATTTGCCTGTAAGTTTACTAGCAAAACAATTCAAATATTCAACTCAGGTAGTAAAACTGTTCAACTATCTGCTAATTCCCAGTTTTAACTTGGTACAGCATCTTTTAAAAGCAGTATAAAACATAAAAAGATGTTTCTACTTGTACCTCTAGGAACTGATGAAATACTGGAAAGAGAGGCCATGTTTTTCCTAAGAGAAGTCCTAACATACACTTGGCAGTGTTTATATCTAGACTTCGCTGGTCCTTTTCCTGTCAAAGAGAGAGAGAAAATTAAGCTAGGTTTATGTACAATGTTCTTCATTTGAACTAGAAACCATGTCAGTTTATGCTTTACAAAATGTAACTATATTTCAATTATCTTCATTTGGTTCCCTCTTGCTTTTTGCTTGTTTAAAATACACAGTGAAGCCATACCTCCTGGGGAGCTGTTGTCAGCATCTAATGCATACATCCATTCTGTCTGCAAATCAGAGCATCAACTTCCTAACCTGGGTAGCCAATTAAACAATGCATTCACCTTTGATGAATTATTATTTTGGAGTAATGTCCACTGCATAATGGTACATTCCTTTTCCTCTCCTGCAAAGTTCAGCTGGTGATAGCAATTACTCAACCTGTGCTTGGCATTTCTCGGTGTCTGGGAGCTTAAGAAGGGTCAATATGTTGGGACTCCAACCCTGTCAGCCTCAAGACAGTTTAGTCAATGGTCCAGATGCCCTCTAGCAGTGGCAAAGGTCTGGATTGTGGAAATAGTTTGAGTCCACTGGTTCTCATTTTTGGACTGTGAAATGGATTGGGCCAATGTGGTAGTTAAGAAGGAAACAGACTGCAGGAACGACTCTTGGCCAGCTGTATTATTCCTGTAGAAAACCAGGCAAGGGAGATTTGTGATGGGTTTGGGTGGTCTGCTACTCTGAAAAAATGAAGATTTCAGAACTAAGAGCTCTAGAAAGAAAGCAAATATGCTTAGGCATCAAACTGGGAACCCATAAAAATTAACACAAGAGCCAAGAGCAGTAACACCGATTTGGAAATGATTCAAATGAGTAACATGGCAGATTAATATAAAACTGTAAAAATACAAATGGAATTTTGCACTCTGAAGGAAACTTGACAGGCTTAGTGGAAATCATTAACACGGGAATATAAACATCTCTTCAGGAAAGAATCCATACAAGAATTCATAAAAATGGGGTGATCAGAATGTGAACTCCAAGCTACTCACACGTGCAAAGTCAAATGCATATCTGTAAATAAGTTTAAAATTTGTAGGCTCATTTAATAAAGATCTCAAATAATCCAAAGAATTTCTTAGCTTCTCTGTTGTATCACATCTGTAAAAATAAAAATAAAATACCAATTTAAATTCCGCACTGCTAACCATCAAGCTATTTTCTGGCCCTGAACCCAATAGTACTTTATCTTTGAATTTATAAACTGCCTTTCAAAAAAAAAGCAATACAGTTACAGCAAAAATATAGTCTGTATTATAGCAGGTAAATCAGTCTGTAACCGAGAACGATGATGGTTCTTTCACATACAGTTCATAGGCATTCAGTAAAGCAGCTACGAACATTTGAAACCATTTAAGACATATATAAGTATAATTTAAGAGGCCCAAAAGGCATATGGAGAATTGCTGGATTATAAGACAGAACAATTTCTATTTCTGCGCAGGGTGAAGTTAAAGTTCACAAAATGACAATGCACCACTGCTAAATTTAGTTCACATTTGCTGATGAAATACTTACTGCAGGGATGTCATTCCTTTTAACCATTCTTGCAACGTAAAGTAACCCATGTTTTGAGCATCCAGCTTCCAGGCTAAAACAAGCATAACTACCTGGTTGAAAAACAAAACACAAAACTTGTATTACAATTTCCTGAATTGTAATTCACCCTTATCACCAACCCCAGCGACTTGTACTAGGCCAGAGGTGCCACCAGCTTTATCTAGACCAAAGGCCATGCTCTTATAAGCTCTACTCAGCTCCTACCCCCACCCAGCTCTCCCACCCAAGAAAAACGAAAGTGATCCAATATCTAACTCCTTTTAAGATAGCAAATATGTGAACGTGCAAAGGAAGAATGACACCTGAAGCAAAGAAAAGCCCCTGCGGTACAACATTCGGCAGCAGCTAAATGTTGTACAATTGCTATATTTTCAGTGGAATAAAGGCCAGCAAGCAAACAGTTCCGGCACTTCCACTTGCAAAATTTAGACATGTGGGAAGGAGCAACTAAGCTGCAAAGAAGGGGAGAATGATCCAAGCATCTCAAAGGTTTCACTGCTAAACTCCCCGAAGGAAGGAGTGAAAAAATGCTCCTCCTGTGTTTCAGAATGAGGTGTAGAATAATAGCTGCTCTGTCCTAGGCCTCTGTTGCTATTTGGAAGCGGAAGAAGGGCTTGAACACTTAACTTGTCCCACAGGCAGAAGGCTGAGCTGCAAGGTAAGGGCAGGTCTAGGGAATCGAGACTATACTGCAGGGGTGTCAAACTCAAATTCATCGGGGGCCGCATCAGCAGCCTGGCCACCCCCAAAGGGCCGGCTGCACCCGCAGGACCATGTGTCCACTCTTCATCATCACAAATTATTGTCACCTCATTCAACCACCACTGTCTCCTGTAATAATGCAAGCAACAACTGGCTCTGAAAGCAGAAACAGTCAGAACAATGGCAAGCAGACATTCAAATGCACAGGCTGGCCACTGCGGACACCGCAAATTCCCACAGGTTCCCCCCCTCCCCCCGGGAGCAAAACTCCAGAAACAACAAGTGAACTAGGCAAGAACCTGCCTCCTCCCCCCGCCCCCCACCCCCAAACCAGTCGCCTCAAGATCTCTCCTCCTCACCCCGCCCAACAGTAGGGCCAGCCCCAAATGCATCCCCGCCAGGCTCCTCTCCGCTCCCGATTCCACCGCCAGGCCTCTGCACCTCGGGGCCCCCGAGGGAAGCAGCAGACACACAGCCCGTCCCTCTCCCTGCCCGCTGCGGAACAGCTCGGCCCCTCGGACCAAAGCAGGAACACGGAAGCCGCCCAAGCTGCGAGCAGCTTCAACTGCAACCCCTGGCAGGCGCTCCGAAGCCAATGCGCCGGCTGCAGCTGCCCGCCATTTCCCCGGAGGGAGATGGAGCGCGCGCCCAGCGACCCCTCCCCTCCTCCTCCTCGCCGCCCGCCAGCTGGGCCGGTGGCTGGGAGGGAGCGGGGGAGGGGCCGGGGCGGGTGTGGGGAGGGGGGGCAGGACCGCCCGCCGCAGTCACTCCGCTGCCACACGCCCCAGTCCCGGGAGGGAGAGGGAAAAAGAAGGCGCTGCTCTGGCGGAGGGACACAGCGCGCCGTACAAAAACCGCGCCGCGCAGCCTCACATCCACAGCACCCCTGGCGAAGCCCAACCGGAGCCCAGCCTCCTCCCACCCCGCCACTCCCGCGCACCCGCCAGCCTCGGCGGCTGCGCCGGGAACCCAGTCAGGCCCGCGTCCCGGAGCTCGGCCGGCGAGCCCGCGCGGCCGATCCTCGCGTTGGAGGAGGGGGGCGGGCCGCAGCGCAGCTGGATCGCCGACCCTCCCCGGGGACAGCTGGCCAGGACCGGCGGTCTCCCCCACCTGCCCTCCCCCACCCCATCCACGGCTGCCCGCGCCGCGGGGCCCGCTCGGATGTCCCAAGAGGGGGGTGGGGCGTCGAGGGAGCCCCGACCCACGCCCTCGCCCCCGATCCCCCCCGCCCAACCCAAATCCTCACCCCCCAACTCAGCCACCCACGCGCCCTCCTCCCAACTCCGGGGCCCGTTGCAGCCCTCGCCTCCCCTCCGCAGCAAAAGGAAGGGAGGGGAATAAAAACCCGGGGCTGCGGCCGGCTCCTGCGCCCCAGAGAAGCCGCCCGCCCGGAACCAGAACACAAGTAGATATTCAAATGCACAAGGGCCACACGATGAGGTCTGGCGGGCCGGATTCGGCCCGCGGGCCTTGTGTTTGACACCCGTGCTATACTGGGAGCCAGATAGAAAGTTCCTGGGTGCAGAATGTTGTCTAATCCTTATTGTCTAAATTTGAGTCATTTGTTAAGCCACGACTATTTTTGCCATTGGTCTCAACTTTTTGGAGATTTATTTTCAAACAAAACAAGGCAAAAACATTTTATATTCAAAACCAAATAAGAATATAATGAACGGTCAGCTGGACAAAGAAAGAAAAGCTTCTGGAAAGTTGCCTCTTCTAACAGGAACACAACCCTTCTCTTTACTGTAACATTTGAGATAGTTGCAATGCATAAGTTGCTCACGGTCTGGAAATAACCTGAGTGAGTAAACGAATGAATGAAAAACCCAAATCCTGCATTACAGAGACTATGCTTCCTCCCTTCTCATTATCTGAAAGCAAGCAAGCTCTCTGCCATCTGTAATAAATCTGAACGTACATTTTCTGGTTCAACCCCAATGTCCTCACAGAATTTCTCCATTCCTTCAGGACCCACAATATCATCTGTTCCTATAAGCAAATGAGATTGTGTTACTTCCATTTGTAATCACAGAACTGCAATTTTTAAATAGACCATATATATAGGGTTGGAAACATTGCAGTGCCACAAGTATGTGACGGTTCAAATACTGTTCTATGTATGCATGCATGTATATGTATGTATGCTTATTTGAAAGGCTGTCTCCTAGCAAGTAGTGCATCAATCAAAATCAAGCCCTATCCTTTCAACTTTGCAGATTTACATTCATTAACAGAAAATCAGCTAGCCAAAGGTTAACCAGGCAACTTAAATTTGACTTCAAATTTGAAGCCTTGTATATCCTGTGATTAACCTCTTTAATGCAGCAAGCAAATGTATTTTTAAAAACTATATACAATTTAAAGCCAACATTCTAGTTGCATCGGCATTGAAAATATGTGTTCACTAACTTCTTTCTTCTTTCAGGAGGCTGAGTGCATCTGAACTATTTTAATAGATGCTTTTAATAATCTACATTTTTTTGTTACAAAGCATCTTTATATTCAAACTGGAGTTGATACTGAATATTTTTCTTGAAGTTTCAACATTATCTGGGCAACCAGCAATAAGCAATATATATATTCGCTAACCTGCATATTCATAGAACCATTCTAAGCACCTCTTGCTCGAGAACATGTCATCTTCCGTCTTTATTCTAGTAGAATCATATTTTCTGTACATTCTAGTGCAGGGGAAGAGGTAAATAACGTAATATATAAATTCTATAATATATATAGATTTATATAAGAATGTATTACCAAGCTGGCCTCTTCCTCCTATCTAATCCACTAATTTTCAGAACTTTGAGGCAATTAAAAGAATCACTAAATAATCTACAACAGAACATTCCTACAGAACATATATGGATGCCTATATCAGAACTTAAAGCCCTAACACTTGACATGTTTGTTGAAGGAGGAAGGGCGTAAGTGGAACTGATTTAACCCCACTCTCACCTCCAAAGATATTCCAAACCCCTCATGAGTTTTCAACTTCCAAGTCTCTCGTTGGAGATATAAGGGAACACATGCAGGATTATCCTAGACTGATAGCTGATACGTACAAGTCACAGCTTTTCACATTTAGAAACTATCATGCTCAAAACCAAACTATGGTTTGTTGTTGCATCTAAATGGAGCCTATGTTTTTATTTTGGCCTATATAATTTCAGTGGACTGTAACTTTTCACGAAACAGGGACAGGGGTGAAGCGGAAAGAAAATAATCGGACTCGTATGCAAATTCAAAATCTAGCCGTCATATTTGCATTCCATAGGACACTATCGTTTTCCATAATAATCAAATGTGTGTCAAATCTACAAATTGAATCCTTAAAAATGCTTCCTCCTAAATAGTTTCCTTTGAGAGAAAGAACTGTCTCCCCATCGAGTTATTACAATATCATGCCTCAAAGAAAATAGGCATACTAAAATAAAATAAAACCTACTACCTCCGCTTAGTAAACCAGAGTTGAGTTAAATACAAGTCCACACCTCCTGACCTACTGTCCATACAAAAGTAATGACTCCTGAATCAAATAATCCAAGTAAGATTACGTACCCATCATGTCTACTTTTTTTAGCTGATAGGTCATCTCCAGCTGCAGGTCGCCTCTTTTTTCTTGGAGGCATCACTTTGCTAAAGCAGTCTGATGAACTGCACGACCTGAGACTTCCTGTGGAATAATTTAGAAAAGCAAGACAAGGGTTCAAACAGATGCAGAGCCTACTGAAAAAGCATATGAGGCAACAGACACAATGAAGACACAAACTTTAAAACAATAAATTATCACACGATAAGCAGAACAGCAACAAAGCTCAAAGCACGCTAAATTCTCAACTCTTTCAATACGGCAAGAGATAAACAGACTAGAAATTAAAAAGCACAGGTAAATAAATTTTTTAAACCTATGGGGCAGGCATACAGCAATGTTGCAAAAGTTGGGCATCACCACTGAGAAGGCCTGGTTTATAGTCACCATGCATTACAAATCCGCAGGAGGGGAACCAAAGGTATCAGAGAACAGGCAGGTTCAATGAGGCCTTGAGGTAACCTATAAAATCCTGCATAGTTTGGGACAAGAGTGCCACCAGCACTTTGCACTGGAGTCTGTGAAACTCTTACAACCAGCAAGATATAGCTTTTGTAGGTCACAATCTAGCTATTCAGTTTTTAATTACTTTAAGTTTCCAAGGGATCTTCAAAGGTACTTCCACATATAACAAATTACAGTAGCCTGTGCTGGATGTTACTAGGATACACATGCCAAGACCACATCTGCCTACAAGGGTTGGCACTTGGGGATTCAGAATAGGGGGCCAGCTCCAACAGCACTTCCAAACTGGGCTCCTGATGTTAGCTGCCCATGTGGGGCAGGTTTAACCACACTTCTTCAGTCACACAGACCACTGATCTAAAGCACCCCTATCTTCTGTATTTAATTCTATTAGCCCTCATCTAGTCGGTTACCAATCCTAGGCACCTGGTCTGTACTCCTACCAGTGTCTAATGGAAAAGAGAAATAGACCCAGGAGTTTTCCTAGAGCTTACTCTTGTACAGCCACAAGAGGTGTTGTGTGGTAACAGCATGTGTGCTATTTAGAATTTAAAATACAAAACACACCTAGTTTTCATAAAACTGGTATATTTGTGCAGCTGCATCTTATCTTCAGGCGCAAAGTCCAAACCAAAAGTAGAATCAGCAAAGCAACCATATTCAGGCATCATCAGAACACCAGGCAGGTGGTGTTCTTATTCATTCCTAATGATTTAATTTTGCCATTTTTAAAAAACCAAATCCTATGCAACCTACTGAAATACGCGACTTGCCTCCTTTCTCTTTCCAACTTGAATGTTGCTTCATGAAGGTAAGACACTTTCCCAGCTGCCCCCAGCCTTGCATCACCTCTACATCCTGCATCTACCAACTCCTGACTGATTATTAACACGTATCATCCCCTCCAACATAAATAAAAGTATAGAGGGAAAGGAAGGGTCAGCACACAGTTATGTTGCCCTTGCCCCTGCAATGCCCTCAGCTTGTGTTTCCCTCCCTCTGTTCCAAAACAGTGGAAAATCATGGAAAGGCTTGGGAACACACAACTTAACCTGTAAGCACAAGGTGCAAGAGCACCACAGAACATCTTTATCGCTTACAAGTTAAAATGAGCGCCTTAAAGGTGCAATCGTAATGCTTTTTGATGCATGAGTGAATTTGCAAAATCTTAACTGACCTCTTTGGCTGAAAGGCTTTTCGATCCTAACTTTAAAATTATAATAAGCCATCTAAGTGAAGGGGCATAGTTCAGGGACATGCTCTGCATAAAGAAGGTGCAAGATCTCTGCCAGGTGACTGGGAGAACCACTGCCAAACACTATCAAGCCAAGGAAACCAATGGACCGGCTTAGTACAATACAGCTTAATATGCTCATAACACTCATTCACACAGTCCATTTGTCTACACCGATGCTATAAAATACAGGCATTAAGGCAATTTCCACAATCTTCCACTGTCGTGCAAGCACCTTCTACTATAAAAGGTGCTGTTCTGAGATGTCACGTTTTAAAATTCAACAACGGTTTTCAAAGCAACTTTCCCCCCAAAGATTGTTTTTTTTTTGGAAAAGGGGTTGCTAGGAATGGCCAACTCTTGAACCAGAATTCTTACATAGCCTAGCGAATCTTACAAGCTAACTGACTGTCCCTCGTTTTTAATGTTAACGCCCCTTCCTCGTTGGTATTAATTTCTACAGTCCGGAAGGTTCCCCCTCTACCTAAGATTCCTAAAACACACCACAGTATAATTTGTATAAAACTCTCTAACCTGTTTGGTGATCGTCTTGACCAACGTCTTCTGTCAAATTCTGTAAAATATAAAATCAATGCAGTTAACTAGGACTTTAGCTATTTTCAAATAGCTCCAGGTATCTAATTTCTTCTTACAATTTCCCATCTCTTTCTAAATTTACCCCAATGGCAAATTTTAGATTTTAAGATTCTCAGGGATGGGAATGGATTTGAGGAGGTGCAGGGTGGAAGGAGAATTCCTACTATGGAAATCCTCATACGTGACATTGGATGTCATCCCCAGGCTTCACTGCAGAATGGGTTTGAGTGTGAGCATTTGCCAATAGTAAGTCAGCACTTGGATCTGGACACTAGTAACCCTATCTAGAAGGAATGAGTTCTGGGAATGGCTGCAGTAACCATGTGTTAAAAAGCAATTAAAGCAAACATGAGGGACTGGTCGCCAGAGCAGAGATGAGACTGTAAAGTGCCATAGCTTTCTGAGCCTGCAATACAGTCGTACCTTGGAAGTCGAACGGAATCCATTCCAGAAGTCTGTTCGACTTCCAAAAGGTTTCAAAACCAAATTGCAGCTTCTGGCTGGCTGCAGGAAGCTCCAAGGTACGACTGTAATAGGAAAAGGGGGAGTTGCTGGAAACAGACAACAGTGCAAAAAACAAGACACAAAGGGAATATACAACTCCACCTTGAGTTAAGAAAGGATAGCACTTTTGAATGGTCCATCACCTCTGCAAAGACTGTCGCTTAAGGGAAGGCTTTCAGTAAGTTTTAGAAGCTGCGGCAGCACTGTTTTAGGTTGACTTGGGTCAAAGGTTGGGGGCTAATCAATCTATTTCCACATGAGCCAATGGAGCAAGTGTGCAACCAAGATGAGCATGCTGCCTCGATCATCTTGGCACATTGCTACCCCTCACCTGCACAATTTCTCTGGGAAGATAAAACAAGACACACCTCATCTTACTCATGAGGAAAGGGGAGGATGTACATGCCACAGGATTCTGCAGCCATTAGGTGAAGGTCATCTGAAATAAAATCCATGGTGCATCTAGCAATGTGGTCAGGAGGAAATCTGAGTGGGGAGGAGGCTTCATCTTTCCTACTTGTGGAGATGTGCTTTGAATAAAGTCTCCCTTCATTCCTTGTCCTTTGTACAAATTTCAGCAATTTGCCTTTCCATTGTGTTGAAAAAAATCCTAGGGTTTATAGCAAGAAGCTGTCATGGCTTCATCTCCAAATGCTGAGTATACATGAAGAAAATTAAGAGTCATGGATGTTTGAAAAATAATTTACAATAATTTTTTGCATTTCTACTTGGCATACGTCTATTTCCAAAGGTACAGCAAGCTCTGGATAATCATGTCAGGACACTTTATAATCAGACAAAACTATATAAGTAGTAGATTTAAAAAATGCAAGTGATTACCAGCCTATTAAGAGTGTGGTAAATCTTATGAATATTTGCCAGTGTTGATAGATGAGAGTTCAGCTGAAAATCTAGAGAGAAATAAAAACATTTTTTCTTATTTTGATTATGTCACCTTTTAGAATGCTTAATAAACACATTTCAAAAGTACTGCAGATAAAGCTAAAAGTCTTAATTTTGAACTGCCTTTCTCTTGTCATACAATACAGTGTGTGTGTGTGTGTGTGTGTGTGTGTGTGTATATATATGGCTTTTTTGAATTCCATTAAATGGCATATCTGAATGTTATTTGAGTCCCCTATCTCCTTCTGCAATAGTAATACTACATCTCAAACCAGTGTTCAAAATTCACCCGGCGCATTTTGCACCTGGCTAGCGGCACTTGCGACCAAGTGCAGATGCCTTGGTGCCAAGATGGTGTCTGTCACCTCCACCGTCTGGAGCTCCATGCCTTGGGATCATTGGATCTTGACTGATTTCACACACTAATACCCCATCCGGTAGAATTCTATCAATTACATTTTATCTGCACAATCAGAATGAATTTCAGGAACCAAAACGTCGTATTGATCCAATCAAGGCAAGCGAAACTACTATGAGCATTGCCTGCAATACCACTGCAACCGTTCACAACACAGATTTGTCTCAATGTAATTGACGTTGTGGTGACAAAAGTCTCTAGGAATGTGTAGAGCATGGGTAGGCAAATTAAGGCCCGGGGACCGGATCTGGCCCAATTGCCTTCTAAATCCGGCCCGCAGACGGTCTGGGAATCAGCATGTTTCTACACAAGTAGAATGTGCCCTTTTATTTAAAATGCATCTCTGGGTTATTTGTGGGGCATAGGAATTCGTTCATCTTTTCCCCAAAAATATAGTCCGGCCCCCCCACAAGGTCTGAGGGACAGTGGATCAGCCCCCTGCTGAAAAAGTCTGCTGACCCCTGATGTAGAGGCAAGTCATCAGAAGGTATCACCTTAAAAGTTTTATAGTAATGTGATGCATCTGGCAATGATAGTTCTTTCTGGCAGAGCAGCACTACGGAATGTCTTGCAGCAGGAAAAAATTCTGACTTAAGAGCAGCCACACTGCCTTCCAAATTAAATTATTTGCAGGTAGGTTGTTCATAGAATTGTATAACTAATTTATTTTAATATTAGAAGAAGAAGAAGAAGAGTTTGGATTTGATATCCCGCCTTTCACTCCCTTTAAGGAGTCTCAAAGCGGCTAACATTCTCCTTTCCCTTCCTCCCCCACAACAAACACTCTGTGAGGTGAGTGGGGCTGAGAGACTTCACAGAAGTGTGAGGTGAGTGGGGCTGAGAGACTTCACAGAAGTGTGACTGGCCCAAGGTCACCCAGCAGCTGCATGTGGAGGAGCGGAGACGCGAACCCGGTTTCCCAGATTACGAGACTACCGCTCTTAACCACTACACCACACTGGCTCTTTGGTCATATCATTATTATTACTTTTTAGCTTTTATTATTACTTTTACTTTTAGCTTTTATTATTACTTTTAGCTTTTGGTCAGATCATTATTATTACTTTTTACATTAGAACATAATGTCACACACCCCACAACCCCCGAAAAAGCTACTACATTACCCTATACAGAGTTGTAACTTGGTTCTTGAACACCTTGGTACTCATACATTTTAGCTCCCAAATGCTGCAAACCCGGAAGCGAGTGTTCCAGTTTGCGAGCGTTTTTTTGGAAGCCGAACGTCTGACACGGGTTCCAATTGAGTGCAGGAAGCTGCAGGAGTGCAGGGTTCCAATTGAGTGCAGGAAGCTCCTGCAGCCAATCGGAAGCCGCACCTTGGTTTTTGGAAGTCGAACGGACTTCCGGAACGGAATACATTCGAGAACCAAGGTATGAATATTTCACACGGCTTGCTTCAACTCTCAAACCATACAAAATGTAGAACGTGATGGGAAAAAGTTTTCCATCTTCAAGAGCATAAAGTTATTCTTAGCTCTGCAAAACATCTCTGGAATAAAAGGTTTGCTATGTATCCATATGAATTTGAACACCTATCTAGCCCATATATGCACTTAGGTTAGAACTGAATTAGAATGGTCAATCAAATTATTGCTGATGTCACAAAAGACATGCTATAAGGTTCTAACCTGATGTACAGAAAAAGTGTTGTCTTTCATCATGAACAACTTGAGCCTAGTATGGCTCTATGAGTAAAAAGGGACAGTTTATACAAGTCATATCCGTAGATACCAGGAGTTGTGCATTGTTAGGCACTGGGTAATTCTTTGAACCAAAGAAGCATCATAATCAGAGGGAAGGTGTCCTGTATGTAGCAGCTGCTTTGATATCCCAATCTTTCTCTCATGTGAATTGCTTTGTTCCAGCTGGGAAGAGATTTCTACAACCCTCCCATTATTCTATTAAAGGTAGACCAACAAAACATAGCAACGCATTACTCCTAATTTTATACCATATTGTTTCTCAAATAAGTTGGTTCCTCGTAGCCCCTTGATGTGCTCATTCCTGATGACAATGGGCTGTTTCCAACCAAGTTTCTCTCAGAGTAGACACAACGAAATTAATGGACTCAAGTTAGTTATGAATTCTGCGATTCTATGATTTCATGGTGACATATTTTAGTTCAAAATCAACACTGCCTAATTTAAGAAGTGGAGTAAGCACAACAGATATTTTCAAGATGAGGGAATCTGAAACTTCACAAGGAAGTTGTAGAATGCAACTATAAAATAAGCCCAAGTCATTCATGTGACAAAGCATCTATGCTACATTTCAATTGAGTCCCCACAAGGGACTGCCTTTAAAGACTGCTCAGAAACATCAACTGATTAAAAATATAACCACCAAATGATTAACTGGGAGGATCAGGTTAGATTGTAGCATTTTTGTATTAAGCCATCTTCATTGTCTGAGGTGTGAAAGGGGAAAACACCAAAGCTTATGAATGCTCTCTGAAGGGGAGATCTGCCTATACCTATTCGTGTTCCAGTGGGTGATGAGAACCCTTTCATTCCAAGAAACCTTTGGCTCTTTTTATTGAAGTATTTTAAAGGCTGAGTTGTATGGTCAGTTTTAACTTGAAGCTTTCATTTTATAGAATTTTTAGATGTAAAAGAGACAATTTTATTACAGTTAAAAGCCATCAGTACATCTCTAGAGGTTTTTAGGTTTTTATTTATTGTGTTTATTGTAATTGGTTTAATATTTCTATTGTCTGTAAATGGCTTTGAGTTATTTTTATGAGTAAAGCAACTAATAAACACAAATAATAAAAGCAGCAACAACATGATGTGACAGAGTTTACCATGTCAGGCCTACTTTTTATATCACAAAACGGCAGAAGAAGAAAAAACATTAACTTAAAACACTTCTTCAGCTTTCCGCAAAGAGAATCTGTTTCCCATTCTCTTCCTGATGCTCATAATGTTCCTCCCGTGTTCCAGAGTTGAAGTGACTGACATTTTAAATATGAAACCTGAAGTAATTTTTTTAAGCCATTGCATTGAACTAATACAAATTATTTTCATCATGCTATTCCCAATGAGGCTTGCTAGATCTACTTAACAGCTCACTTATGCCAAGTCTTCCAGTTTGGCCTCATACCAAATCATAAACTCCAGCATATATTAGGTACCTGGATCAACTCTATGGTGGCCTCTATTCCTATAAGGGCAGGAACATAACACTTCCAGAATTGAAGAATGTAAGTCAGAGGCCAACAAATTTACCGGGGGCGGGGATTTACATGTGGAAGGGAAAGCATTTCCTTCTACTGTATAGTTATTTCAAAAATTATTAAATCAGATTAGATAAAATGCATTTTCATTTTAAGTTTGTTAAAATTAAAAACCTATAAGTTACATACTACGATATTTAAAACTCACATGAGTGTTTCCAGAAATTACATAAGTGGAAGACTACTCAGGGCATTGCCTCCCCTTTGCTCCCCATTACATACCCCTAAGCCCCCTAAAGTCTCTCAGAATGTTAGGATACCTTCAGGGGCACGGACTTATAAAAAATATTGGGGGGCCCCGGGAAAGCTCATGAATAATAAATAAGCTCATGAATATGCAGATAAAGTGGCGCCGCCTCCTCGTGAGCGAATAGGGGAGAGCGTGCTGCGCCTATTAATCAGCTCCAAAGGAAATTGGGTGGAGTTTTTGCTCTGGAGGGAGGGCAGGAGGCATGCAGCCCGACCCTGTGCATTTTGGGCTGGGGGAGGGGCGGCGGTGGCGCTCTGCTGGAGGGGCGCCCGAGATTATTGGGGGGGCGGAGCCCCCCCAAACGAATTTTTGAGGGGGCTCGGGCCCCCTCAGGCCCCATGGAGTCGGCGCCTATGGATACCTTTAGAAAAGGTCTGGAATAAGGCGTGAAGGAGAACTCCTGCACAAGCTGTCTCTTCCTGATTTTCAGAGAGCTGTCCTGCAGGCCTCCTAACTCCTGCACGGTGGCGTACTGTAGGTTGCTAGTGCCCAGGGCCACGCCAAGGGGACGTGGGAGGGAAACGGGCAGAGTAAGCTTGCACATTCAACTGCCTAACAGCATCTGTGCCAACCAGGAGATTGCAGTTGCAGATATAAGAAGAGAAGAGCCAGTCCATTATCTGGAGAGGCCACTTCCTAGTTCGCATCAAGAAGCATGCAGCTGCATTGAAGCAGCACCAGGTGTTGCAATATTGTGCCCCTAACAGTTTTGCACCTGGGGAAACTGCCCCTGTGCCCCGCTACTCTGCATGCTACACTACTAATCCTGCAAGAAACCTTTTATGGGACTGGGGGCTTAAATGGGGAGAAAGGGGGCAAGAAACTTCACTAGTGCCCTCCTGAGCGTGGAATTTTTGGACACAACTTGCAATATTTCAAAATTCAAATTTAAAAGAATACAATCCAATAGAAAACAAGGATACGCATGAGGCTTTCTTTTTTAACAAAAGTTTACTTGAATGTGACAGAAACTGATTCAATAGCTGCTATTTTCTTAAAGTTCTCTTTACTAACTTTCCAAATATATGGGGTTCTAAATTTGTATTACAGTGGGAACTTAAGGATCAAACCCCTAAAACAAAATATGATTACTTAAAATCAATTTCCTCCAAGTTCAATGGGAATTACTTCCTTGCATGTACGCTTGAGAGAATATACATGTTTACTTGAAACTAAGCGCCTCTAACTTCAATAGAACTTACTCTCCAATAAGTGCTTATAAGATGACAAGCCCAAGAAGCCTTCGGCAGTATCTTCAAAGAACATGCTGGGAATTTAAGAGAGCCAATTCCAGCCAAACATGTTTCGACTACTTTGTTTTAGACTACAGTACAACATTGCTCCCCTTCTTCCAGATAAAGTTTGTGATACAATCAAACCTCGGTTCCCGAATGCCTCCATTATCGTACGTTTCGGCTCCCAAATGCCAAAAACCTGGAAGTAAATGCTCCAGTTTTTGAACATCTGCGGAACCGGAACGTCTGACATGGCTTCCCCTTGAGTGCAAGAAGCTCTTGCCACCAATCAGAAGCCGCGTCTCTGTTGTTGAATGTTTCAGAAGTTGAACGGTCTTCGGGAACGGAATACGTTCAACAACCAATGTTTGACTGTACTTGTTTCAAAACTGACTTGGTCAGAGCCATGGTGCTTCATGTATAAAATTTCCCTCACAACCATTTCCACATATCCAAATATTCCCCTTATTGTTGAGCAGGGGTTTTGAGGACAATGATTAACACTATCACACGAGCTTCAGAATCAGCTATCTGTACTAGAAATTGGAATATTTCAAAGTCCTTCATCCTCTCCTACCTTAGACACAATCAGGCATGTATTTCAACAGTTTGAAAAAAAGGGCTGAAAGAGAATTTTATTTCTGATAAATTCAGCAATTTAGACTCCATGGGCCAAAGAATATCTAATATGAATGAAAAGTGTGAATAAGATACTTCATAACCTGAACGCTGCATGTGCAACACTAGAACAGAAAATTTTAGTATCTCCATCTGAAAAAATCACTGAGTGACAAGTCTGAAAGTATAGTTTAAGAGTTACTTTACAAAAAACATTTTTGTTCATCTTTCAAGTAAAACTAAATTAAAGGCTTTTAAAATATTAGAAGAGGGAGATGCTTTAGAGAAAACACTGACACCAAATCCTCTTGCTAGGCCAGCAATTACAGTTCTTTGATTTATAATATTCCTAAGCATGTTTACTCAGAAGCATCTTCTAGTGAATTCAACTAGGCTTGCATATACGTCCATGTACATAGGACTGTGCCCCAATTTATATGTGGGGTGATCCTCACCGAACTCAATGAGATTTGCCTCTTAGTTAGATATGTACAGGATTGTAGTGTAAAACTGTTAAGCTTTTAAAATGACTGAGTTAGCAAAAAGGGCACTGAAGAATTATGGTTTTCTTGCCCATGGACACTGTCCAGTCTAAAAATATTTTGCTTGTTCTGCTAAATATGTATCTTCAGTAGCTGTTAAAACAAAAACCTGAGGTGGCTTCTTCCACTTTTGCCAGAAGGCATAGGAGATTGACTATGACTATGCTTCTATGTTATTTATAATTTTTGCTTAACTGCTGTACAGTTCTGAAAAGCGTGTAGGAATACTGAAAATGTATAACCCTTTAAAATGTATAAAAATAATGGAGGGCATCACAAAAGCTTTTTACAAAGCTATTCCTCAGCAACTGTAACAGATCTTGGAAATGCATTTTGAAAAGCTTGCTTTATTTTTGCTTTTAAGTACCCTAATCTAAGCTTTCATCATACAGCAGATTTTAAAGGAAATTTAGTTTCAATTTCATATAAGCAGCGAGATGCATTATGGACTGGAGTATTTATTACCTGCCTTACTACCAAAGAGTAGGAAAAAAACTGCAGGAAGACAACAAGCCTCTCCAGCAAGACTGTTATGTTCCACATTACCTTTGGAAATAAAGAGTTTAGGTTCCAAAAATCATTCATATAATTTAACCTTTACACAAAATTCAACTGTGCCTGAATATTATGCCAGCTAAATCTGCTTTGAGTGGCTGCCTTTGTTTGCCTTACTGATTTTGTGGGTGGGTGTTCTCCTGAAGACCTGTGAGCAATATTTTAAGACTGGGGTATTGCTGTGTTGGATAGGATACAGCGATGGGAGACTTGAAAGAAAAACTCAAAAAAATAAGGAAAAACAGAAAGAAGGAAAGAAAAACTGGTCTATAACAGTCTATAGAAGCAATCAATTGTTAAAGAGACAGATAAATTATTTGTCTCCGGGAAACAATGCTTTGCAGCAATGTAAATTGTGCAGATCAACTGCAAGAACAAATTTACTTGAAGGGAGTTAGTGGCTTTAACAGAACCGCCTTCCAAAGCAACATGTCTAGGAAGAGGGCCAAGGGCTGCTTCACCGCCACCCCCACGACTTCTCCAGAATGCAGACAATGACAATCTGTCAAGAGGGAACTTTGCCCAGCGCAGGCAAAACACTGGAGAAATAGAGACGTTTGGACAACTTAAAGAGAAAAATGTCATCGGGATGCAAGGGACTGGCCCTTCTGCTCCTCCAACGCCGCTTATTTCTTCCCCAAGGGAAGACACACACACACACATCCCTCCAAGCCCCAGCCCCCGATTCCCGAAGCATGCACGACCCACCAAGACAGAATCCACGCCCCCCTGGCCAACCTACCTACTCTTTCCCCCAGGGCAGAGAGTTCTGGGTCGCTCTCAGGCTGCAACCCACTGACCCAAAAAGAGGGGTGAGCGGAGGAGGAAAGAAGGGGGTGGACAAGGAGAGGAGAAAGAGCGTTGGCAGCGCAATTGGCTCTGGGAGTTGTAGTGCGCAGCTCGCGCCGTGCAGCGCAGAGGCCGGGAGGCGAGGACTCCAACACCCACAATGCAACGCGGGATAAAGAGAAGGGGAGAGGAGGGGTGGGGGAGGGGAGGGGGCGCTTGCTCTTTCTGCCCCCTTTCACGACGGGGCCCCCCAAGAAGCAGGCCCCTCCGCTCCTCCTCCTCCTCCCTTTTGGTCGGAGCGGCTGAGGGGAGACCACCGGGCGCGGAGAACAGTCGCCGTCCGGAAGAACGAACTGCGTCACAGCCATTTCCTCCCCCCTACCCGTATTTCCCCCCCACCCGCCGCCGCCCGTTAGATTCCCTTCCCTTTTCCCCTCAGCCTTTAAACGCGCCCGCCCCACCCCCCGTGAGAACATTCCCCTCACGCAACCGTCGCTCAGCGGTCGCCTAGCAACCCCGCCCCCCCTCGACCCCCACACCGAGCGAAACCTCCCCGCTACTTACTGACAGCGGCGGCATCCGAGTGCATTTTTGTGCAGCGCCGGCACACGCGCTGCCCCGAGCGGGCGGTCCGACCGGCCTCCTCCTCACTCGCTACTCCGTGCGGCTCTCCCCGAAGGCAAGAGGCCCCGCCCTCTCGCCCCGCCCACGCCCACACCCCATTGGCTCGCGGTCTCCTTGCTCGCGGCCGCCGACGCTGCGCCGATGGGCCGACCCGCTTGCCACTCCGGGCCGGCCCGGCGTTGCGCCCCCCGACGGCTCCGCCCAACCCCGGCCGCCGCACCTCCCCATTGGCCGGCGTGTCTGCGAAAGAGCCGCGCCCGCCCCCTCGGCTGCTATTGGGCCGCCGCCGCCGCCGCCGCCCCTGGTGAAGTGCGGAGGGCGAGCCTCCGGTTCTGATTGGGCGGGACGGGCCCACAGGCCGCGCCTACCTCGTGAATTGATTGGCTGAGCGGAGTGGAACGCGAGCCATTGATGGCATGGGGAGTTTGTGGAGCAGCTTCTAGCTGTCATGATTGAAGATGGTTTGGGCGCTTCGGAATAATAAGAGGCGCTGCATCAGAATATGGATAAGGGGCTTGAAGCCTTATAAAGCCTTTTTTTAAAAAAAGACGCATTTGTGGAAACTCATTTTTGTGCAATCATTTTGGATTGCATTCTTTTTCCAATAATAATAATGATCAGTGCTTTTTTCTAAAAAAATCTTTTCCCAATAATAATAATAATAATCAGTGCTTTTTTTCTTAAAAAAAATGTTTATGGGTACTCTCATTTTCCCACTCATATTGCCCCTCATTGAGGCCAAACTTAGATTCACAAAATGTTTAGGGGTATGTGTACCCCTGTGTACCCCCAGAAAAAAGCACTGTTGATAATAATAATAATAATCTTAATAAAGGAAAGGAAAATAGACACTAACAATCCCAAGTGTCATGTGTGAATGTCAAGGGCCAGTGCTACATGACCTGCATATGGCACTCATGGCGTTTGCCATTGAAACAGCGACGAAAGGAATTGAACACTGCGCCACACACACACACACACACAGTGCCTTTGTTAGACCAACTTCACTCTGAGTATGATTAAACAAGCTTTCAAAATTCACAGATCCTTTCGCCAGGGATGAAAGCAAGCCATCTGCAGCCTATGCACAAAAAAGTCACACCTGCAGTTGCTTAGCTTCTTCAACTCAACCCGTCTGAGTGATTTCTAGTACGTCAAACTGTTATTGCATTTGTATTTGTAGTATTTAAAAAAGTGACGTGAACTCCCTATCAGCTATATTGAACAGCTAAAGAAATTTGCAGTGACTGCATTTGCTTTATCCTAAGGGGAAGACATATCTGTTTCAGCATAAGGAATAAAAGGCCTGACAAAAGACATAAGAAGATATTTGGTTTCATGAGTGTGGCCTTTTACAGGCAAAAAAACTCCAGACATGCGGTCCTTTCCAACTCTACAATTCTATGATATTTCATTTCTGCTAACTCTTCACTGCTGCTACACACTATTTTTTTTTTAATGGACTTGCAAATAGGAACTGATTATAAGTAGCACAACAGTTAAGCACTAATGTGTCTAGTCTTGGGCCTTAATGCCAATATATATTTGATTTATAAGTCCCATAATAAAACTAGCTTTTGATAAAACACGGTGTAAAATATTATGCCTCAGTCCTTTGTTTTAATTTTTTTCTCATTATTCATTCTTTCTCTGAAATAACTTCTGGTTGTGTTTATGTTTTATGTCTGAAAGCATGCGAATATATTGTAAAAAATAATTGCAGCTTTACCTTCTGACTCTCACATGGCTAAAATGTGCTGGCAATTTCAAAACAAAACAAAACAAAACAAAACAAGGACTTCTCTCTAATCTTTGTAACAACTTCTGCTGTGAACTAAAAGTATCCTATTATTCAAACAAATGAGATTTTGTTTCAGTTGGCTTTCGACATATTCCTTAGCAGCAAAATGCAATACCTGCAACAGACATGTGCAGGACACCTCTACTATTCAGTATATGTTTTCAGAGTCCCAAAGTTGTAAAAAGTCCAATCAACACTATTTAGGATACTTGCAGGGACAATAAATACTTAGGATGAGAACTAATGACTGCTGTGGGTAGGGCAATGTCATACAAGATGCACCAATACTGCAAATGGATAAAGCAAAGGTTTAGAATGTATAACAGAGCCAGAACAAAAAAGACCTCCTCCACTAGCTACAGTGGCTGTACTGGGACAGAAAATGCCATTTTAGGACAGGGACTAAAGAGTGACTGAATAGTTGAGTTTGAGAAGCAATTTCCAGATGACTGTTGCCAGCTGGAGAAGCTTCAGAAGATGTTTTGAAGTTGCATGCCACAGCACCAATTCCATGCTTTAGCAAGCATAAACAGAGTAAAATAGGCAACACAGTATATATACTGTCCAGCTTACAGTAGGGAGTTATGAAGAGAGCACCCACTCCTAGGAAACGAGAGGCTTACTATGACCTAGCTTTCAAAGTATGCAGCAAGTTTCTAAGCAGCACAGAGATGCATTGTCTCCACTATTCATTATTAGAGGACTATACTTCTGATATATACTTGGCCCCTAGAGGACAAACAGATGCATTGCACTAAAGGCGGGTCTGGCAACAAATTGAATACAGTGGTACCTCGGTTTAAGTACAGTACTTAATTCGTTCTGGAGGTCTGTTCTTAACCTGAAACTGTTCTTAACCTGAAGCACCATTTTAGCTAATGGGGCCTCCTCCTGCCTCCGCGCCGCCAGAGCACAATTTCTGTTCTCATCCTGAAGCAAAGTTCTTAACCCGAGGTACTATTTCTGGGTTAGCGGAGTCTGTAACCTGAAGCGTATGTAACCTGAAGCATATGTAACCTGAAGTGTATGTAACCCGAGGTACCACTGTACAGTGTTACCTCGGTTTAAGAACAGTCCGGTTTAAGAACGATTCGATTTACAAACTCCGCAAAACCGGAAATAGTGTCCCGGTTTAAGAACTTTACCTCAGTCTAAGTACAGAATCCGAACAGTGGAAGGGCACTGGCGGCGGGAGGCCTCATTAGCGAAAGCGAGCCTCGGTTTAAGAACAGTTTTGGTGTTTAAGAACAGACTTCCGAAACGGATTAAGTTCGTAAACCGAGGTACCACTGTACAGTATAGGAAATTCTCTTCTACAAATATAATCACCATTTTCATAAGCAAACTCTACTTTTCTGAATGCATTAAGTAGTTAGCGGTGGCAGTGAACACAAACAGACACACACACACACACACACACACACAAAACAACACACATTTGCTGCCAAATCAAGCCAAACGGTATAATGTGAAAAGCTGGATGCCGTGGCCTGAATTACACACATTTACACATGTTGCTTATTTCACATGGTTTATTTTGTTTCTCTTGTGCAAGGCAAGGGTGATCCATTTGGTTTAAGTCCATGAGACATGAATGTGGATGTGGCTCAGTCCTAAGTCATTGGTTTTCACAGTGCAGTGGGTGTCCTCCTTTTTGCTAACCTGTTGGCATGTCATTCTTCTAGCGGCTAGCTTGCTTAAAGTACTTTGGTGTGCTCATGTGAAAACGATGGTTCATCTCATAATTGTGCCCATCTTGATAGCATCCAAACCTGTACAAAAATAATGCGTGAGACGTTCATGGTATAAGCATCTTTCTCCTTCCCTAATTGTACAGCTTTATAGCAAAAAAAATATGTAATTAGTAATATCAGGGTAGAAAATAAATTGAAATTAGGTTATTTAATTTTACTTTCCTCCCTCACTGCCCCAGTACACAGGTTTCCTTCTGCCTTTGGACACATATCTGGTGGAACTAAGCCCCACTGAATTCACTGAGACTTACTTCTGAGTAAACATGCTTATAGTTGTGCTACATGATTCTTTGATTTCATTGAGACTTGGTACATAATGAACTATCCACACTGATAGAACAAGTATCATTCAAATGGGACCTGCAGCAAAATGCTGCAGTGTTGAGTACTTTTGTTGGCGCTGTGGTCTAAACCACAGAGCTTAGGACTTGCCAATCAGAAGGTTGGCGGTTTGAATCCCCGCAACGGGGTGAGCTCCCGCTGCTTGGTCCCAGCTCCTGCCAACCTAGCAGCTCGAAAGCATGTCAAAGTGCAAGTAGATAAATAGGTACCGCTCCAGCGGGAAGGTAAACGGCGTTTCCGTGCGCTGCTCTGGTTCGCCAGAAGCGGCTTAGTCATGCTGGCCACATGACCCGGAAGCTGTCTGCGGACAAACGCCAGCTTCCTCGGCCTATAGAGCAAGATGAGCACCGCAATCCCAGAGTCGTCCACGACTGAACCTAATGGTCAGGGGTACCTTTACCTTTACCGGGTTATTTGTGGGGCCTAGGAATTTGTCCATTCCTCCCCCCCCCCAAATATAGTCCAGCCCCCCGTATGGTCTGAGGGACAGTGGACCAGCCCTCCTGCTGAAAAAGTTTGCTGACCCCTAACCAGGGGTACCTTTTACTAGCCAGCCATATTCTCTTCCAGGATACTCAATTTCTTCACATGCACAAGTCACTTTTCTGTATTTTATGCCCAACATAAACTCTGAATATGCACTATTCTCTTTGGGAGTGAGGTGCTCCCTTAGGCATCTTTTGTCACGTGTGTGTGTGTGTGTGTGTGTGTGTGGCAAACTAAATATGCTGACTCAGTTTCTCAGTGGCCCCATATTGGATACAATCCTGCCCATACTCACCAGCTGAATTCATTCTCTGAGAGAGCGATTCTCAAAAAAAAGAAGTACAAAAAAGAATCTCTTTACTCCAAGTCATAGGTACAGGCTACTGTACCTGTACTGTACTACAAGTTACGGATTCCCATATTTCATGTTCACAAAACTGATGGCAATTTCAAATCCACTCACTTGAAAACATTGTGGCACATTTTGATTTTAAATGCACTAACCTTGTGGCAAAATGTGTTTCCTTCGATACTTCACTGGGGTCAATGGTGAGTTTGTCATTATCAATATAATTATCTGGGTCATCTGGGATTCTAAATTTTGCCATTTGAAGTTCAGAATCACTCAGATGAGCATGAGATATTCGAGCATAGCCCAATCTGCCATAAATGCAAATAATTTTTTTCAATGAAGTAAAACATCTCATTCATTTTAATTTTTTACTCATTCAAGATTTCCAAATACAGTGGTACCTCGGGTTACATACGCTTCAGGTTACATACACTTCAGGTTACATACTCCGCTAACCCAGAAATAGTGCTTCAGGTTAAGAACTTTGCTTCTGGATGAGAACAGAAATCGGGCTCCGGCGGCGCAGCAGCAGCAGGAGGCCCCATTAGCTAAAGTGGTGCTTCAGGCTAAGAACAGTTTCAGGTTAAGAACGGACCTCCGGAACGAATTAAGTACTTAACCTAAGGTACCACTTTAGTTTCTAACCTTTGTGACTGTTTGCCATCCGATAATGTAAATCTAATTAACTGCTTCTCAAGCTATTAATAGAATAAAATAATGGAATTGTGGAGTTGGAGGATACCCCAAGGGTCATCTAGTCCAACCCCCTGCAATGCAGGAATCTTGCCCATAGCAGTTCTTGGGTGAGCTTGAACCACAATACAAATCGTCTGGTTAGCAGCTGGACATACTGACCCATTGCACCACTAGCTGCTCTAAAAGCACAACTCAGGCCCCATCTGTGCTATACACACCACTTTAAACAGCCATGGTTCCCTCCCTGCCAAATGAGAATGGGAATAGTAGCTTGTTGAGGGTGCTGACTCCCATTCCTTTCACAGAGCTACAATTCCCAGAGTTCCCTGGGAAGAGGGACTGATGGTTAACCACTCTGGCAACTGTAGCTCAAAGGGGAGAATAGGAGTCTCCTGACAAGTCTCAGCACTCTTAACAAACTAACGTTCCCAGGATTCTTTGGGGGAAGCCATGACTGTTTAAAGTGGTATGATACTGCTTTAAATTTATAGTGCAGATGAGGGCTCAGTTTGCCAGTTATTCCAGTAAGGAATAATTTGACCTGCGAACAAAATTAAAACCATTTTAAGAAAGTTGCATCCACTTTGAACAAGTACAAATGCATGGTAATCATTCATTTCTATAGGAAAAGGTTAAAGAGATGGAGATATTCCCATTTGCTGTGCACTCACTGCGTTTCCAGTACAGTTGTACTTTGGTTTTCGGACAGAATCCATTCCAGAAGTCCATTCGACTTCCGAAAACGTTCAGAAACCAAGGCGCGGCTTCTGATTGGCTGCAGGAGCTTCCTGCACTCAACTGGAAGCCATGGAAGCTGCGTCAGACATTCGGCTTCCAAAGAACATTTGCAAACCGGAACACTCACTTCTGGGTTTGCGGCGTTCGGGAGCCAAAACGTTCGAGTCGCAAGGTGTTTGACAACCAAGGTATGACTGTACTGTGTTCTTAATGCATGTTCACACAATGCTATCCAAAAGACATGTGTATCCTGTACCTTATTATAAGATACAGATTCACACCTTCCGAATTCATCTCTAGTCAAGGTTTGAACACCCTTGCATAGAGTAAATCTATCCCTACCCCATAAACGCCCCCACCCCAGTGTGTACACAAACAGAAATGAATTAAAGCTGTACTGATGTTGAACAGCTGGAAGGGGAGAACTACTTCCATTTTCTGTAGGTAAGGTGGCATGTGAGATTCATCTCTAGTCAAGGTTTGAACACCCTTGCATAGAGGAAATCTATCCCCCATAGTCATCCTTGAATGGACTTAACCATCAAGGGGTCCTTTACCTTTTAATGTGAACACACCCTGTGTCACAGTCTGATGATACAAAACCTGCCCCTCAAACTGGTCACTCAAAAATACAGAGCATGATACAGGCATGCACAGCACATAAAATGACAGCTGAGTGTACGAGACAAGAAGAGAGTGAGGGTCCATAGGCAAATAACCAAGGTATCTATTTAACGTACCTTATTAATCCACGATACATTATATAACTGCACCATCTGTCTTGATCTGTGTTGTCGATATCCTAAGCAGCAGTAAAACAAATGCAAGGGGAAATGGTTTGTGAAAAAAGTTTCAGCAGATGCAAAGTCACTGTGTTTATATGTTTCAGATGATCAAACTGAAGCTAGAATTTGCAAAACCAGAGAAACTACTGGTATTGAACTATTTTATTTTAAAATATTAGCCTGTGGGGATTGTGCAAATCATTCTAAGATTGATGCAAGTCTTCCTGTGCTCATGCTTTCCTAGCTATAATCACAGCATCCACATACTAGATAGTGATATCAGCAGACTCTTAGTAACCCCAGTGTTTGCAGATGCTTAAATAATAAAAATAGCCCCATAGGAACTCAGGGACATGGAATACTGAGAGATCAAGGGTGCAGTGGGGGAAACTTAGATAGTGAACATTGGGCCCCTGGAGAAATTGGTTGACAGAGCATTGCATAAGGGGTCAGAACAGAAGTTGATCTATGATATGGCTCTAGTATCAGATGATATTTCAAGAAGGCTAAATGACAGAAGCAAGAATTGATGAGTGATTAGTTGCAACCTCTCACATGAGAGAAGAGGTGGTTGTAAACAGTAGTTAAGGATGCTCTAAGCCTAAATGCTTCTTTGCCGACACCTCAGCTTGTTAACCTGGAAGGAAATCTGGATGTGGTTGAGTGTTTGTAGCTGTAAGTAAGTAAGCAAGTGGGGGGGGGAACCCCCCTTTTATGGACTTCTGACACACCTACAGAAAACTAAAAATGTGAACCAGAAGCACGTGCGGCTTAAGAATATGCGGGAGGGGTGAGGAAGAAAAACAATATAGACCAATCCTACTTATAAAGACTTGGTATTTAAATATGTAGTGAACTATGTTTGTGTTTATAAGGGACACGGGTGGCGCTGTGGGTTAAACCACAGAGCCTAGGACTTGCCGATCAGAAGGTCAGTGGTTCGAATCCCCGCAACGGGGTGAGCTCCCATTGCTTGGTCCCTGCTCCTGCCAACCTAGCCGTTTGAAAGCACGTCAAAGTGCAAGTAGATAAATAGGGACCACTCAGGTGGGAAGGTAAACGGCGTTTCCGTGTGCTGCTCTGGTTCGCCAGAAGTGGCTTAGTTGTGCTGGCTGTACGCCAGAACCCTTGGCCAATAAAGCGAGATGAGCGCCGTAACCCCAGAGTCGGTCACGACTGGACCTAATGGTCAGGGGTCCCTTTACCTTTATGTTTGTGTTTGGAGGGAAGAGGAGAGTGTTTGGAGTACAGTGGTACCTCTGGTTACAGACGCTTCAGGTTACAGACGCTTCAGGTCACAGACTCCGCTAACCCAGAAATAGTACCTCGGGTTAAGAACTTTGCTTCAGGATGAGAACAGAAATCGTGCTCTGGCGGCGCGGCAGCAGCGGGAGGCCCCATTAGCTAAAGTGGTCTTCAGGTTAAGAACAGTTTCAGGTTAAGAATGGACCTCCGGAACGAATTAAGTTCTTAACCCGAGGTACCACTGTATTGAATGTTAAATAAGTGGGAGAGCTGAAGGGAGCATGGAACAGCAGCTATGGAGGGTAGGGATTTTGTTTGTGGTTAGGTGAGAAAGGAGATGACATAGATGAAATTGGGTTTAGGAAATGATTTGTTCTAATCACTTTCATTTCAGTCTTCCATTGACTATGCATTTCTCTTAATTGTTCTTTAGATAAGGACTCTACTATCCAGCCTGGGTAATTGTCCACACAGTGCTTTTCGCACATTAAGATTCTGACCATCTTTTTTAAAATCAATGCATGCACAGTTTCATTTTAATTTACTATTATGCCGTAAATATGTACCCAGGCCACCAAATTTTATTGTTACCGATCTTGTATTTTTACAAAAATGATTTAGGATCAGAACTGTAATACCTTAACGTTGCCATTTTCAATTATTTGCAAGTAATCTCTGGAACCAGGAGCTGAAGTGATGTATCCTAGAAACACAACCTGGTTAGAGCTCATCTTCAATAAATTAGAAACAGCTATTGCTTGAAGCTCTCTATCTGAGTCTTCTCTGGGGGTGGGAAATAAGATACGATTCTTATTTGAAGGAAATGGCAATGGCAAGAATTGCAATCATAAGATACAATTCATCTTTCTAGGGAAATTGCAATTTCTAGGGAGAGTGGGGGGAATCACAAATATTTCTGCTAACAACTGCAATCCATTATATTTGTTGCTGATCACATTTGTGACCTATCCATTCTCCAAAATGTCAAGGGGGACATGTAGTTACCCCATTTTATCTTCACAGCTGCCATGTGAGGTTGGTTAGGCTGAGAACTAGCAACATGCCCAAGACATGGTCTATATGGCTGAGCACAGATTTGAGTCCATCCAGCACCCCACCATTTTAATCATGAGAAAGCACCATTAAAAACTGAAACTAAATGCAAAAAACTCCAGGGCTCCAATATCAGCCAAGTTCTTTTCCCGTTCCCACCCTTGGTTTGCGTACCATCTAGCTTGATTAAGCATTCTGGAGAACTCAAAGCTTGTACACTATTTTGTAACATTATACCTAGCCTAATAATAATAATAATAATAATAATAATTATTATTATTATTATTATTATTATTATTATTATTATTATTATTTATTTATTTATACCCCGCCCATCTGGCTGGGTTTCCCCAGCCACTCTGGGCGGCTTCCAACAAAATATTAAAATACAATAGTCTATTAAACATTAAAAGCTTCCATAAACAGGGCTGCCTTCAGATGTCTTCTAAAAGTTTGGTGGTTGTTTTTCTCTTTGACATCTGGTAGGAGGGTGTTCCACAGGGCGGGTGCCACTCCTGAGAAGGCCCTCTGCCTGGTTCCCTGTAACTTGGCTTCTCTCAGCGAGGGAACCGCCAGAAGGCCCTCGGCACTGGATCTCAGTCTCCAGGCAGAATGATGGGGGTGGAGACGCTCCTTCATTGTCCAGATGTGGATTTTAGATTCTTCCTTACTGGCCAATAAGGTTACTTTTGACTTTTTTTGTCTCTAGCACAGCCATAAACACTGTCAGGCTATGTTTTTCATAAGATGCTAAATTGGACATATAAAGCATTTTTTAAAAAAAGAATATTAATCTTCTTGGTCTAGTCAGTGAGCAAAGTGAAAGGAAAGGAATTTCTATTCCATACCACTCCATCTAAAAGTGATGGGTTTGCACATGTGCCGGAGCCACCACACATATTTAATATTTAACACCACTAAATAGCACTTCTCAGTGAACTCAGTTCACAAGCCCAACTGCTCCACATCTTGTTCTGATGAGATATTAAATGATGTATGTGCTTGTATCGACCAGTCCCATGGCTCTGCAAAACACAGAGCCATCATCTTTTTTTAGTCTGCCCTCCCTACTTTCACTATCATTTTTTAATCAACCACAGTACTCAAAATAACATGCAACGACAGCCGCCAGAATGCTGGTAGCTCAGAGCTGGAAAGACAACAAGGTCCCTACCAGAGCGGAATGGCAGATGAAACTCTTAGATTATGAGGAAATGACTGGGAAAATAAAAAATCAGGACGATCAAAATTTCAGCAGAGAATGAGGAAAATATATGTTATATTTGGAAGACCACTGTAAACATTTGAACTCTTTAGCAGGTTTAAAACAAATCTTGTAATGTGACAAAGACTTTGGATACAGGGGACAATTGAAAAATTGGGGTGACGATGATATGCAGCAGAAAAGGTTAAGAAAAAACCCCAAGGAGGGGTGGAGGGAAGTGGGTGGAGGTAAACGGCCTCAGTCCTGTATACCTGAAGGAGCGTCTCCATCGCCATCGTTCAGCCCGGACACTGAGGTCCAGTGCCGAGGGCCTTCTGGCGGTTCCCTCCCTGCGAGAAGTGAGGTTACCCGGATCCAGGCAGAGGGGCTTTTCGGTCATGGTGCCCACACTGTGGAACGCCCTCCCATGAGATGTCAAGGAAATAAGCAACTATCTTACTTTTAAAAGACATCTGAAGGCAGCCCTGTTTAGGGAAATTTTTAATGTTTAATGCTGTATTGTGTTTTTAATATTTGGTTGGAAGCCACCCGGAAAGAATCTTATTTATTTGTTTTTTATACATGACTTTGAATCTAAACACTAATTTGTAAAGCCAAATAAATTTTCTTTATTAAAAAAACTACTCAAAAGAACATGACTCCGGTTGATTCTAATCTTAGGTACTGGATGACATCCATCCATTACCGATATCAATACCGTATTCTTCGCTCTATAAGACGCACTTTTCCCCTCCTAAAAAGTAAGGGGAAATGTGTGTGTGTGTTATGGAGCAAATGCAGGCTCCATGGCTTCGCGTTGCTTTCGCTGAAGCCAGGAGAGCAAGAGGGATCGGTGCGCACCTATCCCTCTTGTTCTCCTGGCTTCGCTTCGCTGGAGAGGCGCTGCAAAGCTTTCCCTCTCTGCGCAGCGCCCCTTCAGAGAAGTGGGAGGAGAAATGGAAGGGGCTCCGTTTCTCCTGCCGCTTCACTGAAGGGGCGCTGCACAGAGAGGTAGATAATTTTTTTCTTCTTGTTCTCCTCCTCTAAAACTAGGTGCATCTTATGGTCAGGTGCGTCTTATAGAGCGAAAAATACGGTATTTTTCTCAGGTGTGGATGGAATAATAATAATAATAATAATAATAATAATAATAATAATAATAATAATAATAATATCTTAAATACAGTGGTGCCTCGCAAGACGAAATTAATTCGTTCCGCAAGTTTTTTCTCCTTGCGAGTTTTTCGTCTTGTGAAGCACAGTTTCCCATAGGAATGCATTGAAAATCAATTAATGTGTTCCTATGGAAACCGCTTGCCAGGCTGGCGTTGCGGAGAAGGGCTTTTCGCCCCACCGCAAGCCTTCAGGACAGGTACGGGAACAGAGGGGAAGGGGCGCAGCGCTTCTCCTCTGTTCCCGGGGCTTGCGGTGGGAGGAGGGTTTTTCCTCCCCACCGCCAACATTCAGAACAGCATTCTGAATGTTGGCGGTGGGAAGGAAAACCCTCCTCCCACCGCAAGTCTACAGGACAGCCATCTGAAGGCTGGCGCGGGGAGAAGTGCTTTCCGCCCCACCACCAGCCTTCGGAGGAGCCTTCCGAAGGCTGGTGCGGGGAGAAGGGCTTTCCGCCCCACCGCCAGGCTTCGGAGGAGCCTTCCGAAGGCTGGTGCGGGGAGAAGGGCTTTCCGCCCCACCGCCAGCCTTCGGAGGAGCCTTCCGAAGGCTGGTGCGGGGAGAAGGGCTTTCCGCCCCACCGCCAGCCTTCGGAGGAGCCTTCCGAAGGCTGGTGCGGGGAGAAGGGCTTTCCGCCCCACCGCCAGCCTTCGGAGGAGCCTTCCGAAGGCTGGTGCAGGGAGAAGGGCTTTTCTCCCCACCGCCAGCCTTCGGAGGAGCCTTCCGAAGGCTGGCACGGGGAGAAGGGCTTTCCGCCCCACCGCCAGCCTTCGGAGGAGGTCCGAGGACAGTGGGGAAGACGCGCTGCGCTTCCCCGCTGTCCCGGAGATTTCCCTATGGGCTTTCGTCTTGCGAAGGAAGCCCATAGGGAAATTCGTTTTGCGAAGCGCCTCCAAAACGGAAAACCCTTTCGTCTAGCGGGTTTTCCGTCTTGCGAGGCGTTCGTCTTGCGGGGCACTACTGTAGTTGGCTTCTTTTCTGTTCACACAAGCAATTTTCATACATACTCTTCATTTCCAAAATGAGCAACCACAAAATCCACCAGTTTCCCTGTGAAGTTCACAGTCATGGAGATGGCTGGTGCTATCTCTCCCTCAGGAGAAGGGAGAAGGTGGTGTCTGGACTTCACGATTGGGTATCTTGACAGAACCATCATCCTGCGTTACATTAAAGTAAAATTATTGAACACAGCTAGTTCCAAAGCTCAATGCAAACTAAAACCAGCACCTGCAGCTCAGTGGTCCAAGGTAGTTGTCCAAGGTATCACCACTGGGTAGGAGACTTAATGAGCTAAGATGGGAAAACAGGGCAAAAGAGGCTGACTCAGGAAACTGGGTAATCATCTCATAGCTAAATAGGGTTGAAAGCCTGTGCAGGATTCAATAAAAGATAAGGGTGAAAATTATGGGATGTTGTGGCTTTAGGTCCAGGAACAGATAATGTTCTATGGCATGGCGGGGAAATCATGTAAGGCAACAAGTTCCTATTTCACTTCCATATTATCATTCTAGGAAGTTATAGATGAGAATTCAAGGTACATGTTTTCCACATCTCACCCCATTTAATACCAAGACTGCAGCTTGGATAAAATGAGAAGCTGTAGTTAAGCAAAATATGAAGCAAAAGCTCCTCATAGCCACACTGGACGAGACAGGATGGGGCGGGGGGCAGATCTTGCAAGCTTGGAATTCACAGAGACTGCTTCATGTCATGTAAAATTATGGTTTAGTGAAATCCAAACTAGACCTGTAGAGGACTGAGAGTTGGCTAAAGGCATGTTCAGAATGCAGGACATGCCCCTATGGGATATGGGATAATGAAGGCATGTTATGAAATGCCATAATTCAGAAGTATCTGCATCCAAAAAGAAAAAAGAAAGCCAGAAAAATGAAATAACTTGATATCACACATGATATAAACACAATACAGTGGTACCTCGGGTTACATACGCTTCAGGTTACATATGCTTCAGGTTATAAACTCCGCTAACCCAGAAATAGTGCTTCAGGTTAAGAACTTTGCTTCGGGATAAGAACAGAAATCGGGCTCCGGTGGCGCGGCAGCTTCAGGTTAAGAACTGTTTCAGGTTAAGAACGGACCTCCGGAACGAATTAAGTACTTAACCTGAGGTACCACTGTATCATTCTCATTACAATGTATCAAATAGCTATGTCTTTAATCACCTATTGCACCGCTGTAATAAAATACAATTCACTCACCCCCAAGTATGATCTCGGGTACTTGGGCCAAAATCTGTGTAAAAACCAAGTTTCTCTCCCAACCACATGGTTGGATCATTGTTCCCAATGAATGGCTTAGAAGCGTCACTCTCCACAATAGTAATAAAGTCTGCCCCTGGGAAACAAAACAGTGGGTTGAGAAGTGTAGCTACAGTGGTGCCTCGCAAGACGAAATTAATCCGTTCCGCGAGTCTCTTCGCCTTGCGGTTTTTTCGTCTTGCGAAGCACGGCTATTAGCGGCTTAGCGGCTATTAGCGGCTTAGCGGCTATTAGCGGCTTAGCGGCTATTAACAGCTTAGCGGCTTAGCAGCTATTAACGGCTTAGCGGCTTTAAGAAAAAGGAAACAAACTCGCAAGAACTCGCATTCGTTTCGTCTTGCGAAGCAAGCCCATAGGGAAATTCGTCTTGCGGAACGACTCAAAAAACGGAAAACTCTTTCGTCTTGCGAGGCATTCGTCTTGCGAGGTACCACTGTATATTAATATACCTTCAGTATGTATGTATGTATGTATGTATGTATTTATTTATTTTTGAAAAGAGAGGCAAGCGAACAACAGGAAACTGTTTAGTAATCTCATAACATCAACTGTTTCATTTTTTTTGGTCAAAATGCAAAGAACAAAGCATATTATTGATTCTGCCATCTCTGCATTGTCTCATTGACTCTTTTGGTAAAAGGCTTTAGTATGCAAAGGGGGGGAAATAAAATGATCTCATCTTCTCACTCCACAGGAGCAATACTGGTTTTTGTGAAAGACAATATCTAATACAAATATCTAATAGAAAACACTATGTCTCCTTGTATTGCTTACCTGAATGACGTTTCTGCTTTCCCCCCCACAACATTGGTATGACATAATAGCAATCATAATTAACAACAAAAATAATTATAGCATTTGCATAGCACTTCTGACAGTTCACATGCACTGTTGAAATAATAATTACAACAACCCCTGATGATCAGTATTATCCACATGTGCAGAGAGATAATTGCTTGCTTTATGGCTAACTTGTCTAAAAAGCCGAGTTGACAAACTGATTTTCCAGCTCACATTCCTCACCAATGCACTAACAGCAGCTCTCACTTCAGCTTCCTCAATGGACTATACTTTCAGTCCACAAACAAATGTGAAATACCGGTAACTTGCACCATTATTTCTGCTTCGTCATTCCAGTTATCAAGGATCAGATGGCAGGATATGGGAAAGACCCTCTGCCTGGAGGGCTGCTCAGAGTGGGTGATACTAAGATTAAGGGCTGCTAGTAAAAGGTAAAGGTAAAGGGATCCCTGACCATTAGGTCCAGTCGTGGCTGACTCTGGGGTTGCAGCGCTCATCTCACTTTATTGGCCGAGGGAGCCGGCGTACAGCTTCCAAGTCATGTGGCCAGCATGACTAAGCTGCTTCTGGTGAACCAGAGCAGCAAGGAAATGCCGTTTACCTTCTCGCCAGAGCAGTACCTATTTATCTACTTGCACTTTGACGTGCTTTCAAACTGCTAGGTTGGCAGGAGCAGGGACCGAGCAACGGGAGCTCACCCCATTGCGGGGATTTGAACCACCGACCTTCTGGCTTAACCCACAGCGCCACCCGCGTCCCTTAAGGGCTACTAGTACCAGGCTCCAAAGGGCTCTCACCACGGTGCTGCTGATGGGCCCCTGGCTAGCATAACTTGGGTCCCCACTACTCCCACTGTTCCCCCACCTTCGTGCAGCAGTGGGTGCTACACTATTAGTCATTCCCCTCCCCCTCGGGCCTGGACACATTCCCCTAGCAGGCAACACCAGCAGTTTGCAAAAACATACACGGTATCCACCTGCCATGTAACAGTGCCCAGAATGCAATGCTCATAGTGTCTAGCACTGCATTTTTTAAAAAAAAATCTAAGATGGTGGCTGGACCTGGGGCCACTGGCTGGTGCCCAGGCATTCCTACCCCTAGTGCTGGCCTTGGTGAGAGAGAGGTGTAAATAGTCTGATCTAGTCTGGCTTTGACAATATGTGATACTTGTTGTGACAGATGATGGTTGGCCTTGGAACTGAAGGTTGTTCCCATTCTAGAGCCCAGAGCTCTGATTTCTTGGTTCTATACCCCTCTGCCGCAGGTGGAAGGGTCTATCACAGAAGACAAGAGAGGCATAATGCACAAGCTATATGATTTTGCTGAAAGTACCTGTTTGATTCAGAAGGACGACCGATCGCTCTAAGCTGGACCACCCTTCATTATCATAGCCAAACCTGAATGGCCAAATCAGGGCTGAAAAGTTTTTCTTTGGAGGCTACAGATAAAACAGAAGGGAAAACAAAAAGTTCAATCTCACTACATTTACAATCACATTATTTGACTAGTGTGCAAGCAATACAAAAGTGGATGATAGGATTGCAGAGGTTGATATAATATACGCATAATATTTGCCCCCAAATAGAGAAAATAAAGGAACGCATGACAAAACGAAATAATTAATCCCCGTTCTCATCCCTAGATGTATCCAAGTCAAAGTACACGTAACTGCAGTGGCATACCTTTCTCCTGTATCTCCTTCCCCTATTGCCTTACTCACTGCAAGCTCTCTGAAACAGGAACTTGTCTTGTTTGCTAGTGAAAAATGGTAAGGTGCCGAATATAATGATATATACATCATACATAAGGACAAAATATGGAGGAGTTGTAAAAATAAGTTCTTCCAAAATTATGACCTAGTATAGGCTAGGGCAGGGGTCTGCAACCCGCGGCTCTGGAGCCGCATGTGGCTCTTTTACACCTTTGCCGCGGCTCCGGGGCGGATACTAGCGAGGGGAGGAGGCGCATTGTGCACCCCGACACTCCCCACTGTGGCGGGCGCTGTTTTGGCTGTGACGTCGCATGGGGGCTGTGCATGTGTTAGTCACACACCGTCCCAACGTCACCTTCCCGCCCGCCCACTACATTGTAAGGGGCATGTACGCTGGTCACTGCATTGAAAGGGGGCATGTACGCTGGTCACTGTTTTGAAGGGGAGTGAAGAACTCGCACACACAAAAAGGTAACTTGTTAATTTAACGTTTATTTCTATGAGGAGGAGTAATTCTGAGGGGTCAAACAAAGAAATAATAAAAAAGTGACAAAAAAGTTATTTTTATAATGACGAGTTTTGCGCCTCCCAGGTTTTTTTTCCTTCGGAAACGGGTCCAAGTGGCTCTTTTTGTCTTAAAGGTTGCAGACCCCTGGGCTAGGGGAATGATCTGATTTAAAATTATTTTCAGTAACTCTTATTTAGGTCCAGTCTAGGATTTGTTGTGGGTACTGTGGCTTTTGTATGTACGTCTATCATTTTGTAGCTGAATGGGTGACCATGCTACGTCGAAAAGCGCTGAGCACTGGAGCCCTACAGAAACTTTGAATTGTCATAATTTGTATAATAATCAAGGCACAGCACAAGTTGAGTACTGTGAATTCGTCCTTAAAGATTAGGGGTCAAACTTTTTCAGCAGGGGGGGCCGTTCCACTGTCCCTCAGAACTTTGGGGAGGCAGACTATATTTTGGGGGGAAATGAACAAATTCCTATGCCCCACAAATAACCCGGTAAAGGTACCCCTGACCGTTAGGTCCAGTTGTGGACAACTCTGGGGTTGCGCGCTCATCTCACTCTATAGGCCGAGGGAGCAGGCGTTTGTCCGCAGACAGCTTCCGGGCCATGTGGCCAGCATAACTAAGCTGCTTCTGGCGAACCAGAGCAGCGCATGGAAACGCCATTTACCTTCCCACCGGAGTGGTACCTATTTATCCATTTGCACTTTGACATGCTTTCTAACTGCTCGGTGGGCAGGAGCTGGGACCGAACAATGGGAGCTCACCCCATCACGGGGATTCGAACCGCCGACCTTCTGATTGGCAAGCCCTAGGCTCAGTGGTTTACACCACAGCACCACCTGCGTCCCTCACAAATAACCCAGAGGTGCATTTTAAATAAAAGCACACATTCTACTCATGTAAAAACATGCTGATTCCTGGACCGTCCGCGGGCCAGATTTAGAAGGCTCTTGGGGCGGATCCGGCCCTCAGGCCTTAGGTTGCCATGTTAAAGATTGTTTCTGCACTAGTATTTGCATGTAATGATGTAAATATTATAAATGATACAGTCATACCTCCATTTACGCAACCCTCTGGTTATGTAAACTTTGGGATGCGTGTGCGGCAAACCCAGAAGTATTTATCGGGTTCGGCCCACGCGCATGCACAGAAGCGGGTTGTGGAAACCTCGGGATCCTACCGGACCTACGGAACGGATCCCGTCTGCAACCGGAGGTACCACTGTATTTCATTCTGATTTTGCAGTTTGAACTGAGTGAGTTGTGTATGTACCACTTAGAAATTATTGCAATTAAGCAGTGTATCTGTCAAAATAAAATAAACAAATAAAATCAAATTTAAATGGATTAAAAGTAAACAAATGACTCACCCCATGTCCTAATTTTTTCTCATAAGCTTTATATCGCAATCCTAATCCCAGCAGGCCTACCCCAATGAACAGCCACAGAGCTAGAGAAAAATCAACAATGTATATTAGTATAAGGGAGCCATAATAAAAATTGATTTGGGGGAATCTACAAATATCAACTATTAATAGCATGTCAGGAATAGTGCCCAACTTATATTGAGCTGGCAAATTCTTACAAAGGCAGTTTTATGTGTTCTCCATTAACTAGCCATTTATATTGTCATGCTCAAGTAGGGTTGCAGGTCCAGACATCGTGCTCCCTAGTCCCCAACCCAGATAAATAAAAGACCACTAGTTTGGATCAAAACAGGCCCAAAGTTTATTGAATACAGATGAAAGAGGTTTGGCTTGGGCATGGAGCAATCAAAATATTTCCGGCCCGCTCACCGGAAGTGGTGTGCAGGTCAATCCAGATAACATCCTTGGATGAACCAACTTAGGAGCTTTAGTCCTCCTGATAAGGGATACATTTTAATGGTGAAAATATGTTTCCTCTCACAGATAAGTGGTTTGTCAGAACTATGGATGGTTCATAACCATAACTCTTGCTATCAGCTACCATATCAGTGAATTCCAGAACTTGTTGATTAGTAACTTGATTTTTGTTTAGTTTTATTATATACAGCAGAATAAGGCACAGCTTTGTACAAGTTACTATATATACACAGACGCGATTCAAACTCCTATTCCAAACTCAACACTCCAACAACCAAACTGCTGTGTCATACTGCTTATAAGGGAGAACTTAGCCAATCACCACCTGTTGCTAGGCTTTCTTGTCTCCAAGCAGAAGCTCATGTACTCTGTTTAACTTGGCTTGTAGCCAACACACTAATTGTCTACTCAAAAGCTGCACATACTCAATGTCTCAACAAGAACTTGCAAACATATCCACTGAACTCTTGGACTGATGAACAATGTTCAGCAATACAGTGATGTTGCAAAGACACTAATTTGGCAATAATTCAGTTGTTACAGATGACTTTTTAGGCAGGATTCTTGAATGCATCATCTAAACTCGGATGTGGCCTAACACTTTGTTTATGCCTGAAGCACCCAAACAAACCCTCTAGCTTGGTGCATTTAATGACCTGTAAGCCCATCTGGTAGTTTGTTTTTGAGAAATGAAGTGAAGTTATACTTACATAATTTGATGTATTTTTCACTTTCATGGAAGAACGGTTTATCACTACTTTTTACCCTAAACAGAGAGTGAAGATCCTTCCTGCATTCAACTAGCGTGCCTATGACAATAAACAGCATGGTGAACCCTGTAATCAAAATATAACAGATGGGGGAGTTATGACCAGCAGGAAGGGAAACTTGCACAAGAATACTCCAATATGATATTGTCAGTCAGCCAACTTGTAAGTACATAGAAAGTGAAGAGTTTAGCAATTAGCAAAGCTGATCCCTAATTCATCCCTTATGCATTAAGCCAACACAATAAACAGGACAAGGTGGGCATTTGGAACAGCCAGCGTCAAATCTAATGTCCCCATTGGCTGATCCCAACTTTGCTTTCATGGCCAAAATGACACTACTACACACAGAGAGAGTCAGGAAGGGGAGGGGAGATATCAGCAGGCTTTGGAGGAACTTCAACGTTTGCAGAAGTAAAAAAAAACTTGGGGGGGGGACTTATGGGGTGGAATCAGAAAACAGTCCAATGAGGAATTAGCATGCTCAGTGGTCACGGAATGCTGAATATTTTTTGCTGGGGGGTGGGGCAGAAAACCAGGGAGGGAGGGAGAATGGAATGCAATGGAGTATACTGAACAGGGGCACTACATGCTGCAACTTTGGTCAAAGTACAGAAAGAACTGTGAAACCATTCTCGATTGTATTTTACAGCCTTTAGATACCCAAACCAAGTAAATTTGATGACTTTTCTTGGCTAAGAAGGGCAAACATACCCAAAAGAATATGAGAGCTTTCTCTAGCATAGATTCCACCGGGCACAAATTTATAAGCTGTGCACCACACACAGAAGAATGTGTCTAGCACAAGTATGAGCATAGCTGTACTCATGACTTTCCCAGGATGTAAACAGCTAACGAAGCATCCGGTTATGCGAGGCCACACGCACATTGTAAAGACAGCTAGGAGGTCGCCAGCAATGGCTGCATACCACGTTCGTAAGCCAAGCAGACCAGCTGCTCCTGCTGCACCTATTAAAGAACGGACAAAAAATGATGCCAAAGTCATGAAACATTGCTATGTATTGTCATTCTGATCAATATGGCACCACTGTCATTTGGTTGTAGGTTCAACTCAGAGTAGGTTTAGTACTCTAGAACATAAGCTAGCAGTGGCGTAGCGTGGGTTGTCAGCACCCGGGGCAAGGCAAGTAATTTGCGCCCCCTAACCCGTGGATTTGCGCCCCCTAACCCTAACCCCCAGATGTTGCACCCGGTGCGGCCGGGCCCCCCTGCACCCCCCATGCTATGCCACTGTAAGCTAGTCATGTCTATTAATTTTGATGGTTCTGCTCTGACTAGAACTAATGTTGGCTACAACACACAGTGATAAATATGGCACCATAAAATCTCATGGAAACAACCCCTTTATAAATATAACGCAGTATCGATATCCCCTTTATTATAATAAAATATCCCCATGAATAAAAACAATCACAGACCTTATTATAACTGGGATCGGAGTAAACAATAAAGGGTTCCCAAGACTAATAACGTCCTCAAACCAGTCTGATAGTTCTCCAGTTATTTAAATAGTTTCTGTTGGATTGCTATCTCTTGGAACCCAAAGAGATTCTGAAGCAGTTGACCCAGCATTTGGTAATAAACTGTACTGAAAAATTGCTAAGAAGTCAGGAAGAGCTAGGAAGGTGGAATTGTCCAAGATGAACGGTAACCACTGTGATGACTAAGATGATCTCAGTATAGAAACTACTACTAGGGCAGAAAATGCATTGATGAGGATCAAGGTTTCACCCAGGAATGCCTGGACACTATCAGCTTACCCAAGTATGGTTAATAATAATAATAATAATAATTTATTATTTATACCCGCCCATCTGGCTGGGCTTCCCCAGCCACTCTGGGCGGCTTCCAAAAAAATATTAAAATACTGTAATACATCAAAGATTAAAAGCTTCCCTAAACAGGGCTGCCTTCAGATGTTTTCTAAAAGTCTGGTAGTTGTTGTTCTCTTTGACATCTGGTGGGAGGGCGTTCCACAGGGAGGGCGCCACTACCAAGAAGGCCCTCTGCCTGGTTCCCTGTAACTTGGCTTCTCGCAGTGAGGGAACCGCCAGAAGGCCCTCGGCGCTGGACCTCAGTGTCCGGGTAGAACGATGGGGCGGAGACGCTCCTTCAGATATACTGGACCAAGGCCGATTAGGGCTTTAAAGGTCAGCACCAACACTTTGAATTGTGCTCGGAAACGTACTGAAACTGATTATGGATTAGGGTTTCCAAGCAAGCTTGAGTTCTAACACCTAACATGATAAATGTTGTTTCCGTTCCTCCGACCATGAGCTAAAAACATATACGGTACATACTTCTTGCCGCCTGCTGTATAAGACAGTATACGAAAGCTCCCTGGATGGAGAAGTAATTGCATAGATCCTTAAACCACTTACTGTGGAGTATCAACATCAAAATGAAAGAACTATTCCATGACTAATTCATCCATATATATCACCTAAAAATGACTCTCAGATGAACTCGTGCTGTGAATTTCCCCATGGGCGAGATCCCCAAGTCTATACAGTTCAGCAAATGAAGAACGTATGCCTCCTTTCCCCATTCCTACTAATGAAATGTCTTTAAGAGGCTTAGGGACTGCAGAACATTTATTCTTACCTATAAGGCACCAACCACACAGGGCACAGGTAGACCAAGGCCAGAAAGATAGCATTAGTCCATGAGCCAGTCCTAAGAGAACGGCGCCTCTGTAAAAATGAGAGAACAGAGAATTATTGCATTTTTCGAAAGAAACAACTCAAAGAGAAGGCACAAGCTAAACTTAATTCCTTTGTTTTCCTCTGGCCTGACTCTGAAGAGGATTTGGACAAGTGAGTTGTTATGGATAGACTAGCTAAATATTTCCCAGCCAGTTACAGTCAGTTTTATTGTACCAAGCAGTGCCCAACTTTATAGCAAGGGTGAAGCCGGAAGGAGGTGCAATTTGACAGCCGTGTCTGAGATTTTTATCCCTCTTTCAACTGTATGCTAGACTGCAGACCATTTATGTTATCAGCGGTCCACAAGCTTCACCCAGGTGGTCCATGGCATGTCTGTGGATTTGTGGCTGAGGATGGGAAATGGCAGATCCATTACATTCAATATTCACATTGATTTTTAACTGCAACCAGTGGAGTGGACATAATCCTATTTTCCAAGTATGCATGTCCAGCCTGCACAGTTTTCTGTTGTCTGAATAGGGCTCCTGAGACACACAGATGCTCTTATGAGGGCTGTGTTAGTAATAGTAACAACAACAACAACAACAACAACAACAACAATAATTTATTATTTATACCCCACCCATCTAGCTGGGTTTCCAGAGCCACTCTGGGTGGATCCCAACAGAATATTAGAAATACGATAAAACATCAGACATTAAAAACTTCCCTAAATAGGGCTGCCTTCAGATGTCTTCTAAAGGTCAGGTAGTTGTTTATTTCCTTAACATCCAAGGGGAGGGTGTTCCACAGGGTGGGTGCCACTACTGAGAAGGCCCTCTGTCTGGGTCCCTGTAACCTCACTTCTTGCAGTGAGAGAACCACCAGAAGGCCCTCGGCGCTGGACCTCAGTGTCCGGGCAGAACGATGGAGATGGAAACGCTCCTTCAGGTATACTGGACCGAGGCCGTTTAGGGCTTTAAAGTTCAGCACCAACACTTTGAATTGTGCTCGGAAACATACTGGGAGCCAATGAAGGTCTTTCAGGACCGGTGTTGTATAGTCTCGTCGAATTTGTAGGGACTTGCATCTAACTAAACATGCTTTGAATTGTGCTACACGCTACTTAAAAACCCCAATATCTTCGCTATCAAAGAATGTGAGCTGATAACCATTCCAAATATGAAAGACAAAACATGGAAATGGTTTTATCAACCTTGTAACCTGATACCTTCAGGCAGTAAAAAATTAAATAACACAATGATGGTAATAATTCACTTGCCACCCCACACCCCAAATAAAAACTTAGCCCCACCCCTCCCAATTGTATCATGCATCTCTTTAGTCCCACGGGGATGAGGCACATGTGTGTCATTAAAGCCAATACCAGTTTATATGTAGGGATTACTGTCCAGGGTTACTTTGGAACTTCTTGTTTTTACCAGGATTTCATGACCTCCAAGCTCCACCTGTTTGGGATTTGATATTTTTAACCTGCTTAATAAAATACTAGGGGAGCACACACTTTACCCATGTGGATTAGGATCTGGCCCAGGTTGCGGGTGTCCACTCACTGCCCATCTGGAAACTAGAGAGACCTCTCCAAAAATCCAGAAGGTGAGGAACATTAGGCTGCCAAAAGCTGTCCCTGACAAAAACCAGTTGGAACCATGAATGGTTTCCTTTGCTGCGTTTCCAATCTTGTTTGCTTCTTGTTTTTGGCTTTTAGTACCTTAAAAAAGTGGAAAACATTGATTCAGCAAATCAAGGACTCAGCTACACAGCTGCAAAGAAAATGTTTTAAAAGTGTTGTAAAGTGCAATATACAAATGCAACACTAGATGGCGAAAGCAAGCTATGCAAAATTCAATCTATTTTTCAAAACTTTTTTTAACAAGCATTTCACATATATATTTTTTTATATGTGTGTAGATTACACCCAAGAGTATGAAGTCAAAAGTATTCAGGAATTTCTAAGAAGATTTTTACATAACACAAAAGACATGGTTAAGAGGGTCTCTAATGGCAATTCTAATAGTATAAACACCGACAACTGGGAAACACTGGCCTGCGAGCGCTCCAATTGGAGAACAGCCTTTACCAAAGGTGTCATGGACTTTGAAGACACTCAAACTCAGGACAAAAGGAAGAAGCGTGCTAAGAGGAAGGCACACTCAGGAAATCTACACCATGATCAACTCCCACCCAGAAACCTATGTCCCCAGGGTGGAAGGATGTGTAGATCCAGAACTGGCCTCCACAGTCACTTACAGACTCACTCTTAAGATCGTGTTCATGGAAGACAATTTTACTTGGCTACGAGGAATCGCCAAAGAATAAAGAAGAAGGAGTGATGGTGATGGGAGGAATCGAGGCAGGTATCAGGGGTGATCCCTTCAGAGGCACAGAGTCCCCAGCAATTGCTTGAGGATGCTTCCTCCTGATGCCAGGCCTGATAATAGAGGAAGTTGGAGGTTAGGGTGCCCGTGAGACAGCGGAGGAAGGCAAAAGTCCTGAGGAACAGAGAGGAAGATGAAACAGAGGCAAGGGGAATTAAAGATGGAGTTGAACAGGGAGATAAATTAGGATTACCATTTGCCTACTCACTCAGTCGTAGCTTGTATTTATGGTCATGTTTTTCCACACATACCACCCCCAAAATTCTGCTGAGGATATACAAAGAAAGGAATTGCTTCGTTTTGAATTGTCACCTGTATATGTCCGCTCAAGTGCTGCTATGAAGCCTAGGACAGTTATAGTAACATTGGCAGTTGTACAGTTCCATACTGGGTTTAACGATGTATAGCAAATCCGAAGCATGAGAAGAAGAATTTTTCCTAGTATAAACCCCCAGATTCTGCAGTATCTGTAAAAGTAGAACATTCAAACATATATTTTTTAATGAATGTGCAAACAAATAAGCTAAAATAGCTGTAGTATTAAGTAGAAATCTGCTTTAAGAAAACCGCTTTTTCACGGTTTTCGTTTACTGTCAAAGAAGATAGCTTGCTGCTTATAATGCAAGATCTGCGCCCTCTTTCACAATACCTTTGTAAAGAATTGCCAGACCACCATGTTACAGTTTGAACTACCAACGATGAAGAAACACCCAGGGCCAAGATCCAGAGTCGAAGGTAAGCATTTGGAGCGTGGTATGAAAGAATGCTCCCTGTAAAGAGAAACACATTAAAAAATAAAAATAAAAATTGTATAATATAGCTACAGTTGAGCACTAATAACACCCATTTGTTCCAATGGGAGAGTAAAGTATGCAACTGTCTCCCCCTTTGAAATCAGTGAACGTAGAGGTTCTTAGATGATGCCCTAAACAAATAAATGTAATTCTCACCCCCCCCCTTAATAATTTCATTGCCTGATCTTTTGCATGCTTTCTCAAAAGCAGTGAACCCCCACAGAATCCAGTTGTTACAGTGTTGTTGGTTGATAATTCCATTGGCTGCTCTATCTCAGCTTGAATAAAGACCTGTTAATTATCCTATTCTCTAAGAGCTGAGGGCAATGTTCAGCAAACTCATGCAGTAGAGTCCCTATATTAATTTAAAAATAAATAAATCGTTGCATGTAGAAAACTAGTGAATCTGGGAGAGGGTAAATTCCTAAATGAGCAGTTAGCAAATTTCTCTTGACTCAATTCAGAACCAACCCGGTAAGAACAAAGTTTCTCAGTGTGCAGTCGGGAAAAAGTTTCTCTGTTGTCTAAGAGAGCTCCCCTGGCAGGTGTATGTGCATATTCCTATTAAAGAAGATAAGAGAATTTTAGATACAGGTGTCTCCCCACTTATGCGCGGTGCCGGGAAATAATTAAATAAAACAATTTAAATTGCAAAAAGGCGTGAAAGGGGCAAAAAACAAAAACAAAAAACAGCCTGAAAAGAGCAGGGAAACTGCAAAAATGGCACGAGCACCATCAGCAAGTGAAATCTGACCCACAGCCAAGCACTTCAGGGCAGGAGCGGATCTACTATGAAACCGATGAAGCTTAAACTTCAGGACTCCAAATCCTGAAGCGACTTTAGTTCACATTGCTTAAAAATGTTGGGTCTACTCTAGGAGATCCCTTATGAATTGCCCGACACAAATTGATTAATGTTTTGTTGTATATATTTCAACCATCCCGAAGTTTGGGAGACAGTAGCAATGAAGTTGTAAAGGTGTGCTGATCTGTTGTGGAGCAACCCCATTGCAGAAGATAACAGTGGTTACCCAGACCTCATTACTGGTTGTGAAAGGGGGGGCCATGACAGTTTGAGCTTCAGAGCCCCTGAAATGTAGGTCTGCCACTCCTTCAGGGTCCTGTCTACCTCTGAATCACAGCCAGGCACTTTGGGGGTACCGGTCTACCCTCCTTTTCGTCGTTTCCACATTGTCCTCCAGCGATGAGGAAAACTGAGAGCCACCATTGTGACCATTCATGCCAGTCTGGTAGGCACTGCTGGCTTTTTTAAAGGGTTTCCAGAAGTTTAGAGAGTGTTTACAGGCTTTTTAGATGGTGTTCCCCACTATACGTGATTTCACATATACACACAGTAGCTGGGAATGTAACCCCTGTGTAAGTCGGGAGACACATGCTTAGAAGAAGAACAATGACGTATTTTTATTTTTTGCTAGAAAGAGTAATGTGAGTTGGCCCAGCTGGTCAGGTGATCTGAACACAGAAAAGAGTTAGTGTTTCACCGGGATATTAAAAGTTCATATGAAATGACTTTTGTTCATACACCTAAAAGCAACTAGCTATGCGAACACTGATACTACATTTGCATAATCTAATATTATGTTCCAAGTTTAAGGAGAATCTTTAGAAGAAATGGCACTCCATTCTTAACATAGCTGAGAATGATTTGTATTCCAAACAAGGCGATTGCAGCTTTATGATGGGGAGGCAGAATAGAAAGGTGTTAAATCAATGGATACACTGGGCTGGTCCCATGTTTGTCAGTAAGATTTATTCCGCAGGCCCACACCCTGAAACCTGAAAGTAGGATAAACCCTGATACTTGAAAGTAGTCCCACCAGTAGCTGTGGAATGCCTTAGTGAATATGCTGAATTTTAACTGTCTCTATTCTCTTTCCTAGAAGGCTGATCGCCAAAGAATTGATGCTTTTGAATTATGGTGCTGGAAGAGACTCTTGAGAGTCCCATGGACTGCAAGAAGATCAAACCGATCCATTCTTAAGGAAATCAGCCCTGAGTGCTCACTGGAAGGACAGATCCTGAAGCGGAGGCTCCAATACTTTGGCCACCTCATGAGAAGAGAAGACTCCGTGGAAAAGACCCTGATGTTGGGAAAGATGGAGGGCACAAGGAGAAGGGGACGACAGAGGACGAGATGGTTGGACAGTGTTCTTGAAGCTACCAGCATGAGTTTGACCAAACTGCGGGAGGCAGTGGAAGACAGAAGTGCCTGGCGTGCTCTGGTCCATGGGGTCACGAAGAGTTGGACACAACTAAACGACTAAACAACATTGTTTGAAAAGTTCGGCCTGACACCTTGCTGTTGCCAAGCTTTTCGAAGACACTTTAGAATTACAAAAGTGGACTTACCAATCATGCTCAGCCTTAGCAAGGCTAGAATGTGCTTCTTGTTGGCCAACCTCCAGAGTGGACCAATCATCAGAAACATCGGAGAGAGGAAAGCAAGAGCAAAAACCTCTAAGCCAGTAAGTTCCAATGTTTGTAAAGGGAAAAAATAGATCATTGGTGGAAGGGCATGATAAAGAGACCAGGAAGCATAACCTGAAAGAAAAGAGAAAATTGCAGAGTGAAATTTATCTGATTTTCTAAATACTGTTATGAGTTTGTGGGAGAGCCTTCTAACCCTGGTTCCAGCAAATGTTAAAATATAAGCCGGGTTAGCTTCCTGTGTTGAGGTGATAGCCTGGGTAATGAGCCATTAAGGGAAACAAAGGAAAGGGGTTCTTTGCGAGAGGGGAAATGGGTGAGCCCCCTCCACCAGCTCACAGTAAATTAGAAGGGTGAAGCAGGGTTAAGATTAGAGTTTTGCAATGATGTGGTTTAGAAAAAAGCAGCAAGCTGGAGAGAGTCGTGGCTGATTTCTGCCTGAATCCAAGGTTGTGGCTAGGGGAGAAACAAGACCCTTCTAGGATGTTAATGCTGTGAACCCCTCCATCGTAGGTTTGGGTTGTAAAGGTAAAGGGACCCCTGACCATTAGGTCCAGTTGTGGCTGATTGCGGTGCTCATCTTGCTTTGTTGGCTGTTTGAATCCCCACGACGGGGTGAGCTCCCGTTGCTCGGTCCCTGCTCCTGCCAACCTAGCAGTTCGAAAGCACGTCAAAGTGCAAGTAGAAAAATAGGTACCGCTCCGGTGGAAAGGTAAATAGCATTTCCATGCACTGCTCTGGTTCGCTAGAAGCAGCTTAATCATGCTGGCCACATTACCCGGAAGCTGTACGCCGGCTCCCTCAGCCAATAAAGCAAGATGAGCGCCGCAACCCCAGAGTCAGCCACGACTGGACCTGATGGTCAGGGGTCCCTTTACCTTTACCTTACTCTGAAACACAGAGCTTTAAATACAATGCTTAGAAAGACCTTCACCCCCTGCAACAAGTGTGGATAAGCCCTGAGCCATTATGTGTAGTTGTGAGCATGACTTTGTCTCCAAATTTACACTGCTATTCTTTTATAACCTTCACCTCCTGCAACACACAAACACTAGTTAGAGATCCCAGTCTTACAGGTAAATTTTCGATTACACTAAACAAGAAATCATTCATCCAGCAGCAACTATACTACTACTTTTTTGGAGAGCCAATTCTCCAATTCTTATTCATTAGCAATTTAGATTGAAAATATTAATCGAAGCAGATGTGGTTTTTCCCCTAACCTGGAACGTAGGATATTTGCTCTGGAAATATTCCCTTTAAAAAACAACAGCAGGGCAATTTGTCAACATAGCAACACTTTTAAACTCTGAAATCAAATGGGAGGAGTGTCAAATCGAACTAAGAGATGCTTTTAAAACAACAATAATTAAAAAGCCGCTTACAATTATTATCTCAGAGCTTTTAAATATTCAGCATAGGCTGGAAATATTACGTACCCAGGAATGTTTCCATCAGGATTTCTTTCCAAAGAAAAGCCATTCCTTCACTATATATTTCTCTTCCTTTGCTGTCTACAACTTGTTATACCAATCCCAGGCAACTGAGAAAAGACTTTCCTCAAGATGGATTTAAGTTTTTATGGAGGCTAATGTCAGAGCTAGAGTGTTAGACCTGCCCTAGCCAATCCACACCTGTTGTAAAACTGCTTCTTGTGGGACGGACCCAAAAGCACCTGAGCCCAACAGCAACATCTAGTGTCAAAGAAAGGAGATGCTTCTGGCGATTCCCTGTGAATGCCAAGCAGCGGCCACATTTGGCACACTTTAGACGCTTTTGAATTATGGTGCTGGAGGAGACTCTTGAGAGTCCAATGGGCTGCAAGAAGATCAAACCGATCCATTCTGAAGGAAATCAGCCCTGAGTGCTCACTGGAAGGACAGATCTTGAAGCGGAGGCTCCAATACCTTGGCCACCTCATGAGAAGAGAAGACTCCCTGGAAAAGACCCTGATGTTGGGAAAGATGGAGGGCACAAGGAGAAGGGGACGACAGAGGACGAGATGGTTGGACAGTGTTCTCGAAGCTACGAACATGAGTTTGACCAAACTGCGGGAGGCAGTGGAAGACAGGAGTGCCTGGCATGCTCTGGTCCATGGGGTCACGAAGAGTCGGACATGACTAAACGACTAAACAACAAGAAGAACTCGGAACATGAATGGAGCTACACACCTTCTGCGTTTTTTACTGCCGATTCCTTTGAGACGAACTGCCAATTTACTTTATTTTCATGCGGGCCCCACCCATGTATAAACTCAGTCATGTTGTTTTATTACATTGCAGGGGTGAGAGGTTTTTTTTTTTTCCCTCAGCTTGTCTGGCAATGGAATTTTCCCTCTCTCTTTTCCTACAACAAGCCGATTTGGCATTGTTTCTATGAGAAACGGAAAGCTCAGTGCCTCCAAGTGTCCTTATTTTCCAGGGACAGTCTTGGATTTACAGAAGCCGTCCCGGTTTCTGATTTGATCCCGGAATGTCCTGCTTCTCCTTAAAGGTAAAGGGACCCCTGACCAATGAAGACATACCCTCCAACATTTCTCCTATGAAAATAGGGACAGCCCATTCCATATGGATAATTTTACTATTTATACCCCACACATCTTATTGGGTTGGCCTAGCTTCCAACATATACTGTAGAGAAACATAATAAAACATTAAACATTTTTTTAAAAAACCCTTCCCTATGCAGGATTGCCTTCAGGTGGCTCGGGGGTCAGATAACTCCAACCGTCCAACATTTCTCCAATGAAAATAGGGATGTCCCAAGGAAAAGCGGGGCATTCTGGGATCAAATCAGAAACCGGGACAGCTTCTCTAAATCAGGAACATCCCTGGAAAACAGGGACACTTGGAGGGTCTGTGAGGAGGATAGTTACCATCTAACAGTATCACCCAGGCACCTTCACCGGCTTCAGCATAAAACATCTGGAGGGAACCAGATTGAAAAAGGCCAGGATGAAATACAACATGTCTTGCTCCCAGAAAAATGTGCCTAGGATTGCTAACTAGAAGTTCATTTAATTACCTTGTTTGCTTACTAAAGTATTGTCATAAATTTTAGGGGCCAGAGTCTCTGGGTGCAAATCACCCATCAATCCTGGATTTAGTAAAAGTTTGATTAAACTGTACCAAACATGGTTCCAGTTACAGATAGGTAGCCGTGTTGGTCTGCCATAGTCAAAATAAAAAAATTTCCTTCCAGTAGCACCTTAAAGACCAACTAAGTTAGTTCTTGGTATGAGCTTTCGTGTGCATGCACACTTCTTCAGATACACTGAAACAGAAGTTGCCAGATCCTTCTATATAGTGGGAAGGTGGGGAGGGGTATTACTCAGAAGGGTGGTGGGAATGGGAGATTGGCAGATAGCTAAGATGAGCCTGTTGACGACTCTTAACGACTGTAATAGGTCTTACAGGAAAAGGCAAGGGGTGAGAAGGTGAGAAATGGCTTAGTCATGTATAATGAGATAAGAATCCAATGTCTTTGTTCAGACCAGGTCTCTCCATGGTTTTAAGTTTGGTAATGAGTTGCAATTCAGCAGCTTCTCTTTCCAGTCTATTTCTGAAATTCCTTTGTAGTAAAACAGCTACTTTGAGATCTTGTATAGAATGTCCTGGGAGATTGAAATGTTCTCCTACTGGTTTCTCTGTTTTGTGATTCTTGATGTCAGATTTATGTCCGTTTATTCTTTGGCGTAAGGTTTGGCCTGTTTGTCCAAACCCCTCCCCACCTTCTCACTATATAGAAGGATCTGGCAACTTCTGTTTCAGTGTATCTGAAGAAGTGTGCATGCACACGAAAGCTCATACCAAGGACTAACTTAGTTGGTCTTTAAGGTGCTACTGGAAGGAATTTTTTTATTGTACCAAACATGGAAATCCATGGTCTCGGCTTAGGCTAACAAGCCAGGCCAGCCGGGCAGATTGTGGGCTGTGTGCAAAAGACCACTTTAAAACATTGCAAGGTCACTTTTTCTCATTGTGTTTCAAAACAGATTTGCCGTCCACTGTACACATCCACAGTTTGCTGTGTACTGAAGCTGTCCAGCCTGTCTCTGCCCCTGAAAATAAACTTCATATCCTTTGTACATGCACGCAGGTGTTTATTTAGTGTTTCAACTATACACACTTTGGATTTACTGCACGTAGAGTAAGCTCATGAAGTTATGAAGTCTGTTTGAAGCTGGCCTGGGGAAAAGCACATTAAAATGCAGTATTTCAGGAGAAACTGCAAGATGCCTGTGCACCGAGGGCAATGCTGCGTGTACATGGATTGAAAATACAGGGATGGGAGCACACTGGAGGCAGGGTAAAGGGCAATGTGTACACAGACTTGGTGTCAATGTGAATGCATGAAATATGTATAAGTCATTGTTTTGGCAGATACCTGTCTGAGCAAGGAAAAAAACGCTTGTTGTAGCATGTTTGAGTAAAGCTGGCAATACATACTACGTCCCCTCGGGATCAGATTTTATAAGTTGATTTATAATCAGATTAAGTCATGTGGCAGTCACAAATGAGGAAAACACAGTGGCAAGCTCCAAGGCGCACCCTGTATCTATCTAGCTGTTCAGGCTGTTATAACAGGCACATTCAGAGCTGATTTCAGTGTTTGACATAGTCTGCTTCTAGTAGCCTTCGAGTACTTATAGCTTGTAAATGTAGCTAAAGCAGAAATTAAAGCTTTTTGTAAGATAAAGGAAGTCAAAGTCCACTCTCAATGTCAATAGGTTTGCATTACTTCCTCATTTCTGGCCCATCACTTATTGCCAGAAGAATTAAGTACCAGTAATTAGCAAAATGTACTGTGGGGACGTTCTCCCTTGCCCTAGTCTGCAATCATTTTGCCCCAGAAGCCAGAAGGTTTTGTGTCTGTTTTGGGTTTTTTGGTGGGGGGGGGGTTGCAGTTTTACCACTTGCCTGCTTGCTCCTTATTTTTTTCCCCTTTCACCCTGCAGTGACATTGACACTTCACATAATAACCCCTTAAATATGCCACGTCATAACAATCTAAGGATTGCTTCGTGATTTTAAGAGGCTACAGCTCACTCAGCTACAAACCTATGTAAACACATTACTGTTACTCAGGAGACAAGGAATTAAAATGAGTTTTCGTTTTAACAAATGTACTGTCATGAAAATACATATTCTCTGTGCAGCTACAATGCATTTCTATATAGGACCTGCCTTCCCAAACTGTGTTCAGATTTCTTACAAATCATGTAAGACGCCCAGTCCATCCAAGAGCCTGTGCAAACATTCCAGACTCTCCATGTGTCACTATTTTCGGGTGGACAGTCCCAGATTTACAGATGCCATCCCAGTTTCCGATCTGATCCCAGAATGTCCCACCTTTCATCAGAGAAATGTTGGAGGGTGTCTGTGACCCCTGAACCAATGAGATAAGTAACTAAACAACCTTTAGAAGACATCTGAAGGTAGCTCTGTATAGGGAAGTGTGGGTCATTAGCAGGAAAAATAAGGTGGTGGCCAGTCATTAATCCCGTGCCCCTCAACTGTCCTGGTAAAACCTGGACATGATGTTTCTCACACAAGAGCACAGTGTTCATTTTGGGAGCTGAGAACTCGCCCTGAAAAAAGCACTTTTTCGGGACTGAAATCTCATGCCGCACCCTCAACACAGGAAGTTAGCCTGGCCTATACTTTAACACTTGCTGGACCCAGGGGTTAGGATGATCTTGCATACAGAGTACTTCCTCCCCCCACCCCAAAAAACCCCCCACCTCATAACACTACTATAGTTGCCAAATGTCACTTGAAAATATGCAATTTACGCACTGTTTCAGCAGGGCAAAATGTGAGCTGAGCCACAACCTTTTACTCCAGTCTTTTCAACCAACTAATGGCAGGAAGTTCATGTTGGCAATTCTGACGTATTTTTATCTATTAAAAAAAATCTGGTATCTCTGTTTTATTTTGTTGTTGTTGCTGCTGCTGCTATGTGCTGTTTTTGCTGCTGTTTTATTGAGAGGACTACTTGTCATTTTCTTGTATGCTTTTAAATTAAGCTGCCTTGAGTTTGGTTTTTCCCCCATTCTAAGGTGGGATAAAAATAGGGTAATAAATATACAGTACATATGTATGCATTATATGCATTGGCAGCCAGGAGGTGGCAGTAAAGCATAATAGGAATTGCCTTTTCTGAACTGAAAACCAGTGAACCTCCATCGGTGCTAGTGATAAATCAAATATGAGGAGTGGCATGTGCTTTGCTCAGTGATGAAGAAAAGAGCTCTGCCTGTTATTCCCAGCATCACGATGCTATTGCTAAGAATTAGGCTTGCTAATTATAGTTTCCTATAGAGGTATTTATGCTTGGTGTGCAGGTCATGAGAAGAAAAATGTCGCAAAGGGAGAGAAGAAAAAAACTGAAGGGGAAAACAATCGCAGGCCAAAAATATAGGACTATGTAATTCAAGGATGGCAAACTTGTGGTCTTCCAGACTTTGTTTGACTCCAAGCCCCATCAGTCCCAGCTAGCACAGACAATGGTCAGGGATGATAGGATTTGTAGTTCAGCAATGTCCAGAGCCTACAGATTCTCCATCCCTGATGTGTTCTGTTGAAACCAAACCAAGTCTAATGAGGAATGGTAGAGACCAGGTACGTTTAGACCAGGCATCCCCAACCTGCGATCCTCCAGATGTTTTGGCCTACAACTCCCATGATCCCTAGCTAACAGGACCGGTGGTCAGGGATGATGGGAATTGTAGTCCAAAACATCTGGAGGGCCGCATGTTGGGGATGCCTGGTTTAGACTGTAAAAGAGTAGGCCGAGAGGAGATATGATAGGCATTGTCAAATATTTCAAGGGCTGTCATGTGTGCAAGAAGGAGCAAGCTTGTTTTCTTCTGCTCCAGAGGGTAGGACCCGTAGCAATGGATTCAAGCTACAAGAAAGGAGATTCTGTCTAAACACCAGGAAGAACCTTCTGACAGTAGGAGCTGTTAAGACAGTGGAATGGACTCCCTTGGAAGGTGGTAGACTCTCCTTCCTTGGAGGTTTTCAAGCAGAGACTGGATGGCCATCTGTCATGGATGTTTTTGTTGAGATTTCTGCATTTCAGGGGGTTGGACCAGATGACCCTTAGAACCCCCCAACTCTACAATTCTATGATTCTACAAAATCAGCATTTAATAAGTTTGTGTCTGTGCTAGCTAAATGCACCCGAGTACTCGCTTATCTGCAATAGTATACTTTTTTTGGCAGTGCTCCAGCAGCTATAAAGCTCTTTCCCAGGCAAGAGCTATTCATGGCACAGGGCACTAGAAAACACCTTTCACACCCTTTCGGACTGCAGTGAAAACATCAGAGTTTATTTCTGAGTAAATATGCATAGGATCAGGCAGCATGTCTATTGACGGGAAGACAGTACTATACCTTTGCAAGATTTGCTTCAGGGAGTGGAGCACAAGGCCAGCAGCTGCGCCAGTATTTGCTCTCTTGGATTATTAGCACTCCAGATTTGCCTGTAACTAAGGGAGAAATCAGGCTAAAGGCAAAACCAAACAAGTCGGGCGGACTAAGGTGTGTTTTTGTTTTCAAAAGGTTTGCACGCACTAAAGTTTGGAAGCCTTTCTCTGTATGTTTGCAGAACTCCCCACCCCGCATCAAATTTCCTTTCAGCTGCCTACAAATTTCCCCTTCTGGAATAAGATTCCCTTCCCTATTTGTCATCAAAAAAATGAGTTTAAATCGTCAGGGCTGAAACACAGCTACGCAGCCTCAGTAAGTTCTCCCAACTAGACAACATCAGGAAGAACTTTCTGTCAGTAAGAGCTATTGGACCCTGGAATAGATTCCCACGAGGTGGCAGACTCTCCTTCTTTGGAGGTTTTTAAGCAGAGATTGGATGGCCATCTGTCATGGATGCTTTAGCTGAGATCCCTGCATTGCAGGGGGTTGGACTAGATGACCCTAGGGGTCCCTTCCAACTCTATTCTATTCTATTATTCCATTAAATCAGCATCTAATAAGTTTGTGTCTGTGGTAGCTACATGCACCCAATAACCTTCTTATTTGAAATACAGACACACCTCGGGTTGAAGTGGGTTCGGAATAAGTATTTTGGGTTGTGCGCTGCGGCGACCCAGAAGTAACTGAGCGTGTTACTTCCGGGTTTCGCCGCTCGCGCATGCACAGACGGTCAAAATATCACGCACATGCGCAGAAGCGGCAAATCGTGACCCGCGCATGCACAGACGCAGGTTGTGTTCGGTTCTGGATGCAAACGGGGCTCCGGAACGGATCCCGGTCGCATCCAGAGGTATACTTTTTTTTTTTTTACTGTTTTATACTTTTTTCTTTTTCTTTTTTGCAGCGCTCCAGCAGCTATAAAGCTCTTTCCTGGGGTGGAGCTATTCAGGACACAGGGCACCAGAACCCACCCTCAGGGTCCCTTCCAACTAGGGTTGCCACCTTTGTTCTGGCAAAATACAGGACAGGCCTTGGAGGTTGAGGGGGGATGATTTTATTATTGTTGTTGTTATTTTATTTTTGTTCATCTGGCGCGGAAGTGGCTTCAAAGCAATCCATTACCATCTATGGCAGCCTCACAGGACGGCCCCTCTGGGATTAGTCACATGCACACACAGGCACACAAAGTTGTAAATTCATCTGAGCTTGGCTACACAGATACATGACTTTGTTTTGCACCTTTCAATCACATGCATTTCGATATGATCCCTAACTTGGGAGGGGAGAGGGAGAGGGAGAGGGAGAGGGCAGTGGCGTAGCGTGGGTTGTCAGCACCCGGGGCAAGGCAAGTAATTTGCACCCCCTAACCCGTGGATTTGCGCCCCCTAACCCTAACCCCCAGATGTTGCGGCCGGCCCCCCCTGCACCCCCCACACTACGCCACTGGGAGAGGGAGAGGGAGAGGGAGAGGGAGAGGGAGAGAAAGAAAGAAAGAAAGAAAAGCAGACTGACTCAGCTATACAGCTGCAAATAAAACGTTTTAAGTGTGTTTCAAGTGCAATATACAATGTGACATTAGATGGCGATGGTAAGCCTTATGGAAAATTCAATGTGTTTTTAAAAACGCTTTTTTTAAAAAAGCATTTTCAGAACGGCTTTTATATGTGTGTAGATTCCACCCTGAAGTACATAACTGTAACATTTTACATTGAAAGTAGGGTTGCCATATTATTATTTTTTGAAAACCCCTGAATTGTTGAGCTTCTTTTAGGAAAACCCCAAAATTATTGAGATTTTAAAAAGATTTCACAATCGACGCTTGCCAAAGATCTAATACGAAGTGCTGCCTTTAGGAAATTGCCCCAGACATCAATTCTGCCTTTGAAATCCCATTTAATGGCAGCTCTTGTCCTAAATGTGACAGTTCCATGATGCCCTCATGCATGTTCACTTCATCAACTCTGGTCCTCTTTGAAAAAAGTTTGGGCACCCCTGTACTAGGGAGCAAATCCCAATGAACTTAACAAGGCATACCTCAGGAAAATTCTAAAAAAACGCTCAACAGCTGACAGCTTTGGTGGTTTCCTTTAAAAAAAGTGCTCAACAATTGCGGTGGTTTCCTTACATTGCTTGCGCAAAGAACGATTCTTCAGATTCTGAATTTTGACTTCTTCTTAAAAAGAAGTGTTATGTACTGAGTTGAATAGGATCCAAACTGAAGCAGTCTGATTGGTCCTAGAACAATAGGATCCAAATTGCAGCAGTCTGATTAGTCCTAGCACAATAGGATTCAGAATGCAGCAGTCTGATTGGTCCCAGAACAATGCAGCAGCATGATTGGTTGGCAGGAACCACCCAATCCTGCTCCAGATAGAAGTGAATCCACAACCTGATTGGCTTACAGTAGAATTCCAGAATTAGCCGATCATGTGCAGCCCATTGTGTAAATAATGTATATAAAGCAGATACTTTGAGGGGACTTTCATTCATTCCTCCTCACCACTATGAGCTGAATAAAGAGCATGAAATCACTTTGCGACAATGAGTATATTTCAAGAAGTTTGACAACTTTGTGATGTTTTGAAACGTGGCAACCATTGGCCAATTTGGGTTGGTTTCGGGGGGGAGGAGAAAGCGCTCAACAACTGTGGCGGTTTCCTTAAAAAACAAAAAACTCGACAACTTTCCTTTTTGCAATATAAGCGCCCTATTCCGAGCAGGCTCTGAGAGAAGCGTTGCGCGCGGCCATTTGAGGGGAGCCTGTCGCAGGAGGCGGGCGATGGCGTTGGAGACGCGTCGTGAGAGGAACGAGGCGTGGAGAGAAGCAGCCCCGCGGAGTTTTTCCCTCGGTCCGGCCCGCTTTTCTCCTCCGGGCGCGGAGAAGGGAAAAGCTCCGCCTTCGGACGACATGGTTACCTAACAGGCGGGCGCGCCTCGCTTCGCCAAAGAGCGCGCGCAGGGGCCGGACGAGGGAGGCGCCTGGGCCGGGAAGGACGGAGCAGCCCCGGGGCGGAGGCGCGGCGAGGAAGAGGGCGAAGGGCGCGAGCGAAGGGCCTTGGCGGGTAAGGCTGCTGGGGGCGCCGGCGGGGTGGGCGCGGGAGAGAAGGGGCTGGGCGGTGGGCTGCAGCGCTGGGCTTCCGAGGCCCCCCCGGCCAGGCTCTTTTGGATAATCATTTGTTTATTCGTTTTCAATTACAGTCCAATCATAGCCTCATTAGAACAACACCAGTTTTTATAACGCAGTTATTCACACCAATCGTTCAAATGCCGAAATATAGAATTTAGATAAGGTGGGGGGGGGCGTCCCCCACGTGCTAGAATTTTTAAAAAATCTTGATTGAAAGTTCCAAAAAGTACACAATTATATGTGCGCTAAACATGGCGAGATGTAAATAAAAGAAAATAGAACGCGTGCAGAAGGGAAAATAAAGGGGGGGGGGAGCGGGGGAAACCCAAAACTGCATATTTTATAAGGTGGTTTTTGTACTTCACCAGATCTTAACCTATTACAGTATTTGTAAGAAAGGATTCCAAATATCATTGCATTTGTCCATGGCAAGTCTGCGTTTATGTGCAAGTTGCTCATATGTTGCGAGTTTGTGTATGTCTTCTAACCAATCGGAAGGGAGTCGCATTTTTATTTTTCCAGTTTCTTGAATGTCCCACTTTTCCTTAGGATGTCCCTATTTTCACCAGAGAAGTGTTGGAGGCTATGGAGTTATCCAACACTCCTGGCCATCCTGTATAGGGAAGTTTTTTTAAAATTTATAATTAAATTTAAAAATAAGAAGTTTTGGGGTTTTTTTTAATATATGTTGTGCTGGGCCTATTTTCATCAGCGAAATGTCGAAGGGTATGCATCTTGTAATTTCTTGTTATTTTCATTACTTAATTTCTGAAACAAGAGGTGCCCAGCTGCAAATTTGTCACATTGACACCACATCCATCTTCAGCGAACTTGGAGTTGTTAGTGTGCATTGCGTAATGTACACATATTAACTGGAAACAGGGTTGCAAATATTTTCTGACTCCCACCCCCCAAAAATTATTATTCTGCATGTTCCAGGCTGCATTAAAATGTAGCATTATAATATTTAGGGGCGGGGCATGATCCTTGGCTCGAATTAAGCTTTATTGTACAGGATGGGTTTTTGATGAATTGTAACTCATCATTTCTATTGTGTAAGCAGGTGGGGGTGTGATTGTATGCATTTACTATTTGCGAAAATTCAGCCACGTTCCCACGGAGCAGTTGAGTTGTAGAGCTGGAAGGGACCCAGAGTATCATCTAGTCCAACCCCCTGCAATGCAGGAATGTGCAGCCGTCCCATTCGAGAATCGAACCTGCAACCTTTGCGTTATCAGGTCCACACTCTAACCAACTGGCTCACGTTGGCTTACAAAATCAAAATGTGCTACAGTTACGCTTTACAATGTCATAATAAAGGTGCAGTAATGGGGGGAGTACATTTTTCATTGGCTATAACTGTCTCTTACTTCTGATTTCCTTTGGTAGGAGGGCCGTTGCCGAGGGGTCAAAAACACACACCTTGCGTGCGGATGGTCCTAGATTTAACACCTTTCATTTCCAGTTAAGAATGGATCTCATACAATGGAGCTGGGAAGGGAAATCATGGGATGCTGCTGTCAATAAGAGTAGACTGTACCAAACTGATGGACCAATAGCCTCTAAGACAGCTTAACATGCCAATATGGTAAAAATTAGACGTTTGTGAGGTTGCTTTTGAAATGCACGTTGCATTCTTCTTATAACTGGACTTTTGTTTTAGGAAACTCACATTTTACCGGGGATCATATTTGCTGGCAACATTATCGGGAGCTATGACTTCTGCCCCAGGTGATGATAAAGTTCAGGCCTCTTCGGTAGGACAAAAGAACCAGGTTTGTTCTTTCTGTTTGGAATTATTAATATTATACATTCTAGCAGAGGCAAATCTAATGTAGTCTTGATTATCACGTGGAAACAGAAGTGGCTCTGCACTTCAACCTTTCCCTTTTCTAGTGCAAAAAGTGCTCCGCATGATCTAGTGCAGGTCTAAGGATAAGGAGGAGGCAGGATAGCTTTGCCTCTCATGGAAAGTCGAAGATCCCACAAACCCTGGGGAGATTAAATAGGATTCATCTTAATTTTATGCTGCTAGCAGTTAAAGAACCGTCGATAACGATGCTCATATCTTACCTTGCACGTATTTTTTGGCTCAAAGTACATAGATGGAAACGTAATCTGCACCTGCTAGGGGAAAGGGGAAGATGGAATTATGTAGCATCTGAACAAAAAGGGACTTTAAAAAGAAACTCTTTAAAGCAGGGGTGACGGTGGGAGTCTGTGGGTTTCCTGATGTTGTTGAACTGTCAGCCCCAGCTAGCACTGTCAGTGCTAAAGGATGATCATAGAATTGTAGAGTTGGGGATCCCAGGGGTCATCTAGTCCAGCCCCCTGCAGTGAGGGAATCTGAACTGAAGCATAGATGACAGGTGGCCATCCAACCTCTGCTTAGAAAGCTCCAGGAAAGGACACCTGAAGGACCACACATTTTCCCTCCATTATTAGCACCATTCATTACTGCTGCATTTTAAACTTCATAGCACCTGTGAATTGCACATTAATCACAAACATGTACATTATAGTCAGAGTGCACCATTGAGTATTAAAGCTTGATCATTTCATTTTGACATTGCATGCTTGATAGTATTGCTGACGACAACGGTAGGCTATTTCTAACATTTTTGGGCTATCTGGAAAAGTGAAATGTTTTCCTCTCTGTTTATTTTTTAACTTTTTTGTTGAATTAAAAAAAAATTATGGAAACCAAAGATAATGAAATAAATGGCAGACTATAGATGCTTTATTCTCTTAAGGAGTGAGAGGGTAAACCATATTTTTCTTATAAACATGTTCATGTTTTTATTTTAAGAGTCCGCTCCCATGTCCAATTTCAAATCTTAATTCTGATGAATTTGTAGAGATTCGTCGTCAATGTAAAGAGGAAAGCTTCTGGTACAGAGGTAGGTCTATTTCGTTTTAATGCAATGCAAAATATAATTGCGTTGGTTTTTTGTTGCAGGGTGTTGTCTTCCTTACAGCATTTGTTTCAGTGTTTGAGAATTCCTACTACTAAGCCTGCTTGGAACATCCTTCTGTTTCACAGCATTTGAATCCAAAACCTGCTGGTTTTCTTACCGGTAACATTAAGCAGACATAAGAAAATCATTTTCAATGGCTGCATTCAGAAGTAGTAATAAATGATGGCTTATTGCCATTAGAATAAGCCTAGGCCAGCCTTGGGCTTGTGCGCTCCTGTTCCACTCTCATTTTAAACACTGCAGATACTCCATTCAAAAATTTGCAGCCATTTTTGACTAACCACTATTTAGCATTGCATATGAAGCCTAAATTGTAGTTAACCTTCACTGTGGTTTATCGAAACAAGCCAGCTTCCTAAACCAAGGTTTGAACTTGACTTGTTTCAGTGAACCATAGTTTGTTTATTGCTTTATTTTTTATTTATTAAAAAAGCCCTGAAAATGGTTAATAATAATAATAATATTTATACCCCACCCATCTGGCTGGGTTTCCCCAGCCACTGTGGGCGGCTTCCAACAAAAGATTAAAAATACATTAAAACATCAGTCATTAAAAACTTTCCTAAACAGGGCTGCCTTCAGATGTCTTCTAAACGTCAGATAGTTGTTTATTTATTTGACATCTGGTGGGAGGGTGTTCCACAGGGCAGGAGCCACTACCGAGAAGGCCCTCTGCCTGGTTCCCTGTAACTTCACTTCTTGCAATGAGGGAACCACCAGAAGGCCCTCGGCGCTGGACCTCATTGTATAGGCTGAACGCTGGAGGTGGAGATGCTCCTTCAGGTATACTGGGCCGAGGTCATTTAGGGCTTTAAAGGTCAGCAACAACACTTTGAATTGTGCTCGGAAACGTACTGTGAGCCAATGTGGGTCTTTCAAGACCGGTGTTATGTGGTCTCGGCGGCCACTCCCAGTCACCAGTCTGGCTGCCGCATTCTGGATTAGTTGTAGTTTTTGAGTTACCTTCAAAGTTAGACACGTGTAGAGTGCATTGCATTAGTCCAAGTGGGAGATAACTAGAGCGTGCATCACTCTGGTGAGACACTCCACAGGCAGGTAGGGTCTCAGCCTGTGTACCAGATGGAGCTGGTAGAATCTGCCCTGGACACAGAGTTGACCTGTGCCTCCATGGACAGCTGTGAGTCCAAAATGACTCCCAGGCTGTTCACCTGCTCCTTCAGGGGCACAGTTGCCCCATTCAGGACCAGGGAGTCCCCCACACCCACCCACCCCATCCCCCAAAACAGTACTTCTGTCTTGTCAGAATTCAACTTCAATCCATTAGCCGCCATCCACCCTCCAACCCCTCCAGGCACTCACACAGGACTTTCACCGCCTTCACTGGTTCCGATTTGAAAGAGAGGTAGACCTGGGTATCATCCGCATACTGATGAACACGGAGCCCAAACCCCCTGATGATCTCTCCCAGCAGCTTCATGTAGATGTTAAAAAGCATGGGGGAGAGGAAAGAACCCTGAGGCACCCCACAAGTGAGAGCTCCGGGGTCTGAACAGTCATCCCCCACCACCACTTTCTGGACACGGCCCAGGAGGAAGGAGCGGAACAGACTGCCCCCTGCTCCTCTGGACAGTCCAGAAGAATGTTATGGTCGATGGTATCAAAGGCCGCTGAGAGATCCAGCAGAACTAGGAAACAGCTTTCACCTTTGTCCCTAGCCCACCGGAGATCATCAACCAGCATGGCCAAGGCAGTTTCAGTATTTACAAAAGTTAAGAATTACTGCAGTTTGTCCAGGTTCAGACAGAACACTAAATTGCAGTTATTTGAAAGTGGAAATTAAAAACTGCTTCTCCTTGTAGCTGTGCTAGGAGTGCATGAGCTCAAGTTTTATCATTATATCTGACCACAGTCAATGGCCATGTTTTCATAATCATAATCTCAGTTAAATGACTTGAGATATGATCAGGGCCTTTGGCCATAGTCTGAAGGTTTAAGATCCTGGCTTGTTTTGATGCTGATAAGCCTAGTTTCCTTGTTCAGATGACATGGTAAATTGTAATTAATCGGAGCCTTACTACAAAGGGAGGCTGCATGTGTGGGCAAGAGACTTGTTCATTTCTCAGCATAATAAGCTGAGATATGGTGTACGGACTAGACTGAAATCTTTGAGTATATTGGGCTTGTAACATCCATTTGCGGCATCACTTGTGGTTTGTGAAGAATCTGATCTTAAAAGTTGTTTTTCTTTAGTCCACAAACGTAACATCCGAATGATCTTGTGTGAGCATGTATGATGGTAAATGTTTTTATGGGCTATTGATTTTATGGACTTTTTGTTGTTGCAAAGCTGGCAATTTCTTTGTTCCTTCCATTGCCCACCTAAGTCTGCACATGGGTGTCTTCTCTATGTGTTAAAGATGCATATCTGGAACCACACGTGTATTGTGCTCATCCAGCCCCTTGAACTAGATCAGGGGTCTCTCACTCTTTTTGGGCTACAACTCCCATCATCCCTAGCTAGCAGGACCAGTGGTCAGGGATGATGGGAATTGTAGTCCAAAAACAGCAGAAGACCCAAGTTTGGGAAACACTGAACTAAATGGATACATGTCACCAATTTGTTGCACAGTGGTGCTCAAAACTGAAGTTGCAGCAAGACTATTGAACTTATTTAGCAGATATTAAATGTGGACGCTGCCAGTAAGCACAGAAAATGAAAGTATTAACTGTATAGCAGTGCAGAGTATAAAACCCAGTATTTGGCAAAGTCAACACCTCAGAATTCCAGCTTCAGATTTTCTAATTTGCTCTTTTCATTTTTTTATTTTTTAGAACAAGCAAAATAGTTGTTAAGACCACATTTTAACGACACTATGCAGGGTGGGCGGGAGATGCATCTGAATTTATGCAAAGGCTATAATTGCTTGTTTCATTGTATGCAGCTCTCCCTCTGTCACTGGGAAGTATGCTTATCACTCAAGGATTACTTGCCAATGGTAAGTGGCTTTTTTCTTTCTTCAATGTAGAAACAAACAAACACGTGGACAGTTTTCTAGAACCACCAGTCAATCACTGCTAAAGCTTGGTAAATGCTGAGGGAAAAACCCAGAATAGATCTTGTGGTGGAAATCTCAGCCTGGGTGCTGTTTCAACTCTTAGGTCTCAATGTATTCAACAGGTGATGTGAAATATATGGTGGCTCTTACACATTGTGTAGAGGCGAGCCTAAACTTGCCACTGGGTACATTTCTCTGTTGTATGTATGTTCAACAATGGCTTCATGATTTAAGAGTGCTTTTATGTATTTATCAATGGCTACTAGCCATGATAGCTGTGGTCCGCTATCATGGTCAGGGGCAGTAATGTATAACAATTGCTGGGAACTGCCAAGTGGGAGAGTGTTATTGTGCTCAGGGTCCTGCTTGTGGGTTTCCTAACAAGCATCTGGTTGGCCGTTGTGAGAACAGAATGCTGGAGTAGACGGGCCATTGGCTTGATGCAGCTGGCTGTTCTTACATTTAGGTGTTCCCCTAAAATAGAATGTGGGGTGGTTGTTTTTTGCAAGACTTGTGAAATGTGCTGCCTTGGCTGAGCATGGTGGCATGGTTAATTTAATGCTATGGAAAACAGGTTAGGAAGTAAGCTTTATTACGGGGTAAAAATAGTCTTCACATTTTTGTATAGAATTATAACTGGAAAGTATACTGGGAGCACTTGGTATGTTTAAAGCGGGAAGTATAACAACAACAATAACTTTGTTGTGTCATCAAATGATGGTCTAAAAGGCTTTTCCTAATAACTGCATTTTATTCCAGGTGTTCTCAAACCAAGCCCTAAATTTGGATCACTCCCTAAATTGGCAAGTAAGTCCAAAAACTCTTTGTAAAGTTTAAGGAGAAAAGGTGAGAACTGGCCATTGTAATTATGCTGGAATGCTGCCATGCTCGCATGATAAGTTTGGGCATGTGTGGAATCTAGTATAGCTTCTGGCTTTCCGAGTGTCAGTTTTCAGCATTTAAATTAAAGCCGTTTTGTAGACCTCATGACTGCAGAGAAAGCTTTGGAATCATGTGGTTGTTTCTGAAGGTTCTGTATTAGGCTGTAACTTTATACTGATCACTTTTATATAGTATGTAATCATTAATTACTATAGTTAGGGTTTTATCAAAATAATAGAGCAGGAAGGATATTCAACATCTGCTTAAGTAAACCTGTGCAGACCACACCTTGGTACACAACTGAAATGTTACTGTGGAGTTAGAGTGTCGCTCCTAGAAGCTGTCAACGTGCAACGGCTTCAACTGGCTGGCTAAACCAGGTAAGGGTAGCCGGTGGGTCTCAAACCCTGATGAGTTTGGGACTTTCCCCTGCATGTGAACACAGGCTCCCGTGGATTGAGAAGCATACCTTCTGGAGAAGAAAGGACCAAAGAAAAAATCCTACACAATCCAGAGTGGAGTCCCTAAGACGGTTGGATGGCACCTGTTATGCCACCTCCTGGCAACTCCTACAGCCAAGCTGGTGGAAAACATATTGCTCTGCTTTCCTTTGGACCACATCAGTGAGGCCAAGAGGCAGCCTAGGGCCTCCATACACACTGCTCACGCTTGCACCCCAGAGGCTATTTCGGTGCAGGCAATGCAGTGGTTTGGCTTCACCCGCAGAGGCACACTCCATTGTTTCCCGAGGCAGATGGATGCTAACAGAGTAGGGAGCCCCAGGCCTGTGGGCTAAATGCAGGCCTCCAGGACTCTCGCCAGGCCATTCCCCTCATTGGGCCCTGCTCTACACCCTCCTCTTGCTCGGCTGGAGAGTGTCTGGAGGATGGGCAGGTGTGGGGTTATGTAGGTTTGGAAGGAAATGTCTGGATTTGTGTGGCTTGTGGAACAAATCTTAAGAGTCATACCGATTGCCTTGCCCACTTGGTTGCCTGTGGACCCATGTGACCTCTGGAAAGTTGCCTAGGAGAGAAAGTGGCTCAGCTTAAAAAAGAATCCCCAATTCTGATGGAGGGTCACTATCGTTAGGTGATTGAAGCAAGCAAGCGAGCAGAGTGAAGTGGAAGCCAGTGCTACTGCAGTGGAAAACAAATAACATGTCATGGACTGGTTGGACACAGAGTAATGGTGGGGAGGAAGCAGCTGGGGAGCCACCAAGGGAAGAAGGCTCAGAGCCCAGGGATTGGTGGTGGAACAATGAGTGGTCAGAGGGAGAAGACTGGGAGGAGGAGGTATCAGAAGGGGAAGGGGTAATAGGGCTTAGTGAGCTGGGTGAGTCTGGCCAAGAGAAGTCCAGAATCAGAGGCAGAAACTGATACAGGAGTTTCACAAACTTCCACTGTACAAGTAAACTAGATCTCTCTGCCATTTGGTGTCCCCAACTTGGTACCAACCATCTGGCCTATGGGTGAACATATTGAGATCCTCCTTTGTAACAGGAACGTGTGCTGCCTGCTGCTGTCTGCAAGGAGCCGTGGATTGTGACTTTAATCATTCACTGATATTAAAAGAGTAATAGAGTAGGCTATTTTAAACTCGTCACCAAACACAAGGGAGCATCCTCAGTGAAGCGGTATCTCTTTCTGGGTTTCCTGCTTTCCCAGATCAGTGTGGATTAGCAAGGCAAAATACCTGATCTGGAGAATGCTTTTCAAAGCCTGTACTACTTTATATCTGATTGCCTACGTAGGACAACAATTTGATCTCTCTCTGCAGTTGCTGGTGCCCTGGGCTATGGTATTGGGACAATGTCATACATAAGAACCTGTCAGAAGAAGTTTGAAAGCGCTGGTCTTAAACCGTTTGGTCCCGGATGGAAAAGGTCTGTTTGGAATAAATACAGACAAGTGACTCTTGGGTTGTATCAAGGAACCTTGTGATAAGAATGCTGTCCAAAAACCACTTTTCTAGGTCACAAGGGTTCTACAAAAATCTCAATGATTTCCCATTTCCTCTGCACATCTGAACTAGAGGGGGTGGGAAGCCCTCCAAAACAGATTTGGAAGTGCAGTGAGGAATATTGCCTACTCTCTCCCCTCCTATTAGTGGGAGTATCCATTGGATCAAAGGCCCTTCCTTTCACAGAAAGGAACAGAACTGCCTATCTGCACCACGCTAGAATTGTGACCATGTCTTATCAATTTATACCAAGCACTTTATCCTTCTGCACGTAGCTAGATCATGTGCAAATTACTGTGTGGATAACAGGGCAGCTGACATTTTTGGTGCACTGGGACCCAGGGTGGAGGTGTCAGGTGCAAAGCCCCATGTGAAGATCTCTTGATTTGGGAAGAATCTTGTGTAACGTTGACTCCCCCCCCCCCCTTTCTCCTAATGTTTTAGGCACTGTCCTCATGTCTGCAACGAATGCAAAGCTAAGTTTGAAGCAAGAGCATCAGAAAAACCAGAGCCTTCTGCCTCTTAAAACAGGTACACACATCTTTGTAGTTTTAACAAGATTTTGGTCGCTTTTTGAAATATATCAGTATATTGGAAATCAGTCACTATAAACAATGGAAAGAGTTATGATCTTGCTTATTGCCACATCAGGTTTAGTAAGAGGTAAAAAACTTGACTATTGTTGGCATCTTGGTTGTAGGGTGGTGGGCAGGTCAGAAATAGCACTTTCTTCTCCTTCACAAATTATTAAGTGTGCTTATCTTCATCTCTTTGTTTTATTCTCTCCCCACGCTGCTTGCCTATTTGTATTTTCTTGGCTAGCTCTGAGGGATTATGACTCACTATGTTAATGATAAAATGCAACAGAGGGTAAACTCCTCCTTGGCTTTCACTGCCAAGTATTCTCTCTGACTTTAGTATCAGTTTAACAGCAGATTTAGACAAAACAGAAGTGAGGCTGGTAGGTGCTGTCACTTCCATGCTCATTAGTATGGTGGTGTTTTTATCATTAAAAGAGAATTGTGCTGCATCTATGGCCAGTATTTCAAGTCTCTTCCAAAACGGCATTCTACATGTGGCACTTCTTCAGCAACATCTGCAGCTGCTGCTTTAACACAATACATGAAGATTAGCTTAGAATATGGCCCAGGGTATATGGTCTGAAGGGACATGACTCTACCATCTTGCTAGAGCTAAGTCAGTCTAGGTCTGGTCGGTGCCTTCATGGGAGACCACCTGGGAACTGAATATAGGATACCTTGGGTTCCAGGATGAAAGAGAGGGGGTAGATAAATGTAAAAAGAATTTAAATAATTTAATACCGAAAACCAAGGTGCAGCTTCCAATTGGCTGCAGGAGCTTCCTGCACTCAATCGGAAGCCGCGTCAGACGTTCGGCTTCGCAAAAGCGTTTGCAAGATGGAACACTCACTTCCGGGTTTGCGGCGTTCAGGAGCCAAGCCATTCCGACTACCACTGTACATTGTTTGCTTCACCAGTCATGTAGGTAGTTTTCAAAACCAAGAGTGTGGTATGGCAGCTTGGTCTGTTAATTTAAGTCACCAGAAGTACATTTAGCAAAATGCTACATTTATTAGATTAACCAGTTTATGTATTTTTGAACCACAGGCTGTACGGTGTTTTACTACAGTGGTGCCCCGCAAGACGAATGCCTTGCAAGACGAAAAACCCGCTAGACGAAAGAGTTTTCCGTTTTTCGATGCGCTTCGCAAGACGAATTTCCCTATGGGCTTGCTTTGCAAGACGAAAACGTCTTGCAAGTCTTGCGATTTTTTTCGCTTCCCCCCCTTTTTCTAAGCCGCTAAGCCGCTAATAGCCTTTTAGGCGCTAAGCCTTTAATAGCCGCTAAACCACTAATAGCGCTAATCCGCTAATAGGGTTGCTTCGCAAGACGAAAAAACCGCTAGACGAAGAGACTCGCGGAACGGATTATTTTCGTCTTGCGAGGCACCACTGTGCTTGAAGTCCATTAGCTCAACTACTACTGCTTGACTGGGGGGGGGGGAATCCCCAACATTAAGCTAGGTCACACCTTGTCCTCCAAACCTATATTCTCACCTCAAAGGGGCTGAATCCCTTTAACCAATACTTTTTTATTTCAGATAATGTGGAAGAAAGCATTTTGTAATGGTACCTGTTCTACACAAGTACAATTCTGAAAAACCTGCTTTCATTCAAAACTCTATACAGTTTTACATGAATATTTTTTTAAAAAATAAAAGTTACTTTGATGTTTCGTTTGTCACAAGTTCTGGAACACTAAACTGAAGATGAAAGCTAGAGGCCCTGACAACTTGCAACAACATCATTGTCACTGCAGTGCTTAAAGACAGTTACTCTGCTTTCAGGTTTGCACCTTAGCAGCGCAGTTCAGAGTATTTGTCAAACAGCAAAACTTGATAAGAGGTTTGAGCTTATTCAGTATATGTTCTGCAATGGAAGTATATGAGTTGTCAAATTGAATCCATTACAGTGGTACCTTGGTTCTCAAACTTAATCCATTCTAGGAGTCCGTTCCAAAACCAAGGCACACTTTCCCATAGAAAGTCATGCAAAACGGATTAATCAGTTCCAGACTTTTAAAAACAACCCCTAAAACAGCAATTCAACATGAATTTTACTATCTTAACGAGACTATTGATCCACAAAATGAAAGCAATAATCAATGTACTGTACTATAAAATAAATAAGATAGTATTGAATATGATAAAAATTAAATTTTTTTTTTTCTTACATGCACTGATGATAGTCATTGTTTGGATGGGGGGCTTTTATCCATTTCCACAGTCACACAATCAGTAGCTGAAATGGGTTCCACACAGTCACAAAAACAAATTAAGTGGAAAAGCCTCAAAAATAAAAACACAACATAAATAGCAAAAACAAAAGCACCAAACTTAATCCATTCTGGAAGTCCGTTTGACTTCCGAAATGTTAAAAAACCAAGGCACAGCTTCTGATTGGCGCAGGCACCCTGGAAACAATAGCAGATAGCTGCATCGGATGTTTGGCTTCTGAAAAACGTTTGAAAACCGGAACACTTCCGGGTTTTCGGCGTTTGGGAACCAAGTACCAAGGCGTTTTTGAGAACCAAGGTAGCACTGTAGTATACTGCTAATATAAATATCCTTAGGGCAAGACTGCAAATGAAGAGATTGCTTTTGCATATCCAGTGTAGATATGCTCAGTTGACAGTTGTTCATAGTGGAGAAAACTAGAAAATTATATTATTAGTAAACTATGCACTGATTTAGGAGAGGATATTACCTCTGATAGTTCCTGCCTACCTAGCAGTTCGAAAGCACGCCAAAAAGTGCAAGTAGATAAATAGGTTCGGCTCTGGCGGGAAGGTAAACAGCGTTTCTGTGTGCTATTCTGGTTTCAGTGTTCCATTATACCAGCTTAGTCATGCTGGCCACGTGACCCAGAAAAACTGTCTGCAGACAAACACCAGCTCCCTCGGCCTATAAAGCAAGATGAACACTGCAACCCCAAAGTCGTCTGTGACTGGACTTAACTGTCAGGAGTCCTTTACCTTTTTTATTACCTCTGATAAACGGGGGGTCATGATATATAATCATCATCATTCCACATAGCCTTTGTGAATCACTACAGCCTTGAAAACATGTTGTAAGAGACAGCAAGTCAGCCTAGAAGTATTTTAAATAAATAAATATGTAACATCCACACATTTCAAAATCTCTTTTACTTAATTTCTGGACCTGGTATTCTCAAAAGTAAATTTTGATTCATTTAGCTTTAGGTACATAATTTAGCTTACTATAAGGTCTTCCTCTCCTGTACGGACATTGTGTTTGAATCCGATATAGAATATAATGGAAATGAATATATTTATGCTAGACTTGCTGGTGGCTTTTACCAGGACTGCAATATTTAAATGTAAGGGTTTAATAAACCCTGCTTGTAAAGCCTCTCACAGGAGTAATGCTTTTTCTAAGACAGCCTTCTCCAGATGTTTTAGATAACTATGATGCCATCAGTCCTAGCTATCATGACCAGAGCTGTAGTCAAAACATCTGGAGGACACAAGTTTGGTGAAGGCTGCTTGATTTCTGGCTTTAGGAACACGTAACTTGTATACATACACAAAGTTTAATGACAGATGTAAATTTATGCTCCATCAACATTTCTGGAATTGGATTGCAGCTCTAGTTTCACCAACTGAATAGGTAAATTAGAAACATGCAAGGAAGAAATAAAAGTTAAAGCTACAGTGAATTCCCTTTTAAAGTGAGGAGGGATAGACTTAAATAATTTTGGTTCTCTCTTCCATTTCAGCAGCGGTATAATCCAAGTAGACTATAGGCACAAGATAATTGCTTCTGTGAATTCCAGTTAGTCAACTCCTTTATTCCTTTTTGTTACTATTTGGTCAAAACATGTTTAGACTAACAATCCAGTCTGGTAGTTTGCAAAACCAAAAAGGAAGACCCAAGTATTTTTATTGTAAAGCAAGTGCATTCCAGAATACAGAAAAACATTCAGGTATTTGACCAACACTGATAAAAGCTAAAATTTTTGATTGAAGAAATGTCTTCAGAAGGTGTAAAGATTTTCAGTCTTCCCAAGCATCTCCATACTTATTGACTTTAACTATAAAAGAAGAGGCCAGGAGAAGAGAAATATTGTAATGAAGATTAGGAGAAGCAAGGTCTACTGCACTAACAAATGTTTAGAACACTACAGAACCATGTGACAGATCATGTGACCTGACAATTGACTCAAGCCAACTGAAGATGATCAAAACAGTGCAAATTTCCACTGCCACCATTGTGAGATGAAATGTGCAAGTAGCAATTCTGGACAGTTACTGTAGGTATGGCTTTCTCAGATTTTTAAAGGCATTATGGTCAGTACAAAACATCTATGTCACCATTATGGTACTGTAGCTATCTATATATCACAGGATGCAGATGTACTTCTGTCAGAACATTTATTTACATGGTTGAGCTAAACCAACACAGAAGACTACTGTCACTGTCAAGGTGACCACACAAGCTAATGCAGCTGGGAAAGGGGTAGTGTTTTATCAATCCCAGTCAATTCACTAGTCAGCTTCCTTCCACCATATCAAACTAAAAAATCCGCCTTCCGTAACATTAACAATTGTGACTTCTTTTGAATTTACGCATTGTTTCATATTATTATTTTCCTGCGTGAAAATACATTGCCTGGATGTTCAGAAACTGACCTAGCAAAGTACACTGAAAGAGAGAATAAACTCTTGTTCTTGCATAATGCATTTTCTTCTAAAGGAAAAGTAATTTCACTTCCATTTCATAGCTTTCCTTGTACAGTATTGTTTTTTTATCCAAAAAACACAGTCTAGAGGTTGGTGCCAAGGGCAGTTTCCTTCCAGTAGAATAGTAAACAGAAAAAAACAATGGCATATCCTTCAGAGTTATACTCTGCATGCTTAAGTTAGTTTTTTTAAAAAATAATCCCGAGAAGCCTTTCCCAAAAGCCTGGCTATGTTCAAACATCTGATCTAGATGTTATTCTGGCTTCTTAAGGGCCCACAGATCAGAAAGAGGCCTGTAGGCTCACTCCTTTCAACAGAAAGGTTCCCTGGGCTGATGCTTATCTAGTTTTCTCCTAATAGAAGAAATGAAATTTTCCTTGGCTACTGATTCAACAAACAAACTGGAGAGTTGCAGTAATTATATGCTACAGAGATTTCAAATAAAAATACATGGGCAAAAGCTTGTCAACATGCTTGAAAACTGACCCACCCATCAAAGAAAAATGATGGACATGAAAATAAAAGAACATTGCTTCTTGTTTACTACTCCTTAGAATATTGGGAGTCCCTAATGGAAAGGCAAGATTAAACATCAAATACTTAAGTTATTTAACAATTTACCATCTTTCTTTATTGGTTTTTCCTGTGAAGACTTCGATGGAAATTCTGACTTCTGTGTTATTCCTGCCTCATACATCTCTCTATTGCGACTCCTTAATTCATCATACGTGATTCCTTTTCTTTTTGGACGTTCTTCCAGAAACAAAGCAGGTTCTTAAAGGGAAAAGAGGGGAAATCAATGGATAACAAACAATACATGTAGATGGAAGTGTCTATTTTAAGGGAATGCTTTTGTTTGAAGCAGTCCTCCTGACATTTAACTATGGAATAGTCAGTTTTAGATGCACTTTACATACCATTATGTTTTGTGCACATTCAGATTGTCAAAAGTCATCCTCAAAGCACTGCGTTAGATGAGCCATGAATTAGATGAAGTGCCTATTGCTGTACTCTTCTTTGTTATTGACTGTTTATAAGCTTGAACTTACATCAACTATGGCTTAGCATTACATGCAAATACAGTGGTACCTTGGGTTAAGTCCTTAATTCATTATGGAGGTCCGATCTTAACCTGAAACTGTTCTTAACCTGAAGCACCACTTTAGCTAATGGGGCCTCCTGCTGCTGCCGCGCCGCCGGAGCACAATTTCTGTTCTCATCCTGAAGCAAAGTTCTTAACCCGAGGTACTATTTCTGGGTTAGCGGAGTCTGTAACCTGAAGCGTCTGTAACCCAAGGTACCACTGTGCATCATATATACCCAACCACTGTATGTGTGCCTGCCCCACCCAAAAGCTACAGAGCTGTGTGTTAAAAGCGTGGATCAAAACTGAAAGTGCTCACAAGGCCAAGCGACTCGTTCCGGTGCATTTTTCCAAAGAGCGCCCTTTTCCCAACTCTGCCTGGTTATCTACAAAAGGTGCTCTCCTGCTTTGTAAAGCAGCTGTTGCATAGAGAGGGGAGGGAAATTTAAAATGGTGAAGCCAGAGGAAACTCTGGTGGAGGTCTGTAGCAAATTAAGTTGTCAGACTCGGGTACAGGAGGAAAAAACTAATGCATCTAGTAGGTGGTTCCCTCTGAAGTTTTCCCTTGGGGCAGATTAGAGATCTTGGGGCCAAAACAGTCTTAATCTATTCTCAAAATTTAAATGGGTAAAGTTTGATTCCTGCAATGCAGAGGCTACAAGATCCTCAGGGTCCCTTCCAACTCTACAATTCTATGAAATCTGCTCTCCCCCCCACCCAAAAAAATGACCAGTATTCTCAATGGCAGGCATGTTTTCAGGAAACACGATTGCCAGTGTAACATGAGGCTCCAGCCTTTAAAAAGAACTGGAATGTTCACATCTATAAGTCTGAAAAACACCGAATCCATTCCATTTTTTTGATTAGAGAACAGCTTCCTGTATTAATAGAGCTCAAGACAAACACTACCTTGAGGGAAACCATCTGTTATTCCAGAAGGAGAAGATTCATTCATGGTAGAACTAAATGGGACTGGATCATCACTAGAGGGAAAGTCTGTCGCTCCATAATTATCAACATGGTATTTGGAAGTATGTGCTTGTGGTGCTGCTGTTGCTGTTGGAGTACTTTCAAAAGGTAAAGGCACATCTGAAGCTTCTGTTTTTTTAGAGTAATACCTGGAAAGACAAAGACAGTTTTTCAAAATAACTGTACTTTAGTTCTCACACACACACACACACACACACACACACACACACAGAGTATGATACAGTGGGTTCCTCTCACCCTATCCAGAATAATAATAAAAAATCTATTATAGTTGGGGCAAACTATTATTAGGATAAACTAATCAGTTATAGCAAAAGAAGAATAAAAATTATTGTTCGTTATAAAGACGAATTCTTCTTTGGAAAAATTCCATATTAATTTCCTGCCTTAACCTAAAGCTCTCTGCTCTTCTCCTTTTCCTCTCTGCTCTTTGACTTGTAACAGCCATTAAGTAGATGATTTTAAATTAATGTGATGCACTGGATTCATTTGGCTTAACACAGGGACGGAGAATCATTTCCACACAGTATAGGCCATATCTTCATCTCTTCCAACCTCTGCAGGCCAACACTGACAGGTGAACAGGACCACACATTTGTCAATCAGGTGAGATCACGCAAGGGTGGGAGGAGATAGTAACCAAGCAGGATTGAACCTCCACCGATCAACCGATATCACCTAATTGACAGGCAAGGTGTCGTTTTGAAAAACAGTCTTGCGGGTCAAACAGGCAATGATCAGCCCCTAGGCTGGTAGATTCCTACCCTTGATTTAACTGAATTTTTAGCACTGCCATAATCACCGAGACCTCCACTAAGATTTGCCTGATTTATTCAGAGCTCACAATCTCACACATGCCTTTTTGTGGCCCATAAAGTTCAGAAGCTTCTACACTGTAGAGATCCACACCATGCTTGTCTTGCTTCACAGACCACATTTCAGGTTCCATGTGGCTTCCTGGAGATGCAGAGACTCATGGTGGAGGCATAGGTGTAGCAACTAAGTGCTTCTAAATGTTAGCAGGCCAGAGGGAGATCACTTACCAGAGAGGCAAACCCATCACAGAAAACAAACAATGTGGGCTCTGGCCCCCAAGTTCCAAGTTGACTGCAAAACAGGACATCTACTGTCCATACTAATGAAAGGTTAATGTGGGTCCATCAGCTCAGCACATACAGCAGAGGCCCTTTTTTTTTTTACACTGCTGCCGCAAAAATCACAATTATCAGTCTCAGTTTGATTTATTGTGTTTAGCAAGCAGCCATTACACACATCAAAATAGTAATAACAGAAATACTGCTAATAATAGTGGTTTACATTTCTACTCCCCAACCTTTACATGATATATCATTTCCCATTCCTCCTTTAAGTTGGATTACATGAATTTGTAAGGCCTTGGCAAAAAATCTGGATACAAATCATAGTATTAGATTAACACTTACACACAGTTCCGTGTCTTTTGTTAATGAACACTCTTAAATTTTCTCTACTAGATACCAGATCATTTTTTAACGCATTCTGCACATTCTATATGTCTAACAGGAAATATAAGGACTGCTTTATTTGACCATGCCTGGCCAAGTGCTGAACTCAATGCATTTCCAGATTACACTGGACAAGCACATCTAGGGGAATCTCTGCATTTATTTCTAACAAAGTAAGTTTCCAGCCATTATTTACAGAAATACAGGGTGGAAAAAATATGGGCAATACCTGCTTGGAGCAGGCATAGGCAAACTCGGCCCGCCAGATGTTTTGAGACTACAGTTCCCATCATCCCTGACCACTGGTCCTGTTAGCTAGGGATGATGGGAGTTGTAGTCCCAAAACATCTGGAATTTGCCTATGCCTTGCCTGGAGGGAAGGTGTTACTCAACAGAACTACCCAGCTGTAAGCGGGCATGGCTACAGTGATCTGTATCAGCCATTGCCCACAAGAAGTAGATTTATTTGAAATAAACAAGGCGTGTGCATACAGGCTGCAGGATACAAATTTTATAAAGGTAGTATTTGGATTTACTTGAAACATTTAAGTACAGAATGCACACAGCCTTGGCTAATCATATTCCAAAATGAACTGCAAACCAGGTTTGTTCCTCATTTTTCCTTCAGAAAGGAAAATGACTTACCAAATTAAAGTTACACCTCTTCAGGGGGATGATCTAATAATAATGTAAATATATGGTCCAAACTGGGAACTCAAAATCTCTTCTCTCAGAGCCTCAACTGTGTCCCTTCCACCTCTTCTTACCCTAGGGGACCATAAAGTTTGTACTCAGTGTTAAATCTGAGTCATTTTTCACCAAACATACTCCATTTCTATGGATCTCTTAATCCTTCCTGTTTCCAGCAGCACTTCTTCTACCTTTTATCTTGCTGAATGATATGCTAAGTTTCCAAATTGAGTTTCACCGCGTTCCTTGGGAGCTAATCAAGAATTCTTCCGAGAGAGAAATAGGTAGTGGCAGACAAGCTTCTGTGAACAATGGTGTCCACAATTGCTGTGGCAATTCTGGCAGCCACAAGGATGTACTAAGCGCATTCTAAGATGCAGTTTCAGTCCACCCAGAGCAACAATGAAAGCTCACAATCCTGACTGGCACCCTATTTCAACCTAGACAATGAATCCCCTCACCCTGCAGTAATGTTATGCTTTACGACACACCTTAGAAGCCTCTGCAGCATGCAGGCAGATGCACATGGGTGCATTAGGTGACAAATCCAATCCAAAGGTGTTCCCTGAGTGCAAGGAGTCTAAAAGCTATTGATTCCAATGTGTACATTGTGGGCCCAGCCCACATGTCTTTTATCTTTTGCCAACATAGGTGGGGGTAAAGCACAGGAAAAGCAGCAGGCTAGGCAGTAAAAGGGACACGGGTAGCACGGTGGGTTAAACCACAGAGCCTAGGACTTGCTGATCAGAAGGTCGGCTGTTCGAATCCCCGCGACGGGGTGAGCTCCTGTTGCTAGGTCCCTGCTCCTGCCAACCTAGCACTTCGAAAGCACGTCAAAGTGCAAGTAGATAAATAGGTACTGCTCCGGTGGGAAGGTAAGCGGCGTTTCCGTGCGCTGCTCTGGTTCGCCAGAAGCGGCTTAGTCATGCTGGCCACATGACCCGGAAGCTGTACGCCGGCTCCCTCGGCCAATAAAGCGAGATGAGCGCCACAACCCCAGAGTCAGTCACGACTGGACCTAATGGTCAGGGGTCCCTTTACCTCTATGCAGTAAAAAGGAACACTGACGTGGTAAATACATTAAATATTAAAACAACAACGCCACACAAATGAAGCTACAAAAATTCAAGTGCATATAACCAGTGGCGTAGTGTGGGTTGCCAGCGACTGGGGCCGCATGGAGGGAGGGAAACAGAGTACGCGTGCACATTCAACTGCCTAACAGTGTCCACCTCACCCAGCAGATCACAGCCACAGAGATAAGAAGACTTGTTCTGTTATCTGAAGAGGTCACTTCCCAATTAGCATGAAGCACATAGCTGTACTGAGGCAGCACCTGGTGTTGAAATGTTGTGCCCCTTACAACTTTGCACAGGGGCAACTGCCCCTCCCTCAAATGCTACACCACTGCATATAACATCTGGAAGTCTATCCTACTTCCTTCCTCCTGTACTTATTTCCCTCCATATTATGCTTGCAAGACATACCAGGTATTGAGGGCAGAGGAGAATCAAGCACTGAAGCCAGCAATGTCAGCTGATGGGCAGCAGGACAGGGTTTAACCCTGCACTGGCTGTGTGTCCTGTTCCTAGCAGGGAACAGGATCGCACAGCCAATGTAGTGGGACTTAAAACTTTGCTCATCGGCTGATAAGCAGAGATTAAAGCCTTCTCTTGCAAGTGGCAGCAGAAGAGCTGGAGAGAAGAAGAAGAAGAAGAAGAAGAAGAAGAAGAAGAAGAAGAGGAGGAAGAGTTTGGATTTCATATCCTGCTTTATCACTCCCCTTCAGGAGTCTCAAAGCGGCTAACATTCTCCTTTCCCTTCCTCCCCCACAACAAACACTCTGTGAGGTGAGTGGGGCTGAGAGACTTCAGAGAAGTGTGACTAGCCCAAGGTCACCCAGCAGCTGCATGTGGAGGAGCGGGGACGCGAACCCGGTTCACCAGATTATGAGACTACCACTCTTAACCACTACACCACACTGGCTCTCTTCCCCACCCACTGCTCTGCTGTTACCTGCCCCCAGGAGAAGCAGCACTGGGGAGAAGCACTTTAAGTGAGCCCCCAGTCTCATTTCAGCAGCACTTTTCAAAAGTGTCATTTCAAGCAGCTCACACACTTTGGCAAGCAGGCATTGCTGATGCTTGCAAGTGAATCATGCAAGCTCTGATACTGGAGGCCAAGAAGAGGCTCGCAAAGCCTCCTACCTTCAAGATCAGAGTCTTAAAGGGAAGTGGGAGGAGGCTTTAAAAAAAGCTTTTGCCGTTAGAACTTAAGCTTCACCGAAAAGTGCAGATTTTAAAAGAAATACCGTATTGGCCCAAATATAAGCAGCACATTTAAAATGGGGGGGGGGGGGAGAGGGAAAAAAAGAAAAAATAACCAAATATAAGCCGCTCCATTCCTCGCTGCTCCTGGCTGCATACTGTAAGGTCACAAATATTTTATTTTATTTTATTAATTTTATTTAAGAAAGATACACACTTTACATCATTGTTCAAATATATACACACGAAAAAAAATTCCGTCCTAAAAAAGAATAAGAAAAAAAGAAAAGAAAGAGGAAAAACAGAAAATAAGAAAAAAGAAACATACAATAATACAGATAACATAATTAAATAATTTAAAAAATCATCGATGTATAATGTTTTAGCAATACTGCAGAATTAATGTATGATTATGTAACTCCAAAACCGAGTCGGACGGAAGTTTTGTTATCTGTAAGGTCACAAATATAAGCTGCACTTTAACTTTTCACAGTCGGAATTTGGGGGGAAAGTGAGGTTTATATCCAGGCCAATACGGTAATACAAGCAAAAGCAATCTGACCACAACTTTTCCCCTTCCTTTTCTCTTGATAAAACATAAGCAGAATGAGCCACCTAATTTGAAGCAATGTGAAGGGCTACCAATTTCAACAAGAGTTAGGGACTTCCTTAACACCTCTCCCCTTTAAAATCATCAGACCTCTGAAGTGCTTAACTTTGGCTGGTTAGTGCTCAAACAAGTTCTACTTTCATTCTCTCTGTGTGTTGCTGGAGGGGGGAAATGAACGCCAGTGCTCAAGAGTGCTTCAGGTTTTAATATTTAAAGTGAACTTACTTTCCAGAAATTCAGAATTTTGAGCAAATAAAAATTACTTACTCAGGTTGAATAGGTTTATTTTTCCTCAGAGCTTCTCCCAGTGGTGAATTCTCTAGCCTTTTAAGCTTCTCTTGGCATGCCTTCATATAAGAAAACTTTCCACCAATGTAGCCACAAAAGCCAGCAACTTATTATAAAGAAAACCAAAGACTGATTTAAGATATCTGATGCTCTGTCACTTTAAGAAAAATACAGGTATATTTAAATATAAAATATATAAAAACATACAAAAGCCAAACAAAGCTTCAGCTTAGCACTAAAAAAAGAAAGTTCTTAAGTCTACAGTTTTTATCTCTTGTGTTTCCATGGCAACAAGACAAAGGCCTTAAAAAGTGGTCAGGATAAGAAAGTAATCACCAAATACAGTATTTTTTGCTCCATAAGACACACCAGACCATAAGACGCACTTAGTCTAAATTTTTAATCTTAATCTTAAATTTTCCTTTTGAATTGCCAATATTTGTCCTTGTGAGCGGTGAATTGTGTTATATTACTTGTGGCTTGTACGAAACCGCTGTTTTATTTGATTTGTTTTGTGTGTTGTGCTTTATGATGGGCATAATAGCCGAATAAACATTTTGGCACTTAGTTTTTGGAGGAGGAAAACAAGAGGAAAAAAAATCTGAATACCAGAAGCCAGAACAGCAAGAGGGATCGCTGTGCAGCGAAAGCAGCGATCCCTCTTGCTGTTCTGGCTTCCGGGATAGCTGTGCAGCCTGCATTCGCTCCATAAGACGCACACACATTTCCCCTTACTTTTTAGGAGGGAAAAAGTGAGTCTTATAGAGCAAAAAATACGGTACATCAGGCAGAAACTGAGAAAAATGAGTTGTCGATTTAAAAAGAACGGGGAAAGCTGTCAATTTCTTATTAGCAAATACTTAGTATTTTTCAACTGCCGGCCAAGAGGGCAGGATGGATAAAAATCTATTATTTAATTTAAATAATAATAATCAGATTTTTTGATTTAAACTGGATTTTTAAATTTAAATTGGATTTTTAAAATAAAATGCTTTTGGAGGAAAAATCTTTCTAAAGTTAGTTTTCTATTTAAGTTACATTATAGTCCTAAGGCTAGTAATCAGGAAATAAGGATACATATGTTATAATGTTATTGTTTTAGTTAAATAAATTGTTTAAATCCTTATTAAGGGAATGGTTATTTTTCTCTTTCCAATAAAGTACTGCAGAAAAGTTGTCCAAATATGAACAGTTAACTTATTAAAGTTCATAATAATTTCATAATTATCTGTTTATGTATTTCTAATAGTATAACCAAATCATTAGTATTTGATATAAGTGTAAAAACTACTCTGAAAATTTATTATTCCAAAAATGAAACCTTCATCTGGTTGTAAATATTAAGATTATATGAGCAAGAATGAGTCTTTTTGTAAAAAAATGATTTACATCAAATCCACCCTGCAGCAGGGTGACAAGTACTTCTGAGGCGCTATTATAAAACCAGGGCTGTAAACATATACAGTGGTGCCTCGCAAGACGTTCCGATGCCGCGCGGCGGGAGGAGGCGTTCCCCCCCCGCCCGGCATCGGAAGGAGGCGTCCCCCCCCCCGCCCGGCATCAGAGCTTCGTTCCGATGCCGCGAGGCGGGAGGAGGCGTTCCCCCCCGCCCGGCATCGGAGCTTCGCACAGCTCTGAAAGGCACAGAGCCTTTTTCATGAAATATGGTGGCGAACCTAAATCTCAGCTGTGAGTAGGATGGTCAGGTGAAAAGGAAAACAGGACTCCTGCATCTTCATTAAAGTTGTGCAGAAAAGGGAATTTCAGTCATGATAGGTATCCCTGCTAAAATTTTCTTGGCCATAAAACTATTAAATATGCAGCAGTCCTGTCTGATTTTCCAACTGCGAGCCTTTAACTACAGCTACAAAGTAGTGAAGGGTTAATACTTACATAAAACTTTTGGTAGCGAGCCAAACTTTGAATGTGTTGTAAGAATTCCTACAAATTAAAAAAAAAATGTAAGGAGCAGTAACCATACAAAAATATGAACTGAAACCTGACCTGATAAATGCATAACCATGAATCGACTCAAGGCACTTGGGGTTTCAGTGATTGGTTTAAGTTTTTTTCCAACTATACACGTGACCTGAAGGGAACAGTGAAGACCACTGGAAAGCTGTTGTGTGTCAGTTTGAAATAGTTTTCTAATATTATATTTAAATGCTTTTATTAAAGAAGTTGGGAGACTCCAGTTAAATAACACGGAAAGAGACTAAAAGAGTGTGTGTGCTTGTGTACACACACACACACACACACACACTTCCATTCTTCGCCAGCTTTTAATATAAGGAAGGAGCTAGATATGTAGATTGCTCCATTCATTTCCACAAAAGCAGAAGATCCGTGTATGCAAAGGAATGTGCAATACTGAATCAGGACAACAGTTTTTAATAGTATTCACGCATATCATAACCCAAATGAGCTACATGCTGCAGGTGACTTGAAATATCCTACATACTAAATCAAAGCAAAAAGTAACATACGTTAAAAAAAAAAAAGCATTTCCTTCTTTAAAAACTATATAATCCTTAACCATGGTATAAATTATAGTCCTCCATAAATGCCCAAGTCTTTCTTTGGAACTATCTCTGTTGACTATTTCTGAAGAAAACTGAGTAGCTCAAGTTTCCCCTTATGAGTCTATTATTTTGCTGTTGTCAATGTATGCGGTGTTTTCAAACACTGGCTCCATAAGCACATGATGTTAATCCAGGGTTGGATAATATTTTTTCAGTTTAGGAGCCACATTCTGTTATGGGAAACATTTTGGGGACCGCAGGCCAAGGGTTGGCACAGTCAGGGACCAAAGTGGGTCAAATAATGGATGCAACTCTTTCCTTTGTACGGAAGGCTACATTCAATACCTCCCCACCCCCACCCCAAACACATGACTAATTTTTTTCTATAATTAATTAATTTATATATGAAAAATATTTCCAAATAGCAGACATCCATATTCAGTCAAAGTTGCTTGAAACTTACCTTTTTTAATTAGTATTTGGGTGACAAGCATGCCAACAGCAGAAAAAGGCAGCGCTATGAGTGGGAATAGGAGAAAATGTGTATTTATATGGAGAATAGAACTGAATATATTTTACAGAACAAAAACAAATTGTAAGCAAATTAGGGAGAAATTCCCTTTGAGTGCAGTAAGACTTCCTTTTCAGCAGACATGCTTATGATTTGTACAGCACAGAATCCTTTCTAAAGTACACACTGCCAGAAAAAAACGCTTTGGGTTTTGTTTCATTTTAAGAGCAAGTGCAGCTCAGAACAAATGTGTTTACAGTCGTGCTTTGGTTCTCAAACACCTTGTGACTCAAACGTTTTGGCTCCTGAACGCCGCAAACCTGGAGGTGAGTGTTCCAGTTTGCAAACGTTTTTCAGAAGCCGAATATCCCACGCGGCTTCTGTGGCTTCCAATTGAGTGCAGGAAACTCCTGCAGCCAATTGGAAGCCACGCCTTGGTTTTTGAAAGTCGAATGGACTTCCAGAATGGATTCAGTTCGAGAACCAAGGTACGACTGTATTAGGAATCATGGAACCCCCTTTCAATTAAGAAGAGCTGCAAGCCCTTGGAGATAAATGTAAGATGTTTCCTTCCTGCCAAAGAACCATTATATCTAGATCTCAGTATTTTATTTTTTTATTAGCTTTCACAGCATCAAAGATTTATTGAGAAACGTAAACTGAATACAGTCATATCTTGGGTTAAAATAGCTTCAGGTTGAGCGTTTTCAGGTTGCGTTCTGCGGCGACCTGGAAGTAACGGAACGGGTTACTTCCGGGTTTTGCCACTCGTGCATGCGCAGATGATCAAAATAATGTCACGCGCATGCACAGAAGCGGCAAATCGTGACCAGCGCACGCGCATACATGGCTTGCATTCTGCTCAGGATGCGAACGGGGCTCCAGAACGGATCCCATTCGCATCCAGAGGTACCACTGTATTATCCTGGGTCAGGGTTGTAGGAATTAGTACCCTATCCACCAGTATGCATGCCAGCACAACTGCAATGACAACAGTCACAGTTGCTAGAGACAGCAAAGCAGTACTCAGCAAAGCAACTGGGCAGAAACATTTCTACAGAGGCACTATCCCAGCACACTCAGTAATGGATAGAATACTGGACGAAAGAAACCAGAGTTCAAATTCCTCCCGAGCCAGGAAGCTTACTAGATGACTTTGGGTTAGTCACTCTCTCTTTCTCTCTTAGAGTTATTTTAAGGATAAACTGAGTAACCCTATTTTGTATTCAACTTCTTTTTAAAAACGTGGGATACAAGTACAGTCGTATCTTGGATCCTGAATGCCTTGCAAGTCGAACATTTTGGCTCTCAAACGCCGCAAACCTGGAAGTGAGTGTTCCGGTTTGCAAACGTTCTTTGGAGCTTCTTGCAGCCAATCAGACGATGCACCTTCGTTTCCAAACGTTTTGGAAGTCGAACGAACTTCCGGAACGGATTCCATTCGACTTCCAAGGTACTACTGTATGACCTACAAATAAGGTGTGAAAAGTGTACTTCAGGATGCCACAGAGAATAAAATCTGATATTACCTGGAGAATTCTGATATTACCTGGAGAATGTCCTCTTGAGATACTGAGCACAAGTGATCCAAGGGCATATCTATCGGACTGTGCCTGCTTGGCACTTTATTCACTCGAGTGGCTTTGGCTATTAACACATTGTATTATGTCATTTTTCTAGGAATTTGTGTCTCATTAAAGAGTAGCTTTTAAATATTAATGAACGTGTTTGGAGAGCTGTTTGAAGTTTCTCTCACATGATTTAGTAAATAGCATGAATTTCCCAATGTAATACTTTTTATTTACAGATTTGGACAGTCATTATTTGACACAGTTTGGCAAAACAACAGACATGAAAAAGTAAAGATTATTGGAGCATTTCACTTACATCTGTACCAGAGGCTCTCAGTATTGCATTCTTCGAAGACTCTCTTTCCTCCTCTGTGGGTACATAGGAATGGCTAAACTGGCCCTTTAATGGAAAAATACCAAACATAAAGGGTCAGTGTGTGACATACACTAGCAATACTGTCAAATGGTAAATACACACATTTACTACCATTTTTACCAAGTGTCCATGATACACATTATTTTAGAAATACGAAAACCAAGTGAAAACATCCCTTTGTTTACCCACAATAGATGACTGGAGCATAGGAGTCTAACATTTTCTGTTCACTTTGCATTGTTTTTCTTTTAGACACACTTGCATATGTTTTACCTATGTACCCAAATATATACACCTACCAATGTTGTGTGGATCTATTTCAATTGCTTCTTCTTTTTTATTTGCTCATTGCAAACAGCTGAAAGTCTATAAATTTTGATAATAAACCTGATTTGCAATCGGGGTTGAATAATTTCGATTACAACTGTATATGTGTGTGTGTACATACCTGTAACTGGATAACATGAGATAAAGTGCATCTCATGAAGTGAACTGTAATAGAATTATTAGTATTTGAGGTGCCATTTGTTTGTGCTGTATAGTAAAAGGCAGCTTTAAAATGGTAGAGTCTCAAAGCAGCTTGTAATATAACATAGAGCCTAATGCCCCAAGAAACGAGTATGACATTTGGTTTGACATAACTCTGGACCATGGTGCTAGAGATGTTTTGAACATTAATTTATATATGTTATGAGAACTGTTCTAAGAGTTGATATGCATGCCTACGGTCATATAAACACCAGCCCTAATAACACTTGTACAAAGTTTGTAACAATAAAATGCTGTGCAATAAGGATTGGAAACATTTTATATCCTTTTATGCAGAGAAAAGTCAACATGGTGAACAGTTAAGTGTTAGACTAGGCTCTGGAACACTAGGGTTCAGATCACTACTTAGCCCTGAAACCCGCTGAGTGACGTTGAGCAATCAGAATAAGATCTCTTACTAGATTATTGATGCAAATCTCCTCTATCTTCAGCACATTGTATTTTATTTTACTGCTAGGGCTGGGGGCTGGTGTGCAAGTAAAGACTCTTCTTCCGATTCTGAATTTTGGGGTCCTCAAAAAAAAAAGAAATCTTGACAACTTTGCGGGTATCAGGAATAGGGCAATCCTAAAGCTCAACAATTGTGGTGGTTTCCTTACATTGTATTTTATTTTACTGCTCAGGCTAAGGGCTAGTGCAAGTAATGATTCTTCTGATTCTGAATTTTGTGGTCTTCCTAAAAAGATGCTCAGCAACTTTGCGGACATCGGGAATATGGCAACCCTAGGCAAAAAAGCTCAACAATTGTGGTGGTTTCCTTACATTGTATTTTATTTTATTGCTAGGGTTGGTGCAAATAAAGCTCGACCACTTTGCAGGCATCAGGAATCTGGCAATCCTAGGCAAAAGGGCTATGTTTCTCAAAATAAATAAAAAAATATTTTACTGTTAGGGGTTGGTGCAAGTAAATATTCTTCTTCCACTTCTGAATTTTGGGGTCTTCCTAAAAAACAAAAAATGGCAATTTCTTGCAAGAATAATATGGCAACCCTGGAGCTAGGTTTCTAATTAATCTATATATATATATAGCTCGACAACTGTGGTGGTTTTCTTACACTGCATTTTATTTCATTGCTAGGGCTGGTGTGCGAAGCTCGACCCCTTTGCGGGCGTCCGGAAAGTGACGTTTTTGGAAAGATGGCGACCCTAGGCCAGAAGGGCACGAAGCGGCAGAGCGTACCTGGCGAGGGCCTCCGGGGTCGGGTCTGTGGGCCCCACCGCGCACTTGCCCGGGGGGCTCCATGTGGGGTGGGAAGGGGCCCCTCAGGTGCGGGGCGCCGGCGGCAAACGAAACGGCGACTCCTACTGACCGAGAAACGAGGGAGCGTGAGGGAAGCGCGCAGAAACCGGAAGCGCGGTTTCCACCCACCGGAAGGGCACGGAGGGCGCCCGTTCCCATAGACGACGGGACGCCTAGAGGGGAAACCCGGAAGACGGCGGAACGGGGGTTGGAGGAGGAGGAGGAGGCGGCGGGAGAAGAAGCAGCCTCCGAGGGCGAAACCTTTCCTGCCCCCTCCGCCGGTAGGGAGAGGGAGGAGGCGGCTTCCGCGCTGGCCGTGGAAACGGAACCCCGGGGCCTTTCTGAGGGAAGTGGGGGAGAAGACAGGTAGCGGATACGTGAATGTGTTACAGATATTTTCCCACATTTATTATGCTATTTTGTGATATACAAATGACATGAGAAAACCTGGCATGCTTATTTGTATAACTTTGTTCTTTTCTTTTTCAATTTTTTTTATTGGTTTTACAACATTATAAACAAACAAACATTGGCTTAGGATTTTATTTATGTTAAGGGATGAATTGATATGTTTAATTTCATAATGTGAAGATCTAAGGATGTCAATGTTTAAGTTAAATTTTATAAGAACTGTGATTTGGAAAACCGTTAATAATAATAATAATAATAATAATTTATTATTTGTACGCCGCCCATCTGGCTGGGTTTCCCCAGCCACTCTGGGCGGCTTCCAACAAAGATGAAAAATACACTAAAATGTCACATATTAAAAACTTCCCTGAACATGGCTGCCTTAAGATGTCTCCTGAATGTCAGGTAGTTGTTTATCGCCTTGACATCTGCTGGAAGGGTGTTCCACAGGGCGGGCGCCACTACTGAGAAGGCCCTCTGCCTGGTTCCCTGTAACTTGGCCTCTCGCAGTGAGGGAACCGCCAGAAGGCCCTCGGAGCTGGACCTCAGTGTCCGGGCAGAACGATGGGGGTGGAGACGCTCCTTCAGATATACTGGACCGAGGCCGTTTAGGGCTTTAAAGATCAGCACCAACACTTTGAATTGTGCTCGGAAACTTACTGGGAGCCAATATAGGTCTTTCAAGACCGGTGTTATATGGTCTCGGCGGCTGCTCCCAGTCACCAGTCTAGCTGCCACATTCTGGATTAGTTGTAGTTTCCGGGTCACCTTCAAAGGTAGCCCCACGTAGAGCGCATTGCAATAGTCCAAGCGGGAGATAAGCAGAGCATGCACCACTCTGGTGAGACAGTCTGCAGGCAGATAGGGTCTCAGCCTACGTACCAGATGGAGCTGGTAAACAGCTGCCCTGGATACAGATTTGACCTGTGCCTCCATGGACAGCTGTGAGTCCAAAATGACTCCCAGGCTGCGCACCTGGTCCTTCAGGGGCACAGTTACCCCATTCAGGACCAGGGAATCCTCCGCACCTGCCCGCCTCCTGTCCCCCGAAAACAGTACTTCTGTCTTGTCAGGATTCAACCCCAATCTGTTAGCCGCCATGCATCCTCCAACCGCCTCCAGACACTCACACAGGACCTTCACCGCCTTCACTGGTTCTGATTTAAAAGAGAGGTAGAGCTGGGTATCATCCGCATACAGATGAACACCCAGCCCAAACCTCCTGATGATCTCTCCCAGTGGCTGCATGTAAATGTTGAAAAGCATGGGGGAGAGGACAGAACCCTGAGGCACCCCACAAGTGAGAGCCCAAGGGTCTGAACACTCATCCCCCACCACCACTTTCTGAACATGGCCCAGGAGGAAGGAGCGGAACCACTGTATGACAGTGCCCCCAGCTCCCAGCCCCTCTAGACGGTCCAGAAGGATGTTATGGTCGATGGTATCAAACGCCGCTGAGAGATCCAGCAGAACTAGGAAACAGCTCTCACCTTTGTCCCTAGCCCGCCGGAGATCATCAACCAGTGCGACCAAGGCAGTTTCAGTCCCATGATGAGGCCTGAATCCCGACTGGAAGGGATCCAAATGGTCCGCTTCTTCCAGGCGTGCCTGGAGTTGTTCAGCAACCACTCGCTCAATCACCTTGCCCAAGAATGGAAGATTTGAGACTGGGCGATAATTGGCCATCGTGGCCGCATCTAACGATGGTTTTTTAAGAAGCGGTTTTATAACCGCCTCTTTCAGCGGGTCTGGGAAGGCTCCCTCACGGAGGGAAGCATTCACCACCCCACAAAGCCCATCGCCCAGTCCTTCCCGGCTAGCTTTTATAAGCCAGGATGGGCAAGGATCCAGGAGACAGGTGGTTGGCTTCACTCGTCCAAGCAGCCTGTCCACATCCTCGGAGGTAACAGGTTGGAATTGATCCCACTTTAAAAGGATATGCAATGAAATTCAACCAAGGAGAAGTGAGGAAGTCACCTAACAATGTTAATAAGTGTAATTTTCAAGAAGGCTATGATTTATGTTTGTTTGTCTTATGTATAACTTTATTCTTGTTTATAAAACCCAATTAACAAAACCAAACACCGTGGCTCCCAAAGACAGGCAGCGGATACGTTAATATGTTGTAGATATTTCCCCACATTCATTATGCTATTTTTGTGATATACAAATGACATGAGAAAGCTTGGCATGCTTGTTTGTATAACATTATTCTTGTTTATAAAACCCAATTAAAAACAAAACAAAACACCATGGCTCCCAAAGGGTGCGGCAGCAGGAGAGGATCCAAGAACAAGCAAATGAGACATTTGAGTGCAGTGCAGTATAGTATCAAAATACTTGTTTCTGTGCAGAATATGGATGTTTTGGGAATCATTCCTACTATTTTTCTATAAGCTGCACGGTTCTACATTTGCCGGATGCCCCGCGATCGTGTTATAAAGTTGCTGTGTTGTCAGTTTGCTTTCCAATGTATTTGGAAATCAGTCCGTCAACTGTGAGAAAGGCTACAAAATTAAAGTGGAGGCAATAGATGTACCCATTAGCATTGTGACACACACAAAAACCCAATAAAAACGAGTAAAAAAAAATCAGGGCGTTGCGAGCAATTTTTTATTCTGAAAGTATGGCCCAGAGGGGTGGGGGGGAACCACCGAATATTTCTCATACGTGTTTAGTTTGAGCTTGAAGCAAAAGAGAGAAAAAAAGGTTTAAGAGAGTTTTGAGGTTGCAGTCCTACACACGGTTACCTTGGAGAGTGCTCCAGTCAGGGCTGACTTGAGTAACATTTTGACTTGGTAGAGCTGCAGTTTTTAACAACTTACTGTTTTTGCAGCATTAGGAGTCCCGCAGCACTTTTTAAAGGGAAGGGTGCCCTTGCACATGTGCAGAGTGCCTAGTCTCTCTAAAAAAAACACCAACTCAATAATTCCTCTGCACATCTGTGGACAAGCAAAGTGCTTCTGTGTATGAAGGCATAAGTATGATTTTTACCACAACATGGGCCAACCAAATAAATAAATAAAAATACTGAGGTTCTGCCCCCCCCTTATCATGAAGCCTGCCCCCCAACATAAATCCTGGCTACACCCAAGACCATGTGAAATAAATTTTTGAATTCATGTATTGTCTGCGCCAACATACCTGTTGCCAAAAAAACACACCCCTAGACACAAAAACTTTATAGAGGTGAGGAAAACTTACTTCTGGCTTGCGTGCAATTTCCTAACAGCATCAGTTTCACTTCCTTATACAAAACCACTTTTTTCCATACATTAAAAGAACAAAGTATTCCAACCAATAGATAGAAAAAAATGATTGTTTAATATGAGACAGGGCACATCAGAACACATTTGCAATGCATGGCTCAGTCCTCTCAAAATGTGAAGTAATAATCTCTGTTCATGTGTAGAGTTCATCATACCAGACAAAAATCCATACTCTGGGATTGCATGTGGCACAGAACTACCTGCCACCTGCTCCAGCCAGTAGCTGTTGCAGCTTTTAAGGAGTAAATGTACGGAAATGGTTAACACAGTTAATTGCAACACATATGCAAGCTGTTGACTGATGTCTCCTCCCAGTTCCCCAATTAAAAGCAGCAAAATGATTAATTAAACAATATTTATTATAGAAAGAGACTCACTGTTGGTTGTTTCTTTGTTTGCTCACTTGTTCTATTGTAAGGTAACAAAACAAATATTGAACTAAATAACAAAGTAGGACACACTCACTGTTGCTTCTCTGGCCTTCGGTGAAACAGATTTGACTATGCTCAAAACCAATGTAGTATTCTGATAGGCTAATGCTGCTAGTCTGCTTTTTAAGCAGCTCTGACTCTTCCCATATCTGCTACAGTGTGCGCTAGAAAGCCTCATAACAGCTGGAGCAGGAGCTTTCCTACCAGGGCTGACTTTCCAGCAGCCCAATCATTCACATGGTTTTTCTTGCTTAAAGCACATGGGAAGGACTTCATGGCCAGAGCTATACTTTTGTATTAGGATTGGCTGAGTGGTGCAGAGAGCAGAATGGCCAGAGAGCAGGAGAATGACAGAAATGCCTCTGAATTCAAGGAAGTATAAAATGTGTGTGAGACAAGAAAGGGCTTGAGCCAAGTAGCGTCAGTGGAGCAGCCGTCATCGGCCTTAATGAACTTAATGAGATTTACTTTGGCTAGATACGTACGCATTGTTGGACATTTGGTGCTTGTTTTTCTTCTCAGTTCAAAATGAAATATCCAACATAAAGAATTCAAAGCATGTTTTCTATATTCAGATTACATGATTTGCTAGAGAGACAGGAAAGAGAAGTTATAATTGGGCAAAATATATTCAAAATAAAAAATAAAAAAATTGTCCAGTAGTACCTTAGAGACCAACTAAGTTTGTTCTTGGTATAAGCTTTCGTGTGCATGCACACTTCTTCAGATACTTCAGCAGATGGTATCTGAAGAAGTGTGCATGAACACGAAAGCTTATACTGTACTAAGAACAAACTTAGTTGGTCTCTAAGGTACTACTGGACAATTTCTAATTTTTTATATTTATTTCGACTGCATCAGACCAACACAGCTACCTACCTGAATCTTGTTAGAAGGCCTAGCAAAAGAGAAAAGCATTTACTTACTTTATTTTTTTTATGTAATAATGTTTGGGCAGTGGGTGCTCTTACACTAGGCTGGTTTTAGCTGAGTTTACTTCAAAATAAACATGTTTCACACAGGTAATAAGTGGAGCCTAACATTCACATCTTTTCTAATACTGTACGTGCAGAGTCATCTGGAAAATCATAGCATGGTTAAGTGGAGCTCGAGTACCATGAAGCAATTATTATTATTATTATTATTATTATTATTATTATAACTGAAAGCAACTAGAAACTGCAGCACACTTGCTCGTTCAACACAAGACACATTAATAAAGTCAGAATAGGGTCAGGCAGAGTTTCAGAGAGCTAGGACTGGCAAATCTGCAATCTAAATGAGGTCAACTTTATAGGAAACAACCTGAGTACACACCAGCTGTTGACCCCTCTGATTTTTCACTGAGGCTCTTTTATCATGGATTCCTGAAACACTGGTTTTGCCTGTGCACATGCTTCTTGCCCATTTGGGACTGGAAGCCAGCTCTCCCTAGTCCAATAACCTAACCATCTTGTGGCTGAGACTTGTGAAGGCCTGACACAAACTTCCACAGGTTTGATATCATGCAGATGAGGTAGGTCAAGGAAATGAGACAATCTACTGACTACAGATCACGCCACCTATGTGGATCAGAGTCACATACATCCTAGAATACATTTACTCATTGTATAGATGAAGAATACCATCAGATTACTTATGCAAGCCAACAGGTACATGCATGGCTGTTGCAGCTCGGTCAAGCAAGAAGGTCCAGTGAGGAATTATTTATTTATTGTCAAAAATACACCTACAAGTTAGGAGAAGGCATGTCTGTCAGCCCTATGTCTCTTGGCTATGTCTAAGTGTGCACCCGATGAAGCAGTTGCCTCAACGGTGAGGCTCCACCCCAAATCTCGGCTTCCCCATCTGACCTGCGCACAAGGAGGCAAAGACTACACCTGCATGTAATGGGCTTCTGCTCCTCCCACTTCAATTCTCTCCTGGTCCTGGGAGACAGTGGAGCAGGAGAGGTGGAGGCAGGAAGAGGAGGTGTGGAAGCCCTTGACTCTACAACTGCCTGACCTCTCTCTCCCACCTCCTGCACCTGTTCTTCACATTTCAATCCTGCAGCTTCTCCTGCCACTGGCTCTCATCTCCCAGCTGTCTCAGGTTTCCCCAGATCACTGATCCCTTCTTCCAAGCAAAACTCCCTGTGCTCCCTCTGCAGTATCCAGCTAGTCCCCGACAATGGCAGAGCCCACAAGTGCCATGAACATTAGTGTTATGTACTGAAGTTCTCACCCTGGACCAGCAGGGGGATACTGTAGATAGTTCAGGTCCCCATATGCAAATAAGGGATCGAAAGTGACGTTCAGTGATTGGATAGTTACAGAAAGTTGTTACAGTTGTGTTGTACTGGAGCTCTATATAAGCAGGTTGGCTGAACCCTTCAGTTCAGTTCTGTTCTGGCCTGTGAATAAACAAGAGCTGTTTGAAGAATCGCTGTGTCGTCTGATATGTTCACCCACAACTTAACAATTAGTGTGGGTCAGTGGAAAGACAGCTTAGAGCAGATGAAGAAAAAAGTGGACAGTAGAGACAGATAGCACAGAGAAATGCACAAGAACTCAGCATCACTGGCTGAAGCTGGTATCCGCTGTGCTGCTACTAGGCCACCAGCCAAGGGGAGGCTAGATGGCACAGGACATGGAAACAGCCCTGAAGATTACCCATCTCTTTCTACAGTTGCCCTAGCCATTGATGAAAATGCCTGGAGCAAGAACTGCTGCCAACCTGGCTGCTTTTCCTGCTCACCTCCACCGCTACCCTCCCAATTTGAGCCAAGTGGCCTAGAGGACTGCTCACTCTCCTCTTTGCTCCCATCTTTCAACTTACGGTCCTTCCCATCCCACCCCCACTCCCACTACAGTCTGGCAGCCAGCCTATATAGCTCCCCAAATTCCCCGAGACAAAATTAAGATATAGAAATGGCAAAAGGCAAGCAGTTACAAAAGCTGAAAGCGACAAGGCTTTGGTAAAAGTGCATGATTGCGAAAGTCATGTGGGTCCATTCATCCGGCAGGTTGTAGAACTCTGACTGTGGACAAAAGACTTTAATGCATAAGTGGATTTGTCCCTACAAGTGGCTGACAACTAGCTTGGGATTCCACCCTTGGCGTGGCATGTTCACGATGAGGACAGCAGCAGTACATTCTGTGCTCAGCTCAGTCCATTGTCCAAGTCACACTATTTGCAAAACAACAGCCCATTCCACTTTTGAGCGAGCTGTGTTGATTCTGAGTTCCACAATGTACCCCACCCATGAAAAAATGTGAAAAAGACCCAATATTATGTTATTATGTTATATATCCCTCTTGCCATCCTGAATTTTGGCTGCTGCCTCTGGGTAAATGCAAGGGGGACACTTAACTGCTCCATAAGATATTTTATTTTAAAATGTTGATCTGGTCACTGTGGGGGCAGCAGCCTCCTGTGGCCTTTGTGGTGAATACAATAGGCATGCTGTTCTAAGACCAAAACACCACATAGTAGGATTCAGATCACTCACAAGGCAACCAAATTAGTACACTGGTTATGACTGCCAGATTTTCCTGATTTACAAGCGCCAAGTTTTCCTCCACAGCAATTGAAAAGCTCTCCTTTCAGAATTTTGTGAAGACTTTGAAAGTTTCCTCCAGCATGAATGCCATTTTGTTTGCTAGTAGGAAAATAATTCTACATTATGGTGCAACACACAATAAACTTTCCAAACAGTATATTAATGGATTCATGGATATAAAGACATATCAATCCAGCTGGATTCTTAAATATCCTTGTAAAGTTTCTCCTAGCATGGAAACTGGAACATATGTGGAAAATATAAATTCAAAGGAAGCCAGAGCTCATGTTATAGCTCATTCTATGGTGGTAAAGGCAATGTAGAAGCAGTATTTCTCTGCCAATATTGCATTATCATCAATGCTGTCCAGGATAACTTTTATAGGAAGTCCCTGGCCTTCTCTAGTCTGACCCACAAGATGATAAAAGGGACCACTGTGACTTGTTCATCAACTATTTTGTGGATACTGAAAATTTACATCAATACAATTGCTCACATCTGTAGGAACCCGGCCTCCATTGCATGTAGTTAACATGCTCAGAGACCTAGTCCTATACTGTGGGATGGCTTTCATTTGTTGAGGCTTGATGACATGTATCAGGTACTTAGAAAAATGTAGCCAACTTCTTATTTGCCCTGCTGGGGATTAATATCAAGAATGGGAGGATTGACTGGCCAGGTCCAGCAAATTATAAATGTCCCTTTCAAAGCAACCAAATCTACTCTTTCTCATAGTAAAACAGTTTTGGATCTAATGCAATAAGGAACTAGTTATAATATCCAATGTCAGATTTTACAGAGCACCTATAAATAGTATGAAAAAGAAAACTGCAGGCAGATGTGGTTGATATGAACATGACTCAAGAATTTCCAAAATAGTTTTAATATGCTAATTGTGAAACAAGCATCTTCTGTTATGTTTTATTAAGTGGAAGTCTTTTGCTGCAAGTCTGAAAGCACTAACTCAAGAGTGGATCTGTTTAATTAAATGGTGTTACTGTCCATACAGATTCCATTGTATGTGATGACTGTAGCACTATAAGGGTTAAAGCAGCATGGTGAAATTATTTATTCTATGCAACTATCAAAAGAACGTTCAGGGTCTGGACTTTGTAGCCCGAGGAACATCTGGATATTTTAGAATAAAAAAACTGATTTGTTGGAAAGATCACATTCCAATAATACTAGATACTATAAATAGTTTTGATAAGAGCATGAAAAGCACCCACATGGTAGCAAATCGTGATGAAAAAGTACAAAACTTGTGTGGTTCCCTTGTGAGGAATTGTATAAGAAAAAAGATTTCAAAAGCACTTTCTCAAAACCATGAAGTTCCTGCAAACCTACAGCCGAAGCCTGGGAAATTCAGTAGTTTATCTCAGTGAAACAATGTGAATAATTTCTGGCAAAGGACAATATCTGCATATTTGACATTATCTTGGCAAAACACGCAGAAAAAGAAGCAACCCCCCTGTTTTTATTTAAGGAAAGGAAGTGTTTCCATACTTTGAAGTATATGGCAGTCTTTATTCTAATTATAGCAGGGGCAGAGAGATGCTTGGAGAACAACCAATATGTGCTTAGCTCAAGACCAGAGGGGGAACAAAGTGAACAGAAACAATTTAAACATAATCACAGGAATGCAAGCTGCACCTTAGCATTCTTGATGACCCCGCCATGCAGTGCCAGCACCCCCTCCTTGCCCAGAAATGGAAGGAATAATAATAATAATAATAATAATAATAATAATAATAATAATAATAAATTTTATTTATATCCCGTCCTCCCCAGCCGAAGCCGGGCTCAGGGCGGCTAACAACAATAAAACAGTACAAAAGTACAGCATAAACAACACTCTAAAATCATTCATTATAAACTTAATTAATTAATTAATTAATGCACAAGGAACTGGCCAATCTGGAGCACAGGCATGTTGCTGACAAACTTCCTCAACATTTGTTTATTTAATTGCATTTATATCCCACCTTTCTCCCAAAGAGATGAATGTGGCATACATGGTTCTCTTCCTCCCCACTGCACCCTCACAAGAAGCCTGTGAGGTAGGTTAGTGTCAGGAATGAGCCAGCTCAAAGTGAGGGTTTGCAGCCAAATGCAGAAAGCAGCCAACCACAGGGAGGCTTTGATGTTAGTCAGGCAGGAGATAGCCAGCAGTTGCAGACTTTGGCTTTTCCTGACCTTGATGAGCCGGATGGTAAGGCAGTAGCTGAGAGCAGGCTGGAACACAGCCAAAGCTTGGTGGAAGCACAATCAGACGCAAACAAACCCCTCTTAGACCTGGAAGAAGTTGGATCTAATCTAATAAGTCCATAGAGTCGGTGAATGGGGGTGTTGTTAGATCAGAAGCAAAACAAGAAACATCAGAGTCGTAAGTTCAATATCTGTTGGAGATGCTGGAAGAACTCTTCTTCAGGGTCATCTTGAGTAATGGCACAGGAGGCTTCGTTAGAGCCGTCTGGAGCTATCTGTTTCTTTCTGCAATAAATCCTCTTTTTCATTATCTACGCTTACTGTGTTATCAAGCTGGAAACCTGACAGTTAGGCTCAGAGACAGTGAACTGGCTCAAGGTCACCCAGTGAGTTTAATAGCTGAGCAGGGATTCGAACCATGGCCTCCCAGGTCCTAGTCCAACACTCTAACCACTACACCACACTGGCTCTCCAAATACAAATTTTAGGTTCTACCTTGATTTGAACTCAGATCGCTGGATTCAGAGTCCAGAGTGCTAACCACTATACCATAGGACCACACGCACAAGAGATACATCTCACCCTCAGCACCACCCGTTCTCCCAAAATGTGAGCCCCATTCTTAGAAATGGCCCTGCAATGAATCACCTTGAGTCTCTTGAGCAAGCATGTTTTTTTGTGTGGGGGTTTTTGCCACCTGCACCTTAGTTAGAACAAGGATATTTCCTTTCGAGCATGTAATTCCATCAATAAATATAGCTTTCTTATTTTCCTAACCTCACTTAAACCAACCTCCAGGTATACTCCTCCAACAGGGATCCAATGTTCTGTTTAGCTTCTGTGAGCATGTTAACTCCGAACACCAATAGGAGATCCACGTAGATCCTGATTTCTAAAAAATTTAACACCAAATAATGAATGTTGGGTACTCTTAAGTTTTGATGCATACGTTCTCAGAGCAAAACAGGTCATTTGAATTATTACTTACTATAGTGGTACCTCAGGTTACAGACGCTTCAGGTTACAGACGCTTCAGGTTACAGACTCTGCTAACCCAGAAATAGTACCTCGGGTTAATAACTTTGCTTCAGGATGAGAACAGAAATTGTGCGGTGGCAGCGCGAGGCCCCATTAGCTAAAGTGGTACCTCAGGTTAAGAACAGTTTCAGGTTAAGAACGGACCTCCAGTTCTTAACCCGAGGTACCACTGTACTTTGTTATTCGATTTGAACACCATACATTCAAATCAGGCTCAACATTATTTACCCTAAGTCCCACTAAAGTCAACTGGGCTTGCTTCTGAAAAGACATGTATAATTGCACTACACTGTAATGATTACTCTCTAGTTATTTGGGCTACAAACAAACAATTATTTGAGTATAGTAATGGAGCCACTTTTGAGACCTGCTCACTGTCGTCTGTGCAAAAGAACAATTCCTATCCAAAAATGAGCTCAGAGAAAACTGGTTCTGCAAGTTTGCTGCACAATCTCTCTGCACCGTATTGATGTGTTGAGACACCATGCAGTCATCTCCCACCTGATCCCTGAAGCATTAACAACTTTGAAAAAAAATTTGCAATCAAATTGTACAAACATTTGAGCTAATGTCTGCACATCTGATGGCTACTAAAAAATAATAATGAAGGTGACACCCTGCAGCACTGACATTAGCATCGGATGGGATATAAACAGCTATAATAATTATGACAGTTACTTCTCTAGGCAAATAAAATGGCTGACATGTAACTGCCATCAATTCTAGATCTGGGGAGCTGAAATATACTCAGAGTCGCAAAGTGATTTCATGCTCTTTATTCAGCTCATAGTGGTGAGGAGGAATGAATGAAAGTCCCCTCAAAGTATCTGCTTTATATACATTATTTACACAATGGGCTGCACATGATTGGTTAATTCTGGAATTCTACTGTAAGCCAATCAGGTTGTGGATTCACTTATATCTGGAGCATGATTGGGTGGTTCCTGCCAACCAATCATACTGCTGCATTGTTCTTGGACCAATCAGACTGCTGCATTCTGAATCCTATTGTTCTAGGACCAATCAGACTGCTGCAATTTGGATCCTATTGTTCTAGGACCAATCAGACTGCTGCAGTTTGGATCCTATTCAACTCAGTACATAACACAAGCAATACCTGTAAGCTACTTTGTTGTTAACGCACCAACCATTGTGTATGTAAATACAAACTCCTCCACCCCTAGCTTTACCAGAATCACTGTTTCTATCAGAGTGATAAATTATTTATCAGCTCAACTGCCGCATCCGGTACTGCTGAATGTAGCCAAGTTTCTGTAATAATTACCACACATCTCTCACAAAAAAGCTTGTTTGCTGCCATCAGCAACTGTAATTCGTCAATTTTGTGGACAAGAGATCTGATGTTGGCCAGGAAGACGCTTGGCAGTGCTTCTTTCTTGTAGTTTGGATCCATTGCTCCGTGTCCGCTTCTCCGGAGCAGCAGAAAACAACCTTTCTCCCTCCTCTATGTGACATCCTTTTATATATTTGAACATGGCTATCATATCACCCCTTAACCTCCTCTTCTCTAGGCTAAACATGCCCAGCTCCCTTAGCCGTTCCTCATAAGGCATCGTTTCCAGGCCTTTGACCATTTGGGTTGCCCTTGTTGCCGGAAAAATCCGAGGGCTCCCTTGAACAAAAACAAAGACACCAACCAGGATAACTTGGAGCAAAACAGCAGCCTGTAGGCTTGGCCTTTATTGAACTGTTGCAACAGGGTGTTCCCCTCACTCGCAGGAGAGAGGAAAGACCCAGAAAGATGGTGTGCAAGACCTTATAAAAACTTTTGAAATTCCCATCCTCTAGGTCAAGCCCACCCCCAGAAACATCATGCATACATTACAGAAGGGGTTGACATCATGCATACATTACAGAAAGGAGGGGTTGAGGGAAGAGTTGTGGTGGTAACCTGAGTGTCCTGTCACCTGGCTTTCCCCCTGCCCATGAGTCACTTCCAGGAGACAAAGGGGAGTTTGCAGTTTCCTGCCCCCAGAGGGAAGATCTGATCATTGTCCTTTGTTTCAGTCCATGCTGAATCCACTCCCATATGCAAGTTCTTTGTGATCCTGATTGTCTTCTGTCTGGGATCATCAGGGTTGACATAGCAACTGGGCAGGGCTCCTGTGGATGTGCTGGGATGGTGAAGGGATTATGGCTGACCAGAACCAAGCCACCCCCTTTGATAGTCCTTGTCATATGGAGTAAAATAAAAATGGAACAGTGCAAATCCAATGTATGGTTGATTCTTCTATGAATTTATAACAGAAATGTGGCGTATGTAGTGTGTGAGTGTGAGTGTGTGTGAAGTTTGTACAAACAGAATGATTGGGGTGGGGTGGGGGGGTTCCTGCTACACCCTCCTCTGGACACGTTCCAGTTTGTCAGTGTCCTTCTTGAACTGTGGTGCCCAGAACTGGACACAGTACTCCAGGTGAGGTCTGACCAGAGCAGAATACAGTGGCAGATCCTGGAGGTCTTACTATGCAGTTTAGTATACAGTGGGACCTTTGAAACTCTCTAGTTTATCTATTTTTCTTGTGAGCCCGATGTTTACAAGTTTTGTGTGTGAGTAGGTGAGGTACTGGGAGCTCAGAGCTGCAGTGTATGAAGGCGCCGCCATCTTGGAACGGAATGCCTGAAACTTGGGAGGAGAAAGTAAGATTGATGATTGAAATCTGTGTTGAATTGCTGGCAAGTACATCAGTCAATTCTGTGGCAGGCAGACAAAATCACCCCACATGAAAAGGTATGTTACAACTGTTGCAAATGTTTTGTGTGTGCAGTCTTACATACAATACTAGGTGAGCAGCATCCCAGATGGAAGAAGGAGTGTGACAATCAGCAGCATCTAGCAAAACATCACCATACATGTAAGAAAATTCCCCACCCACACAATGCGCTACCATTGCACATTTTCCAGTGAATTCCAGAATGTGAACCACTGATATTGGGTCTACACTTAACTGTCGCCACTCCAATTGAGGCCTTCTCCAGCAGAATTACAGCCTGAAGCTGTATGGTGGACTTGAATCTACTTTCCCTTCAGCAATGCGAACTTCCGCTACCTTCCCCAATGTAATTCAGGCAGCATTTTTTGATACTCTGCAGGACTTCACAGCTGCCCAATGACACACCCAAAAGTATTTTAAATGGTTTGTCTTCCCACTTGCCAAAGGCAGAGAAATGGAAGACCAGTAATGAAAATGGTGGATAACTTGCAGGTCAGCAAGCACATCCACCAACAAATATGAAGGAAAAGTTGAAATGGGAAAGTAGAAAAACTTTTTTTTTCAGGCTTAAGTCACTCCTAGCATGCTACAGCACACCACAATCACCAGTACATGGACAGCAGAATAACCTCAGCTCTGGAAAAGAATGAGACAAACAGGCAGAAATAATAGGTGGGGTACAGATTAGCCTTTGTGGGTGCTTCTAGATGGATTATAGGATTTGTGTTCCTCATGCATGGACATTTTCTGCACATGGGATCATAGTCCTAAAAGTGACAGACTGATATTTATTTATACCAACCAACATTTACTGATGCTATTGTACTATTATTTTTAATACACGGTCTTGTGTGTGCGTTTTAATGAGAGTGCAGCGTAGCAATATTTAAATGAATAGTTTTAAATATTAAGCTCCTGTCTGCAAGCAACTTGCATCAAGCGGTACACGCAAAAAACCAATGTTGCTCAGCTGCAAGAGAAAAGCAGAGTGTGTGTGCAGACGGGTCCAAGGCACAATCAACAAGTGGGATATAAATCCCTAAATCTAAATTATGTGAAATTTATAGCATTTTAAACCCCCTGAAGGAACAGCGCCACCTTTCTCATTTAAAATGGAACAGAGATTTGGCCCACGAGGAAAAACCTCACGAGGGGAGATTTAAAGGGCCTAAAAAAAACCCCTGAATTCTCCGCATCAACGCTGAACAGCTGGGCGGTCTTTCTCAGCCCTCTCGGGGCTCCCGAGGACAGAACCAAGATTGATGTCCACCTTGACCACTCCCACAGAGAGGAAGCGACTTCTTCACACCAATAAGCGTGGGGGGAGGGCGGAGCTTTGACCACCTCGGCGTGCCGATTGGCCGGACAGGTCGCCCACCTTGGCGCATAGGCTCGGAGCCGGGGCCTTACCGCCGAGGTAGCCACTGAGGATGAAGGCGGGAGGCGGGCACGGGAGAGCGACGCTTCGCCCGGCCAACCAACCCCCGGGAAGCCTGTTCCTGTTTGAGAGGAACGTGCCAATGAGGGTGGCGTTAGGGCGGGGAGAAGAAGGAGCTGGGCTTTGCGAGTTATCGAGAGAGAGAGAGAGAGGAGTCGGGATAATAAAGGCGGCGGGAGGCGGCGGCGATTGGAGCCGTTCTGAGCGGCCACTGTCGGGCGGAATCCTTTTCAAAGCGGAGGGCGGAGCAGGCGTCGCCGTGACGGGAGGGCGGTGATGGTCGCCGACAGGATGAAGTAGCTTCGGGGCGGCGGCGGCTATAACGTCCGGGCTGCTTCTGAAACCTCCGCCAACCGGGGCGAGGTGAAAGCGCCTCAGGAGCGTCGCCACCACTAAGCAGGTATGGAAACCTGAGGAGCCGAGAGAGAGAGAGAGAGAGAGATTGTGGTTTGAGCGCCATTCGCGAGGGGTTCTGTGGCGGCGGCGGTTTCCCGGTCCCAACGGAAACGGAGCCGCCGGCGCGAGACCCTCTCTGGAAACGAGGCCGGGCGCGCGCGCGCGCGAGCAACGGCTTCTTTCCCTCAGGCTGCTGCTGCTGCTGCTGCTGTGAGGCGCTTTTGTTTATCGCCGAGGGGCGTGTGTGTGTGTGTGTGTGTGCGCGCGCGCGCGTTCTGAGCGGCGGTTCTCCTCCTCCCACTCGAGGGAAACCCAGGAAGAAGGGGCACCGCGGGTTCTCGATCTCCCGCCCTTTCTCTCCCAGAGCAGGTAGCGGGTTCGTCGGGCGTTTCGCGGAGGAGAAAGCGCAGCTGCTAGGAGGAGGAGAGCGGGGGGGGGGGGCCGGGCCGGGCCGGGGGAGGGGGTCGACCGCAGCGAGGCTTCGGGAGCCGCCTGCCTGCCTGCCCGGGAGGGAGCTCCTTTCTTTCTTTTTTCTTTCTTTCTTCCTCCCTTCCACTCCCGCGAGGGAGGCACCCACGCAGCCAACTTTCTCGTAAGTGTCGCTCGGCGGGGCGCTTCTAGCCCTGCTTCCTTCAAGAGATGGGGAAAGAGACGCGCGCGCAGGCAAAAAAAAAACAAAAACCCCTGTAACCTGAGGATGTGGGTGTCTTCTTTGGCGATCACTCGTAGCCGATTGTCTTCCACGAACACGGTCTTAACAGCGAGTCCGTAAGTGACCGTGGAGGCCAATTCTGGATCCACACGTCCTTCCACAGTGGGGACATAGGTTTTCGGGCGGGAGTTGATCACGGTGAGGGTTTGCCGAGCGTGCCTTCCTCTTAGCACGTTTCCATTTTTAAGTTCGGAATAGAGTACAGTAGTTGTTTTGGAAGATGATCATCAGGCATCTGCACATGACGACCAGTCCAACGCAGAAGAAGAATCATCGCTTCAACACTGGGGATCTTTGCTTCTTCCAGTAGCTGGCATTAGTTCACCTGTCTTCCCAAGTGACGTGTAGAATTTTTTTGGAGGCACTGTTGATGGAATCTTTTGAGGAGTTGGAGATGGCGTTTATATGTGGTCCACGTTTCACAAGCGTACAGTAAGGTTGGTAGTACAGTAGCTTTGTGAACATACATTTTGGTTTCCCTGCGAATATCCTCAAACACTCTGTGCTTCAGTCAGGAGAAAGCTGCACTTGTAGAGCTCAGGCAATGCTAGATTTCGGCATCAGTGTCGGCCCTTGTGGAAAGATAACTGCCTAGGTAGAAGAAGTGATTGACACTTTCCAACGTTACACCACTGGGTTGGGTTTGTGGTGCTGCAGAGGGGTTGGTTTGTGCCTAAGGATGTGGGTGTAACCACTCTTCGGCTCTCGGTTTGCCCCTGCAGAGTTCAGCACCTGAGCCCAGCTGCTCCCCTTTGGTGCCTCGAAGGAGGCTATGTAATAGGGTTGCCATAGTTCACACAGCGACAATCTGGACAGAAAAGCTGGAGGTGGGGGGGGGGGCAAAGTTGTTGAGCTTTCTTTCATTTTGCCCAAAGCTGTTGAGGTGTGGTGTTTTTGGTTTGTTTTTTGAAAAATCGCTAAAAATAAATAAATATGCTGTTTTTGAGCTATTTTTGTGGGGAAGCGGCACTGCCGACATGGGCTGACGTACAGTCAGATTTTTTTGCGGATTTCTGCCCAGACTGCTGCCGACTGCAGTATTCTGAAGGTATCCAGGAAAATCCAGACTTACGACAACTGTACTACTTTTTCCCTAATTTTTAAAATTAATTTTCCAAATTATTACAAATCAAACCAATTGAATTAATTTAATGCACTTTCTTAAAATCAGGTTTCCTGCTCTGGTTCCAAGCATATGATCATTATTTCCTTGCATAGCCGCATCATTTCTTACTTAGACTGAGTCCAGTTGACATCCTTCACTTGCTGTTAAACCATTCTTCCAGCTGGCCGCTTTTTCCACTTTACAAACAGCACCTCCGTTACATCTTATATGACAACCCCACTACATGATAGCTGTGGGAGTTACACTTCGGCTTGCTAGTGGGTGTGAAGCCCAAGGGGGTGACAGGTGGCAGGCAGGTCACTGTTGCTGAAAGGAAGGGTGCAGAGTGTGAGCATATGCCTATGCCAGCACAAGATGCCTTTGGTTCAGTCCCCGGTGCCCTAGGTAGTGCAGGAGAATTTTCCCTCTGAAACCCAAGCTACCCTTTGCCCATATAAAATGAAAACTGGCTCCAGGATCTGCCATGGTGGAGCATTGCTGCTTTCTCAGTGGGTTCCTGGAAAAGAAACATTCTGTTGTGCTAGCAAGCCTCATGACAGTTAAATGAAATGTAAGGCACCTTTAGGGATGTTTGAAGATTTCCAAATATGGGCTTGAGAAGCTTGTTTTGAATTGGAATTAACTAATCCCTGATCTCATGGCTGTGACATGGCTGTTTAGTGGACAGTGGGGGCTAGTTTCTTGATCTTAATTCTACTTGTACGCAAATAGGAATAGCAAGCAATATGTTGATATTTGTGTCAGAAGTTATGTTGGGTGATCTTATCTTCAAATAATACATGGTACATAGTTAGATAAACACAAATCAAAGGAGTTGAAGTTTGGCTAGAAAAGCAAGTGTTTTCTTGAGACTGCTGATTTTTGTTTTTTCTAGGATCTATTGTAAAGCGCCCTCATCTTGGGAATACAAATTACACATTCCAGATGCAAACTTTTTGTACTGATGCCCATTGTTTTCAGGTCACATAAGTAGCACATTTTCTTTTCCTCCCCTTGTATTTTGCAAGCTTCATATGTTTGTGTTGGAGAGCTTAAGCCCTTCTCCTGCCCCCTTTGCTTTGCTCAGTTTGCTGGGACTGCCAGGGCTCTGATCAAAAGTTCAGAAGGAAGTGACACATGGCCTCAGAGGTTGAAGAAAGTTAATTTGTCTGTGAGATACTGCAGATGAACTATTGAAACAGGAAGAGTTATTACCCAATAATACACTATTTAACGCTGAGCATTTTGTACTACAAGCAGTGGCAAATGGCATAGGAATAATCCAGAATAATCCATGTTATTTGTTACTTCTGTACTTGTAAACAAACACATCTGAAACAAAGTATCCAGACAATAAGCGCTACAGTAAGGACAACCTGGTTTGTACTCTGGTGGACTTCCCTTTCCCCAAGTATGCTACTATATTGCAATACTTCACTACTATTGTAACTTACATAGGTTTATGTAGAAAAACTTTAGAATCTCCATAGATGGTTAGAGAGCACCAAGTGTTGGAAAACTGCAGAGATACTTACAGTGGTGCCTCGCAAGACGAAATTAATCCGTTCCACGAGTCTCTTCGTGTTGCAGTTTTTTCATCTTGCGAAGCACGGCTATTAGCGGCTTAGCGGCTATTAACGGCTTAGCGGCTTTAAGAAAAAGGAAACAAACCCGCAAGAACTCGCAAGACGTTTCATCTTGCAAAGCAAGCCCATAGGGAAATTCGTCTTGCGGAACGACTCAAAAAACGGAAAACTCTTTCGTCTTTCGCGTTTTTCGTCTTGCGAGGTACCACTGTATATTCTCCTGCTGTTGTTGTTTTTGGATGCAGGGTATGTGGAGATGGGGAAGAAACTACTGGAGATAAAAACTACAAATTGCTCTTCTCTAATGTCATCTGATATAGATATGTAGTTGCTTTAATATAATTTTCTTCCTCTTCTGTTAAATTAAGGCCATTGAGGAGAGGGAGAAAAGAAGCCTTGTTTAGACCAATTATTTTAAAGAATATTTGAGTCATTAAAGCCCTAAATGGCTTCAGCCTGAAGGAGTGTCTCGTCTCCCCGCCCCGCCCGCCCCATTGTTCAGCCCAGATACTGAAGTCCAGCTCTGAGGGCCTTATGGCAGTTCCCTCCAAGTGAGAAGTAAGGTTACAGGGAACCAGGCAGAGGGCCTTCTCGGTAGTGGCACATGCCCTGTGGAACTCCCTCCCATCAGATGTCAAGGAAATAAACAACTATCTGACTTTTAGAAGACATCTGAAGGCAACCCTGTTGAGGGAAGTTTTTAGTGTTTGATGTTTTATCATGTTTTTAATATTCTGTTGGAATCCACCCAGAGTGGCTGGGGAGGCCTGGCCAGATGGGCAGCATATAAATAATAAATTATTAGTAAAAAATAATAATATTATTTGTCTGGACTTAACCGTCCAGGAGTTCTTTACCTTTTTACCTAGAACATGTTTTATTTATAATTTTTATAATTTATTCAAAATGCAATTACATAAAGTCATAGGAACACAATGAAATATTGTTGAAGCAGAAAAACATGTAATCATAGAATCACAGAGCTGGAAGGGTCATCTTTTTGTGCAACCCCCTGCAATGTAGAAAACTCAGCTAAAACATCCATGACAGATGGCCACCCAATCTCTGCTTGGAAACCTCCAAGGTAGGAGAGTACAGAACCTTCCAAGGGAGATCCATCTTCCATGTTTTATAAAATGTAAACAACTCTTATTTGACCCCCGTTATCTGACACAGATACAGTCCAAAAGGAGCACAGGGAATTGTGTATATATGGGAGAATTTTAAGAAGCAAGTGATCCTCACTAACCTGGTGCAAAAAGATCTTGTCATCTGGAGGAGGCCTGACTGCCTAGATCAGTGGTGTCCAGACTTTTTTCAAAGAGGGCCAGATTTGATGAAGTGGAGGGCTTTTTTAAAATTGAAGTTGTTGAGCTTTTTTATGATCCCCCCCCCAAAGTTGTTGAGCTTTTTTACAATTTAACCCCAGGAAATAAACTCCCACTGGGGCTGGATTGTACCGACCAGCGGGCTGGATTAGGCCCCCGAAATGGACTTTGGACATGTCTGGCTTAGATAAAACACTATAGCGCCGCACACCCTTACTTAGTAGTAAGACCCACTGAACTCAGTACAGCTTTCTTCTAATCAGGAAAAAATTCCACTGCCCAGCTTGTCAGGCTGCCACTTCCTGCGGGTCCCTCTGGTCAGCAAAAGGAGTCTCCAGCCAAGTTACAGAAGCAAATTGGCAGACAGTAGACCGGATCTTTATTTGTTGCAGCAAAGGTTCAAACACCAAAGAGGAAGAACCCTTAGCATGGAGGAAGAACCCTTAGCGCAGTGTTTCCCAACCTTTTTTGGGCAACGGCACACCTGTTTAATGAAAAAAATCTCGCGGCACACCACCATTACAGCCCCGTGACGTCAGTGCGCAGCGTCACGCCGGGAGGGATGCACGAAAGTGAAAGTTTTCAATTTTTTTCCCTCCCCCTTGCCGGGGAACCTCCAAGCTTGGGGGGGGAGGAGGCAGCAGAGCGAGGGACTGAGGGACGGCGGCAGCTGAGGCGGCGGCGGCTGTTGTGGTGGCGATAGCGGGCGGAGGAGGGGGCGGCGGCGAGGCCGATGTGGTCGGCGGCGGCGGGGGAGGCGGTGGCGGGTGGAGCAGGAGGGCGGCCGAGGCCGGTGAGGGAGTAGGGTTGCCCGGGGCTTGAGGAGCCGTCGCCGGGAGTTGCTGCTGCTGTTGTTGCTGCTGCTGCCCGGACATGCCAGCCTCCTCCTCGTCCGCTGTCTCGCGCTCCTCCCTTTTGCACGCGCTGCCCCGCCGCCGCCCCATTGGCTGGGTCCTGTCAGCTGATCCTGTGTTATTTCCTGTGTGTGTGTGTGAGGAGAGAATGGAGAGAGAAACCTCGGCACCACCACCGCAGAGCCGCCCCCGGCTCGACGCGGATCCTCGCCGCCGCCGCCTCTCACCGCCCAACTCGCCCGCCTCCCTCCCACGGCACACCAGCCAATGTCTCACGGCACACTAGTGTGCCGCGGAACACCGGTTGGGAAACACTGCCTTAGCAGATATGTCACAGTAGAGGCATGGTTGGCATGGAGAAACATGTGTCACCCATCCTAGTTCCCAACACCTTTAAAGTATCTGCTTTCCCAAGAATAATAAAATTATTTACACATTTCTCTGGCCTCTAGGCTTTCCTGTTTGTGAGCTTTCAAAGGATCTAGTCTCAATCCACTCTACCAGTGGATTTCTATCTGGAACATTGTTGCTCATGAACACCTCCTGCCCCCCACTGTGGGGTTTGATTTCACACCTTGTGGAGGAGTGAGGAGCATTTGACCATATGCTCAGGGGATTATGGAGGAAGGCAGTAGCTTGGATCCGCCTTCCCTTTAGGAGTAATACACCATTAGAATTGAGAGAATCGGACAAACTGTTGATTTCGTATGAATTTTTGAAGTTTTGGTATGTTTTAGGGAATAGTCAGGCTCGTTGTCCTGGCCTTAGTTTGAGGCTGTGATGGGCATTTCGAATTTTCAAGGTATCACAACTGCCCCCCCTTTTGGTTTTAATACTTTTGAGTAGACACTTAGTTATTTACTAGATGCAAGTCAGCAGCACCAGATGACCCCACTCGGCTAGGCACTGGGGTGGATTTCACCCTGTGCCTTGGAGAGCTGGGCCAATGCTGCCAATGGGCCCTGTGCCCCTCAGCAACATCCAAAGTCCCTGATCCACTAGGTGCTGGGGTGGATTGTGCTCTGAACCTTCCAGAATAGGGCCTAGGCTGCCACTGGGCCCAGCACTGATCTAGCAGGTCCTAATGCTAGCAGAGGCAATGGCATACTTGGGAGGGCAGGTTTAAGGAACACTTTTGGGCCTTCAACGAAAGCACTTGGGCACATGATAGACTAATTCAGCAGTCATGTGTATTAGCCAATAAAAGTTATGACATATGTAAATGATAATGAATGATAGCCAGTATTTGAGTATTTGGATAACACCCACAGATTCCAGAAGGATCACTATGTTAGTCTAGCAGCAACAAGAACAGAGAGCCTTAAAAGTGCTTTTTAAGACCACCACTATTTATTGGGGCATTGTTACAAACTAGAGTCAATGTCATTAGATGCATGAAATGCTATCTTCAGTTGATGAGTGTATACAGATGGGGGGGGGGAATGGTGGGCTTAAATGATGCATAGGGTATTGGTGTTTTTAATAGCACTCTTACTTAAAGAATTTGGAAATTGGGATGGTAGTGAGATTCTATGAAGAGAGGAGTACGATTTTAAATCCTCTATTTAATCCAAGCATTGCATTTATTTCCCTTTTCATGAAACAGTGTGGCCACAACTGGCCAATAGCTGCAAAAATGAAGGGGAAATCTGTGTGCGTCCTATGGAGTGAATGCAGGCTTTTGCTGAAGCTTGGAGAGCTTGGAGAGGGGTCGGTGTGCACCGACCCCTCTCACTCTCCAGGCTTCAGGAAGCTATCAGCAAGCCTGGGGAGCCCGTGGGAGTTCCCGCAGGGCTCCCTAGGCTGTGGGTAGCAGCCTGCTGCCCGGAGCGCAGGGCACGCTGAAGCAGAGTGCCCCGCGCTTCGGGAAGATATCCTTTTCTCCTCTAAAAACTACGGTAGGTGCGTTTTTAAAAGCTCGGGCTTCCCCAGCCCCGCGGCTGGGGGGGAATACATTTTTTTTCTTTATTTCCCCCCCCCCAAAAAAAACTAGGTGCGTCCTATGGGCCGGTGTGTCCTATAGGGCGAAAAATACGATATATCTTTTAGGCTGGGATAGTATCCTCTTAAGTTTAGGAAAGTGCACACATCAGTTAAGTTATAAATTAGCCATTCCAGCCTTGGGTCCGTAGGGTTGGTTATACTACAACTCGCATCATACCTGGCCACTGCCCTGATGGCTAGGGATGATGTGAGTTGAAGTCCAGCGCCATATGGGGACCTAAGGTTGAGAAGGTCTGCTCTGCAGTGTTTCACAACTGGGGGGGCATCATGGATGTTTTAGCTGAGTTTCCTACATTGCAGGGGGTTGCACTAGAAAGATGACCCTTGGGGTCCCTTCCAGCTCCATGATTCTGTTTTTCTGCTTCAACAATATTTCATTATGTTCCTATCATTTTATGTAATTGCATTTTATATAAATTATGAATAAAACATGTTCTATTTACAAGCAAAACATTTAAATTCTATTTACAAACAAAACATTTAAACAAAACCTTTCTAACTGGTAGGACGGGTGGGGGCATGGGTGTAGCCAGGCTTTTTGTTAGGGGGGCAGGCTTTTGTTAGAGGGGCAGAACCTCTGATTTGTTTTGATTTGTATTGATTTTTACTTATTTGGGAGGCAGCTGCCCCCTGCCCCCCTGAGGGACAGTGGAGCGGCCCACTGCTGAAAAAGTTTGCTGACCCCTGATCTAGTTGTTCCCCTGCTGTCCCCGTTAATATTCTTAAGAGGGTCTCTTCTCCAGTCTTCAGAGAGTAGCTGGAAGTGGGGAGGCAGAAAAAGGTCCTCCTTTCCTTCCACTCTGCACTCCAGAGCTCAGAAACTGCTTGCACTAATGACATTCCCAGTTGCAAAATGCGCCTAGAACAATGGGAGTTTTGAACACTGGAAACACTGCTCTAGAGGACTCAAGTTGGTACCTAGAGTTCTTTCTTAATTTCTATGAGTTCTATCATTACTGCTTGAGAGATATTGGAGGGGAAACACTGTAGCAACATTTGCAGGGGAAATTTGATAATTCCTTGCAACTTTAAATAAGCTGCATAACTTTCATAGGATTTTTCTGAATTAATCCAAACAAAAGATGGCAAAAATGCTCACCCTATTGTGGTATTTTCAGTGGAAAGCACTTTGTCACTTTGAAAGTGTATCACCATTTGCAATAACTAGTTTAGAATAGCCCCATTCAATGCTACAAAAAGCAAATTACTAAAGTTTTGTGAACTCTGTTTCTCCTCTTACTATTGCCTATCTTGTGTGTTCTGAAAACAGATTTTTATCTTGTTCTTCTGGACAACTCTAATCAGGAAGTAGAATCAATTGTGCATAAAATGTGGAGGATGATTAAGAGGGAGTGGGCTTCCCATGTTTGACTGGTTTCCCATTGTTTACTTCTAAAAGGAAACCAGTAAATTCTTGCATCAGAACACTGATAAAACTTGTTCTGAATACAGCTTTGTTTACATCTGTAGACTTTCAGACTATGATAACTGACAATATTTTGTTTTTTAGAAATACCCTGTTATTGCATGCTGAGACTTGAATTTTTGTGAGCAGTTAAAATGCATTTGAGTCTCCTCCAGTGTGAAATTAATAAGTCTTAAACATTTAAAACACTTGCTGTGGCTCCTAGTAGGGAAGAGGAACAGGGGGAAGCCCTGAAGCTTAAGCAAGTTAAAACAAGTTTGTAACTGACATGGAGTCTGAAATATGCTCTCTTGAACCTTTCCAGTGATTCACTAGTGAGGCATGGTTTTAAAAATGTAGGTGTTACTTGTAGTGTCATAAACACCAGCTCTCTAGGCCTGAAGCAAGATGAGCGCCACACTCCATAGTTGCCTTTGACTGGATTTAACCATTCAGGGGTCCGTTAACCTTTTACCATTGATTGGTTTTCTTGAATGCTTTATGTAAAGCATTTAACCTTAAAAGATATAAAATTAAATGCCTTTTCTAAGAGGCTGCAGGAAAAAATATTTTCCTAGTTACCTCTATTATTAAAATAACATGCTTTCTTAGTAATTTTGAAGCCAGTCGTGAGCTATACATTCCATAATGTATAACTGCTTGAATGAAATAGATATACATTCTCTTCAGCCTATTTTAAGGACTATCTCCATAGAGGGATTTATACAGTCTACTGTGGTTTTGTGGTCCTCTGTGAATTGAGTAAATGGAAAGAAAACAGATGAGGTCATTGCTAGGTAGAATATAACTAGACAGAGGACAGACTGTTTGCTGCTTGGGAAAATGGCAAGTGGAATAAAACATATCTGTCTATGTCAAACCAGCTGACCAATCAAATTAAGCTGAAACTACCTTGAGAGTAGTAGTATTAGGACAAGAAGACAGGATATAAAGAAATTCAGAGGAACTCTTTACTAATTTTTAAAAATATATATTTCCCCTCTTTCTTTCTAGCCTTGAATATATCAGTTTCTTGTAACCTAAATTTGTCCAGCAAGGGACCAAGAATATTTCATCTTTTTACCTCCTCTTACATAGTGAAAGTACAAGCTTGGATCCTGGAAAAATATCATGATAGCTCCATTCCAGGTGGCTTGCATCATTTGTTGTTGATCACAAATGGTTTTACATTGGTATATCCCCCTGAAAAATCTTCTATAACTATAGCTACTTTGTATTAATCTCTGCTTTCCCCTTATATTGGTGTGGCCCACTAGATGTTGCTGAATTACAACTCCCATCATTGATGAACATTGGCTGTGGTAGCTAGAGTTGAGATCAGAAAAGCCACAGGTTAGCTACTTGTGTCCTAAAAGCTTTCATTTTATTTATGTATTTATTTCATAAAATTCATATACCACTTGATTGTAAACAACAACCACCACCCCTAAATTAATAAATGTCTTTTCCAGATATACCTACTACTGTATAGTTTTACATGTGATCTTAAAACTTCTAAACTGGAACTTCAGCAACTGTTCTTCAGCTATCATTAAAGGCTACCAAAGCATTAACTGTACACACTGTTTTCCTCTAAGCAATGAATTGGAATGTTCTCTTTGATCTACAATCCTGCTCTTGAAAACTGAAATGGGGTGGGAGTGAGAGGGTCATTGGTTTTCAGACTCTTAAATAATTCATTTTAACCTTGACTGAAGCAGAAATGGCTCATCTCTGAAGCAGAGGAAATAACACTTGAAGGAGAGGTGATGAGAATCTGTCATAACCAATGCTTATCCTAGTATTTATTGTCAGGCTGAGTATGATTTGCTTATATGGGTATTTGTTACCTTATTGACCGGGTTAGAGAACCGCTGGGCCAAAGCAAAACACAGCCCAGCATGCCTCCGAGTTTGGCCAGTTTGGGCAACCCATGCTCACCCTACAGCAGATGTCATACATGGTGTGCGGTGGGGCAGTTATGGGCAGGTCTTCAAAGGGGCAATTGGGAGCTTAAAGTGGACTCCCAGTTGTTCTTCTGCTCCAGGAGGGGGTGAGTAACAAAAAGGAAAAAGGTGGCTAACAAGTATTCACACTTGATGTTTTAATGTGTGTTAAACTACTTTGAGATTTTTTCCCTTTAAAATGTAAAGCGCTATAGAAACGAAATAGATGCTAATAATAAATTATTATTATTCACGTCTCCCTCCCAGTGCTGCTTCTTGAACCTTTGAAAATCACAGGTTCGAAGAGCAGCATGGGACTTCTTGCAACAAGGTATTCCAACAGCCCATCCTCCAAAGTCCCTTTGTCATAGTAATGCCAGGTGATTATATGTTAAATTTTGCCCTTCACAGGTGTGGGGATAAAGATCTGGCCTACTGGTCAGGGGGAAAAACCCCCACCCCTGATATATAAGTACGGTCATACCTTTTGTTGTGTTAGGTTCATGTTGCGTCGTTTCGGCTTGCAAACGCGTCAAACCCAGAAGTGTATACTTCCGGGTTTTGCCACGCATGTGTGTGCAGAAGCGCTCTATTGCACTCTGCGCTTGGGCAGAAGTGCTGCTCTAGTTGCGGACTTTTCGGAGTGCGAATGGCACCCTGGAACGGATCATGTCCCCAACTAGAGTTACCACTGTATATGAATATAAGTATTCATATAGGAAATCCTGTCATAGTTTTCTTATCTGTGCTGTCAGATGGGACACAATGCATTCCAGAGAAATCATTGTGGTACATCACAAATAGTGACCATGAAAGGCAATAGAATATACTGTAGTTCCATTTTCTCCTGAGACACAGTTGCCGACCGGTTGTGGAATATTTTCCCAGCTGGCTTCAGAGCCTGAAACTTCCTCATGTAAGCTGGAATCATTGTCCATCAATTTAGTGTATGGTGTTGTTTTTTTAGATGTAGTCACCATATTTTTCACATGCAATAATTTGTAGGCTACTAGGCCTCTTTCAATCAAGTGAAAATGGTTAAATCACTCTCTCTGCCTCTGAAAATGTTCTCTAAGTAAAGTTGACTGCCTGTTTGAGGGATTACAGAGCTCAGAGATTATGCAATCAATGTGGCATGTTTCTTTAATTTTTCCCATTTCATAATACACAATAATCATAAGTATATATACAGCTGTACTTACTATATTTATAATTACTGTTTGTTTTGATTCCAGTGTCACACAATGGTAAGCATTTTTTTTCCTTTAAAGAGTCTCCACTGATAGCATAGTTCCCTCCTATAGCTGCTTATATCATTATTTTATTCATAATCATTACATTCCAAATCTTCTCCTTCCAGAGGTCTGTTGGTGGTACAGTATCTATTTCCCACATGTTTGCTATTAAAACTGAGCATCTATCACCATATGAGCAACCAGGACAAAAGTCCCTTGGCCAGTGTGGTATTCTTCACTGCCCAATAACATTCTCAGAACCTACTATTTCTGTAATTTCTTGCTTATTTCCCCTCAAATGCCTTTCAGTCATCCACAGTTCCACCATAGATGTGCAAAAGTGCCTCTGCTATTGAGGTTCTTCTGAACAGCTGTTTCTTCACAGGCCTTTGGAGGCATATATATAATGTAGGAAATACATGCTGAAAATGACTGTGAAGCTCATTAGATAGCCCTGAGCAAATCACAATATCTTGCGCTAACAAACTTGCTGTGAACTTTTCTCAGTCCTCCTTGTAAGAAGGGCAGAATGCAGAGTAACAAGCTTGCTTGTCTCAACTCTGCTTTTCCAGATACTTTATTGAGTGTATTTAGAAGACATTTTTTGAGGGTTTTTTATTTTGGGGGTGGAAATGTCTGTTTCTGGAATCTAAGAACAGTAAGATGTGTCAAAATGTTTTAAGCTAGTCAGATTGGCACTTGCATAATTCAGCTCGCAGTTGGAACATGTCATTTGTACTCATGTTGCTTTTGAAGTGATATGTTAAAACATTGTTCTATGATTGTGGTTTCACATGTGCAAGGCATCCTTCAATGATGCCCTTACGTGTGCATCCTTAGGCTCAACTCATTAGGTAGGAATGGACTGGAATGATTCAAGTGAGATGATGGATTGTGGACAGAGGGCCACTTTTCAAAAAACGCACCCCCCTGTTAAAAGAAAACACAAACTAATACAGCAGGGTTACAGCCTTTCTTCGCAATGTGTTTTTCCTATGTCTAGGAAGTTTCTACATGACTAAACTTTCAAGAAAGGCACCCCTTATTTACAGTCTGACATATACAGTCTTCTTAGCATCTCTTTCTGGTGCATGTATAATGATCTCAGAGGCTTGGCTCCATTAACTAACATTTGTCATTAACAAGGATTACAGCTCAGTAGATCAAAACAAAGGCCTTTTGTTGGACACTTCTATCTGCTAATTGTAATCTTGATTTTTAAAAATAAAGTTGTCACAAGAGCTGTGCTGTGTCAGAGCAAAGGCCTATCTGTCCAGCATTCCCTTTTCACAGAGGCCAACCAGATCCCTATGGAAGGTCTGCAAAACAGTACATGAGCACAACAGCATTCTTCCCAACTTGTGTTCCCCAGCAACTTGCATTCAGAGACATAATGCTTCCCATTCTATAAGTAGCATGTTGCAAATAGCCATTGATAGCCTTAACTTTCATAAGTTTTATCTAATCTGCTTCTAAAGCTGTCCAAGTTGGTGGTCATTGCTACTTCCGGTAGTGAATTCTATTTTTTTCCACTATGTGCTGTGTGAAGAAGTATTTTGCCTGTCCTGAAGGTTACAGCATTCAGCTTCATTGAATGATTCTAGTCCAGTATTGTGTGAGAATGCATTTCTCTTACTCTGTTTTTGTGAATTACTTTAGTATTTAGGGAAGCACTGGCTCCAAAACAGGGGCAACGTTTGAAAGGGGAACATTTAGTGATCGAAAAAACTTGGTTTTTCCTTTGGGCAACAAACAGCAGCACACGTAGGGGGCCTTCATACTGGGGTAGGGAGGGAATCGGCATGTATGCTACACTTTGTTTAGTGGGAGTAGCCCAATTCAATAACTGTATTGTTCTTGGTTTCATAGGAATGCTGTATTTAATGCCATGTGAATTTTATTTATACTAGTCATATTTTAGAACTATCCTTTCTTTAGCTTTTGGTTACCATAATTTTTTGTTAAACCAGAATGTCCAAGATACTACAATTATAGAAACAAAATATTTTGTGTATTTAAACTTCTTTAATAAAAAAACCCAGTTGCTTTAGGTTTCTGTTTTTTTATTGGTAGCTATAGTTAGATCTCTGCAAACAGCTCTTACTTGTGTTGTGTCTAACCAGCAAAATAGCTGTTTCCACCTAGCCCTATTTAGATGTCATATGGAATGTCTCTTGTACGAGCAAGAGTCAGAATGAATATTGTTGTTATTGTTTAGTCGTCTTAGTCGTGTTCAACTTTCCGTGATCCCATGAACCAGAGCATGCCTTGGAAACACTCACTTTCTTCTCAAAGCTTCTCCTTTTTTATGTCCATGGAGTTTTCTTGGCAAAATACTGGGGTGGTTTGCCAGTTCCTTCTCCAGGGGGATCACATTTAGTCTAAACTCTCGGCTATGACCTGTCCGTCTTGGGTGGCCCTGCACGGCATAGCTCATAGCTTTTCTGAGTTATTAAAGCCCCTTCGCCACGACAAGGCAGTGATCCATGAAGGAGAAGAATGAATATTGGGACTGCAGAATTGAAAAGAGGAGACCAATAACTAGAGAAAAAAGATGGGACAGCCATGGGTGGAGGCATCACTTCTTGTGATGAGCACTCTTGCTTTCTTTTGCTCTACAGTCATATCTGATTGCAGGTTTATGAAGACTTGTGAACAGAGCTGGTGGTAGGGTGAGTGTGTTCACAGTGGGTAACAATTTTACTGTTGTACTATCTTCAGGTTCTGTAGCTGCAAGCAGATGTTTGCGTTCTTGTTTTTTCGTCTCACTGTAAATGCACCAATCTTCATAGGGCTGATTTGGTTCCAAGACATCTGCTGTGTTTGGCTGCCTGTCCAAACAGTGTGACTGCATCCAGGTGACAACAAGTATGCGGCCAAGCAGTTAGGTAAACTTACCTTCCTCCCTTTTCTCTCTTTTCCCTCCACCCCAACCCAGGGTAGAAACAATTTTCTTTACTGTATGGCAGCTAAGAACTTGTCCTATTGGAAAAGCAGGATGTAAAATTGCAGACATAATGTAGATGGTTTTAGGAGCTAACTAGAATTTCTGTCTTGGGAATATAATACAGATGTATTCTGCCCTTTCTTGAAGGAACTCTTTGCAGCACACACAGCTTTCCAGCTCACAGGAGTATGTGCAGATTTGCCCGAGAGAGGTCACCAATTGAGCAGGCCAAATGGGATTTTTGTCTTTGTGGCTTTATATCTGGGTGCGAGGCTACTCTGCCACCCAGCTCGTCGGACTAAGTCCGCGGGTCCCTGTGGAAGAAAATGAGCTCAGCCGGAGACAGGAGCAAACTGCAGAAGATCCAAGTTTATTGCGCAACAGGTTCAAGACGAGATTGAACAGCGAGAAAGGGGTGACATGAACTTTTGAAATTTCCCTCCATGTCCCAGAATACAGTGCAAAATACATCCCAGTTACATCATGAATACATTAAGAAGAGGTTGGGTTACACAGATTACATCATGAATACATTAAGAAAAGGTTGGGTCACACAGGATTAACATATGGAGGAGGGAGGGGGGAATATGCAGAGCTGGAGATATGTGCAGATAAGCACATCCTGAGTACCTGATGAGAAGACAATGGTCCATGTATGCATGGTCTGCCACCTGGCCTTGCCCGGAGGAAAGGCTTGGCAGAGTGATTTGACAGGATTAGGGTCTTGACACCTTGCTTGTGGGATTATGGAGGACAGGGGAGGTGTCATGGAGTCCTAGAGAAATTGAGCAAATTGGCACGTTGATTTTCTATGAATTTTATAGATTTTAGCCCCTTTTGACATTGAAAATTGGAAACAAATGGATATATTGTAGCAAAGAAGGAGGTGAAGAAGACATGCCCCCCCTTCCGTATCAATATACTGCACCACGAGTTCTTTGTTAGTACTTGGAATGCGGCTGAATTTGAGGAAAATGCTATATTTGTGAAGCTTTTTGCTATATCCATATTCCAAGTCTGCTTCTTTATCTGAAATGAAGTGATTGTATCCCCATGTCTTCTCCATTTTTCATTTTTGTTGCATAACTAGTAAAATTCAGGGATTTGGAATAAAAATCTGGGTTTTAGGGGGGTAAGTACAAATACTAAAACGTAGGACTGATAGTGGATTAAATTAGCTTTTGACTCATCCTACAAGTTTCAGTTTATATAAACATGTAATGTAATGCAAATAAATAAAAGTAATAGTTCTGAAGGAAAAAAGGAATGCTTAATTCCTATTATGGCATCTGTATACATAGTCTTATACGCACTGTTTTCTGTGTGTGAGAAACAGAAAGACTTTCTGTAAGTTGCCACCAGCTGTCTACATCTCTTGTAAATATTTTTGTACATATCCTTGTCTAATCAAAGATTGTAAGACTTTTTAAAAAGTGGATATGAAACTGACTAAATGTTCCAGAACTGATATAGATTTTAGCAGTAGCAAAGTTTGCTGTGATCAAAATCGTACTCTTATACACTTGTTTTCAGGATGCTTAGTTTTTTGTATTCCCTTCTCCTTGGAAAAAGAGAGAACATTTGGCTTCTCTGTTGCCTGGCAAAAACATCAGAATGCATAACAGAGAAGAGAACTTTCCTTAATAGGAAGGGATGGATGAGGGAAGAAAAGTAGAAGTATCTCTGAGACCTTGATCTAAGGACACATCCAAACATTATTTATGATTCTATGATTTACTTGAGTGAAACTGAAGTACTTAAAAATAAAAGTCTGGTCGCTTTAAAATTGATCTCTCATTTAAAAGATTACTCTAATTCTATTTTTGTTCTCTCCCTTTTGAATTTAGTTGCTGTTGCTTTTGGGCTTATTTTTGTGTTCCTGAAAATTGGTAATTGGTGGTAATTATACCTGTTAGTCATGGTTTATCCCACAAGAGTTCTCTTAAGCATTTCACATTTCATGAAACAAGGATCAAACGATAGGTGACGCTGCCTCACTTCTTGAGGAAGCACATTATGTGGAATTGCTTGCTCATAGCAGGTGCAGCACAAGCAATAAGAGGAAACTCTTATGAAACTCAAGACGGTATTAGTGAGAAACCTTTAAAAACATTTCTTGTGGTACCAAAAACATTCTGCATCAGAACCTATCCTTCTTGAGTAGGGCAGTTCCATGGAGATTGTAGGCTTTAGTTAGGGGTGGAAAAGTAACCTAGATATTTCAGAAGCATGTGGGCAAATACTGAAAACATTTTGTAGTTAAAACAGGAAATAAAAAGTGGTAGATTTGCAATTGTAGCTGTTGTAGTTTGGTATTGTATATTTCATGGGTAGGCAAACTAAGGCCCGGGGGCCGAATCCGGCCCAATCGTCTTCTAAATCTGGCCCACAGATGGTCTGGGAATCAGCGTGTTTTTACATGAGTAGAATGTGCCCTTTTATTTAAAATACATCTGTGGGTTATTTATGGGGCATAGGAATTCATTCATTTTTTCCCCCAAAATATAGTCTGGCCCCCCACAAGGTCTGAGGGACAGTGGAGTGGCCCCCTGCTCAAAAAGTTTGCTGACCCCTGGTCTATGAACTAAGGCAGCAGCTCTCCAGGGTGTCAGGCCAAGCTGGAGATTCAACCTTCTGCATATAAAACATGTGCACTACCATTGAAGACTCTTGTATTAGTACTTTGTCCTCAAATCATAAACCTAATTTCAGAAAGTGTATTTTAGTCTAGGCTTTTAGGGGCTCAAAGTAAATAATTATTAAACATAAGGTAACACTTGAAGTACGTTGACAGATCTACCTTTCATTCATTGAGTATTTTGCACTGCCATCTGGTGGCCAAATAAAAATAGATGTAAATTTATTGGTTTTTTTCCCTTTTAAAGAAGACAGTCATGATATTAAAGAGTAAGAGGCTTGGAACTATTGAAGTTTGTACAGAGAAACATAAATGGCTCAGAAGTGCCTGCATAGCCCTATGCTGCTCATCATACGAGGCTTTCAGAGTACCAAACAAGCACTATTACTGTCTGACTGGATGATGAAGGGATGAGTGCAGAAAGTTTGTTCTGTTACAATGGGTAGAAATGTTAGCTGGCCACTTTTTCAAGTCACATGCTTGTATTTAAGAAATGCTTGCCTCCAAATTTCTCCATCCTGCAAAGGCAACTGAGTGCTGCTTTTGTCTACTTTTTATCAAGGCCAGAGTGAGAAAGATGGTTTTATCCATCAGCTAAGGAACTTGAGACTGCCTCAAGACTTTTGTCAGTTCTTTCAGGTACTGGAATCTCCTGCCGCCTCAAGTGAAGTCTGTGTCATGCAGAATCTTGGATGAGTCTGCACTTCTAAAGGATCAGGCCTACAATTGATGGGTGTTCAGCTCTGTCGCTGGACCCAATGTGCATCTATGACATGAAGCATTTTTAACCTGGCAGAGGGCCTTCTCGGTAGTGGCACCTGCCCTGTGGAATGCCCTCCCACCAGATGTCAAAGAGAAAAACAACTACCAAACTTTTAGAAGACATCTGAAGGCAGCCAGCCCTGTTTAGGGAAGCTTTTAATGTTTGATGGACTATTGTATTTTAATATTTTGTTGGAAGCCACCCAGAGTGACTGGGGAAACCCAGCCAGATGGGCGGGGTATAAACAACAAATTATTATTATTACTCCTCGGGAGTTGCAGCCTCTCCTGGATAAAGTGAGAGTTGTGGCCATTTTCTCTTGTAGTTGCCTTAGGCAACAGACTGGGGACAGTTGGGAAGGGTGGCAGCCGAGCACTGGTGGAGGAACAGGGGTGCGGGGGGAGCGCACCGCCCTTGGCAGCACGATCCTGATGAGGTGCCATCACGGCTGCCCCCCTGTGCTGGGCGCCACGCCCCTGCAGATGGCGTGCCAGACCCCCAGGATGCACATCAGCCACGCCCCCGCCTGCTCTCCGTCCCCCCGCCGGAGCTTGAAGCTCCACCACTGCAGCTGAGGAGCCTCAGCAGCTACCCACGCCCTGAGACTTGCCTCCTCCTCCTCCACTTCCTGGTGTGACTCTAAAGCCCCCAGAGGAGCGCACCATTCACCATCACCTAGGAAGGGTAGAGCTGCCTGTTCTCTCTGTCCTCCTGGTTTTTCTCTCCCCCCTCCTTCACCATGTTGGTGCTTCCCCAGGCTGCCTCCAGTTGCCTCAGGTGGGATAGGGGGCGCAATTTTCTATTTTGCCTCAACTGGCAATACGTATTGGCCGGCCCAGATCTCTCATAACCTCCAGACTAGACAAACACTGAAAAATCCAAGAATTCTCCTTTGAACCATGTGCCTTTGAAACTTGGGTCCTGTAAAACTAGAAATCAAAAAAAATTAGCTTGAAATTAGTGTATTCTCTGAGCCTTGTAACAGAATTCACTTTCATACTGTGAAAAATGTAGTGATTACAGTGGTACCTCGGGTTAAGTACTTAATTCGTTCCGGAGGTCCGTTCTTAACCTGAAACTGTTCTTAACCTGAAGCACCACTTTAGCTAATGGGGCCTCCTGCCGCCATGCCGCCGGAGCATGATTTCTGTTCTCATCCTGAGGCAAAGTTCTTAACCCGAGGTAATATTTCTGGGTTAGCGGAGTCTGTAACCTGAAGCATATGTAACCCGAGGTACCACTGTATAGTCAAGCCTAGTAAATCCAAATCACTTTGTAAATTTGGGGTGGACGTTTCCAGATCTCAGCTTCCATTTCTTCTCCTAGCCTCCCATCCCGGGAGTTTTTCTCTTTTCCCTGCCTCTCATGCAGGGTCCTTCACCAGTCATCCATCATCTATCCTCATCAGCCCAGCTTAGAGGACTGGTAGTTCTTTGTTTTTACGCTTTGTTCAGTTACAAATCAAAAGTGGACATTGGTGAGAGTTTGGTTTAATAGTTACACTAAAACTTTCCCACCTAACAGTTTTCCATACAAAAAGCTTGTATGTTTGGTGGTCAGGTGTGCAAAATCGTGCCTTTCTACTCTGGCTCAGAGCGACTAGGAGCCCAGCTGCCCATCCTGAGCACTCCCTGCACTGCTCGTTTGCTGCTCTGGGTGGCTGAACGAGACTCACAGGCTCATTTGGCAAGAGCACAAGGAATTAGGGGGCAAGGTGCTGGCACAGCTCTTTGCCAAGGATGCCAGCAAGCCCATGTGCTCCTCTGCTGGTGATGGTACAGTTTGGAGAGTACAGTCATACCTTGGGTTACAGATGCTTCAGGTTGCACGTTTTCAAGATAGGAGGCTTTATTTTGAAAACAAAATTAGAATACAAAGTATTGTAGAGACTGCAGACGGGGTTGATAAAAAATTACAGAATGCTAAGAATAGAAAATTCGTAATGCTGTGGGCATGGACAAGCATTACTCTCCTTGGACAAGGAAAGTGGGAATAAATCTGCAGTAATTTATATTTCATTATATTTTAGGTTCTGATATGGACCATCAAGAGTGTCTTATTTCCCCTTCTTAAGTCTCAACATGCATTTAAATTTTCACCACCACTGTGCTGCTATTCTCTGTTTACTAGGCCACATGACATTGCATTTTCTTCTTAATTTGTGAATGGAAAATTTGCAGTATCCTCGGAGCGCTAAATGGAGTTGCAGTTCTTGTTAAAAATGTTTAATCAGCACAATGCTGGCCAATCTGACTACAGATAAGGAGCATTGCTTTATCAGCACAAAGATCCAGATTTTTATCAGGTGAAGCTTGGCTGAGATACTTATATTTCAGTACTGTTTATAAAGCCCTTTATAGCAGATGGCATACTGTAATCTGTAATTACAATCATCAGCATAATACATCTCCCAGCTTTCTGCATCTGAAATTGGGGGATAAGGTTAGAATTACAAAGAGGATTACTCACGTTCTGTCAAAGTGAAATTCAAGTCTTATGACATGGAAAATAAAAAATTGAATATAATTAAACATATTCCATTGGATAACATGGAATATTTTATAAAACACAAATGAATCAGCATGGTGAAGTAATGTCCAGAGCTAAAATCCCAAGTTATGACACACTGGATTTTTTTTAAGACAACTGATACAAATAGAAAATAATCCTTACAAAACAACATTTTATTTGATTTTATTATTGGAAATTAAGAGTTCTTTGGAATCTGATGGCTGTTTTCCTGGAGCCAGTATAAGTAATTTGCTTTGATCTCTGAGGTAAACAAATAATCTGTTATAGTCTATTTTGTTGTGAGGTTTTAGCAACTAAACCTGAGAAAACTGGAAACAGTTGGATGACTTTACAAAAACAGAATGTAGCCATATTTTGGAAGCTTTACCCATCTTTTAAAAAAGTGTCTAAAAACTTTAATATGTTTCTGTCCTTTCCTTACGCTTGTTTTGAAATGTGATGGTTGTGTCTGGAGATAAAAGTTCTGATAGACACTGTTGAATTAAGGCAATTAATATAATCTAGAACTAGAGATTTAGAGGGCTGGGCAACAATCTGGCAGTTGAACGCTGACTCAGAAGACTAAGATCCTAAGATTTCCCCACCCCAAATATTTGGTCAGGGAACACTGGACTTGATAAATTTAATCATTGGTTCATTCAACTACATATCACCTTACCTGCCAAAAAATGCCCTCCTACTGTTTAGATAGGGCAGACAGGTCAGCCTTTATGCAGTGAACATGGATTTAACTAAAATGGGAACATTCAGAAATTGGGTAACGTTTCAGTCTCTCAATACTCTGCTGCTGGATTCATTTACCATATTCCAATAAAGACAATAGAGGTAGCATGAAATTGCCGGCATAGAATTTATTAGCAAATTCCATTCCCCCACGTTAAGCTGGTGATACATCTGTCACTATTGTCCCTCTATAGGTGTTAAATTTGCAGAGCAGGAAACATAGTATTATATTTGATTGCTGATGTGCACGAGGTCAACTCTGGACTCTGCATAGAAATCTGACAGTACTACAGCTTACCTTGTACATTTCATAGCCTTTTGGCCTTGCTCTTGACAGACTTGTTGTTTTGTTTTGTTTTTTGGTGAAAGAATGGACTGTCCTGGGGTTCAGCAGCATAGCAGGTGGCAGGAACAGCTGGGGCGACCTTCCCCCAAAGCCTCTTTTGCAAGAGCTGCAAGAGCTGCAGGATCACCTTATATCTGCATACATGGAAGCAGAATCCCTGCCCTTGGACTTCAATAGTTGCACTGCCTGGTTGTGAACTCAGTAGTGTTAGGTAATCTGGGGCTTGCCATAAGCAGGTTAACTCAAGCAAGGGTAGAGTCCCTTCAAGGGCAGGCTGAAGTAGTGGAATTGTTACTAACTCATATCCATTCTTGGTGTTGGTAACTTCTAGCTTTTGTAGAAGGGTCGCAGAGTGGAAGACAAACGTCCTTCCTCGAAGTTTGAATGGGATGGTGTGTGCTCGGGTATATTATTCTTGGGACCATAAACTTGAGTGGTTTCTCAGTTTCATACAATTTGTTTGAATGCTACTAACATTGTATATGAATAAAATATTTTAAAATTATCTAGCAGGAAAATAATGTAAACTTTCTAGTGGAATGTCGACAGCGAAATGAACATTGTTGGCAGAATGAATGCCTCTCCCCGCTCAATATCTGCTCCAGACACTAACAGATTTGCAAAGGGTGTAGTTGACTGCAGCAGGAAGACAGGAAGCAGAAGTCTACTTGCATGATGATGGATGTTGGCTTCTGCTTGAAATTTGTTTAATTTTTGTTATGGTCAAATCCAGGTAATCTTCCAAACCAGTCTGATGCCCTCTAGATGTTTAGGGTGAAGCCTTGTTGATCATTGTTCATGCTGGCTGGGAATGATGGGAATTGCAGTTCAAAGTTTCTGAAGGGCACTAGGTTGGGAAGACTGATACAAACTAAAGGCTATAAATTTTAAAAAATCAATCAGAAAAAAGATAACTGTGCAACATATGTGGATCCAAATGTAAGAAAGACATTCAGCCAGTAGCGCTTCTTCTTTCAAGTACCTATTCATGTATTCTGAATGTGTGAATTTCAGTAGCTATAGAATGAAGGGTGATTAATAGTTTAAGAGATGGAGCCCTGGCTTGAACACATTTTTGTACTGAAGTTCACCTAACTTTGTGCATTTGATGGCAGTTACCTTAAAAATAAAATAAAATGAATAAATGCAATGTTCTTACTTCAGTGCAGGTAGTAATTTAGTTTTATTTTATTTCTCCTTAGCTAAAATTCTTGTCTTCCTCTGTGATGGTGTGTATCACAAAGTTCAGCTCAACTAGCCATCCCAACAATTGTAACTCCAGTTAGATGCTTTCTGACTGAAACGGTGGTAAGTGTGTATATATGAAATAATTTATGCCCAAGTACATTGATTTCTGTTGGTCTACTCTGAACGTAACTTAGTTAGATGCCATCCCCTATGTATCTGAATGTTTATATGTCTGTAGCATGAATTTAACAAAAAGTGTGCAATTACATGGAACAAGGAGCATTTTGCAGATTTGTTGCTTATATATTGTTGCAATAGTTTCATTTTGATTTTTTTTTATGGTTTCCTCTTAGCAATATTTACCAACGAAGTGTACTTGCAGGAAGGAAATTGCTATAAATTTGCCCTCACTGGCTAATACAAGAATTCATCATTTGTTGACAAACTCGAAGTATGAGCAAACAGTTCATTCCTTCTGCTTTCTGACTTTTCATACACTTTTAAAAGATGATTCAAGTGTGATGCCAGCATGCCTGAATCTAACCTCAGTACAGATAATCTAAACTTTAAGTAAGGTAAAAAAAAACCTCTCTGTGTGTGTTGGGCAGGGGGGAGTAGAATAGTAGTCCTGAAATGTATTTCCTTAATCATCTATGAGTGAACTACCTTGAATAGACCAATTGTGGATATTGGAGAGAATTCATAGTAGCCAATGAGGCGAGCAAGGCTAGTTTTGTAAAGAGGCTTTACATGAAAACATAAAAAAGCTATTTGTGTAAAAATGGTGCTTAATAAGCTCATTTTCATATACTGGTCAGACTGCCATAGATCTTGCTGCAGTTCTGCTTATCTCTTAAGGAGTTGGAAATGTTTAGGGAAAATTCTTTAAAGAAATCACCTTCAGTGTTGCTGTTTTGTTGAAATTATTTGTTATAATGTAGTGTTGTACACTGTTTTGCCAATACCTTTGAAAATCAAGATGGTATAGAAATAAAAGCTGCGCACGTGTTTCATTTACTTCCACATAAATGACATGTTTGAATAAAGAACTGTTGCAGAAAACAAATTTCTGCTTCCTTTTTATATAAAGCTTTGTGACTTAAATTCTTCACTAGCATTATTCCGCTTGAGGCAAATAATCTAAGCTTTTTTAAAAAGCTGTTTCTACTCAGTCATGTCACAAGCTGAACTGATCCAGACTATGTGGTGTTGCAAACTGGTAACTGGCAGACTTTTCACAGTGATAACTGCTATCGGTGAGTGCAGATGCATACTCCTCCCTTTACAAGATAAAATGAAAACTTCCAACTAATTGGATAGAAATAAGCTTGTGTGTGTGTGCACATGGCATGTTTATGAATCATTAAAGCAATAATTTTGTTAAATTTATTAGTTTATTAATTACCAGTTTAAGGGTATATCTAATGACTGAGTTGTTTCAGTCAGTGAAACATATGGCTTTAAAACTTTCCAGTTAGGAGCTGGTTTGCTGGTGTTTGAGCACCACCCAGTTGTGGGATGACATCATTATGCAAAGTAGTACACAGGCTGCTTTTAGCGTCTCTTCAAGGAAGTTTGCACAAGCACCTGGACTTGCACTTCGTGCAGCTAAACTGGAGACTTTAATCAATGTTCTGGGAATGGTAAAACTCGAGCATGGATTTCTTTAAAAAAATGGTGCCTTCCATCATGTCAGGAGATGTTGTTTTGGATGTTGGAAGTACTATTTGTGAAAGTTCTCCAAAGCTGCTGAAAATGACACGTACCAACCTGCTCTCCTTAGGGCAGACTATAGAAGGTGACACTCATCTTTTGCATCCTAATTACAGTATGTATCTCTGTAAGTTTTTGAAGTTCAAGGCAAGTGTAATTTATAAAAAAAGTGTTTTTATTGGTCAGCTTAGATTTTCCACGTTGGACCATGATATTTAAAAATGCTGCAGATAGTTTTCTGACATTGTAAGGTTTCTGTATTGTTTACTGTAGAAATATCATTTTGTCCAATTCGTGGATAGAATTGAGATCCGTTAAAATGTATATCTGCACATTTTGCTGGACTGTTGTAAATATAGTAAAAAGAAATGTTGCATGACTAATGCGAAAGATGTAATCTTGCCATGTTGGATGCAACTCATGATCCTATTGCTTTATTGGGTATTTTTGTGCTTGAATTCCGGCTTCATGTCTTGCCTGATCATAGTAGCCGTGTCCAGCTTGAAATATTCTATTCTATTTTGTCTTTTTTCTCCCTACCCTTTTTCTTGGTATGAAGCCACATTTGAGGATGACAGCTTGTGATGACTTTGACCCTTAAATGTGGAATTAGTTGATGGTTTGGTTACATTGTTCCTCATAGCATGAGATTTCTGTGTGAAATCCAGTGAGTGTTTCTTTTTCTGTATTTGAGCTCATTTGGTATGGCTTGAAAAATGTCAAACAATAAAAAAATATAAATAGTGTCCAACATAAGGACCAGTAAAATCCCAGTTACACATTTTTAAGACCATTCCTTGTTTCCTTTTTATATTATAGCTAATATGATGAATAATTACTTATTTTAGTCTCAACTGATTCTGGTGATCCAGTTTGTAGTTTTGGTTTTTTTCCAGATAAATTTATAGCAAGTAATTTTGTTTATCAGTGTAATATTCCACATTTATGGTTTCCATACTTCTAATATTTGGTGCCAAGATTTTCTCCATTCTTTTGCCAAAATAATCCATCCTATTATAAAAATACAGGTGACCAAACCCCTATGCTTTCCTCTTCTCTTTTCTGTGAAAATATCTCAAGAATGCATTTCTTGTCTAAATGAATTTAATATACTATTGAAATGGCAAACATTCTTAACAATATGGAAGGGAGGTATCTAGTACTTACTGCAGCACAGGTTTATGTTAGGAACCTCATGATAAATTCCAGTCTTCCACATTAACCATGATCTTTCTAGGCAGTTGAAATAAACATACGGTAACTGACACTTTCCAATACTTAACCTTCTGTTGTTGAGCTCTCATGTAATCTAATACTTGCCTCTGTATCATGAAACCGAAGGACATTATCACTTCCTCCCAAGGTTCCCAGTACTTCCACTTTGTCAATCAGTTCCTCCCTGTTTGTGAGGACCAGGTCCAAGATAGATTACCTCCTTGTTGCTTCTTCCATCTTTGGAGAAATGAAATTGCCAGGGAGGCAATGGAGGAATTTGTTGGACCTTACATTCTTAGCAAAGTTTGAGTTCCAACAGATATTGGGGCAGTTGAGATCTCTCATGGCTACAGTATCTCTCCTTTTTGAGTGTTTGGCAATCTACCCTAGGAAGGCATCATTCAGCTCCTCAGTCTGGCTTGGAAGTCTGTAACAGACACCCACAGTAAGGTCACTGTTGTTTTCTCTCCTACAATATTTCCCTATATACTCTCAGCTTGCCTTCCATGCTCCAGGCCATAGAATAATTGCATTGTATAGTTGGAAGGGACCCCAAGGGTCATCTAGTTCAACCACTGCAGTGCAGGCCATGGATCTTTTCACAAGTGCACACACCCTTTACATATAATGCTGCTAGACCATTACTGTTTGGTCTATTCCTTTTGAACAGATTACAGTGGTACCTTGGGTTACATACGCCTCAGGTTACATATGCTTCAGGTTACAGACTCCGCCAACCCAGAAATAGTGCTTCAGGTTAAGAACTTTGCTTCAGGATAAGAACAGAAATCGTGCTCCAGTGGCGCAGCGGGAGGCCCCATTAGCTAAAGTGGTGCTTCAGGTTAAGAACAGTTTCAGGTTAAGAACAGACCTCCGGAACGAATTAAATACTTAACCCGAGGTACCACTGTATACCTCTTAATTTCTACATTCCAGACACAAGTTGTATTGTAGGTTTTTTGCCCATTAGCAAGTTTCTGTAGCACCACTTCAGTTTCCTGAGCATCAATGAAGCTATTATCCCAAGTACCAGGTGGTCCCCTGTCATCTGTAATATTGCCTCCCCTTCCCCCTCAGGATTTAGTTTAAAGCTCTCCTAATCAGGTTCATGAGACTCTTAGCAAACACATTCTTGCCAACCACTGCGATGTGCGACCTGTCTCTTGCCAGAAGTCCTTCCTCAAGGAAGCAGAGAGCATGGTCCAAGAAAGAAAAGGTAAGATTAGAACTAGGGATTTTTGATTTGTAGCTCAGTCACTACACTTCTGTAGCTTTGTGAAGCCAACATGTTTTGTATTTTAAGTAGAACGGCCTAGACAGAAATTATGCATCACTTTAACTGTGAAAAAGAGGTGTGTATCAGTTCTTGAGTAAATGCTGTACAGTATTTGGAGGGAAGTTTATTTTGGTGTGGACAGGTAACTCTAATGCATCATTAATTTTATCATACTATCTTCTCAAATTCAAAAAGCTTAAGCTATGCTTGTGAACATGGTGTTGTCTAGCCATTGTGATTTTTTAAAATTTGTTATTACTAAATGCAGACATATTTGTGCTTTGATTCAATTTTACCATCTTCTACTTGCTGAAATTCAAGCAACCAACTGCCTCTAATTCGATTCAAGGAACTGGGGTGGGTGTGTAAGTTCTAGAGTCACAGCCAGCACTCCACATAAAAATAATTTAGTGTGAGGTTCACTGGCAGCTTAGTTTTCTTGTTAAACATAGTTAAAATTGAAAGTACTGATAATCAGTTAGATTGAAGTGATGCTACTGTAACACAGTGAGACTGCAGGTGGCAATCTGCAGCAGTTGAAATGAAAGAGGTCTTTTAACATTTATGTTGGATGTACTCTAGCTTGGTTGAGCAATTGAGATAACAGGCATAAAGTACTCTAATCCTACAGTTGAAGATTAATTCTCTATTTGGTCTGTTTAAATGCCGCCAACTGGCTATGTCATTAGAAATTTCTCCAAATCATTTCCATTACTACTATTGCAGAACTGTGTGAGGTAGGCATTTATGAAATGCAGATTATAGTATCCTACAATCATGCTTTTTACAATAGTAGACAGCAGCTGAATCCTCTTTAAATTATCTGCTTATTTCTATTTTTGTATCCTGATAATGGAATGAAGTGCTCTTCTAGCACACACAGAGAACTGCTGAATTACCAGTGGGATGTTAATAGAAGATGGGGGTCTGACACAGGTAATGATTAAATGTGAAATATAACCCAACCTAAAAGGCTTGTTAATAGGAGATAGCTGTACGTGTTATGATATTTGTAGTAAAGTTATGTAAACTTGAATAACTACAGTATTAGACTGCTTGTTCTGTGTACAAGTAGCTTACTGATAAGCAATGGGAAGTTGCTGCTGATGGTCTTATGAAAGCTGAATTTAGATTTATAACATGCACTTACTGACATAGGTATTGGTGAAAACCTGATCTTTTGCAAAAACTTGTAACAATAATAAGAAAATGGAATTTTATTCCTATTTGTTTCATAAAGGGAGATACCTGTGCAACTTCAACCAAGTATTGTTCTGTTGTATAAATGAAAAAAAGAATAATTTGTACCTAAGGATTATATGGAATTGATAATAGTGATGTGGTCTTCTTAAAATAGATAACAGGGTAGTGCTTAATTAGAAAGGAATATTGGACTGAAAACATATGCTAAAAGGATTTGTTCACCTATTAGATTGATGTCATTGGTAACTGTCTTCAAAATTCAGACTACTTGTGCAAAAAAACTTAAGGCCATCTGTAAAAATAATAATGAAGGGAAGATGCCGTGGGAAGAACTAAGCATGATGCGTTACCTATTTTTGTAGATTCATTTTTAGTTACAAACTGTATCTACAAACATTGGGTCTCCGTTCTTGATCTCCTTGTACTCTTTGAAAATATCAGTCAATGTATTAGTTTTGGTCATAAGTTGTTACAACTGTAGCATTATAAACAAAGTACAAAGGGGAAAAATTAACTTCAGGACAGTTAACAGTGTAGTGTCTCACCTCTGGCTGTTGCAAAGGTACATAAACCTATTCCTAATCTTTCCAGCTACCGTTATGGGCAGTGCTGCCCGATAGGTAACAAATTTAGTCAGATTGGCAAGGGTGTGGCTAGCAACCTGAGTCTGTAAGTCCTGATTGCTTTTTGTTGGTGTCTCACAGTAAGTCTCTTGAGGAACACTGCAAACAGTAATGTAAAGTATATTGTGCAATTCCCTCAATTGTACTTTGGCAATGTGCATTTTATTGACAACCCACTCTATCTGCCATCCATGATACCTGAAATGGGATGTATAAGCTTTTGAAAGTATATTTCCTGAGAACAGTCCACCTTCATAAAGTGGCACCACTGCCGTCAGTAATGTACTCAGAATTGTTTCTATACCTACTAGGAAATGCTAAAAAAAAATCTTAAATCTTATGTCCACTGTGGCTCAAACTTTGTTGTGCTCAGATCTCTATTAATTATAATCTGATAGTAGCAGCTCCTGTTACCTTGCCATTGACTTTTTCATGGCTTATGCAACTTGCACATATATGGAAATACTTGAGCACTCTGGATTTTACTGAAGGAAAGCCCAGCCTCTGAGCTATGAGGCAAACAAACAGGGTGTTTTAAATGGAGCTGGACAAATTTTAAAGCTAGTATGTGGTGGAGTTGTGGGGCCTCAGCAACGTGCATCAACCAGGCAACGAGTTTAACCATAAAAACTGTATGGGCTAGCAAATAAACTCCAGATAACTACAAGCAATCCCATAGAAGTTGTAGGTTGACTGGAAGAGTTATGCCCTTTTAAAACAAACCATCTAGTGCACATACTGTACAGGTAAATGGAAGTTGTAGCTAAGTCTAAGGCTGATATAGCCAAACTGATATCTATCTGAATTTATGTTTTTGGCAGGCACACTAAAGCAATGTAGAGGTGTAGAAATATTAACTGATTTCTCCAGAGATTCTGTATTTATTTATTGTTATTTCATAATTTATTATTTATCTTTTACATGTGTGTCAAGGCAGTTTACAAACACATCACAAAAAGAGCCAGAAACAACCCACATCAATAGGCGAGGCTATAATTCAGCATGTTGTTCTAGTTCCTAGAGTGTCTTATCAATTGGTCACTCTAAGCCAAGAACCAATTAACAGACTGATTTTGCTCCTTTGGAGATAATGCATTTCTCTGCCCCACCCCCACAATTAGTCATATATCCCCTGCTTAAGCAGTAGGACTATTCCCCTGTAACAGATCCATTTCTCACATCCAGTATAATATTGAGAAATAGGTGTTGTAGCAAGGGATGCGGGTGGCGCTGTGGGTAAAACCTCAGTGCCTAGGACTTGCCGATTGTATGGTCGGCGGTTCAAATCCCCGCGGCGGGGTGAGCTCCTGTCGTTCGGTCCCAGCTCCTGCCCACCTAGCAGTTCGAACGCACCCCTAAGTGCAAGTAGATAAATAGGTACTGCTTTATAGCGGGAAGGTAACGGCGTTTCCGTGCGCTGCGCTGGTGCTGGTTTGCCAGAGCAGCTTCGTCACGCTGGCCACGTGACCCGGAAGTGTCTGCGGACAGCGCTGGCTCCCGGCCTCTTAAGCGAGATGAGCACGCAACCCCAGAGTCGGACACGACTGGCCCGTACGGGCAGGGGTACCTTTACCTTTTAGGTGTTCTAGCACTAAATATAAAAATGGCCGTCTTAATTTAGGAAAAGACCTTAGTAGGCTTGAGAAGAACGCTGTTGAGTCTGAAATGACGGTATATAGTGGCCATTCAAAGTGTTAATCTTTATGTAAGTGAACACAATGACAACCTGGAACTTGAGAGGAAGGACTCAAGTTCACATGGTTGCATATATTACTGTTTGCAGAGAGCCATAAAGAAATCTTCATTTAGGCTAAACTAAATTACAAAAGCTTGGGTGTTCCTTCTGGAAGCTCACAAGCAGGGCAGAGGTAATGGTTATCTTCCTGAAGTATCTGATAATCAGAAGTATATTGCCTCTAAACAGTGAGATTCTGTTCATGGACTGTTCCTGAAAGCTGTAAAAAGATACACTCAAGTCTGAATGCATCTCATTAAATGTGTCTTCTCTCTTAAAGGTGGGGAACTGGTTGTAGCTGGTGGGTCAGATCCTGACGTCCCCTACTTTTGGCGAATGGCCACGGCCACTCACTTGTAGGGCTGGGCGATATCAGCTTTTTAACATCACGATGTATCGCCAGCTAAACATTGCAGTTTGGTGGTATACAGTGATATTGAAAAACATCTGCATTGGCCTCTGCCCGTACGGTGCCCCAGCTCTAACCGTGGAAGCTGAGGTGCTTTCACCCAGGTGCTTGTGGGCTGGGACAACGCAGTTTGTTTACTCAGCTCAGCTGGGGATCGGAAAGGTTCTCCCTCCCCAACTGAGCCAGCCCCGGAGCGCCCATACTGCCACATGCTTGCAGGAGCCAATACTGGGCTGAAGGCTCTTATTGTTATTGTTATTTTTTATTTTATACCCCACCCGTCTGGCTGGGTTGCCCCAGCCACTCTGGGCAGCTTCCAATACACACAATAATAATAATAAAACATTGAACATTAATAGTAACAATCAGATCCTAAATAAAAATCACAACAACTTCAAAATAAACAAGTTATACCAAATAAAGCAATATGCAGTAATGCATTAGAATCCAATAGTAAACACTCAAACTAAACATTGGCAGGTAATAATTAAACAGTTAACTGCCCGGCTGATGCAAGGCTGGCACACTTCCTTAGCTGAGCAGTTTAAAGAACAAGCTGTATCATGCCTTGCCAATACAGCTTGTTTTTCCCTCTGTGCCGTATGAGGGCAGACCGCGATGTCAGCTTCACTCAGGAGTATATCGCTGCTGAAAGTGCTGCTGCTCCTGAGTCCCTCTGCTTGCAGCGCCTGCTGGAGGAAGGAACTCTTGACTCCCTCCAGTAGACGCTGCTAACAGAGGAACTCAGGAGCAGTGGTGGTTTTCACCAGCATTGCGGTCTGCTCTTCATACTGGTCCTGGGTGATATATCACCCAGGCCTACCCACTTATCAGTCATCTAATATCACCATGCCATCAGTTGAAGCAGTTTCCTTTGGCCATGTGGTTTGAGATCAGACAGTGTGGGCAAAGCCTCTGGGATTTGCAGGTACTGCTGGCCATTGATGCCTGCAAACCTTACAGGGAGCTGTGTCTTTACCTACTCTGCTCTTGATGTCATATATATGAGATCATATGTGGCGCAGGTGGATATGGCTTTGGGAAAACTTGCAGGCCAAATTAGGTTCGTGGCCCGAAGGTTTGCCACCACTGCTTTAAGATGTTGGCGGTCACCTTTTCTGTGACAGCGTGTTCCACAACTTTGGTATTGTATGGAAAGTTGTTGCCTCTTTTTAACCATATAATGGAACCTACTTCTGCTCCATTCTCTGGAGGAAGAAGCAAGGTAGGGATTAATTGATAATTTACTAAACAAATAATTTGTCATCTAGGCATTGCCTACCTCATGTGGTTGTGATTTTTCAAATATCTGTGCTTTGGTTATAAGGATTTTATTTTGAAGCCTATACTGTAATTATTTTTGTTCAATGTAATATTGAGTGCCTCATGGCTGTATTTTAAGTTACTTTGGGAAAATATATATATATATTGTATTCCGAGTTCTCAAACAAGGAGCCAAATGAAATCTATGATTACATTTTAACCTTCTTTCAGAATTGCTTTTGTCTGTTTTTGTGGGGACAAAGTAACAATAAATGTTGATACTGTATGGAGGTGAACTAAATACAGTATCTGCCTCTTCTGTGACTTCTTTCTCTCCTAAGTGGGCACTGTTTAGGAAATGAGATATGAAATATTGCATTAAGTACTTTTAGAAAGCTCATAGCATGGTTACAGTGCCCCTCCCATTCCATTAGCTGTCATAATCTCCAATAGATTAAGCAGGAAGTTGTACTCTGCATTTTCAGGGGCATGTTGAGAAGTCTCTGCTTGTGTTCAGACTGTTTGGAATAGAAAGAATGCATTACTATACATTTATGCCGGGGGAAGCAGTCCTGATGTTGGTGTCTAATAGAGTACAATCTAATAGAGCATAATACTTCATTTTCAGTTTGCAAGTAGGCAAAGTTCTTTTTCCCACTATCCTTTTTATGATTAGAGTTCCTGCAATAAATTGTACCTAAAGTTCCAAACTCTCACTGGCCTGTGTTTACTAACAACAAGGTGACTAACTAACAGCTAATATCTGAATAGCTTTCTTCTATTTTTGTTTCTGGTGTGTGGGATTGATTTGTGTCAGCACTGAGAAATATGAGGATCCTGAAGGGCATCCTGTCTTGACAAGCGTGTAAGCTTTTTTTTTTCTCCATACTGGAGAGTTCATCTGCATTCAGCAGCATTTCTACTATAGTTGTGCGTCACTCGGAGACTGCATGGTAATGAAGCGCTGATGCTGTGGGCCAAAACTCTGTTGCCTGCAAGCAAAAAAGAATGACTGTTAGGAAAGCCATACCACCAAAACTGTAGCTGCCGGTGCTGCTGCAGCAGCTCTCTGAGACATGATGTTGAGCCTCCAGGATTCTGTGCTTTTTGAAATTAACATTAAATCCCTGCTGAAGTCATGGAGCAGCAGCTGTAAGTATATTATCTTGACTGAGACAGCTACATCATGGGTGTTCCTCCTTGCATGCTAATTCTTGAATGTTAAGCTGCTGAAAGACAGAGTATTTTGTGTAAGACAAATGGGAGAGATAAATAAGTACAGGCAACTAGAATATCTGCTTCCTAGTTCCCATGCAAAACCCTCCAAAACGTTATCTTTAATTTCTAACTCTGTGTGTGCATGGGAGATGGGGGTGGGTAGGCTTTTTGCTTTCATTTGGAATGGTTCTTTGCAAAAATAGAGGTGACAGTTTCTAGATCTTAGGCTCTGCAGCAGAACTGCTCAGTACTATTCCATAGTTCCCTTCAGCACAAAATGCTTTTGAAGCAAAATCAGAGGCCTGCAGACCATAAATAAGTTCCACATTAACGTACTTACAAGTGAACTGTTTAGTCAATGTAATTTATCCATAATAAGCAAAGAAAATTTCATTGTTAAACATTCTATAGATGAATCCCAGCTTTTTGCTGTGCATTTAGACAAACTAATTCAAGTGAGCAAAAGTAGGTTTCTAGCTAAAAAGCCTGAAACTCTGATCCTTAACTTGGTGATTCCCAAATTATAGGATGGGCCCCTACCTGGGTGTATGGTCACTCAAAGGTTCCTGGGATGTCTGTCATCCTGAAGCAGATGGAGCCTACCATTCCCTTTAGCAGGAATTGAATGCCCCCTGACAGCATAAATGCTGTCACGAAACAAATTGTCCAAACATAATTTTGGAGAGGAAGAGGGATCAAGAAAAAACTGCTGCTTTGCTGTTTTTGCTGCAGATTTTTTTGTAAATGGTTTTAGGAGTCTGTCCTCTTCTGGTGACAAAGTTGGAAATTAGTCCCTCATTCACAGATCCTCTTGTAGAACAACATACTATTTGTACATGACTGCATGCGAGGATCTCTCATGTTTGAAAGAGGTGGTTGGCCCTTTTAAGTATGAGTAGGTGAGAGTAGAAATCAGCAACGTGGGAAGTCAGGACAGAGTTCAGAAAGTTTTAGAATTTCTGACTCAGTTTATCTCTTTTGGATGATAGTTTAGTTCACAGAACATGGGTCTGACACTTCTATATTGTTATCTGTGATGTATATATTGGCAATTTTCAAATAACCATTGCATGGCAACATGAAATAACCTTAGAAAGAAGAGCTTTTTCAAAACTTGGAGGTAAGCTTTCCTTTTCTAGAATCAATTATAATTTGTTTCAAATAATTTTCCTTTTATTTAACTTACTCCAGCAGTACATTGTGTAGAATGATATTCAGTTTGAATATATTCAAATACCAACTTTGGTAATGCTCATTGAGCCTTGTAGGTTATATAACATTAAACATTCAACAGGTCGCTTAGTAGATTATTTTTAACCATTCACGTGTGCCAGGCTATGTTAGAATTGCAGATCATGGATACAGAGCAAGTTGAAAACAGTAAAAAAGTGATTCATGGTTATAGTAGAAGCTAGTAACATTTTAAATATCTGCTTTCAGTTTGTATATGAACAAAGCTCAAATGTATTCCTTTTAACAACCCAAAGGAGATTTGAAACAACTGAAAGATGTTCCTGATTTATATATATTCTGTCTTGAGGTGTGTTAAACATATATTTGAAACTTTTGCTATTTTCTTTAAGGTATGCTTTGGGTTGCGAATTGATAAATATGCTGAGGCTGCTTGCGGTTCTTTAAATAGTCCATATTATATATGTCCCCTCATAAGTATATACCAAAGGCAAGTTATTTACTGATTGTACAGCTGCCTATAAATTTAGGTCTCTTGTGATCACTTATGGGTTATCCTGGATGGATCTTTTTTCTGGTCAAATAGAACTGTTCTTAAGCTATAAAACAGTATTCTGTATCACTGGGATTTCAGGTCTTAATAGTTTTTCCCCTCTATGAGCAGTGGAGAAAGAAATATTACATAGTAGTGGTTCTTGCTGTGAGATAGGTCACCTTAGGGAGATATGGATAATTTCTGGAATGGATGCAATTTATTTCCTACAGCTTCCTCTCGGTATGCCTTGATGAGGTTTGGAACAAAGTGCTAACCTTTGCAATCTACTATAATATTAGAAGATTCTGTGCATTATCCTTCCTGTTGGTTATCAGAGTTAAGGAAGACTATTCCACTTTTTCTGGTTTTGCTTTATTCTACTTTCCTTGACATCTCTCCTTCCAGTGACCTTGAAATATATTATGGGTCTATATGGTTCCATTTGGTCAGTCTTTTTTTCTTTGGTTTATCTGAGATTCAAAATGTCAACAGTTTGGTTTCATTAAGTTCAGGAAGGTTTCTTCAAGACTGGGATTGGCTCATCCTGAATACTTTGCATTATTATGCTTATTTAGGCTATAATTTTCTAAACCAGGTTATTCATTTGCTCTATTCTGTACATTACACTATAATTGCAAAGTACTTATTTTACTTATTTGAAAACTATATGTAATGGAATCCTGTTGGTGGTAATGTAGCTCCCTGAAATTCCTAATGGTTGCTCAGTAGTGAGTGCTTTTTAAAATACAAATGTTCCTTTTAAATGGGGTACAGTGTGGCATTTTGTATTGTATAATTTACACAGAATGACAATGCGATATAATTAGTGCTATAGCTACATTTTGAGAGACTGTCTCCAGCTACTTCAGTCAATGAGATTTCTTGTTACAAAAGGAAATCCCAATGTACTTTTGGTTTTTTATGATATCCCTTCTATGAGTGCTTGGATGTATACACTCAAAACACTGCTTCATCTCACTGTTGTTGTTTTTAAAGGCTTGCTTAGCTGGCAGAATGGTGTTGCGATGCTGGCTAGGGTTTGATTGTAGCTGCACTTTTTTTCTTTCACTAACAACAATGAAGTGACATTCATACGGCCTAGATTCAGGATGCTGTGTCTCTGCCAACAGTTTGAAGCATTCTTTTTACATTGAGTCAGGAACATTCTGTTAAACCAGCTGTGTAGTGAGAATATTTAGCAGATAAGCTATCCCCTTATTTCATTCATAACCTTAGCAAAGGATGGTATTTTTACTAGTTTGTTTTCACTAGTGTACTCACAAATGTCACATTTAACTTTTACAAATGGGCAACTTTGATAGATTCTACTTAGCCTTTTGCTATGTATATTTCAATCTTTAATGTAGTTTATTATTTTTCTCTCCCTCCCCCTTATATTCAGTAGCACTTCTAAAACATGAAGTCCTTAAAAACTATTCAACTATTCACATCAAATCTGTGAAGTAACCTAGAGTGGGGGAGTGTGACCTCTCCAAGGGTATTTACTCAGTTTTATAACTGAGCAAGTACAGTAGTTTAAATGTGCTTAATAATAATAATAATAATTTTATTATTTATACCCCACCCATCTGGCTGAGTTTCCCCAGCCACTCTGGACGGCTTCCAGTTCATATAAAAACATCAGACATTAAAAACTACCCGATACAGGGCTGCCATCAAATGTTTTCTAAAAGTTATGTAGTTCATCTCCTTGACATCTGATGCGAGGGGATTCCACAGGGAGGGTGCCACTGCCAAGAAGGCCCTCTACCTGGTTCCCTGTAACTTCACTTCTCGTAGTGAAGGAACTGCCAGAAGACCCTCAAAGGAGGACCTCAGTGTTCGGGCAGAATGATGGGGGTGAAGATGCTCCTTCAGGTATACTGTGCCGAGGCCATTTAGGGCTTTAAAGGTCGGCACCAACACTAGTTAGCAGGGATGTATGGATAAGCATGATGGAAAGTATGAAGTATGATATTTCATACCAGTACTTTCTGCCATCTTCATTGGCTCCCAGGCTTTCCAGGCCAAATTCAAAGTGCTGCTTTTGACCTTTAAAACCCTTCACAGCTTAGGACCAGGTATCTGAAGGATTACCCGTTCTAGTTCAAAAGCCAGTGTGTGTGTGGGGGGGGGACATCATATGATAAAAGAATTGTGGAATTATTTATATAATTCCAGAGAAAGAAGTTTTTTATCAAGTGGTACCAATTTCAGCCATGTACGTTATGATGTAATTAATGGTTCCTGTTACCCCTTTTTGGTACTGTCTGAAAGGGGGCTCACCCCAAGTGTAGTTGGCCTTAGCATTAGTCATTCACAATAATATAATTATGATAAAATGCCAGTTATAGATGCAAATTACTTGATTCTAGTTCTTCCTAAGTTGTGTTCAGTAGTATTATGTATACCTATCTCCTACTCAATATGCTTCCCCACCTTGGGCCACTGTTCTTGTAACTTGCGCTTGATGTGAATTTGATAACTCAATTATTTTGAGCATTTTTACTCATAAGACAAATAAGTCAATTATATTGGAGAGTTAGTGCAACAGGTACTGCTGCTAGTAAATCTGTTGATATAAATATTGATATAAAGAACATCACAGTGAGTGATATCTAACATTTGTCGTACTTGGTGTATGAGTCTACTCTGAATATGGCTAATGTTTGATCCTACCCAAAGTTTTGGGACTTGCAGCTTTAATGTGTTTTTGAGACATTAGTCTTTAATGTTTCCAGACAAACAATGAATAACCATGAATAAAAAGGTACTCTGCTTTTCTGTGTATAACGTGGCTTTATTATACTATGTGAGTAACATGGAATGCAAAGATGCAAAACTACCAGTTGAGGCTGTCCAACAGTTGGAATGTTCATGGTCATTCTCTGCTTATCATTCCAACTCAACTGAGTTGTGTCAGAGGTTACACTGCCAAAAGTGCAATGGCCTGTAGGTCCCTGTCATTTGCCTGTCATTCTCTCTGGACTCATCTACATTTGTAGAGAAAAAGAGCTTTATATGTGTTATAATACTGTGACACCAGATGACATCGTGATTTCCCTTTATAAAGTTTACAACGTGTTTAACTGAAACACTTTTTCGATGTGTCTAGATCCAGCCTCTGTCTTAGCTTTCCACAACAGTATACCTATTGATTTGCTCTGTAAGTAGAAGAAACAGCTCTACGCTACTTTTAAAGCTGGTTTATTTTTAAATGTGTGTTGTGCATCACCAAAGGTCCTATTCCATGCAAATGTCTGATTTAATCTGCCTCTTTCTAAGCAGACTTTGCAATTTCATGCTGCACTTCGAAGCCAAATGTAGCTGTGCACATCGCTATATAAAATATATGCACATACTCCTTAGGTGTGGCCTTGGTACAAATTTCTCTGTACATTAAAGGAAGATAATGTTTTCATTTTTTGTTTCTTTTAGTATACTGATATTTGATTATTAAATTTGACCACGTGTTCTTTCTTGCCTGAAATGAGCATGGATTCTAAGGCATTTATCTAGTTCTGTACCATTTGCCGGTAGCTGACCTTGGTAGCAAATCTCATTTTCTCTAAGTTCTGTCAGTTTGTGTCATTGGCTATCTCCCAGTCCCTGCCCCTTAGACCAGCTCTGCAAGCTACTGTTGACTCCTTTGAAGCACATCGGCAGTCAGTGGAGCAGATTATGGGATAGTTTCAGTATCTGAAAGACAGATGATTACTGTCAATGCTAAAGATAATTTACTTCCAAGGGGAAAGATATTGGATATTGTTATGTTGAATAGATATTACAGAACGAATCAGACATTTTCTTAGTTTTTCCTCTTTCTTTGAAGTGTTGAAGCTGATAAACTTTTTTTTAAGGGTCTGGATAAACAGTGAATATTCTACAGTCTAGAGGGATGTGGGTGGCGCTGTGGTCTAAACCACTGAGCCTCTTGGGATTACTGATTGGAAGGTTGGCGGTTCGAATGCGCACAATACGATGAACTCCCGTTGCTCTGCTGCAGCTGCTGCCAACCTAGCAGTTCAAAAGCACACTAGTGCAGGTAGATAAATAGGTACCACTGCACTGGGAAGGTAAATGGTGTTTCCATGTTCTCTGCCTTCTGTTTCGCCAGAAGTGGTTTAGTCATGCTGGCCACATGACCCAGAAAGCTGTCTATGGACAATCGCTGGCTCCCTCAGCCTGAAGTGAAATGAGTGCCGCACCCCATAATTGCCTCTGACTAGACTTAACTGTCCAGGGGTCATTTACCTTTACCTTTACCTTATTCTGCAACCTGCTTTCTTAACACTGAACAGGCACAATCTATCAATGTGTATATCTGGAATTAGAGTAATGTTCTTTAAATGTCTTGGATTTTGATCCTGTAATGTACCATATATTGGATACTGCACAGGTAAACATGTAGAAATTCTTGCATGGTTTGAAGTTAGCGTGTTTTGACCAGAGAAGAATTGCAAATCAAGTTGATGGATGATGCTGAAATGACAAAATTAACTGGGAAGCTCAGGAATCAAGAAGACAAGATTTTTTAAAAAGAATGGGAAAGGTTTATAATGTATATACAAGATTATTGTAAGCATATTAAAACATTGGCAGGATTTTAAACACACTTGTAATGTAACAGTACGTATGGATAACTTAGAAAGATAAAAAAATTGGAGTAGTGATATGAAGTTGAAAATAGGATTAATAGGGCCCATGGAAGGGATGGGGAGAGGTCAGGAGATTCAGAGCAATCTTGACATTTAGATTTGGAATTGGTTTTGTTGTATGTTCATATTTTTGAAAATCAAATAAAAAATTATAAAATATAAAGTTAGCTTGTTTAACAACTAACTCTTGTTTCTTATACGTTGGAAATTTTGGATCACACATAACACTAAGCCAGCATTCTTTGAAACTGAAAGGAAACTTGTCAGAGCCCTCCTCTTTGGCTGCATAAGGAAAAGGGAAGTGCATGAGCCTGACAGTACACTTGGCATACTGAGGCTCATCTACAAAGCATGGTTTAGTATTATGTGCAAACCAGCCCTTTGTATAGGTGGTTGTTTTTTCCGGGGTTGCTGATCAGATTGATTGAATTGAAAGTGTTGTAAACAAAAATTGCCCTTTTCCCTTATGGGGTATCCAAGAGCGCATATAGAGTCCTTACATAGGTTCCCTATTGGTAGGAGAGAATAACAGAGGCCAACCAGAGAATACTGAGAAGCAAAGCAGCTAGTAAGCTTGATCTTTATTGATCTGTTGCAACAGGGTGCTCCCCTCACCCGCAGGAGAGAGGAGGGACCCAGAAAAATGGCATGCAAGGCCTTATAAAGACTTTTAAAAAGTTTTAAGACTAACCAATTCTTTTCATTGGAGAGTAAAATGCTAGATCAGAATACTCCCTGACTGTTCAGGGTTGAGTAACTGAAGTACCATAATGTGAGGAGATGTCTGCTAGATTTTAATGATTAATATAATTCAGTTGTGAAATGGCTCAAATTAAAAATGTAGGTACTTTGCCAGCTTCTGTGTAATCCTCTGATAAGATTTGCATGACCCACTGATTGGTCCTGCCCTACTGCTTGAAGGAACACTCCTGTATTACTAATCTGTAAATGCAAAGTAAATAAGAGCCATGAGTTAATACCATCTGGAATGACACTATTTTGTTGAAAAGTCCCATGCTGATAGCACTCACAGCTGGCATGGAGATGTTACACATGATAGTTTGAAATTATGGTATATAGAGACCATGGACCATGTTTTAGCCCTCGCCACATGGAAGCATTTTCTAGCAGCAAACATGTTGGCTTTGTTATAATATATGAAGTTAACCTAATAAATTCATTTTTGTAGTTAAAATGCTTTAGCCAGCTCTAAGGTACTGATTTTATTTTAGTTGAGTTAATTAAATCCTGTGTCCATCATGAAACTTAAGAAGTTGTACACAGAATTCCTAGGTAGTTTTCTAGGCACTAACTAGACTCAAGCCTACATCGCTTCAACAGGTACCTGCATCATGTGACCTCAGACAACTCTTTGGGACTTCAGGTTTTTCCCCTCGGCTGTTTAAATATTGAAATTCAATTTCTGAATAAAGCAATTGTATTAGAATAAATAGCCCACCTGCTATTTTGCTGCTACTTTGCTGCTAAGCAGATTTTACTTGGAGGGTGAGACTGTTTTCTCTTGGTAGCATGCTGGAAAAGCTTCCTTCTTCATGAGCCCCGCCTCATCATATTAAGGAAGAATAAAGTTGTTAAATTTTATGAACAGAATACATTCTTGGAAATGACTGCATGTTTGAATATATATAATAAATGACAGATACATCTACAAGAGGACGGGGACACAATCACTATAGAGTGTGAGAAGCCAAGGTGCTGATATCTAAGTGTCGTTGCACAACTTGCTTCCAGCAACTCAGGCCAGCAAGGTTGTGATAAGTAAGGAATGATGGGAATCATATAGTTTAGCAGCATGCAGAGGGCACTATGTTGGCTAGCCCTCATTTAGAACAATGTTTAGCAAGAAGAAATCGCAATGAAAATCCTCGTGATTTTTACATGGCTGTTTATTTGGGGGAGAGACTGTCATAGGAAAAGTAATAGGAAATACTGTAGAAAGTAACATACACATCCCAAACATAATAGAAGGCAAGAGGAGATGTGAAAAGGAAATAAAATGTATATTAATTGGAAACAAAACTTAATGCACATTGAGAGGAATAGAATTCTGTTCATGGGGCAGCAGAGAAAAAGCCAAGAGAGAGCATAAGGGAATAGAGTTTGAACAGATTGGTATGTGTTGTGTACTAGATCAAGGCTTCCACTTCTGTGTGCATTGGTGTTTTTAAGGACACAAAGCTGTAATTTGCATGCATACCTGCACCAAACAATTGCTGCATGAGGTGTGCTGCTGCTCTTGTGTAGTTTTCCTGTGGTTATGCATTTGTGGGGATACCCTGGTTTATAGGCCAGGTCAGGCAAAGAGGAGATGGGCAGTGGAACAAGTAGGGAAATGTAACCAAAACGAGGCAATATCAAGTTCTCTAGAGCAAAGATTGTACATAACCCATGACAGTTTAATGAATAACAAACTCTGTCCCTCCCTCCTTGGTTCTTGTGTACTATAAAGATTTGATCTTTGATAAGCAAATGCTACGTAATGCAATTATGACCTTTACTGTTGACAGTAATAGCTAAAGTTACGGGATTACCTGTGTAGTATACAGTGGTACCTCGGGTTAAGAACTTAATTCGTTCTGGAGGTCTGCTCTTAACCTGAAAGTGTTCTTAACCTGAAGCACCACTTTAGCTAATGGGGCCTCCTGCTGCCGCCACGCTGCTGGCTGCACGATTTCTGTTCTCATCCTGAAGCAAAGTTCTTAACCCCAGGTACTATTTCTGGGTTAGCAGAGTCTGCAACCCAAGGTACCTCTGTATGTGAACTCAGTGAAGTGAAAATGTACAGAGAGGCAATTATTAGGGACAAACCACATTTTCCTTATGGACCAACATGTTTCATGGAATCATACAGTTGGAAGGGACCCTGAGCATCATCAAGTCCAGTGCAGGAATATGCAGCTGCCCTTTAGGGGATCAAACCTGTGATCATGGCATTATCAGCACCATGCTCCAACTGAGCTATCCCAGGTGCTTCTTTTGCTTTTTACCGTATTTTTCGCTCTATAACACGCAGATTTTTTCTCCTAAAAAGGAAGGGGAAATGTCTGTGCGTGTTATGCAGCGAATGTGTGGTCCCTGGAGCCGAAAAATGAGGCAAAAATCAAACCACGCTTCAGGGAGAAGGGAAGCCTGAAGAGAGGAAGTGGTGGCTTTCTTGCATTCTGCCTCAGGGTCTTACTGCCCGCCCTCTCTGTTTCGTTACTGTGTTTGCTCAAACGGAACAAAGAGCAGGGAAAGCCCCTCCCCTCCAGGCAAGTAGAGGGGAAAGCAGAGCGTCCGTCCTTCTATCCTCTCCCTGCCCCGGAGGAACAATGTTTGTGAAGGGAAGAGAGATTACAGGTTCGGCTTAAAATTCTGATTTGACTTCCTGCTTTTTGTTTTTGGAGACACACAGCATTCAAATATGCTTTCTTCCATTTAAAGAGGGAGAGAGAGAGAGAGAGAGCACATGCTGGCTGGCTTGTGTGGGTGGGTGGGGGGAAACTTTTGCCTTCCTTTCCTCACGTTATAGCCCTCTCCTGCATTCTTAGCCTTCTGTGTTTTTCCTTCCCTCCCCACTTAAAATGTGGTTACAAAGCATGGATCCACATGGATCCTCAGGATCTTTGCATTGGGTCACCCCAAATTCACCATCAGAGCACACAGCATGTCCATGGCTACAGCCTGCCCCCCCCCCAAAATCACCCACCCACTGTTGCCTGGGGCTGCAATGGTGCAAAAACGTGGTTACAAAGCATGGATCCACAGGGATTCTCAGGATTTTTGCATTGGGTCACCCCAAATTCACCATCAGATCACATGTCTGTGGCCACAGCATGAAGCACAAAAATGATACGTCCACTGTTTCATTCAGAATATTTTTCCCTTGTTTTCCTCCTCTAAAAACGATGTGCGTGTTATGGTCAGGTGCGTGTTATAGAGCGAAAAATACGGTATATGAAACAGGTACATCTGAACATTTATCAAGAAAGGTACAGAATTTCTGCTAGTATGTGAACAAGTTACTTCTTATACTTTATTAACTTATGTGCCACAGTACATTCCAGTGCTAGATTCATGGTTGCAACCTGAGAGCTTAGTGGTCTTAATATGTTTTGGAAAGAGTGCAATTCTCACTGAGTTTAATTGGACATAGTCCCTGCTATGCTTACATAGAGGCAAAGCTAAAACTGATCCCCCCTTACAGTATGTACAGAGACCCCCTCCCCCACAGATTTCAGCTGAAATTGTCAATGTTTCCACAACTAAAAACGATTGGAATCAGGACTTAAGTAGATTTTTCCATGACTAAAAAAAAGTGTACTCAAAGTAAGTCTGAACCAACTCTGAAGTCTACTACTAGAAATTTCACAAATGGCCTTTCAGAAGATGTGCAGGTACTTAAGTTTTGATTGACTTCCTACTTCCATATCAGCCTGTCCGTTCACTGGCCACACAGCATGATAAACCACAGTCTATCTTAAACCATGGTTTAATGGTGGTCCTGTCTTTCCTTGGCTGTGCAGGGCTCCAGATGACTCAGACAAGCAATACTTATTGTGTCATCTGAACCTGGTCTGCAAACAATGAGCAGCAAGCCAGAAATAAATCAGAAAGAATGGCCCCTAGGGAGAGGCAAATTCAGGATTAGAACGTAGTTTAAGATAAACCGCTGCTTATCATGACGTGCAGACAAGGCCACTGAGATAATTGCCAGAGGCTTCTCTCTGGGTGCTCTTGCTGACTAAAGTATGACACATGGTAACCCGCAAGAGGGCTGTCTGTCGAATACTCACCCTGAGGTGGGCTGCGTGTGCTCACTTCACTCCCTCAATGCTCTCTTTTTGATACTGGGTAAGATACATGCTTTATTTTTCTGGGTTCTTCAAAGTATTTTTAACCCTGGGCTGAACCGTTTTAACTGCTACTTTTAGTTCTGTTACATTTATGTTGAATTTTTATTGGTCTGAATCCAGAGAGCTGCTTCTGCAAACAGAAGAGGCTCTAATGTTTGAGGAAGGGACTAGGATCTAGTTGGGACTCCTGCTAGAGGAAACCAGGGAAGGCATTTCTCCCCATTTCCACATTCCCCCTGCAACCACCTGCACCATCTCTCACACTGTTCTGGAGTGGATTTTGGGCACTGCAGTGGGAAGGACTATTTAGCAAAAAACTACATCTTGCATATTGAAGCACCACTAACTCGCAACCCTCAACAAGAGAACACTTGCCCTATTTATTTAGCAGATATACTTGATGAAAAATTCAGAATTTTCTGATAATATGACTGTACCATCATTGAACATGCTCTGGAAACTAGCTTCCAGCCCATAAGAAAATAAAATAGCAAATGCATAGTTCTTTTAACAAACACTGAATGATTTTAAGAAAGTGCAATCTTCTCACATTGTTCATAGCTATGTTGAAATGATTTGAGCTTCTGCAACAGCATTAATTTGGCTACTAGGGACACTAGTCTGTTCATTAAAGTATTTATGAAAGCATAGGAGCTAGGATATATATTTATTGAAGTCTTCCTATTGCATATGGAACATTTTCATATGATATATTAAAGTTTGAATTGGAAGGCAGAAGAAGCAAATGAAACCAGGTTTAATAAAGTTTGTTCCACAGCCTTATATTATATTATATTATATTATATTATATTATATTATATTATATTATATTATATTTTATTATATTAGTGTCTGTGTGTTGTATGTCTTCATATTAATATACTAACATGCCTAAAGCCTTAAGGTTATGATTTTTAATAATAGTGGCAATAGGATGGCTACTTGCACATCACTCGAAAAGAGGACAGATTTGCAAAAACAATGCTTATGCTACATTATATATGGGCACACATTTAGAAATAGTTACTATAATTTTAAAAAGAAATACAATATATCTCACCATGGTGGGGAAGAATCTGTCCAGTGCACCTGCTAAAAGGATTTTTTCGAATAATAGACTGTCCTCTGTAAAGTAGGGCATATTGCTCCATGTGACAAATATTATGATTGCGTATAACTAAGTAAGTTGAAAATAGATTTGGTTAGGAAAGTGCCTGAAGTTTGTGAATGGTGTGCAGGCCATGGGTTCCATGGTGGGGATTTCAGAATAAAAAAATGAGCTAGAATTGTGTGGTTTTTTTGGCTACAATCTGGAAAACCAGGATTCAAATCCCTACTGAGCCATGAAGTTCATTGACTGACCTTTAGCCAGCCACTGTTTTTCAACCAAAACTATCTAGCAGTGTTGTTTTGAGAATAAAATGGGGAGGGGAAGAACCCTGTGCACCACTTTGAGCTACTTTGAGGAAATCAGATAAATATACAGTAAAAAGAATAAATATCTCAAAAAGGACTGCATATTCTTTAGATTTGCATGAAAGTCATGGATTTCCATGATATACTGTTCTTATAGTTAGGATGTTTTCTGTAGTGTTAAAACTTCCTCTTTCTCTCCCTCTGCCCCACTTTCCTGTAACTAAATCCAGTATTTCCTGTTCTATATTTTGCATGTCCTAGTAGGTAAGGTGAAAACTTAAAAAAAAGAAACTGTCAGCATGTTCTTTTTTTCTACAAACTAAGCATACCCATTCCTTCAACCTTTCCTAATTACTCTCTTTTGACCTCATATCACTCTTGTGTGGCAACGCTTGCTCCCTACTCTCTTGCATTCTTGTAAGGCAGCCAGGGAACACTGTCCTGTTTGCATCTACCAGGCTTGGAGCAGTTTCTAGGATGGTGATAACTTGGGTGCATATCAATCTGATGCTAAAAATCTGATGCTATTTTGCCTGCCCCAAAAGAAGATGCTCTTTAGCATCTGAAAGGCTGTTATCCATATTCCCTAGGCTTTCACACTTAAAAAAATTATTACTGTATTGCAGGCATGTCCAACTCCCAAGAGACTGCGATCTACTCCCACTATAAAAAAAACTGGCAGTGATCTACCCATTGGATTGGCCAAAGTTGTTGAGCTTTTTTGGGGGAGGAAGACACAAAGTCGTCGTCTCTCTCCCCCCCCCCCCAATAGACCAGGATCACGCGATAGACTGGTAGATCGCGATCGACCAGTTGGACATGCCTGCTGTATTGCATGGTGTTTGCACTTCTGAAACTTTCAAATTTTAGCTTCTTTATTTCATATTACAGTGGTACCTCGGGTTAAGTACTTAATTCGTTCCGGAGGTCCGTTCTTAACCTGAAACTGTTCTTAACCTGAAGCACCACTTTAGCTAATGGGGCCTCCTGCTGCCGCCACGCAGCCGGAGCATGATTTCTTTTCTCATCCTGAAGCAAAGTTCTTAACTCTGGGTTAGCGGAGTCTGTAACCTGAAGCGTATGTAACCCGAGGTACCACTGTATTAACTCTGCTTTTGCTTGGGTGGTCTACTTTTAGGCAGAATAGTTTGCTATTCTGTTCTCTACCTCTAAAGAAATGATGAGAAAACCTTTTCTCTGTTGTTCACTTCCAATCCATAGCTCCAATGGCTAATGTGGATGCCAGAAGGGATGTCTAGTTTTGAAACTGTAATATGGACCCAACGAGCCTAAGGCTCTAAATTCTTAAGAGAATTGCTAGAGGCATTAATTATTGGGCCCAGGTATAATACAAAGGTATTGCCTAATAGAAAAGAAAAACACATCTGAGTCATGTCAATCTTTCTGTTCCTTCAAGCCCAAATGGCACTGTTCAAAGATATTACCTGCCTTGGATTCTTTCTTCTCCTTGAAGGGAACAAAGAATCAGTAGGCTGCTTTATGCCAAGCAAGTATTGATTCCTGGGTGTGTAATCTGGCAACACATCATGGCCTTTATCAGATCTGCAGTAGCTGAACACAGTTCTTTAAAAAGAAGCACACAGACAGAGGTGCTGCCATCTAATATGGCACTCATAAAGAGAATTTTCTGGTCCTCGCTGGTCTTTGAGATGGGCATATTGGCACATCTTCCTTGGTCAGTTACAATGGTGTGGAGAGAAAGGGAACAGGAAGAGAAGGCTTCATTTTCCTCCCTCATTGGAGGAGAAGGGGTGTGACCTAGCTGAGTCTAGGAATTTCACTTTGTGATCTTAACCCCACTGTGCACTAACCACCACTCATGCATGGTTATGTTTGCACGACTGCCAGGACTGCCTCTTGATTTCATGTTAGCCCTGCTAAGCGTGGGGTGTCTTAAAGGGGCTAGTTGCCTTGGTGGCACACCTCATACAAAGGTAGTTATTTGCCTCTGTTTCGAGGATGTTTTCATGCATTTCCTCAATAGGAGCCAAGGCTAGAAGAGTATTTTAGACCATTCAGTTTTGTCTCATGATCCATAGGCTTGGCAATTGTGATGAAAGGTTGCTCCAATTCTTGGAGCACCTAGAAGTGGTCCTAGAGTAGTTTGTAGACTATGCTAACAACCCTTATGGAGCAGAAATGTGACTATCATGTCTGATCCAGTGTTTTCCACTGTCTTCCAATAACTAGTGTATTCCCTCCCTCTCTCTCTCTCTCTCTCATATACATCTGTGAAACTGCTTAACCATATCATTATTATATTAGTTTTAATGTCTTCATGAAGTCACTACTATTCTAAAACAGTTTGATACATTTTGAGAACAAAGTTCTCCTTTTGCCACTATTCGTTGCTTGGATGTATTTTGAGAATTGTTTCCAAAATATACACACAAATTTCTAAGCAACAATGAATTGGTTCTTGTGAAGTACCTTTCCTTTCTGAGTTACTTCAAAGGATAAGGATAAGCATTCTATCTTTGTATTCAGTTCCCAGGACACTTGGGAAATAGTTGGGAAGTCATTGTTGCAAAAAAAGAGATAGGCAAAAGAACAACCTAGTTGCATAACTAGGCAAAGATGCAAAAAAAAATCAATTGGAAAGCTGCCTATTTTTGGAGGGGATACAAGATTGATGCCAGGATTGCTGGTTGTTGTTCTTTTTTATTAGAAGATTTTCTTGGTTTACAAAAGTACAAGCATTGTCTCAGATTGTAGAGTCTTTTTTTAGATTTGAAGTGAGACATCAGTGTTGTATACAGAATAAGGTTGGGGGAAGAAGGGGGTGGGGATGATTATACATAGCACATATGTTGGGATTTTATGTCAGCATCACTTGGTTAGGTTCTCTTTCTAGTTCTTCTAAGATGCAAAACACAAAACAAACCAACTTCTGTTCCTTTGTTTCTTTTCAATATTAGAGGAAATGCCAGCATTTCATATGTATTATGGATTGTATATCTTTCTTCTGTTAGGCTCATTTGCAAGATTAGGTACCATTTTAATGGTAATTATTGCTTATCACCCAGGCTCAGAGGAAGAGGTGATCTGAAATACTGATTTGCAGCTGCTGCTAATCCGTTTTTATAAGCTTAAATGATCCAGTGTTTCTGACTTTTCTGGAAACGGTAAACTCAGACCCAGTGCTGGCCCTGTTAATTGATCTTTCCAACCACTTTGAACTTGTTATGCTGAAATGTTTGAATTGTACAGTGGTGCCTCGCAAGACGAAATTAATTCGTTCTGCGAGTTTTTTCGTCTAGCGAATTTTTTGTCTTGCGAAGCACGAAATCCCATAGGAATGCATTGAAAATCAATTAATGCGTTCCTATGGTCAAAAAAAGGGGCGCGGGTGGCGCTGTGGGTAAAAGCCTCAGCGCCTAGGGCTTGCCGATCGAAAGGTCGGCGGTTCGAATCCCCGCGGCGGGGTGCGCTCCCGTCGTTCGGTCCCAGCGCCTGCCAACCTAGCAGTTCGAAAGCACCCCCGGTGCAAGTAGATAAATAGGTACCGCTTACCAGCGGGAAGGTAAACGGCATTCCGTGTGCTGCGCTGGCTCGCCAGATGCAGCTTTGTCACGCTGGCCACGTGACCCGGAAGTGTCTCCGGACAGCGCTGGCCCCCGGCCTATAGATGTGAGATGGGCGCACAAACCCCAGAGTCTGTCAAGACTGGCCCGTTCGGGCAGGGGTACCTTTACCTTTACCTTTTATGGTCAAAAAAAGTCCAAACAAAGCCAAATTTGGTACAACAAGAGTTTATTAACTGCTCTTTAAAGTCACACATACTGTAAAGAGCATTTCAGAAATTGAAGGAACAATAAATTAAGTTTCTAAACATGAGAGAAAAACATTTAAAAATCAACAAAGTGTACAGTACATTTTCTAAGACTTTGGGGGACCACTCGAAGAAGGTTCCTCTTCCACTCTTTGCTTCTTGCTGAAGAACCTGTCCATGGTCTGCTGCTTCATCCGCCTTTTCAGCACCTCCCTGAAAGGCGACATGACCCTCGTATCAAAAGTGTTCGCAAGGTCATGTGCCACGTGCTTGTCAGGGTGGTGCCGCTGTGCAAAAGCCTGCACATTCTTCCACTTCATGCAAATGTCCCTCAGTTCTTTGGAGGACAGCCTTTCCTCAGTTGCTTCCTCCTTTTCCAGGGAGGCCTGCGCAGCCTCTGCCTGCAGTTTGACCAGCTCCTGGGTGGTCAGCTCGTGGTCGTGCTCCTCCACCAGCTCGCTGACGTCCTCCTCTGTGACCTCCAGGCCCATGGTCCTCCCCAAGGCAACAATATCCTGCACCACTGTTGACTCTGGTACATCAGAGTCACTTGGTGCCACACAGTCTGGCCACAGGCTGCGCCAAGCGCAATTCAAATTTCTCTGGCTGATCCCGTTCCAGGCCGTGGTGATCATCTTCAAGCAGGTGACGATGTCGAAGTGGTCCTTCCAGAATTCCCGCAGGGTGATGGTGGTGCAATCAGTTACCTCGAAGCATCGCCTGAAAAGCTCCTTGGTGTAGAGTGTTTTGAAATTGGCGATGAGCTGCTGATCCATCGGCTGGAGCAGTGGCATGGTGTTAGGCAGCAGGAACATGATTCTGATGAAGTTGAACTCCTCCAACAAGTCCAACTCAAGGCCTTTAGGATGAGCAGGAGCATTGTCCATCAGAAGCAAAGCCTTCAGCGGCAGGTCGTTGTCCAGCAGGTACTGTTTGACAGCAGGGCCAAAAGCAAGATTGACCCAGTCCACAAACAGCACACGTGTGACCCAAGCCTTACTGTTGGATTGCCACATGACACTCAGCTGCTCCTTGTCGACCTTGTGTTTCTTGAAGGCCCGTGGGTTCTCCAAGTGGTACACCAGCAGGGGCTTGATCTTCAGGTCGCCGCTTGTGTTGGCACAGAAGAGCAGGGTCAGACGGTCCTTCATGGGCTTGTGGCCAGGCAACTTGGCCTCCTCCTGTGTGATGAAAGTCCTTTTGGGCATCCTCTTCCAAAACAGCCCAGTCTCGTCGCAGCTGAAGACCTGCTGTGAAACGTAGCCCTCCGTCTTCACAGCCTCCAGGAACTCCACTGCAAAGTCTTCAGCTGCAGGAACATCAGAACTGGGAGCCTTTCCATGCCTGACCACGCTGTGGATTCCAGATATTGCCTTGAACCGGTCAAACCAACCTCTGCTTGCCTTGAAGACTTCTGGCTCGCCTGAGGTTCCTGGCTGTTCCCGGTCAAGGTCTGCGTGCAAGGCCTTGGCCTTCTCACAAATGACGGCCTCAGTCACTGTGTCCCCTGCACGCTGCTTCTCTTCTAACCTGATGAGCAGCAACTTCTCGACCTCCTCCAGAACAGCTGGGCGGTTCTTCACGATTCTGGTGACTCCCTTGGCTGCATCAGTCGCAATGATCTTCGTCCTCATCTTCAGGATGGTCCCAATGGTCGATGGATTCCTCCCGTACTCCCTGGCGAGGTCTGTCACACGCATTCCACCGTTGTGCTTCCGGGTGATCTCCTCCTTCATTTTCAGCGTCACCTTCTCCTTCTTCCTCTCGCCGGCCTCTGCAGCAGCAGTCTTCTTGGGTCCCATGGCAGCACAGCTCCTACCTTCGCAAACCCCCCCCCCAAAAAAAATCAGTGCTTCACATCCAAAAAATTCAAAAGCACCCAGCCACCCACCACAAAGAAATTCAAACCCAGAACCAAGTCCTTGAATTCCAAACACCCAACCCAAAATCCAACCCCCCCCCCCCAAAAAAAAAGTTTTAAAAGTTTAACTTACCAAATGGCTGCAAAAGAAGTTTTGGAAAAGCTTCAAAAATCACCAAAGTCTTCAAAAACCTCAACTGTTCCCCCAGCCACCCACCCACCACACAGAAATTGCAAACCCCTCCCCAACTGTTGCAAACCCCTCCTCAACTGTCCCCCCAGCCACCCACCACACAGAAATTCAAATCCAGAATTTTTTTAAAACAACAGCAGAGTGGCCCAATGGTCACAGAAAATCATAAAAATGCAGGAAAAAACCACACAAGCTTCCAGATTCTTGCAAACCCCTCCTCAACTGTTCCCCCAGCCACCCACCACACAGAAATTCAAACCCAGATTTTTTTTTTAAACAGCAGCAGAGTGGCCCAATGGTCACAAAAAAATCATTAAAATGCAGAAAAAAACCACACAAGCTTCCAGATTCTTGCAAACCCCTCCCCATCACCAAGTCCTTGAATTCCAAACACCCCAACCCAAAATCCAACCCCCCCCCAAAAAAAAAAAAGTTTTAAAAGTTTAACTTACCAAATGGCTGCAAAAGAAGTTTTGGAAAAGCTTCAAAAATCAGCAAAGTCTTCAAAAACCTCAAAAAAGGCTACCACACCGCGTGCTATGAGTTGCTCCTCGAAGTCAAGTCGCAACTGCACCTCTTCAAGCAATGCACCCTGGGTATTTACAGTTTTACGAAAAGAAACAAACTTGCAAGACGTTTTCGTCTTGCGAAGCACATAAAAAAACGAAAAACTCTTTCGTCTAGCGGGTTTTTCGTCTTACGAGGCATTGGTCTTGCGGGGCACCACTGTATTCCTCTTAGCAGCAGCCTGCTCGGAAATAGCGCATTGTTGGAGGCCTTAATTCACCCTTTGCGGAGAAAAGTTGGTCTTGATAAAGTGTGTGACTTTTCAGCTAGCGCTAACTTGCTAGCACAGCATTTTGTGGAGGAAGGCCCAAAAGAAAGCTTTGTAGACTTTTGTTCCCTTGTTTATATAAGTGCTCACCCACAAAGCATTTTGTAGGGATCTTTTCCCAAGGCTAATTCAGCACAGTGTCCAGGAAGACATCCCACAGTATTACCGGTAAATGCTTGTTACAGTACTGCCTGAACTGCAAAGAAGTGATACACATGTGTAGTTGGCCTGTTGTTTGTAACTTAACACTATTGAAAACAACAAATAGTTCCATTTTTAAAAAAGTAGGAAACTCTGTCTGAGTGAGTGTGGCCTGCCCATATCATGACTTGAGCTCTCCTTGAGCTCCATTTGGAGCTCTTTATTCACCAGACTGCCTGCATTATTACTTTATTCATGTTTCTTAAATCTATATACCGCCCTACACCTGTAGGTCTCAGGGCAGGTCACAGCTTCTCTGGAATGCTTTCATGTAAGACACTTGGCATGGTGTTGTCAACCATGGGGCCCATGCCCACTTGTGCTGCTGTGCTCCAGGGTTTTTCCTCTTAACATATATTTGGTTATATCACAGGTGCTTCTGGGACTTCGAGAGGCCCGCCTTGTCAGGCAATCCTGCTTCCTTAAAGCATTGAAAGTGGGCTGGCCTACTGTCTCTGATAAAAGGATGCCTCTAGTAGCATGAGTAATTATTCTATTACATCAGGGGTAGGCAACCTAAGGCCCGTGGGCCGGATGCGGCCCAATCCCCTTCTCAATATGGCCCACGGATAGTCCGGGAATCAGCGTGTTTTTACATGAGTAGAATGTGTCCTTTTATTTAAAATGCATCTCTGGGTTATTTGTGGGGCATGGGAATTCGTTCATATATTTTTTTCAAAATATAGTCCGGCCCACCACATGGTCTGAGGGATGGTAGACTGACCCACGGCTGAAAAAGGTTGCTGACCCCTGCTGTATTACATTCTGTCTGCCCGACCTTGAATCTTTGATAACTCTCATATTTCAATTTAAGATGTTACAGCACCTGCACATCTGAAAACAACCTTTTGACTAATTGAGTAGCTTAGATAGGTGTTGGAGTTGTAGAGTAGTATCTTTGATTGGTATTAAAAGTGGTGTTAAAATGGCATTAAATGGTATTTAAATGGTATTAAAAGAAAGTATATCTCTTTTGTATTAATTTGAACTGGATTCCCCCCCCCCCCGAAAGGAATATTTTCAGGAGTGTGTCTGTGTTAAAATTGCCATGGGAAATGACTTTTATTTGGTATCTGTTTACTTTTCTTTGTTTTTCTGATAAAGACAACTCTAAATAGCTCTGTTGCAGCTATTTTCAAAGCGATATTGGTAGAGTTGCCTAAAGCTAAGATTTTCACAGGAAAATGATTTCAGGCAGAATTTACATTGAGAAGTCAACTATATTTCAGAAATCTGTTTGCCCCTAGTGGCTTTGTAGTCAGAGAACAGGACACGTAGAATAATTGTATTTACTTGGCTTTTAAAATGTGTTAACTGGCCTCAAGATTTATGATATGAAAAAGATAAGAGGGGATGGAGGATTTTCAAAGGAAAGAAACAAATTCAGATATGTCAGTACCAGTATTGTCTCTAGAATCCTTTTTATACTTCCTCATTATGTAAACTTGTCAATGATTCATATCCTTGAATTTAATAAACATAATCAACAACAAGAGCTACACATATGAAAATATGATTGTATCATACTTTTGAAGTACCTTACAAGTATATTTTCTTTGCTGGCTGTATTTTGTTCCTTGTTTGTTGCTAATTAAAACATAAGGAAGTGGTCACAAAATTAGAGCTTCTTTCCTCCTCTATTAGAGGCATTTATTAATCTGTTAACTTTGTAAAAGGTTTTACTACTTCTGAGAAATGCTGTGTTGATGTTTCTGATTTTATTTTATTATTAATGATCAATATTTCTTTTCCATCTAGCATCAGCACCAGCCAGAAGCGTTACTAAACGCAGAATTTCTCCCACCATCAATTCTACCTGGGAAAAGAGAAGCGTCATCATGTCTAATATAACCATTGATCCAGATGTCAAACCTGGTGAATATGTCATCAAGAGCCTCTTTGCTGAGTTCGCTATTCAAGCTGAAAAGAAAATTGAAGTTGTAATGGCTGAACCTTTGGTGAGTTCATTTATATAGCCTTCACTCAATTGTCCATGTTCTTCTGAAATAGTTTAACCTTATTTTGATAACAAGATGACTTTGAAATTGGCTGAATAGAATAGGGTTGCCATACGTCAGGGAAATCCCAGACATGTCCTCCTTTGGGGGGGATTTTCACATTTTAAAGAAAAAATCTGGGCTTTCTATTTCTATTTTTTATTGGCTCAGGTGTAGGCGGTACGGGCATGGGGTGGCTTGGGCAGCTCTGCAGGCTGTGGCTGCTGCCAGCCTGAGCACGGAAAGAGGTGCACGGGTGGTCTGCACACTGTGGCCACTGCCAGCCTGAGCCGGGGAAATAAGAATGATACCTAGGAGGATGTCCAGTAGAAGAGAGATGGAGCTCTAAAGCCTGTCCAGCCTTGACATTAGTAATATTAGATAATATTAATATTGATAATTGATAATATTAGAAAGTATTTTTATGAATCCAGTTAAATTGAATTGAATTGCTATAGACAAGGCATAGTGTGCTACCTCTGCCTCCCACTACCAACAGTAGCCACCACAACTCAGTACTTCAGCAAGCCTCCAGATAAAGGTGCAACAAGAGCAGCCGTTAAAAATGTAGAAAGAACTGTTGCATATAATTTTGTAACTTAGCTTTTCTGGAACAGGTTTTACAGTGTTTTTTTGGGTTAAAGCTGTCTGTCTCTGAGGTATGCAGCTTTGACTTGGGTAGAAGGACCCTCCACAATGTGAATATTTGGATCATGGTGTGAGCATATCAATTTTAAAATGTAAATATGTCAGCTACAAGAAGTAAGGTATCGTGTAAGATAGATCAAGCACTAGAGAGTTTCATACATGTTATGATTGACCCATCCAATGGTTTGCAAGTTACATGTTCTTTCATCACTAAATTTTAGTAACTCACCGGCCTTTTATTTTAATTATTGTATTACACCTTTCAACTTATGTATCTTAAGCAACTAAATTTCAGCCTTCAATATAGCATATTGATTAAATGTATCAGCCTTTGTGTTGGTAATATAATAGTTCCGTCTAGACAATTTATTTAACCCCTGCATGATAAAATTAATTTTCTTTGTATGAGAAAATTAGCTGCTGCACATGGTACATTTCTGTTACTACAAGAAAAAACTGTTAACACTAAAGGCAAAAAAATTAAAGAATGCAGAGCAGCAAAGGTTTATTTTATGATATGCACTGATGATCTTGCATGTATATTATAAGCTGCAGCTTTTCAAAAACCTTACTGTATTGTTTACTTGTGGAAAGCGGTTGACTTTTGGCAGCCTTCTTCACTGATAAGTGATCAGAGGAAATATAATTCATTTTCTTTGAAAAACAGAATAGGTACAATAAACCACTGTTTGCTCACCTGTTGTAACTCCTTTTACATGTGAACTAAGGCCATAATCGGGCTGATTATGGCCTTAGTTCACATTTAAAAGAAAAGTCTACTATTTTAGTAGTAAAGTAATAAAATATTATGGATTTATTATAGGCATTGTAACGTCTTCATGTGCCACCTGTTTCTATCCTAAGTAGTTTTCAAGCTTTATTTTTTATCATACTTCAAAATTTCCAGCAATTGAACATCTTTAACTGCACAATCTGTAAATGCCACATCATATTAGAACTACTGTGTGTCTCAGTCAAGTAACCATGAGTGCTTCCTATTCCAGTTTAATGTAAATATGTTCAGATGTTATGATGAGCCATGACCCCACTCTCATAGGGATGTATTCAACTAACTTTTACCTACTGATATTATTCATGGTCTACTTTGTCTAAAACATGGGTGGCGCTGTGGGTTAAACCACAGAGCCTAGGGCTTGTCAATCAGAAGGTTGGTGGTTCAAATCCCCGTTACGGGGTGAGCTCCCATTGTTCAATCCCTGCTCCTGCCGACCTAGCAGTTCGAAAGCACGAAGTGCAAGTAGATAAATAGGTACCTCTCCAGCGGGAAGGTAAACGGTGTTTCCATGTGCTGCTCTGGTTTGCCAGAAACGGCTTAGTCATGCTGGCCACATGACCCGGAAGCTGTACGCCGGCTCCAGTAAAGTGAGATGAGCGCTGCAACCCCAGAGTTGTCTGCGACTGGACCTAACGGTCAGGGGTCCCTTTACCTTTACTTTGTCTAAACGTTAGTTAAATACAACCCATATGTTACACCACCTTCTCTGACGTGACTGTGAGTTGATCAGAATCTTTTGCTTCCAATTTTTATTAACTGTAATTTAGTGTTGTATCCAAATAGTAAAGTGTGGTTAATCTTAGCTGTATTTTTTGGAGGAACCAAGTAGCTCCACAACACAAGGTTTGAAATTAGATCGTTTCAAACAAGCCATCCAGTCTGTCAGGTTTAGACAAAGCATCAAGCTGTGATGGATAAAAAATGGAACAGAACGCTTCACCCCTCGTTGCTGCCATACTGGAGGTGGATAGCAGAGGAAGAGCATGTGAGCACAAGATTTGCTGCAGCTTTTTCACGTTATGATTAGCCATCATTTTTATCATGATGTTCAAATGCAGCCACTATCTAAAACTGCAGAAGTTCCTCGTGTTTGCTCCCTGATCCAGCTTTATTCTTCTAGCATAAAGAGAGAGATGGAAGAAGCAAAGAACTGTGGCTACATTAACTAGATAACAACTCCTGACTGCTTTATTTCTTTTATTTTTTTCATACATACTTTTCGCTGTGACCCTGGAAATAATAATCGAATCAATACTTCAATGAGTTGTAAAATGTTTGTGGAGAATCTAGTATGTTCCTCAAGAGGCAAAAAAAATGGGAAGGGGGGACCTGGTGCATATTGGCCGAACTGCTAGAACAAGTTATGCTGCTCTTTCACAGCTGGCTGCTTTGGCATGTGCTGACTACAGTGATAGCAGCAGGGAGTGTCTGCTCTCGCTGTAGGAATTGTCAATAAAGTTGCATCCTAAAGGGAGATCGTACCTTGGCAAATGCATGAACAGAATATCAACAACAAAACCAATAATGAAAAGCAACTGGAAAACTGCTTTGTGAAACAGCAGGGGAGGGATAGGCAATAATTCATACTGGATTCCCCCTCCCCCTCCCATTTTGTATTTGTGTATTATTAAACAACAAACAAACAATGTAAAGACCTGTTTTCAGGATTCAAAGGAATGCTATGAGTGGCTTATCATGTGAAAAAAAAATCACAAGGAGGAAAGGTAACAGGAAAGTAATTCTCAGAATGGCAAACACTATGTTCTTCCTCATTCAGTCAGCACTGCAAAGGTCATACTGTCTTCTGACAAGGATAAGTGCTAATGGTTTTCTCTGCCCCTCATAGAATTGAAATGAAGCTTAGTGTAAGCTAAAATCTGCTAATTATGACCCTTCAAGTGGAGTTGGTACAAATAAAGAAGAAACTGGCCTTTGGTGGGCATTTGTATAGCATTTTGTCCTTGGTGTTTTCAATGTAATGCCCCATGTGTACTTGTTAATTTTATTGCCCAACTATGCTCACTGTGAGGGACGCGGGTGGCGCTGTGGGTAAAACCACAGTGTCTAGGACTTGCCGATCGTATGGTCGGCGGTTCGAATCCCCGCGATGGGGTGAGCTCCCGTCTTTCAGTCCCAGCTCCTGCCCACCTAGCAGTTCGAAAGCACCCTTAAAGTGCAAGTAGATAAATAGGTACCGCTTTATAGCGGGAAGGTAAGTGGCGTTCCGTGTGGTGCGCTGCTGCAGGCTCGCCAGAGCAGCGATGTCACACTGGCCATGTGACCCGGAAGTGTCTGCGGACGGCGCCAGCTCCCGGCCTCTAGAGTGAGATGAGCGCACAACCCTACAGTCTGTCAAGACTGGCCCATACGGGCAGGGGTACCTTTACCTATACCTTTATGCTCACTGTTTGTGGGCTTTTGTAGCTGTTCGTATAGTTCCTTGGAAAACCTAATATAGTCCTCAAAGCAGGGGTGGGGAATCATAGCCCAGGGACCAAGTACACCCTCCCCGCCCTCTCTATCCAGTCTGAAATGTGTCCTTTAATGGCAATAATGCCTCTTGGTCAACTGGATGGAGGATGAAGGGATGTGCATATGTGACTCCTCTACTATGCCTTCAATGTGGCTATTAAGTGAAATTTCTAAGAAGTGAAATAGAAGTGTTGCTAACTTTTTTTTCCTTAACAGGATGTGGGGGTTGCCAACTTTTGCTGGCTGTTGCTGCTTCTTTCTCTGTAACAACCAGTTCACTGGGTGACATTAGCTGGGGCGCATGTCGGTGCACATGAATTCTTGTCCTTATAAATAGTGTGTGATTCCTTATTTAATTAGGTTATTCCTCCCTCCCTCCCTCCCTTCCTTCCTTCCCTTTTGCAGTGAGTTTAGCACTTTCTATTTCAAGTTTGCGTGATGAGGGAGTTATAGGTACAGCCTTCTCAAAAACTTCATCTAATTCAACCAACAAAAAAATCTCTTCCATTTTAACATTTTGTTTTAAGGGTTTTCTATGTTCACTCAATCTCTAAAATGCTTAGAAATTACAGCTATTAAGGTTCACACCCTTAGCAGACATTTCATTTAGGCAATATTAATATAGAATGGTATCCTATTCCGTGGTTAATTTCAGCTGCTTTACTGCATTGGATCTGGATGGCTGTCAATGGCAGTGTGGTGGACCAAAGTCCCAGGTTTGTCCATATGGAATAGACACATGGAGTGTATTCAACAATTGAAGTTACCATTCTACTTTACAAGTGCCCAACCAATCTGAAAAGAAGGCAAGGATAAGCCTGAATTATTTCGCATTTGGGGTGCTTGATCTGTTGGGTACAACTTGGTGCTTTAACTCACTATTCTATTTCTAGGAAAAGCTCTTGTCCAGATCTCTTCAGAGAGGTGAAGATCTTCAGTTTGACCAGGTTAGAGAAGCTTTCTGTTACAATTTGTTGCTTTCCTTGAAAATAGATTTCGTCTCCATAAAATGGGCTAAAAACATAAATGAAAATTTAAAAAAATGAATTAAACAAATGTTTAATTCACTTTTTGAAATTTTCATTTGTGTTCCATTTTCAAATGTTTCATTTTCTGAAATTTGGGGGAGGGTATGGCAGAAGAAATCACAGAAGACTTTCAAAGACTAATATCTAATGGATGTGACTTAGTTAAGGATATTTTAATTCCTGTTCATGTTGGCCAATACAAGTGTGGCTGCACTTGTTGGTCAAATCTAGTTTTGGATTATTTCTTGTCTTGAAATTATTTTAGAGGTAGGACTGTCATTCAGTTAGGAACATCCTAAAACATATGAGACTTAGTTGATCAATTAATCCATTAAAGTTGCATTAAAGCATGAGTTTTGAATTTATTTATTTTAAAAAACCTTGCTTTTTTAATCCCATTAATAAGCCACTGAGGTGCATGCGCAGCTGTTAGCCAGACAAGGAGGGAAGCAATTTTAGGTGATTTTTGCCCTTACTTTTAGCTCCTCGGTCTTGATTATACCTGCTCAAATCTGCTCCAAAGTGTTAGGGAAGAGATGAAAATTCCTTCCCATTCTGCTGATGGAAGACTTGCCACCAGCTGAGTGACATTGTTGGATGCAATCCTGTATCTTTAAAATAACAGGAAAGCAATGCTGCAACATTAGTTCTGTCAACATTTGTGAAAACTGATTACTTACATTAGGGATGGGAAACCTGTGTCTCTCTGTATGTTCATGGACTCCCAACTCCCATTATGTACACGTTTATTTTTATTCAGGGTTGAAAAATGACAAAGCAAGGCTGTTGCAATATGTAGTGTTGATGTGTTATAGTACGTGTGTCATATCCCAAAAAAGTAAGAAGGGGGAATGCTGTGAAAAGATGCTGCATAAATAAAAGCACTTTATGCACCCAAACTTTTCCTCTTTACAGTTGATAAGCTCTATGAGCTCAGTAGCAGAGCACTGTCTCCCCTCCTTACTGCGTACCTTGTTTGATTGGTACAAACGCCAAAATGGAACTGAAGACGAATCTTATGAGTACAGACCTCGATCCAGCACAAAATCCAAGGGGTGAGTGGATGTCTGTGATCATTACATTTCGGATATAATGATTTCTTGTGTTAAACTTGCTGCCTCAATAATTAAGCATTTCATCGTGAATGATCTTATTATTGCTATAATTTCCAACTTTGCTTCTAAAAGTAAGGTTGGTAGAATCACAAGAGTTTCCTAGTAGGTTTTTCCTTCATAACATTTTTCTTTTCTGCTACTATGAAATTCCAGATAGTGTGGAATAGCAGGATGGGGAGGGGCGCAACTGAATGGAAAAGACTCACTTGACTGGTCGGGCCAACAAATGAAGAATATAAACCATAATATGCATCGTATAAATGTCTTTTTTAAGAGGAAAAGAGTCTTACACTATGTTTTTTTTGTTTCAGGGATGAGCAGCAGCGTGAGAGGGATTATCTACTTGAAAGGAGAGACTTAGCTGTAGATTTTATTTTTTGTTTAGTTTTAGTTGAAGTTCTAAAACAGGTAAGTGCTTTAAGTTTTGCAATCTATGCGCTATCTCTAGTAATCTTTTTTATTTTAATTGTTTGATGAACTGAGTATTTGTGTAGTCTGCCTAAATGCTTATGTGCAAAAATGAGGCCTATGTAAGCAGAGGACATGTGATATTACAGTAATCCTTTTAGCTGTCCAAAACATTCTTTGCTTCCTAAGCTGTTTTCTCTTATACTGTACAATTTAGAATCTAGATCCATTAAATCAAATCTCCTATGTCAGTGAATAAAGAGATGCAAGTAGTAGGATATAGCTTCATTTATTTAGATCCCTGCTTTCCATCGTGGCAAATGAGTTGGCAACTGCACATCTGGACTACAGTACTGTGATGCACTCTATGTGGGGCTTCCCTTGCAGCTGGTACAGAATGCCTTTGCACGGGGTGGGGAGGGGAGTGGCACTCCTTATCGGGCACATCTCAAGCCCACACTGAGGGGCTCTGCAATGACTGCCTATTAGCCACCAAGCCAGTTTTAAGGTTTTACTGCTTACATACAAAGCCCTAGGTAACACTGGGCCAGGTTGTCTCAAAAACTTGTCTTCCTCTTCCACTTCCCCACAGCCTGATGATTATTGGCCTGTGGTAGCATGGAGGTGGGTTTTTTCACCGGTGGCACCACTGATGAATGCTCTCCCTGCTGAAATTCGAGAGGCTCCATCAGTGCTGTCATCCCACCATCTCCTGAAAACACACCTATTTGGGCAAACATTTTCCTAAACTGAACATCTGATGTTGTTATTTTAACTGCTTTAATGGTTGTGCTTTTTAATTGTTTGTTTTATTGTCTATTTTGCTTAAGGATGTTTCATGTCCCAGTGGATTTGTTATTGCCTATTTTAATTATGGATTAATTGTATCAGTGGTGTCCAAAAAATTTTCAAAGAGGGCCAGGTTGTTAAGGTTTTTTAGGATTTTACCCCAGGAAATAAACTGCCACAGGGGCCAGATTTAAACCAACTCCCTGCTGAAATTTGAGAGGCTCCATCAGTGCTGTCATCCCACCATCTCCTGAAAACACACCTATTTGGGCAAACATTTTCCTAAACTGAACATCTGATGTTATTTTAATTGCTTTAATGGTTGTGCTTTTTAATTGTTTGTTTTATTGTCTATTTTGCTTAAGGATGTTTCATGTCCCAATGGATTTGTTATTGCCTATTTTAATTATGGATTAATTGTATCAGTGGTGTCCAAAAAATTTTCAAAGAGGGCCAGGTTGTTAAGGTTTTTTAGGATTTTACCCCAGGAAATAAACTGCCACAGGGGCCAGATTTAAACCAACTGGCGGACTGGATTAGGCCCCCAAAACGGACTTTGGACATGCCTGGATTATATAGTTGTAAACTGTTTGGAAGCCATTTTGGTGTATAAGTGATATAAAGCACTCTTCTCTGAGTTGATGTGTATTTATCTAATTAACATGCAAGTTATTTCCTGACACAACATTTAAGAAGTAATGTTTAGCAACATGTGCCTTCTGTGTTACAGATACCTGTTCATCCAGTGCCTGACCCTTTAGTTCATGAAGTTCTAAATTTGGCTTTTAAGCACTTTAAACACAAGGAAGGGTAAGCACATTTGGCAAAAAAATGTACATTTCTTTCAAAAGTTCTTAACTTTGATTTGATTACCCAGTGGACATTGGTCACTGTGCTATCACAGATAAAAGATACACTATTGCAAATCTTCAGGTTTAAGATGTGAATATATTTTTTAAATTGTTATTTGTTTGCTAATTTTTAATTACATTTTTGTTAAGTAGTATTTTCAAAATCTAATAAGGCCTAGATGTAACATAAAGGGATATACAAGAAATATTATATTGCTTATTTATAATGATGCCAAAAGCAGCTTGCGGAAGTTTAGCCCAATTTCAAATAAGTTCTGTTTCTGTCCTTATGATGTTCCATTAATTTAGATATTAATTTGAAGCCTAAAAGGAAATTCCTTTGAAATCAATGTGGCTTTGAACCATTTTACATATGTAAATGGTTACTTCTTTGTAGGGAATGACATATGAAATGTGTGTGAATATTAGTTTTTTGGTGCATTGTGTACACCATTATTCTATGGAGCCAACTATGCAGTACATGTTATCAAATGTAATTGTCAATACACAGGTTGCCAGCCTTATTTACTACTACATAGAAGTGCATCCTGTGTAGAAATTCATCACAATTCTTTTAATCTTTAGTAGGGATGGGCAACTTTTTTCTGTCAGGGTAGGATTTCCTGTAGCAGGCCAGTAATGGGTGGAACTGAATACAGTTATGGGTGGACCTTCTCCCTCCCACCCCTCCTTCCATTTCCACTCTGTGGACTGCCAGAGAAAAGGGACAGATTGCTCTCGCTAGAGATCTGAACTATGCTTGCATACGACTTTCGAAACTAGCTCAAGGGCTGTAGATTGCCCTCCCTGATCAATTATTAAACCTCAATTATAAGTTTGAGCTTAAATATTGTCATCAGTGTGGCAGTGCAAATATAATTTTGTTCTCTCCTGCCCCAATCTATCTATCCATCTATATATATATATATATATATAACCTTCCTTCTAGTAGATGGTGTATCTTTTATCATTGTGCGCAGCATTGTATCAGTTGTAGCCATTACTGAGTATTAAGTTTGTAGTTTTTATTTGTGTACTTCCTTCTCTTCACAGGTATTCAGGAACCAACACTGGGAATGTGCATATTATTGCAGATTTATACGCAGAAGTAATAGGGGTTCTTGCGCAATCAAAGTAAGCTGCTCTTTTTACACGAGGTTTCCAAGATTTGGAACATTCTCTTTTGTGACTCATGTTCATATGGAAATTTTCATGAGTGGTGATTGAAGGTTGTGTGCATCCTTATCTTAACAATAGCATCTAAATATGTGACGTCTTGTGACAGCAGTTCATTGCCAGATAGATATATTCCCATAGCAGCTTCTCTGTTGAAGTGCTTCCTATTTTGAATAGAAAACACTTTTTTTAAACAGCTGGCACTATTAAAGGTGCAAACGAGTTCTTAGAACACTTGAAAAGTAGCCCTGGTTCATGTATCACTTGAAACTATCATTCAAGAGTGCACACTGCTCAGCTGTGGTGCTCCTGCCTCTCCACTTTCCGCTTCAGCATGCTGAGAGGAAATAGGGCAAAGGCCAACTTGCCATTACGGATGAATCAGTGCTTGTGCTTTGTTTCTCTCCTAACAAACCACATTGGTAAATCAAGATTTGTTCTTTGTTTACCACTGTGGTTTGTTAGGAGAGAAATGAACCACAAGTTCTGGTTTGCCCATGAAGGCAGCCCATCCTCCAGCTTGTTTCCTCCATGACACACTGAAAAGAAGGAGTGGGGTGGCACTAAGCACATTCTTTTGAGCAGCACAGAGTAGCACTCAGATTCTTCACCGTGAACCATGGTTTCATTCAGTGTATGGTTTGTGATCTGAGAACTGGACCATAGTAGAATGGGAGGGAAAGGACAGCTGTTGAGGAGCAGTCCCAGACTCTTTCCCAGATTGTCCAAATGACCCATGGCTACCCAGCTTTTTAATGGCAGAGCGTAATACATATGGACCAGAAAATCTGTTTTAAATATAAATAATCTAAAGAATATTGAACAGCCTTTGTGTCTGCCTTTCCACGATCTAGGTTTCAAGCTGTCAGAAAGAAGTTTGTCACAGAATTAAAGGAACTGCGACAAAAGGAACAGAGTCCTCATGTGGTACAAAGTATCATCAGCTTAATTATGGGGATGAAGTTTTTCAGAGTAAAAATGTATCCTGTAGAAGATTTTGAAGCATCGTTTCAGTTCATGCAGGTAAATTATTTTATTTTACTTTTTTCGCGCCCTCAGTGTGAACAGCGCTTAACAGAGCACAAGGGCACAGGTCTCTGCCCCTGAGGAACTTAATATCTGAAATTAGACACAGGAGATACTGAAGTGGGAGAGAGAAGTGGAAGAATATTTAACCTGGCTCAGTTGATTAGTGCGTGGTGCTGATAATGTCAGGGTTTTAGGTTCAGTCCTCATATGGGACAGCTGCATATTCCTGCATTGCAGGGGGTTGGACTGGATGGGCCACTCCACTGTCCTTCAGACCTTGTGGAGGGCCGGACTATATTTTGAAGAAGAAAAAATGAATGAATTCCTATGCCCCACAAATAACCCAGAGATGCATTTTAAATAAAAGGGCACCTTCTACTCATGTAAAACAACACTGATTCCCGGACTGTTCATGGGCCGGATTGAGAAGGCGATTCGACCGGATCTGGTCCCCGAGCCTTAGTTTGCCTACCCATGCTCTACATTTCTATGATTTTATGTGATTGTTTCCATAGCATGTGCTTAGCTACAGGCATTGTATCTAGGTTGCTGAGCTAATGACTTCACAAAAAGCAGGTTTTGAGGAGGAATTTGAAGAAAGAGAGGCAGAAAAAGAATTCTTTAAACAGGGAGGCAATTCCAAGCATATAGGCCCTCAAAGGAGAAAGGGTAGAGTTTTTGAGGGGGAGGAGACCTTTGGATGCTGGGGGTGGTGAAATTTGAGGACTGAAGGTCATGGATAGGATTCTTTTGTAGTCTTCTAAAACATTAGGGATTGATCCTTGGACATTTTACATTTAAAGCATGTCCTGTATTGCTGAGCCACGCACCTTCCCATAAAACAGCATGGAGAAGCTGCTGCTCCTAATGGTTCCGTGTCAGAGCTTTATTGGGCTCAATTGATTTGCAGCTAATGCATACTAAATATTGGCAATGCATAGCCACATTTGTTTTTATATTAGATTTCTCATATATGAACATGGGAACATGGGAAGCTCTTCAAAATCTGTCTACTTGTTTTCTTACAGGAATGTGCACAGTACTTCTTGGAAGTAAAAGACAAAGACATAAAGCACTCACTGGCTGGTTTGTTTGTAGAAATACTCATTCCTGTTGCTGCTGTAAGTAGATTTCATTCTTCCACAGAAGAAGTGTGTGTATGTGTGTGTGTGTGTGTGTGTGTGTGTGTGTGTGTGTAAGCGTGTAAGCACGTGCGCACATGTTTTCTTCCCCCATTTGACTGTGTTGCTTAGACAAAGATCTGGTTCGTGTGTAATAACACTAAGCCAAAATATGGCTTAGCATGAATGCGTAATCATGAGAGTTTCTGGAAAGGAGATTGCAGCTAATGTGCTTCTACCTCTGCCACCCCTTGCGCTGTACTGCTGTGAACTAAGCCATGGTTTGGTTTGACTTAGCATGTCATCTGAACCTAGGCTCATGGTTTGTCTTCTGTAGGCAAACTACAAACTGTAAACCTTGGTTTGCAAGTTTTGTTTACAGCTCATGGTGTATCTAAAGCAAGATAAGCCACAAGCATAGGTTTACACAACTCACTAAGCCAAATCATGACATAGCGCAGCAGAAGGAGAAGCAAAATGGCCACAATATTCTCTCCAGGAGGCTTCCCGCTCACAGATTCACACTAACCCATAGTTTAACTTAGTGTTACATATGAACCAGCTCTGTTCCCCGTGGCATGCCAGTGATTATTGTGGGTCTGTTCAGGCCTGCAGGTGTATACTTTAAAGTATGGTGGGAATAAATCCAAAGTTACCGTATTTTTCGTCTCATAGGATGCTCCGTCCCATAGGACGCACCTAATTTGGGGGGGGGAATAAAGGGGAAAAAATTCCTTTATTTCCCCCCCAAAACCAGGTTGGGGAACAGTGGGATGGTGGCGCTGCGCCTCCCCGCTGTCCCCCAAGCTCGTGGGGCTGGCCGATGTCTGCCCGGCGCGTGCGGCGCTCTGCTTCAGGGCACCATGCGCGCCGGGCGGCAGGCTGCTATCCGCAGCATGGGGAGCCCTGCGGGAACTCCCGCAAGGCTCCCCATGGTGCAGATGTCTGCCCGGCGTGCGGGGTGCTCTGCTTCAGGGCACCCTGTGCGCCGGGCGGCAGGCTGCTATCTGCAGTGTGGGGAGCGAAAGCCTGTATTTGCCCTATAGGACGCACACAGATTTCCCCTTCATTTTTGGAGGGGAAAAAGTGCGTCCTATAGGGCGAAAAATACAGTAGTTGCTTCAGTTGTCTCAAACCTTCCATTAAACCTGTAAACAAAAGAAGACTAAAGCATTACCTCTCTTACAACTTTGGTGAAATAAATAATATTTTTTCCTTTTTTGTTGAATCTAAATGAAAGCAAAATCATTTTTACAAAATTGTACATATTTTTTAAATTTTTATTTTCAACTTTGTTTTTTATTATTATTATGTAAAATAGAACTCTCTTGATTCGGGATCTTCAAAAAAAGTATTGTTTGTTTATGTATGTGGATGCATGCAAATTTCAGCCGATGTCTTGATTAAAGCCAACTAAAAGATCTTGATAACGTAATTATAATTGCAGCTGCCTCTTTAGAGATTGCATACTAAGACTAACTTCAACCTAGTGAGAGTCTTGGCCATATGTGGAGCCATACCATGGGGATAAAGTAGGATCTGATCCAAGCTGTAGCATATATCATTATTTCTAGGTATCAGCCAGGTGTGTCAGGGAGATCCAGCACTTTAAAAATGCAGTACAACTTTGATAAGATCCCTTCCTCTTCCCGGTCCTGATTAGCGGATTGGAGTGAAGCGTACAAGAACCTGTGATTCAGAATCACTTTTCTCCATTGATAGGGTTGTATTATTTTTAAACCTAATTACATGTAAATGTTCATTGCTTGACTAACTTTATTGCTGCATGATTTATTGCACATTCGTTTCATATGAGCCGCAAGACTTAAATGAAATCTGTAAGGTGATTTTAAATGCTTATTTCTCAGAGCCTTTTATCATGCTGTGAATTTCAGTGTCTTTGTTTCCTTTTCTAAAGAGTTCTTTTTGGTCTATTTCTTTATTTGACATTAGGCTGTTAAAAATGAAGTGAATGTGCCATGTCTGAAAAACTTTGTGGAAATGCTTTACCAGACTACCTTTGACCTGAGCTCAAGAAAGAAGCATTCATTGGTATTTGAAAATGTTTATGTTTTGAGTATTTGTACAGAACTCATGCATGCAATTTAGGAAAGTAGCATAGAATCATAGAATTGTAGCCTTGGATGGGACTCTGAGGGTGCTCTAGTCAAACTTCCTGCATTGCAGGAATCTCAACATGCAGGGCCCCCCCCATTCAATTTGAAACCCTACTGAGCCCCACTTAGCTTTGCAAATGTGCTAGCAGTTTTAATGCAGTGCCACTAGGAGGTTAGTAGTCACACAGATATCAGGAATGGCCAGCGACATAGGACTCAGTAGTTGAATGACTGAGAAGTAGAGCAGTAAGCTGTAGTCTATTTGATTTGAGGATTGTTTGATTTATTCCCCTTCCCCAAGTTTAGTGAAACAGCTTTTTAAACCGCAGAACTCCGTATGGAATTTTTTCAATTATTCTCTTGCATGCTGTAATTCTGAAAGATAAATTTGACAAGTTATTTTCCTCCTCAAACAGGCTTTGTATCCACTGATCACCTGCTTGTTGTGTGTCAGTCAGAAGCAGTTTTTTTTAAATAATTGGCATATCTTCCTGCAGAACTGTTTGTCCCATTTAAAGGTAAGGATAATTCTCTTAATATTTATGAATGTCTGTGTGTGAGTGCAGCAGATCTCCACCCATGCAGCAGAACCTTTTTCAGCAATAAAATACCATTGGTAAATAACTTTATGACACTTCCCCTTTATCGTCATGTTTAGCAAAATAAATGAAATCTGCATAATTTCAGTCCTGATTCTCTGTGGTTTTATTTCCTGCTTTATCAATAACTGCATATTTCCTTGATATAATATCTTTACCTGCGAGTTCATTATATAATAGAGATTTAAAATCTGTCAGATTCCTCCTAATCTCATGCCTTTGAATCATAATCATGGGTTGTATCTGTTGAAACCCATTGACTAACTTAAACCCATTGATTTCACTGGGTCTGCTTTGAGTATCACTTAGTTGGATACAGCAACCTATTCTTAGCTTTGTAAATATCGATGTTAGATATAAATTCCAGAAATTTTTATTTACTCTGATCAAATGTCAAAAAGCTACATGCATTAATTTTGAGATATGTTACTTTCCACCCAGTAAAATTACTTATTCCATAAAATCAGAGTAAACTTGAAGAGATGAGGTGAAATTTCTGGGATAAAGATCCTGATATTTAGACCAAATTTTAATAATACTTGATACTGTTTTGCTTATCTTGTTGTTGTTTTTAAAATACAATATTTTCAAGAAAAAATCACATTCCTTCTTGCTCTACATCATGTCTTTCCTTCCATTCTTTCTTCCACCAATCCACAATTCTTATGTTGGTGCCTGCAATCCCTCTAATCTCAGTTTCTGCATTTTATTAAGGCCAATTCTTTGGTGATTAAGAGGTGATTAAAAATGTTTGACTCTTACTGAGTAAGTTCTGTGGAATGGGAATCATTAAAGCCAGGAAGATGAAAATAAATTTTGGGAGGACTTTCATTTTAATTACTGAAATTCTACAAACCAAGAAACTATATTTGTTCCAATGTTGTGAATTTTTCCATCTGCTTAATTTGATTAGTCTAAATAACGTACGCATTGAGATCCTAGCTATTTGCAAGTTAACTATTAAAGGTACACCAAGGCCCAGCCCAACTTAAATTGCTCAGGCAACAAACCATTCGTGACCAATTTATTATGCTCATGATCTTGGGGCCTTCTTGAGTGCTCCATGAGGCATGAATATCTGTCACTAGAGGGGGATATTGCCCTGTTCATGCATCAAAGTGCACTTTATGTCACCCATCTAAGACAACAAGGGAGAGCATTCTACATGAAGAAACACACCAGCATCAGAGACTAGAATGGTTATGTATAAGATGGTTCTCCAGCATAATCTTGCCTTCCTACATGGTTTCTATATCACTTTGTTATAGAGAATGGTGTGGGTTCAGTCATATGGGCTTAGTAAACATGCCATTTCCATACTGTTAGGGTACGGTCCAAAGACTTGCTTACGGTGAAATTGGCCACAGTTGACCACTTTTGAGTCATGCTTATTTCAGTGGAAGAGCTGAAAACATGTTTTCCCTGTTACTGAATTCAAAGGACTTCACAGGGTATATATATTTTCATTCCTTTGATAAAATGGATTTAACAAGAATTTTATGTTGTATACAGGCAAAATATTTAATGAATTTCTGCTGGTGATAGGTTGATATTAACAACTGGAGTCTTGTATTTCATCTTGTTATAAGTGTTTCTTGCAGCTGCCTTTGTGAAAACTTCAGAATTGTACCTATGTTTTAAACTACATAAATAATAGTGAAACATTCAAAATCTAGCAGCTAGGTGTTTTAGTGTAGGATCATCTCCACATATAATTTTATATCGTGTCAAGGTTTTGTCTATTTCCTTTACACATTTGCAGCTATTTTGCAATGTCTACTTTTTGTTTGTTTCTGTCTACTTGCTATTGAAGCTTCCTCTGTGTAGCATATAGAGGAGGGATGCTGGTATCTCTCACTTCTTTTATTTAGAAAAACCCTTATTGCTGGCAATGGATGCATAAAATTTCTGTTGTTAGGGACTTTAATTAGAACTCATAAAGCATGTGTTTGATACTTTAACATAGTTTTGTTGACCCTTAACAACACAACATTTTATTATGGGGCTCTGTTCAACAGAAATGGCACATAACATTTACAGTACTAACTGTATTGAATTGAATTGAATTTTTATTAATACGGTCACAGACCAGCGTCGTACTAACTGTATATGAGGATTTAATCTCAGATGTCAAACTTTCAGACTAGAATTTACAACAATATTCCTGCTGTATATTGAGATTTTGATCTCTCTCTTTTTTTTAAGTTGGCAAATGCCTATAACAATTGATTTGAATTTCTTCCACTTTCAGAAATAATTTGAAAATATAAGGCGGGTTTTTATTTATGTTTTTAAAAAACATATAGTGGTCCTTGGTGCCCTGGCTAATGGCAGAGACTAGAGTATATCTTCCTTTGGTTCTGAAGCCCTAGGGTAATGGGCAGCTGGTGCAGAGTGTTCTTCCTAGAAGGAGGAGTGAAGCAAATGGTCTGTAGCTCCTTTGGATCATGAATGAAGCTAGGTTGGTCATCCCTTTGGCATGATGTTCTTCCTGGGAGGCAGGAGTGGAGCCTTCAAATTGCCATGGCCACCTGACTAGTGGCAGAGACCAGAGTACGCTTGCCTTCAATTCTGCAGTCTGAGTTAATAAGCATAAGGCTGGGACAGAGTGGCACCAGTGTCTTCCTGGTGGCAGTGGTGCTGCCACTTACAGGGTGAGAGCAGGTACCTTTGGGTTGGAGGTGGCAACCTCACTACCCTCCTACTCCACCCTGTCTCTGTTCTGGTGAGCAACACCATTACCACTAGGAGGAGGAGGAGGAAGAAGATGTTCTCCATCCCACACCACTACTGCAGGTAGCTGGCAGTGGTGTCTTATCTGCAAAAAGAAAAGTGTTTCTGCTGAATAGAGCCCCCGTAAGCAGCTTTCTGTTTGTGCTTTTTATTATTTTATTTTTTCATCTAACATGCATGTGCTTCCCGTTCTCATGTTTGTTATGTTTTGCTGTCTTGCATTGCTTTATTTAGATGCCATCTAACAACAGTATCAGAAAACAAATAGAAACTCTCCAGGTAAGTTAATGTGTTGTATTAGCAAAGTAAGAAATAGCTTTGTCTGACTTATTTGGGGGGGGGGGTTGATTGTTGCATTGTATGTCCTGTTTGGTTGTATGCAAACTGTAATCACAGTGTGAAGAAGCAACTGCAGAAATAGTAGCTAATCTTTGAAAGGAAAATCAGGAGTGATTTAGTTTCAATGGATAGAAGAAACAGCTGCACACGTGGTATAGTTTAACGCTAATTACATTCCTGTTGCACTTGTTAAAAATGCTTCATGTATGTGAGTGCACAAAGAAATAAGTTTTCTCCGGGGGGGGGGGAGCTATGGCTTTCATACCACATTCTCCCTTTCTCCTCTCCTTGTCAATATGAGAACATGTAGATCGTGCCAGGGGCATTGTAAGAATGAGGTGGTATGTGCATGATTTTTCATATCTGCATCCTCTGTTCCAGATATGGCACCCTGTGGCTCTCCAGATGCTCTTGGATTACACCTGCCGTTATATTTGACCACTGGCCATGCTGGCTAGTACTGATGGGAGTTGAGGTCCATCAACCTTTGGAGATCCACAGGTTCCCAATCTCTGCTCTATTCATCCCTGTGCTTTGGATTGAACTGAGCATTTTATGATGCTGAGCTCCCCGATTCAGTGTGTAGCTTGTAAGTATAACAGAAAACCACCACCATTCATTATACGTAGTTGACTTGGATCAATTGCAGGGGAGTGAAGCAAAGCATGTTTACATTAATCAAGAAAGAAGACTACGTAACTTTATTTGTGGATCTGCTCTGAACTTATTGAAAATGTTTGAAAGACACCAGTGGGAGAATGGTACTGAGGATTGAACCAATATTGGCTTCCTTTTAATCTCTATTTCTTGGAATGCTGTTATTTGCAGTGACTGAGTTTAGTTTCTAAAGGAAGAGTGGTTGCCCTTTGTCAAGGGCCACATTCTCTCAGGGATAATCTGTCTGCTGCATGCCAGCAGTAGATGGGGCCAGAGTCACCTGATGCCCCCATATCATCACTGCCTTCTCTCTCTCTCTCTCTCTCTCTCTCTCTCTCTCTCTCTCTCTCTCACACACACACACACACACACACACACAATTCATTTATTCTTCATTCATTTTCTTCCTGCCACACATCAGTTTATCCATTCACATACACAAGCACACACTCCATTCATCCATCATCTGTTCTGTCTCTTACGTACACCCCATCCATTCTAATTCTCTTCCATTCTACATGTACGTGCACATAAAAAACAAGACACTAATGTCTCACAGTAATCCATTCATTCTCTCTCACACGCCCTTCACCCATTCTCACAGGCATGAACACACACTCCATTCATCAATAATGTATTTGTTATCTCATTTCAAGTTTTAATGTTAAAGAGTGAACTAATGTGGAAACTAAGTAGGTACAACTTAGGACTAGATATTGTACAATTCTTCCCTGTAGTACATAGTGGAGCAGAACCTGCTGGGATTACGTGAATCATGGAGTCAGTTGCTTTACATGTGCCTTGTTGGCTGGTGTCTCCCAAAGAGAAATAATGCTAAATAGGCAGATTTCTTAATCTGCTCAGGAGTTAAATACATTGCTAGAGAGCAGCAGGAGCTTGGAACTTACTTGTTGTTGCCCACATCAGGTGCTGAGGCTTCTAATAGCTCCCACTCTCCACCTGAAGCCTTGCAGACAACATTAAAAAGCTAGCATCTTGCTAAGCTATTGAGCATTCAGATCTCCTCCTTTGCCCCCTAAACTGATAAGGTCTTTTCTGCTCTGCAGTGAATGACTGCCCATGAATTTTTATGAAGTAAGAAAAATTAATACTCTTCTTCTTGAACATGTTAAGTGATGTACCTGATGGATTGCTAGTCTGAATGATTCTTCTAGAAGAGGGATAATAGCTTATGTTTTTGAGAGAAGCCTAACCAGAATGAAAACGTGTTAGCACTGGCTTCATTTTGTTCCAGGAGCTTGTCCCTCCTAAGGAAAAACATGAAAAAGGGAGAACTGTCAACTATTCTGTGTTGGCAGAACACTGGGGGACCTTAGCTGTTTTCATTTAATTTTGCAAACAAAGAGCTATTTCTTCACACCCCCAAATATTTGCTAAAATATTTACCTACATTTTCACTATTTACTCTTTGGTGATAAATGCCTTATTTTGGTGAGTGTCTTTGTCAGACTGAAGTGAGCTGAAAATGGAGAAAAGTAACCTCTAATTAATTTACCCCACAATCCACCCCCCCAATGCATTAGTATGTATGTAACTATAATTGTCCAATGCATAATATATAAACTATAATTGTTCAATTGTCCCCAATGCATTAGTATGTATGTAACCATAATTGTAACTATAATTGTCCAAACTAAGGTAGCTATACTTAAAATTTCAGTGCAGCTGAAGTTGGAGTTAGCTCCTCTGATTGATTTCAGTGATACCTAAGTTCAGCTAACATAGTTTGGGTCCATCTAATGGTTCCTAACTCTGGTATGTGCAGGTGGGTGATCAGAGCAAGCAAACAATGACAAGAAATGGTGAACAAGGAATGTGTGATTTAAACACACTAGGGCTTTGCACAACAAAGTCAGCATTGAGAACTAGTGAGGTTGTCTCAGTGTGAATGTGATACGTATGTAGAATAATTCTAACCAAAGGACTTCCACCAAAAATATGGTTGCTAAATTACAACTGCTATGTGAAACCTGGTCCCCTATAGCTCTCCATATCAGGCTTCCTAGCCAAAAGCCTCCCACCTTCTGAAATGTCGTTTGTGTGTCAGAACTCTACAGTATCATTTCCAATAAGAAGTAGCTTATTGGTGAGCAAGTGAAAGGGAGCCCTGTGGAGTTAAGAGTACAGGGAGCAAGGGAGGTAAGAATTGTAAGACACTCCTTCACTGGCTCAGAACAACTAATAAGCTGTTCCTGTGATTGTTTCCTTAGATGTAAGTCCCATGCAGTTTTGGGACTTAATCTCAAATGCACTTGCACCCTAAGGCTACAATTCTATGCACACATACTTGGGAGTAGTTTTCCTAGAACCTATTAACCAGGACCGGACTGAAAGCAGTTGTGTTGTGGAAGGAACAGCCAGCTTCTATTATTGGCAAAAGAGAGGGGAAGAGGAATGCTCCTGCTTCCAATACACGTGGCACTTCCACTCCTGCTACAACATAGCCCCCCATGCACCTGAAAGTAGAAGAGACCAAGACAGTCTTACTGGAGGGAAATGGGGAGTGGGTGCTTCAGCCAGCTCAGAATACCACTCCTGCCTTCCTAGAACCTGGTCTCAGATTATACTAGTACAGTTTTCGTGGGATGGGGTGGAGAAAGTGATCTGGACCACTGCACTTGCTCTTGCTCACTGAGTGTTGTAGAAGGGCAGGCCTGTGATTATCCTTCTGCTTTGCATCAGTGCTTATGTCACATCGTCATTTCCTAGAAGCCCTGTGTGGCAGCCGGTACATCATACATATGCTGTTTGTGGTAAGGGCTCTTGGTCACAAATGCGTTACTGCATAGATTTCCAATAATGAAATGTAAGCTATTTAAATTAGCGTTCTAATAGTGTTTTTAAAATATCCATTCGACATGAAGTCCTATACATAACATAATATTTCTCTTTTTTAAATTATTTTTTAAACAGAATAAAGATCCCAAAATGTCTCGAGTTGCACTGGAATCGCTGTATAGATTATTATGGGTTTATGTTATTAGAATAAAATGTGAAAGCAACACTGTGACACAAAGGTAAGCGGTTTGGTTCAGTATATTTGAAACCTTTGTAACTTTTTCCTTCAAATTGAAAAGTACCGTGACTATTTTATGATAATGCTCTTGCTGGGTTTTCTCAATGCGGCTCTCTCAATTGTTTCCTCTGCAGCCGCCTCATGAGCATTGTATCGGCACTTTTCCCAAAAGGCTCCCGCAGTGTGGTCCCTCGAGACACACCTCTGAACATATTTGTAAAAATTATTCAATTCATTGCTCAGGTGAGCCCTTCTGCAGTTTGTTTCAATGCACAGTAACACTCCTATTTTCAAATCTGCCACCTTTCCATATTGTCTACCAAAGAACCTGTTGCAGTTTCAGAGAACTTACAAACATGTTATAGGATGCACATTTGCTTTATGTTGGTCTGTTATGCATTAGTGAGCTGAAAAGGAAGCCTAGAACACACTCAGTGCTCCCCTTTGATTTCAAGTAGCAGGGATAGTCAGTGGTGATAGGCCAGCTGTCTTTGAGTGAAGCCTGTCTGCCGCCGCTGATATCTTCATTGAGGAACCCATAATAAGCCTCTGGGAAACCCCATGGTTCCAGAGTAAAATTTGAAAACCACTGCTCTAGCTGTTGCTTTTTGACAAGAGCAAAATCCTTCCTTTGCATAACTCTTATTTGCCAAAAGAGTTGGCAGGCTTGCAAGACACACACACACACACACACACACACACACACACACACCACTGTTTTGAATACATCACTGGAAACTCTTTTTTCCTATAGTAGAGCATTTAAAAACAATCTGCATTTGAAAAACTTACTGCTTTCAAATGATTTGCATTAAAATAAAAACAATACTGGTACACTGCATTATAGAGAATTCACTTAAGAATAGTAACTAGTTTTGAGCCAGTTATCCTAAAACACAAAGCTCTAATATTCACTTTATTGGCTTTGATTATGTGCTACAGTTTACGAAAAGTCTTACGAAGACATGATTTTCTTCTTAGGAACGCTTGGATTTCGCAATGAAAGAAATCATTTTTGATCTTCTCAGCGTTGGGAAATCACCTAAAACCTTCACTATTAATCCAGAGGTAAAACAAAATTGGAGCTAAAAATAATTGTTGTGTTTTTAAGTTTGTTTGTAAGGCAGTCAATTTCATATGCAGTTCTGAAGCAGGTTCACAGCAGTGCGTTTCCTTAGAAATTCCAGAACTTTGCCAATGTTTTCAGACAATTCAGATCTAGAATCTGTCTACAGTCTTTATATTCTTGAGCATATATGCTCCTAATCCATGTAGGCAGGACTAGTTTGACTGCATCTTTGTCTGCCAGATGCTGGGTTGGTACACGCATGCAATGTGTCCTTTTGGGATTGACTTGCACAGGAACCTGATTTGAGGCTAACCAATAGGTTAGCCAACCTGGTGTCCTCGAGATGTTATTGGACTACAACCTCCATTATCCCCAACCATTGGCCATGCTGGCTGAGGCTCATGGGAGTTGTAGTCTTATTGGCATCTGGAGGGCATCACATAGGCCACTCCTGGTTTACTCAATAGAACCCTTGAGTTTTTATATCTTCTTTAGAATACATTATTTTGCAAAGGTTAGCAAACTTTTAATGGTCATTTAGTAAGACGTTTTGTTGAGATGTTTGGCCTGTTGAGCACTTCCTCTGCAGAAGGAGAGAAGAATATTCATATTGTAAAATGTAACTTAACATGAGTTGCAATAGCATGCCTAGGTTGCTAATAAATGTTCCCTTCTGCAGAGAATGAATATAGGGCTCAGAGTCTTCCTTGTGATAGCAGACAGTTTACAACAGAAGGACGGTGAACCACCTATGCCAACTACAGGTGTTGTACTTCCCTCAGGAAACACCCTCCGGGTCAAGAAAATTTTTCTCAATAAAACTCTGACAGATGAAGAAGCAAAAGTTATAGGTTAGTTGGTGATGGGATTGAAGGGGAAGAATGGAATGTATAAGAATCATAATGGTACAAAAAAGTGCAGTGTTTTATTTCTTAACAAATCTAATAGTGCATCTTAAAATTAAATCAGCCTGTGGATCATATTTTTTATTACTGCAAGGGCCAGTAGAAGTGCGTATCTCACACGATACAATACGATAATATTTATTGTCATTGTCCCATACAGAACAATGAAATTGAAAAAATCTACACCAGACATTCAAAAACCAACAAGCCTGGTTAATCCCCTAAAAACTCTGATACCCCATAATTAAATACAATATACCCCCAAATTCAATCCATAAAGTGTCATTGAAGAGCAGTGTACAAGTATAATTAATGGATAATAAAAAGTGGAAATATGAACCATGCATTCCTTTCTCTTGCTCAGAGCTTTCCAGTTTAAGAGCTAGAAAGTTATCATACGCATCCATACCCATTCATTCCCTGACTGTCAGTCCTTAACGTAGCCAAAGCCAGAACCCCTAACCAGATTAGGTTCTCAGTCAGGACAAAGAAGTGTGATTACCTGACTGGGAAACCCAGGAACTTGTAAATATGGGGCAAGGGAGAGATGGGAGCAAACCTGATGATTAGGTTTCTGCCAGAAACCCCCTCCCATAATGTGACATAACCATGATGTATTTGTGATGTGTGCATGATGCTTCACTAAGTGTGTTATGGGTATAAGGGAAAACTTATAAAAGGTGGAGCTATCCTTTGTTCCAGGCTTCTTGCTGCTTCTTCCATGTGGTGGGTGGAAGTCCTGTTGCAAGAGTCTTTTGAATAAAGATCAGGCCTACAGGCTGCTGCTTTGCTCCTATATTCCTGGCTGGTGTCTTTGTCAATCCAAGTGAGCCCAAGGATTTTTCTATAAGTGTGTGTGTGTGTGCGCGCGCGCTGCATTTTTTATGCACATGTAGTTCTTAAAAAGTACACTACAACTGCAAGAAAAATCTGAGATCCCTGAGAATAGAGAGTTTTATGGCTTCAAGTTGACCTTCAGGGCACAAAATTGTATCAGGAACACACCCCACCTAGTTGGAGGGACCTGTGTGGCATCCACAAGTTTTTGTTTGACTACCAAGATATCTCTGTTCTAAAAGATTAGCCTCTCCCAAGGCTAATTTATTTCTCGTTGGAATGTCCTTTATCTTTAAAAAACACCTTACTTGAACTAAGCCTCAGTGGAATTCACCATCAAACGGTGGCTTCAGGATCAATGCAAAAATGAGTATCTAGTATGACTCAAAAAAGGTGAAAGTTAAACTAAAGTACACGGTTGAGGATCAAGCGCTGTTGAACTGTGTTCCCTCTTCAGGAATGTCAATATACTATCCTCAAGTAAGAAAAGCACTGGACAGTATCCTTAGACATCTAGACAAAGAAGTTGGAAGGCCAATGTGCATGACTAGTATTCAGATGTCTAACAAGGAACCGGAAGACATGATCACGTACGTAACAAATTAATCATGCTTATATCTGATTCATTGCAGTACTCCTTATATCTGAAAGAGAGTTGATGCATGATCCTGCATTGTTAAGCATTGTTAGGCTCCACTGTAGTCAACAGGGCTTAGCAGTTCCAGAACTGCGCCTATAGAAATCAAGTTACAATAAAATGTGTATCAGTTTATCATCAAAAATGTTTAAAATCCACAATTGAATTCCTAATGCATGTATCTAATGCGCTGATGAGCTCTATGTCAACTCTCCTTTGATGGTTTTAAACCTGCTTTATTTTCACAGCGGTGAGAGAAAACCGAAAATTGATTTATTTAGAACTTGTATTGCTGCTATCCCAAGGCTAATTCCAGATGGCATGAGCAGAACTGACCTTATTGAACTGCTTGCAAGGTAGAGACTGAACCTTTAATGAGAAAACCCATTTACAGTATTAAAGATGAATTTCAGAAACTGTGGTTAAAATTATCAGTATATTATTTGAATGATTAATATTTTTGCAATAGGGCAGAATAGATTGATTATTTAACCTTTTGGGTGGTCCTCAAAGCTAGTCCTATGCAGAGAAGGCCCATTGAAGTGAATGGACCTGACTGTTATTAAAAGTTACTCAATATTGATCCAGAGTAGATTCTAATGTATAGTTAGCAGGATAAAAACTTAAACACGTTGCAGGATTCCCAAAAAATAGACCAGAGGCAATTGTATTTCATCTAGTAGAGCTTTACTGCTACTGAAGGCAAATGAGCATGACTGTCACAAATCCAATACATTCAGGATTGGCACTGTCCATAAGAAATCCAGTTACAGTAGACTTAACTTAAACTTACAATAACTTTTAAGAAGTCCAAACCTTAACACTAAGCATACTATGTGCAGAACACCACACCAGAAGGAAAAGAAATAGAAAGTGAAACCCAGGCTCCTTCTGGCCTTACTGTACTTTTATAGTCAGCATGACCTTGACAGAAGAGATAAGAGAACCAGTTTAAGCCAGCTGTATTCAACTTCTCTGAAACCCAAACATCATGAACCTTCTGCTTGTTTCTTTCACACAGAGAAGCTTCCAGAAGCTTCCCGACCCCTCTTGAATTAATTAGAATAGGAAAGATCTCTACACATCAGATCAATACTTTCTGCACTAAGAAATGCAAACTAACTTGGGTCCATTGATTTTAGTGGGTTTAGTCTGAGTAGGACTTAGTTGAATACAATCCTTTCCACTCAAGGTCTGCAAGGTGGCTTACAGTCTTAATATAAGATTGTCACCGCTTCCCCTGCCTCCTGTCACGGTATGCAATAGTGACTTAGAGGGAGGCCAGGCAGAGCCCCACCACGCTCCCTACTACTGTTGCCATCTATCTTTCCCATCCTGAACCATGTTTCCGTAATGTGTTAACTCTTCCCTTTAGTTCTAAACAGCAACTTTGGTTCCCCACAGGTTGACAATTCACATGGATGAGGAACTGCGTGCCCTGGCTTTCAATACGTTGCAAGCATTAATGCTGGATTTTCCAGATTGGAGGGAAGATGTTCTGTCAGGATTTGTATATTTTATTGTTCGTGAGGTCACTGATGTTCATCCAACACTTCTGGACAATGCAGTCAAGATGCTAGTGCAGCTAATCAATCAGTGGAAACAAGCAGTCCAAGTGCAAAATAAGAACCAAGAAGCTCAGGTACAACTGTGCTGCACGAAGCTATTGCCAGCATGTATGCCTTAATAAATGCTTCAGTTATTTGGGACTAAGTTGCATTATATTTCACCATTTATCAAAACATCAGTGTCACATGGACTTGTAAAAGGGTAAAAGAGTATTGGGGAATGATTCATAATGAATTGGGGGGGAAAATGTTTAAAAGTACTTTCCCAGAGTCCTTTCTGTTTGGGGTAATTCAGACTGAAATTCCCAGGTGTGAAAAAAGGTTATTTATGTATGCCACTACTGCGGCCCATGTTTCGTTAGCCTAAAAATGGAAAACGAACAAGGTCCCAACCAAAAAAGAATGGCAGCTTAAGTTGACAGAATATGTGCAGAATAAGAGAACAAGAACTTTAAAAGTTTAAAGAAGATTGAAAAGTTTTTATTCAATATATGGGAAATAATTGTGTACAGCTGAAAACGCTGGCAGCATTAAGATAAATTCAACAGTGTAAATAAGTTTTGATGGATGCAATAATGGAATACTGAATGGTATAGTTTTTTGTAAAATATGCAGGGATTTATGATATGTAAAATGAACCATGGAAAGAGAAGGATGGAAGTGATAGATTTCTTAAGGATGTAAATGAATACTTTAAATTGTAAAACAGAAAATTCAATAAAAAATTATATCGGGGGGGGACCCCCACCAGTGTCACAAAGTTATATTTTCTTCAGATAGAAAAATTACTAGAGACTAGTCAGAATGGAAATACTGGTAAAAATAAGAAAAAGAATGGCACAGGTTGTAGACACGGGAATAGCGAAGTAGAAGAAGAAACATGTTACGAAATTTAGGATGAATTTGAGTTGTTTCGGAAACAATTTAATATCTTGCTTATAGAAAGGCTTAAAAGCAGTCTTCCACAATATGGTGCATGCCAAATGTTACTTAACTTTACCATGCTGGCTGATGGGAGTTGTAGGTCTGGAGGGCACCATGTTAGAAAAGTTTGCTGTAAGGGGCACAGAGATTGAATTCCCCATCCTTTTCCTTTATTCCTTAACTGCTTTGGTACTGCTTGTTTCTTTGATCTTGCTGCTTCTGAGTAGGAGGATCATAGCAATAGTGTAATTAGAGGCAATATTTTGCCTGGCTTTCTGTAGTCCTAGTATACACAGAAAATAAAATGGAAAGAGTGAGCATATGCGCTAATAATAATTAATACAGATAAATAAGTCCTGTTGAGTTCAGTAACACCTGTTTTTCCTTTTAGCGTGGTGTAGCCAATGGAACAGCTCCTACCCTTCCCTTGGAAAAGAGTCCTTATTCAAGTGTATTCCACGTGGTAGAAGGATTTGCATTGGTCATTCTCTGTAGCCCAAGATCTGCCACTAGACGATTAGCTGTCAGTTGTCTTAAAGAGATAAGGGCCTTGTTCACAGTCCTAGACATTTCTAAGGTAAGCTAATTGCCATATGTACTGAAATGTCTTATCTTAATATTCATTGACTTTGTCATGCAACATGTATTTGTAATTTTTAGGGTGATGAAGAGTTGGCAATAGATGTAATGGACAGACTGAGTTCATCTATTCTTGAAAGTTTCATACATCTCACTGGTGCTGATCAGGTATGGTGGGGGTTTTTCCCTCAAAAAAGAAACTGTTACTCATGGCTAGTGTTGTTGATGTGGGGAGAATCCATGCTGGAGAGGGAGCAGGGAAGGGAAATCCTGTAGCGCACTTGCTAACTTATGGTTAAGAGAGAGGCAGCATTATGTTCTTTCTTGGCCACAAAGGCACACTTTAAAACAAATTCATGTGTACTAAACTGATTTATTTTTGTTTATATACACAGACTACGTTATTGTACTGTCCCAGTTCAATAGATTTACAAACATTAGCTGACTGGAGCTCCTCTCCTATCAGCCATCAGTTTGATGTTGTCAGTCCATCACATATATGGATATTTGCACATGTAACTCAGGGTCAAGACCCTTGGATTATTAGCCTCTCCAGTTTTATGAAACAGGAATATCTTCCAAAGCACTGCCCTACAGCCGTGAGCTATGCCTGGATGTTTGCTTATACCAGACTCCAACTGTTGTCTCCACAGGTTGACATAAAGTAAGTGCCTTTCTTAATATAACTTTTTCTTTCTCTTCTTCTTACAACAGCTATACCACCCTTCATCCAAAGATCATAGGGTGGTTCACAATATAAAAATGCATGCCATAATAACAAACAAAAACAATACCCCCAGTTTCATTCATGAACATGGAAGTCTTGCATTGACATTAGCTTGCTAACATAGGGTTGCCTTACGTCTGGGATCTCCCGGACCAGTTTTGGTGGGATATGGCAACCCTAACTAATATTAATTTCTTTTGATAAAGCAATATAAAAACAGAGGACATTCTTGAAAGTATGTGGAAAGTTAGAACAAAATATACATGCACTTTTTTAAAGGTTGATTCATTATTGGAGTTTATACAGAATTGGGAAAAAACTATGGTAGAGGATTTCCCCACTGCAGTCCGGAGAACAGTGTGTAAAGATTTTCTTTGAAGGCTTATCTTATGCCAGACTTCGTAATATGTATGCAGGCAAACTATGCACATTCCTAGTTTTGTGGTATCTTTGCTGAATAATAAGATCATATTAACCAGAGACATTCAGTACATTACAAGAGCTCTTTAAAAAATAATAACAACAACAATCCATTTTCTTTCCTTTTCTCTTCTTTTTTTAAACAGCAGCCCTATCAATGCCAAGAAAGTAAATACTGCTATAAGCAGCGACTCCTATATTGGGCTCTGGAGAAATTACCTGATTCTTTGCTGCAGTGCAGCAACTTCTGCATCCTCTTCTGCGTCTGCAGGTTCTGTTAGATGCTCCCCTCCTGAGACGCTGGCGTCTACTCCAGATAGTGGCTACAGCATTGATTCAAAAGTAGGTTCACTCAGTGCTTCTAAGCAACTTGAAAATTTTGGAAGTATCAGAAATGCATAGACAATGTAATCTGTGATTCCCTTATTTTCATATAACAAAAGAAATGGCAAAGTGCAAGGTTGGTTTATTGATCCCACTCTGAAGCCATCCTCAATCATAAATGGCACTCTTTTCCCCCCAAGATTTTGTTGTATTTTGTGTTGATTTTAATTGTAAGCTGCCCTGTATAGAACATAAGCAGCAGAAGGGCAGGATATAAATTTTCCTATAAGTAAATAAAATAGTAAATATAAAAGCTAGAAGAGTTGATGAAAATAATAAGCAGCAGTCTTTTGGAGTCAAATGAAAGGATGTCTGCATTAGATATAAAGTCATTGTTGACTCATCAATGTAGAAAATTGTGAAGGCTAATGGTCTAGTTGGGTTGAAAAATGATTAGAGAAATTTGAGGCCTGTCAAAAGCTGTTAGCAAAAATATTTGAAGCTGACGACTTCTTCTGGACCTCTTTGTAGTCTGCTTGTTGGAAGGTTTAATAACACACCGTTGTGAGAAGCATGGAAATAGCATACATTGGAAATACTAGAGATATCATAAAACCATAATTACTTGTGAAAGTATTCCAAAGATGATACCCAACACTGAAGAAAAAGTAGGTTAACAGCAGCTGGCAAGCCCTGTATTAGCAGTATCCATTTAGATGGGAATTGTGATGTTCTCTTAACCTCTTTCCATCATTGATTGCCTTGTCTTGAACATCAGCTCTTGTTTATTATAATGATATAAACATCATTACAAATTGAATTATGATAAGTAGGTACTGATATCCTCTTTCTGTTTCTAGATAATTGGCGCTCCATCCCCTTCATCCTTGTTTAAGCACATTGTTCCAATGATGCGCTCTGAAAGCATGGAAATTACAGAGTCCCTTGTGCTGGGCCTTGGCAGGACCAGCCCAGGTGCTTTTAGGTAACCATTTTACATTCTTTTCATTTTGGTGCACATTTAGTAGGCCGTTTATAAAGCTCCTAATACCACCTAAAGTAGCACCACACAATATATCACATCACCACACTGTTTTCATTGGTTGTTTCCCAAGGATCTAAAGGCCGAGAAAGGGGAAGGAGGAGGCAGGGCAGAAAAGGAGAGAACTCACGTCTCTAGTAAATGACATGGGCAGGTTAAAGCAAGGCCTTGGTGGAGGGTCTCTGTGTGTCACAGTTTCTCCACCAAGCAGAGGAAAGTGGTAGTTTAAAAGAGCGGCAGGGTTGAAGAAACACTGAGAGGAAAAAAGTGGTTTTAAACAACAGCAGAATTTTTGAGTAAAGCAAAAATAGAGATACACTACAGTGAAAATTGTGGTTTTAAACAATAGCAGAAGCTTGAATAAAGCAGCGTTGGAGAGGCGCTGAGGGTTTTTATATTAAAAAACAGTCTTAACAAGGAAAAATACACATCAGAGCATTTCCCAACTCTCGTTGTACTCAAAACTTGTTTAAAACAGCCCCTTTTCTCCTCTCAGTCTCTTTCCACCTCTACTTTACTCAAACTTCTACCTATTCCATTTCTTAGCTGCCTCGTGGGAGGGAGATAACAGATGCAGAGTCCTCAAATAGTCAATAATAACTTCACATGATGTATTTCACTCCATGTATTATGCATTGTCTTTAACATGAATCCCTCAACTGAGTGTAATAATTCAGAACAGGTATTTTATTAACATGCAAACACTCATATATGTACATCAACTGAATTGAACCTTCTTTAAATGAAAAAGCTGACTGACCAGCTTGATATTAAGATGTTTTAAGATGAATAGAAACATACATCATCACTGACTGTATGTGCAAAGCAGGGCTGCAAAATAGACAATATAAATAGCTTCAAGAATAGGCTTGGGAAAGTGAAAAGTGAGTACAAGCATGAGATGGGAAGGAGTTAATATGGAAGTGGGTGGGGTTGGTGAGCAAATTGAGCAGAGTTGCCCCCTGCTTGCATTTAAAAATAGTACTATAAATTGGGAGACACTGCCAGCACTTTGTGATGGCTGAAAGATTGTATTGGTTAGCATGCAATTTGTCTTCTATATATCCTATTGATTCATGACTCTTCTTGTACAAAAAGTAAGACAGTGTAGGATTTCTGAGTTTTACGATGATGATTGGTTGACTGTTTTGGAGAGCCACTATTTGCATGCTTAGATTGACTTCTGTAAGGTTCTCAAAGTCTGTGAAGTAGATAGTAGATGATAATACCATCAGCATAAGAGGATTCAAGTACTATTGGATGTTAGTCTGTACGTGCATGTTTTTAGAAACTTCTAGCCATTGGGAAAAGCAACGGAATCCCTGGATTTAGAAATCTGCTATATTTTGTCAAACATAGTTGAATATCTAAACTACATTCAGTTCCCCCCTTGCTTGTGTTAGTCATGCACTTCTCATATAAGCTGTACATCTCACTACTTGTCACCACTAGAATTCTAGATCACTGGGCTATTCTCTTCACTGTCTATAGTAGGCAGGCTCTTTCCTAGAACAAAAGACTGGGCGCCTACAATAGGCAACATCTTCCACTTCCTGCATCGATCCAGTCTTTCTTCTGCCTACTCTGAGAACAGGGTCAGGTTTCTGGGTCTGCTTTGGCTAGCAACGCAGAAAAGTATTTAAAATCTTTAAAAATACTTTAATGAAAATTCACAATATAGATATAGATAGATATGTTCCTAAGGTTACCATAAGCGATTTTAAATACATGTATCAAAGCATAAACTGATATCTGAATGTGCCTGCTTGTAATATTTGGAGACATAATTACTGATTTTACAGTATTCTCATGATGATTTGTAATTTTCTTCCAGGGAATTAATAGAAGAGTTGCATCCTATAATTAAAGAAGCACTTGAAAGAAGGCCAGAGGTAATCATAAAATCATAGAATAATAGAATTGGAAGGGACCCCAAGGGTCATTTCGTCCAGCTCCCTGAAATGCAGGAATCTCAGCTCAAGCATCCATGACAGATGGCTATCCAACCTCTGATTAAAAATCTCTAAGGAAGGAGAGTCCACAACCTCCTGGGGAGGACTGTTCCACTATCGAACAGCTCTTACTGTCAGGAAGTTTTTCCGTATGTTTACTCAGAATCTCCTCTCTTTTAACTTGAAGCCATTGGTTCGAGTGTTACCATCCAGAGCAGGAGAAAACAAGCTTGCCTATGAGATTTTACATGGAGTTGTGCATCCATACACAAAGCAGATGTTTGAATGTGGCTTGAGTTTTCTTCATTTGCACAGCAGGGACAAATTGTATGCTTAGGGAAAACTCAAATTTCCTGTTCACTTGAGTGACAGACATTGCTATTCTTATTTTTACTACCTGTCACAGTTGAGACTGTTGTGATGACTGTGTAGTAATATAAAATGTGGGTGCATTTCTGCTGTATGACATTTAAATTATCGTAATCTTGTTCCATAGCTGTGCTTAGGCGCTAGCATAGATGAAATAGACTGATTAAGTCGAGCTTCTAGTCAACTGTGCTGGAGGTTACTACTGTGACAAGTTTCTCTTTTATTATATTACTGCTAGGCTGTACAAGTGACTTTTGAGCTCTGAGAGTTCTGCATCAGGAACTTTGATTGAAAATCTCCCTTTAACACTTTCCAAGAGAGGAGCTATCTGCCAATCTCCCATTCCCACCACCCTTCTGAGTAATACCCCTCCCCACCTTCTCACTATATAGAAGGATCTGGCAACTTCTGTTTCAGTGTATCTGAAGAAGTGTGCATGCACACGAAAGCTCATACCAAGAACTAACTTAGTTGGTCTTTAAGGTGCTACTGGAAGGAATTTTTTTATTTTATCTAAAACAGGTGTTTTGAAGCCTTCTGTCATATTCAGTTGTAATTTAACTGTGCTGCTCTATTTATCTTTCCTGACAGAACATGAAACGGCGCAGGCGTCGAGATATTTTACGTGTACAGCTTGTACGGATATTTGAACTGTTGGCAGATGCTGGTGTCATTAGTCACAGGTAAGCACAAAGTTTCTGAATAGGATTCTGCCAAATGCGACTAGGTTTAGCCGCAGTACTAACATGCTGCAAAGTGAAGCCCAAACCTACCTATGGCATATGGGTGCAGGGAAAGGAGGATACCTTCCTCTCTTTGTGTGTGTGAGTGTGAGCTCAGAGCATAGGTATAGGCATGGGATGTGCAAGTGTAAAAGTTGCATATACCTTCAGTGTACGAAGCAATATATATACATCCCATGTCTATTAGGATCTCATGCAGGTAAGATGAAATCAAGTGAGAGTTGAGCTCCCCCAAGTGGTTGAAGGCAGAAATCACTGTTAAAGTTAAAGAAGCTTTTGTGTTTCATTGCCCTTTAAGATCAGTTTTTATTTCTGCCTTCACCTGGGTGGTTGTATAGTGACTGTGTTATATTAGTCTATCATCTCCTGTGTGTGCCTCAACCCTTCTCATTTTCCCGACATTTTTTCTAGCTCTTTTTTGTTTTGTTTTGTTTTTGAAGCCTATACATTCCCCCTGATCTGGTCGGCTCACTACTCTGGCCAGATGCTCACCCCATTTCCCCCCAGGCCAAGCTATTCAGAAACAGGGCAGAGTGGGAAGCCCACCTTTGGTGATTACCTTCACCAAAAGGAGATGAGCTTTCTATATGTCTTGTACTAAGGCATGCAGAACAGCTCAACGTACTGTGGTCATAGTTGCTTTGCATAGTACTAAAGAATATGCTTGGCAAAAAATGACATCTGAATGGTTTTAGTTGCAGAGGTGCAGCTATAGGATTCAAATGCTTGGTAGCTCAAATATTTCCTACCCAATGCTCTCTGTCTCTTAGAAAACGTTTTCTGAAACTTTGGGAATGTTAACAATTCCAGAAGACTGTGTTTTCATATGTATATCTTGTAATTTTCTTTATAGTGCAAGTGGTGGCCTTGATAATGAAACACATTCCCTCAACAACACTTTATTGGAGTATGTGGATCTAACAAGGCAACTCCTAGAAGCAGAAAATGAAAAGGACTCTGACACACTGAAAGATATCCGATGCCATTTTAGTGCCTTAGTGGCAAATATCATTCAGAATGTTCCAGGTATTCAGAAAAGGTTTCATATTGATTCCATTTTAGTACAATCAAGCCTAAATAAAGGTCATGCTCATAAGTAATTGTGCTTTTATTTCTTCATTTGAGGAGTGTGCTAATGATCAAATTTATCATAAAAATCTTGCTCTTCCAAGTTTACTATATTTTAAAATTATCCATTCCAGTTCAGCTTTCCATTGGTTGCATTCACATGTAGTGGTAAGTTAATAAACCATGGTTTGTGCTGATGCATGAAGCCCAGTCACTTATCTCATTGCTTCACACAAATTAGGAAGATGATACTTTGTATTATAGCCAAACCTGGGATAGTGGCTCGTTTGTCTCTAACAAACCAAGGTTCGTTAGCCAATCTAATAGGGTTGCCATATTTCAAACAATGAAAATCTGGACAGAAATGTTTGTTTGTTGAGCTATTTTTCAAATTGATGAACTTTTTTGGCGACATCGCAAAGAATCCCACTGCTGTTTTTGAGCTGTTTTTATGGGGAAATGGCAAAAAACGCCACTGCCGACAATAGCCCAGATTTTCCCAGATATTTTGCTGATTTCCTCCCGGATACTGCTGCTGATTGCAGTACAGTGATACCTCGGTTTTCGAACGTCTCCATTGACTAATGTTTTGGTTTTCAAACGCCGTAAACCCAGAAATAAATGCTTCTGGTTTCGAACTTGCCTTGGAAGTTGAACTGCTTCTGCTGAGTGTATATGTTATTTTTCTCAATTTTATCCATTAAATTTGCAGCCCGCCCTTTGTGCCTCGGTTTTCAAACATTTCAGAATTCAAACGGTCTTCCAGAATGGATTACGTTTGAAAACCGAGGTACTACTGTATTCTGGATATGTCCAGGAAATCACACATATGGCAACCCTAAATCTAAGCTCAGTGACTCCTTTTTCTAGCTGTAGATACTTTCCTCAGAGGGGATGTTACACATATATCCAAACCACCTGTCCTCTTTCCAACCGTCTCTCTATCTGAGCATTCTCTTAGAAACAACTGCTTTTATTTTGCTGTCTCCACCCCCTTTGGCTTGGTAGCCAATCAGAGAGATGCTCCATCACTCTGGCAGAGTTCTGAGGACCAGGCTCTGATCTAGCTCAGCTGTCCGTCACAAATGCCTTACAGCTGTGTTGGACAATGGGAGTTAGCATTCAAGACCAAAGTTTGCTGCCGATTACTGTTAGATGCAAACAAGACCCTAGAAAAGGCCTAGCTACAATTGCTGCCGCAGAGTTTGCATTCAGTGAAAGTGTAAAGGCAGTAGGCACTCATTTTTCAAGTCAACTCAAAGGCATTTTGTCCCTTGTCTTCATCTATATATTTAACTTCTCCATTCTCTCCTGAGGTTACACATTGTAAAGATATGTTGGTTTATCTATCTCTTGGGTAAGGAATGTTACATTTCTGCATAGAACAGTCTAAGGCACAGCTTTGATTTGATGACAGTAAAGAATAGAAGGCAACCCTGGTTAAGAGAGTTCACCTTTATGTTTGTTCATTTCTTAAAAGACAAGCTAAGTTTTTGTTGTCTATCATTGGCATATTTGGTTTATGTAAAAGGATTTTTGTTTTGTTCATCTGTGTTGCTTTTGTAGTTCACCAGAGAAGAAGTGTCTTTCCACAGCAGAGCCTCCGACACAGCCTCTTTATGTTGTTCAGTCACTGGGCAGGACCTTTCAGCATCATGTTTACTCCTCTGGACAGATATAGTGATAGAAACATGCAAATAAACAGACATCAGTACTGTGCATTAAAGGTAACACTCTTAAGAACATATTTTACCAACATATATTTACTAATAGTGATATTTCATCAGCTGCCATATCGTTAGCTTTGATTTCAAGATTGTGATAACCTGCACTCGCACCTAAAACATTAATGTTCCCATATGTTTGTAGTTGCTGCAACTTGTCCTCAGGCAACAGTTACACTAAATGACAAGGATCTAGAGAATCAGCCTTCTGTGTAAATAGTTTAATGTTCTCAACTTACACAGAAAAAGAATGTTTCACTTTTATTAGTCCTTGGAATAAAATCCAGAGGGTTGTCTACTCAGAATAGACTCGTTGAAATTACTGGACTCAAGTTAGTAATTTCAGTAGGTCTGAGTAGGACTAACATTAGCTACATCTAGGGTTGCCATATTTTAAGAGATTTTTACATCTGGGCACAGAAAATTGATGAGCTTTTTTAGGACAATCGCCCGATAGCCCCACTGCCAAGCCCAACCTGACCATGCCAGAGCCAGAGCCCAGGTGAACAGAGCCAGAGCTGCCTGCACACAATTTTTATTTTTATTTTACCCCAAATCCAGGACATTTGCTTTAAAATGTAAAATTCCCCCTGGATGGGCATGTAGGACCCTCAAAAGAGGACATGTGCAGGAATTCCCAGACACATGGCAACCCTACTACAACCCTAGTTTGTTTTTTAAAGTAAAACAATAACAACCTCTTTTATCCCATTTCTTTAAAGGCTATGTCTGCTGTACTTTGTTGTGGCCCTGTTGCAGATAATGTAGGTCTCTCATCAGACGGCTATTTGTATAAATGGCTGGATAATATTTTGGATTCGCAGGATAAGAAGGTAATGTATAAGCACCAGTGACCTTAAAAAGAGTGGTTTGTAGTCAGATAATCTGTGGCTGAGATTTCAGGAACCTGCAAAATGTATAGTTCCTTCTCTTGCCACACAAAAATTAGTCCGGCAAATTTAAAGATGAGTTAGATCTGCTAAGAGAGTTAAAAAACAATGGAGGGGGGTGTTAGCTATAATTTATTAATGTAAAAGTTAACATCCTTACAATATCAATTCATCTAACCACTGACTTGACATTGGAAAAGGCAAAACGCTTTTGTAAATTAATTCCAGAAAACTTTATTATCAGTCTACTTATTTTTAAAAGCTTTACTGCTGAAAATGGGTAGATAAAATTTCTGTAGTTCTTGTTCAGTTAATGACTTAAAACTGTTGGTTGCAACTCTTGAGTTTTGTATTGTATTGTTTTTAGGTTCACCAGCTTGGCTGTGAGGCAGTTATGTTGCTGTTGGAACTCAACCCCGACCAGAGTAACCTCATGTACTGGGCTGTAGATCGCTGCTATACAGGCTCTAAGCGGGTGGCAGCTGGATGCTTTAAAGCCATAGCCAGTGTATTCCAAAACAGGTATTAGATAAAGTTACAGCACAGGGGGGAATCAGTTAAGATGGATGTTACTATTTTTTAAATGTTAATTTGCTTGTTCATTTTAAGCATCTCAAAGTGGTTTGTGCTTCATTTTCTTTACAGGGATTACCAATGTGACACAGTTACTCTTCTCAATCTTATATTATTTAAAGCGGCTGACTCTTCTAGGGCTATCTACGAAGTTGCTATGCAGCTCTTACAGGTATGTATGAAAGGCTTTTAGAAAATTAAGATCTATAAGTGTTTGAGATTGATTATTTATAATATTCTTGCATAATGTTAACATGGTAACAAATATCAGTATTACGACCCCGACCTAATACAAGATGTCTGATTGGTATTCTATGAATGAACAATGTTTATTGTTTAAAATAATATTCTTCGTGGTTGAATTAATATCCCAAGGCAATTTTTTGTACATCTTATTTTTCTAGATTTTAGAGCCGAAGATGTTTCGCTATGCTCATAAACTTGAGGTTCAAAGAACAGATGGGATATTGAGCCAGCCTTCGCCTTTGCCACATTTGTACTCTGTGTCCTATTATCAACTTTCTGAAGAATTAGCAAGGACATACCCAGAATTAACACTTGCAATATTTTCAGGTATATTAGAACATTTGCCGATGCTAGGATGTTTGTTTTTAGGAAACGTTAAACTTATCTGAATACATTTTACTGTGCTTTCAAGCTCTCTTTTACTTTCTTTATTGTTAAAAGTAGTCTTACTGATTTCTGATAGCATAGCACAGTCCTAATTGTGCATTATTTTAGTGTAGCAAGTCATTGGCCTGCTTTGAAGTGAAACTCATGCCTCAACTTAACAAGCAAGATAAGATTTGAGGATTCTCCCTTTGGTCTCTAATTGGTATTTGGCTTTGAGCAAAGGCAGGAAATGAAGATTCGAAGGAGTGAGTGAGCACCAACAATTTCCCTTATTTCAGTGTTTCCTGCCTTCGATCTGTAAGGAGTATCAAATCCTGACACTTAAGAAGGAAGGCTTTTAAGGGTAACACAAATTATTCCTTTTGCCCATGTGCACAGTCCCTTTGATCATCCTGTTTCATTCAATTTGGGAAACTTATTACTAGCTTATTACTTATAGACTTCTGGTTTAATTGCGGGTCACACAAAGGAGCTGTGTGTATGGTCAAATGCTTTTTTATATCTCTCAGCCTGTTAAGTCAATGTTTGATTGTCTAAAGCACAAGCCCTTGTACTTTCCCACTAGTTTCGCACAGCTGCCTTTTCTCTCTAGAGGCAGGAATTCATACAAATGAGACCGCATCTTTTTTCATATGACCATGACTGTTGATCTAAGCCTCCTACCAGTATGAGTAAAGCACATAATTCTCCTTACTGCTTCAGTTCAGTCTAGCAGTTCACATTTTTCAGCATGGGTTTCTGCAGTTAAGAAAACGAACAAAAATGCGTCTTTTCTCATAACACACAGATTTGTCTGTCTTTTAATTATTGAATATAGAGGTAAGCCAGAGAATTCAAATGGCACACCCCTCTGGAAGACAGGTGATGCTACACTATCTGCTACCGTGGATGAATAATATTGAATTGGTGGATCTGAAACCTTTGCCCACAATTCGGCGACAAGATGAAGATGAAGAGGATTCCTTGAAAGATAGAGAGCTGATGGTGAACAGCAGGCGCTGGCTAAGAGGCGAAGGTTGGGGATCACCACAGGCTTCTGCTTTGGTTTTAAACAACCTCATGTATATGACAGCAAAGGTAAACTAAAGGGTTGGGTCTTAAGTGGATTTTCCATTTTGAGGTGATACAGTTGCTAGTAGGAATGCTAGTACTGGATACTGATCTTCACTGTGTAACTCAAATCACTGATGTTTCACACTTTCAATTGCAAAATTGTTCTAAAAGTTACAGAGGAGTCGCAATAGGCTAAAACTTACTTTGAGAAAGTTCATTAGTATATCATAGTGCTGCTAATTTGCATGGTGAGCTATCTCCCAGTGGTTCAAGCTTAGGGACCCATCCTTCCCCCACCTAAACCACTATATATGATTTATTTCTCCATCCAAGACAGGTTGACTGCTCAGGAGCACATCTAGCTTGTCCAGGCTAAGCTTCAATTTGTTTGCCTTCATCTAGATTCAGAACGTGGATTTAGATAGAAAGAGTGGGGAGATAAGCACAGATATGCTTTTGCATGCACACCCCATTCTTGTGCTACCCTTTTGCTGCTGTCTTCTCAGTGTGCCAAAATATGCCAGAACTTTTTCAGTTGAACCATCATTTCCAGTTTCATTCACATTGGAAAAACTGGTTACCAGCTTTGAAACATGCCAGAAACTATAATTATGGTTTGAATGCTACAGGAAACTATGGTTATCTGAAGATTTCTGGGTTTAATTGTGGTGCACTGAGAAGGAAGGGCAGAAGAAGGTGTGTGCACAGGAAAGGCTCAGGTTTGGAAGCCAGGACAGGGCAAACAATGACATTGTGAGATTTAACACACTTAATACTGATGGTTGTTTGTTAAACAAGCTTCAGAGTCCTAGAAATGTTTGTGGGTTCAAGTTGGTTAAACGAAGCTTATCGTTTCTTTTACTGTTGACTTTGAAACATATCTCATACTAAATTATTTTCTTCAGGTAGATACACAAACACTCATATATGAATGAGATTGTTGAACTTGTTGGAAATGAATGTCTCAACATTGTTTTCTAGTATGGTGATGAAGTGGCATGGTCAGAAATCGAGAACGTCTGGATTACTCTAGCAGACAGTTGGCCAAAGAATTTGAAAATAATTCTGCATTTTTTGATCAGCATTTGTGGAGTGAACAGTGAACCTAGCCTCTTGCCTTACGTAAGTGACACTGAAGCTCTTTGTTATGTCCCTGTTTCACTTAAGAATAACTTCTAAGGGATAATTTTTTGACAGAGAACAGCTGGGTTCAAATCTGTGCTTGACCAAAGCTCACCTTCAGGTACTTTCTCTCTCACACATAGTCCAATCTCCCTCGTATAGTGGTTGTAAAAATAAAGTGGGATAACTCTGTGTAGCCCTTTGGAGGAGGAGGAAAATACTTCCAGAATGTATTTCCTTTATGAGAATGTAATCCATAACCCTTTGAAGTCAATTACAAAATTGACATTGATTGACCCTTCCATGAAATATTGCAGTACAACATCAAAGGCTGAAATAATGTTTGCGTATAACATTTTAAAACTAAGTGTACTAATAATATTCAATCACTTTGATGTAAAGAAGAAATCTTTGATATTGATTATACGTGTGGAGTTTTATTTAGGTTTTTGTTCTTATTTTGTTCTCTTTATATTGAACACATCCTTTAATATTAAAGAGAATGAAAAATATTCAGTTGCTATAAGATATTTTAAGACAAGGAAGATTAACGTTTTGGGGGCTAATGGCCACGTTGACCCATGGGCAACCCTTGGAGTCACATATAAAAGCGGACATGTCAAGTCTTCTACACTATATAAAATCATTGTCTTTCAATCTTAATTTCAGTTTTAAACGTTTTCTTCTTTGAAGTTTAAAGCAGAATTTTCAGGAAGGTCTTAGGTGCAGTCACAGGAGCTTTTTGGCATCACAGAATCACAGCAAGGGATCTCCAGGTGTAGTCAGTAAAAAAGCAAAAATGGGAGGACTGGAGTCCCCCCAAAAACTTTTGGCATCAAAGTGAAGGACCTAGAGGAACAGTCAGTAAAACATGGGGAAAAAGAAATGCAATGAGCATATTTAAGGGATGCTTGGAAGCTCATAAAAACTTTTTGGGGCATCACAGGAGCAGTCTGTAAAAAATAAAGTTAATTGTATGTTTTTTATTTTGAAAAGTGGAATTTGGGGACGACAAAAAATTAGGCATCATAAGAGGGAACCTACTGGGGAAATCAATAACTTTTTTAAAAACCACACCCTTGAATAATTACAATGACATCTTAGGGGGTTTCTGGGGGGCACAAAACCTTTTCAGGGGCAAGATACATCCCCAGGCCATGTGCTAGCCACCCCTGGTTTAAGATCTATGTGTGCTGGTGGGGCAGTATTTATGTAATTTGACTGCCAATATAAAACATAAATGTTATCCTAACTTAATATTTATACACAAGCAATGTCAGACTTCATGTTTAGTGATTTGTTTGAATGGCAGGTGAAGAAAGTCATTGTTTACCTGGGTAGAGATAAAACCATGCAGCTTTTGGAAGAGCTGGTGACTGAGTTGCAGCTTACTGATCCAGTCAGTTCTGGAGTCACTCATATGGATAATCCACCATATTATCGCATCACTTCCAGTTACAAAATCCCTTCTGTCACCTCAGGTGAGGGTATGAATTTAACCAATCATTTGCTGTACTTAAGTGGATATATTTGGGATTGATTGATTGATTAATTGATTGACTTTATATACCACCCTATATCCGCAGGTCTGTTAGGTAAAAAGCCTGGTATAAATTTTTACGTTATTTAAGTATGAAGCTTTATTTTAACCTTATTTTTTTAAAAATCTGAATTGTTAAATACCTGTGTTATGAACAATGGAGGGGAAATACTTGTTTGGGAGGAGTTTGGGTGACATGAGTAGTTTACCTGGTGCTGCCTCCCTCACCATTTCAAAGAACTGGGGAAGGGAGAAGATGAGCTCTAGATGCAGCGCTATTTCAAAATAATGTTTGGAAGCTTTGAAAGATCAACGACAAAAGAGAAGATAAGCATTAGCTCTTCTCTTCGTCCCTAAAAATATGTATTAAAAAATTCAGGAACAGGATCACTGAAAGTATGTATTGCATTTATTTGCAAACCCAGTCACAAACGGTTTCAAAGGTTTGCCATGTTATATTGTGCCCGGGGGTGGAATGGGGTGGGGATTTCAAGAAAAACAAATCCAAAGCACATCTGGGGATGCACATCTAGCTGCATGGCTCCTTGCATCTTTCATTTGCACAGGCTTGAAAAGTAGAGTTCATATGCAGATCAAAACAAAGTAATAGGTCAGGATGTTTAAGTAACTTCCATAATTCATGTACATCTCATAAGTTTTTCATCCTAAATACGCTGTTACTTCAAATTTCAGGAACCACTTCCAGTAGCAATACAATGGTGGCGCCCACTGATGGTAATCCTGACATTAAGCATGCAAAAGATAGCATTGATGAAAAGTAAGTAGTACCTCAAAGAATAACAGTACTGGGAACTGGAATAAAAATAAGCCTTTTTTATTACAAAAAATGTAGCCAGTCAAGGCACAGTTTTTAAAAATGGCTTGTTGCGGGTCCCTTAGTAGAACATGGAGGTTGAAGGGGGATGGTTGTAAATTATGAGACATAATGTTGAATAATTATGTATATTATATATCGACCTTGAACAAAAGATGACAGTGCTACATTTTAAGAAACAAATGTATATCTCTAGTTGACACCATTATTTTTATTCCTTTAGCTATGTACATCTAGATATCTACAGTGGACTAAACAGCAATCTGAACCGCCAACACCACAGGCTAGAATCTCGTTATAGCAGCAGTTCTGGAGGATCATATGAAGAAGAGAAAAGTAAAAATAATAACCTTACAGTCTCCTTAGTAATGCATGTTTTAATTACGTACATGAACAGTGTCAGCTGAAAGAGTTTATGGCAAAAATGGTTGTTTTTGCTGGATCCAGACACCGGATTCCTCTGATATGGGATGACACCTCTGGGGGTGACAGGCAGGGTCTTAAACAGCCTACTGCCACTTATCTGTGGGGAGGGGAGCCTCTCCCCTCCCCAGACCAATCCTGTCTCTGGTTGGAACAGGTTGAGTACAACTTACTCTCTTTTGTAAAAAGGATGCGGGTGGCGCTGTGGTCTAAACCACTGAGCCTCTTGGGCTTGCCGATCAGAAGGTTGGCAGTTCAAATCTGTGTGATGGGCTGTGCTCCCGTTGCTCTGTCCCAGCTTCTGCCAACCTAGCAGTTCGAAAGCACGCCAGTGCAAGTAGCTAAACAGGTACCACTGTGGTGGGAAGGTAAATGGCGTTACCATGCACTCTGGTTTCCATCATGGTGTTCCGTTGTGCCAGAAGTGGTTTAGTCATGCCAGCCACATGACCCAGAAAGCTGTCTGTGGACAAACACCGGCTCCCTTGGCCTGAAAAGCGAGATGAGCGCCACACCCCATGGTTGCCTTTGATCGGACTTAACCATCCAGGGGTCCTTTACCTTTACCTTTATTTTACTCTCTTTTGTGGAAAGCCATTGGAATCATTTTTTAAAAAATTGCCCTGTTGTTGAATGTGTGGATTTTCTTCCTGTGCCATTTTTATATTTCTCTTCTTTGCTTGTGAGCGGGTTCTTTTTTCATCAGTGTCAGGCTTTCATGGTAATAGCTTCCAGAAACACATGGGAACATCCTTCCATGCGATCAGCTCAGAACATATAATAGGTTTGTGTGTGGTGGGGGGAGAGAAACTGTCATGTATGAAGCAACTTTTGGAATGCAGAACAGTATTGGGAATTGTATGGAATGCAATGGTACTGCATGCATATTTGAAAAGAACCTGTTTCTGCTAACATGAATGCATTAAACTGAACTCTAATATTCAACTATAAAATGAATACTTTTGATAGGCGATTCAATGCCACTGTACTCAAACTGGCGGCTGAAAGTGATGGAGCACAATGAAGGGGAGCCTTTACCATTTCCACCTTCAGGGGGCTGTTGGTCACCGCTGGTAGATTATTTGCCTGAAACAACCTCCCCAGGCATGTCTCTTCACAGGTAAGCAATAAAAGTAAATGGAAACAATGCAAGTTCCTTTTAATATTCAGCGTGCATGTCACAATTGCCCCTTCCCGAAGAGATGGGAAGGTCAGCTGTTTGCGCCTTACACAGGAGGAATGGTTAGTATCCGATATTTTAAATTATGTTCTTTGTAGGGGACAAGTTTCAACCCATGCTTCTTGAGTCTCTCTGCCTTTGGGTCACATTGCCAAAGTTGTAGTAGTAGTAGCAGCAGTAGTAATTTATTATTTATACCCTGCCCATCTGGCTGGGTTTCCCCAGCCACTTTGGGCGGCTTCCAACAAATATTAAAGATACAATAAAACATCAAACATTAAAAACTTCCCTAAACAGGGCTGCCTTCAGATGTCTTCTAGAAGCCAGATAGATGTTTATTTCCTTGACATCTGATGGGAGGGCTTTCCACAGGGCGGGCGCCACGACCGAGAAGTTCCATTTTCCAAAGCAGAGGGCCTATTGTCTTGTATTGATCTTGGGGAAATCTCACCCAGGAAGACTCTCAGGTTGCAGGTGGTTCCTCAGCTCCAAATGGCTTTCTGCAATGAGGCCTTTTGCTCTAACTTTTGTTTTCCCAAATGTATGGTGAAAGTAAAAATTCGGGTTGACCTGTCCTTTGACAAAGCTAGGTCTGAATTCTTGTCAATCAACAACTATTAATCATGATAGAGCCTTCATGTTCAGAGTTATTGGTACTTCTGTATACTCATTCCTAGGTCTGTACATCATGAGAGAACCCTTGAATTATTCATCTGAGAGGACTTCCCAAATGCATCTGCCTAACCACTGTTGGAAACAATTCCCTTGTTCTGATTTTGGGTGGATTTTGGGTCTATTTTTGCAGGGCTGCTCTTAGCGTTAAGATGTTAGTGACCACCAACGTTCTGAGTATCCCTCCTGTCTGAAAGAGTAGTAACAATAGTTGTATACTAAACCTTCCTTTACAAGTTTTTGTTTCTGTATTGCCTCGGCACTGAACATGATCAGGAAATTGAATTCAGATTTGCTTCCTAAATAGAAGCAGTTAAGCTGTGGCACGGTCATATTAAGGCATACTTCATATTCAAATGTTGTCTGTATCATCATAACTAATACTTTTAAAGTCAATTTTCCTGTAAGAATCAGATTTGTTTTGACTGGTGGTAGCTTTATATGAAATAGTAATAATGTAACTAGACTACTATCAAAGTTTCATTTAAAAGTATTGCATCTTAAAAAGAAACTGCTTCTTCATTCTGTTCATTTAACCTTACTAATTGTTTTTGCTTGTAGGTGTAACATAGCAGTGATTTTGTTGACTGACTTGATAATTGACCACAGTGTGAAGGTTGACTGGGGAACATACCTGCACCTCTTACTTCATGCAGTTTTTATAGGTAATGACATCTTTATTAAAACCGAGAGACAATGTTAGCTCATCGTTTTGTGCTCTTGCCTTTTAATCACTACAAAAGAGGTGGCTTATCTATGTTAAAGTAAGACACCTCTGGCAATCGGAGGTAAAGCACAAATTTTGAAATGGAGTAGCCAAGGATCACAAGGGGAGAACTCTTGTTTTTATATTGCATAAAAATATTTGTAGTTTGAAAACACATATTTATAACTCCTGCGCATTGTATACATTATAATAATGAATGAGAGATTATATACGTCACTGACTCCCCCCCCCCCATGGTAGACCTCTTGATACGTTTAGTGTAGCAAACTTGCATTTAAATTACAATAGTACAAAAGATCATAAGGGTGATGTCATTGTTGCTGTGGTACATCTAACATTAACTTTATTGCTTACAGGACTTGATCACCACCATCCTGAAGTATACGAACACTGTAAACGCCTCCTATTGCATTTATTGATAGCGATGGGCTCTAACAGTAATGTCCAGTCTGTGGCTTCTGTCCTTCTCAGGAACAGGGAGTTTAATGAACCCCGGGTGCTCACTGTCAAACAAACAGCACATTTGGATTACATATTCACAGGTACATTAAATGAATTAAATATTTCTGAAGAAATATTGCAACATTATATTGTAATGAGGTTAAAGTGTTATACTGCCAATGACACCATACACTTTAGCCATTGAAAATAAAAGCTATTTCCCACCGGTGCATAGCTGGTTGATGAAGGTGCATTATCCGTTAAGAAGGGATAGTACCTCTGGTGGGGGACACATGGTGCTCCTTCTAGGGTTTACCCACCTTTGGTCCACTCCCTGCACTCAGCTTTCACCTATGGCTCCTAGAAGCTGTCAGCATGCGACAGTGGCCACACCCCGGGAAAAGGCTTCGACTGGCCGGCTAAACCAGGTGAAAATAGCCGATGGGTCTCAAACCTTCAGTGAGATAGGGACTTCCTCTTCGTCAGAAGACAGGCTCTGGCACATTGAGCAGATGAGACCAACAGTGGATCCAACGGTCAAGAAGGGGGTTTCTGCACATGCTGTAGAGGGAAGTGAGGAGCAGATGGGTCTTGTCAACTGAGGAAGGTATCCCATCTAGGAGAAGGAAATGAGCCTAGGCAAGCCTTGGGGTTGTATGCCCCTCTGTCTCCTCTTTTCCTCCTGCACAGTGGAGAGAGGATTAATTTTGTTCCTGCAGAATGGATCAGGGTGAGAGCAACGGGCAAAGCATGTATAGGCTGGTACCAAATCGGGGGAGAAGATCTCTCTCCAGACCCCTCCAAGGCTTCATAATATCCCCATCAGTTGGGCGCTCTCTATTACTTTCCAGCAGATGGCAGCACTTTGTCATACAATATAATCACAAAGAGTAGTTGATCTCACGAAAATATTTGGTTTTGTTGTTTCTATTTTTATTAAATTGCGCTTCTAACATCTGTTAGTAACAACTTGTGAAGACGCATTGTTTTGCTCAAAAATTCCCTAACCCATTAAATTAAATCCTGCTAGTGCCAAATTCCTGCTTTTTTAAATACTGTTTTGCTGTTTTTTGTTTCTTTATGTTCATATGACACTGATTTATTGTTTTCTGTTGTATTTTTGTATCACTTTTAGAGATTTTTAAATATTAAGCTGCTAAAAATGCTTTCAATTGAATGAATTAATAAAGTAGATCTTGACTGCCATTTTACTGTATGGGAACTCATTTTTTCTTTCTATAACTAGGTGTGAATGATTTTATACCGGATCACCAGCCCTCCCCAATGACAGACTCAGGGCTCAGTTCAAGTTCTACCTCTTCTAGCATCAGTTTAGGAAATACCAGTGCTGCCATTTCTCATATGCATAGCACCATCCTCAGTGAAGTTGACATTTCAGGAGAGCAAGAGGAGAAAATGAAATCACTTATGGAGTTTATTACTTCAAGGTAACATTTAAAAGTCAGCTGCTGTTACTTATCTGTATGAAAATACAAGCATGCAATGTTTTCAGTCCCATTGTGAATGTAAAGAGAAAAAAGGCAAATAGGCTTGTGCTTTAACATCAGCGCTTTCAGGAGGTACATTATGGTTTAAAGCTCTTGCATTGAGTAGTGATCAGTTTGGCTAACCTATCTTGCTTTGTAGGACACTTATGCTATTAGAAAGCTACTAAGTATATTATATTTATCTTTCATAAGTAAAGCCCTTCATAGTTCTTTTTTTTTTTTTTGGCACCTTACTGGTATGTTTCCCCACCTTGAATTTCTCATACAATCTTAGAATTCTGTTCTTCTCTGAAGTGTTGATAAACACTTCCTAGGACCAAAAAAATAATCCAGGTGGTGTTTAGAAATGTCGCAGTATCATTTCGGGCAAGAAGGCTTTACACGTCTTCAGAATTGCTGTATACTTGTTAACAGCGACTGCATTTTATATTGGAAATTGCTTGTGGGTAAAACGGGAAGCCTTCCATCTTTATGCTGAATGTTCCTAATATTTCTGAGAAATGAGATTTGGGCTTGGTTATTTGTTACTCCTAGGAAACGAGGACCACTTTGGAACCATGAAGATGTTTCAGCAAAGAATCCAAGCATAAAGAGCGCTGAGCAGTTAACTGTATTCCTGAAGCATGTTGTTTCTGCATTTAAACAGTCAAGTTCAGGTATGGTTGAAAAAGCTGAAGTATGGTACAGTATTCAGTAAATTCAGTAAAAGAACATTCCTTAAAAATAAATACCGTACAGCTCCTATATAAGAAAATGTTCATGATATATGTTCAGATAGACATTCGCACCTTGTTTTGTGACTGGGATCCTTTCCGGAGCCCCGGGTGCTAGCTGAAAAGGATGCAGGGCAAAGCTCTGTGTCTGCGCATGCGCGAGTGGCAAACCCGGAAGTAACCCATTTCAGTACTTCTGGGTTTGCTGCGGACGTTTGCTGAAGCAGACGCTAGACAAGGTGGACATTCGCGGAGATATTACTGTATATGTTTAATTTCCCCTAGTATTCAGGGGAATGAAGGCAGAATGGGGAATATTGGGTTTATTGAAGAATATATATCTAGTAAGTACAACCATCTTGTTGCTACTGAGGATGCGTAATCTGTGTTTCTTGCCATCTCCCTCCTGTGCAACTCTGACCCTGGCTTCAAGCTTTGAGAATAAGGTATCACTCACTGTTTGCAAATGTCTACACAGCCTATGGCTGCCCGTAAAGCCTGCTTGTGAACTCAGAATCCTTCCTGAACCTCGGTCCTCACTCCACATTCTTACTACTAACTTTATCTTACAGTTGGATTTCAGTTAGAGCACCATCTCAGCGAAGTTGCTCTGCAAACTGCACTTTCTTGCTCCTCTCGGCATTATGCTGGAAGATCCTTTCAGATTTTCAGAGCACTGAAGCAACCTCTTTCTGCAGCCACACTTTCTGACATTCTATCTAGGCTTGTAGAAACTGTTGGAGATGCAGGAGAAGAAGCTCAGGTATTTGCATTTATTGTTTCTTTTGGATCGGTTTTAAAGAGTACCTTTTTTTCCTTGTTCACTCATTACTTGATGGTGTAAATATGCGATTTACCAGATGTTTGAAACAGGCCTAAGTTTCCTTCAGACAGAGGTGGAAGAAGAATGGAAGAAATTTAAAATTTATCTAAAGGACTACTATAAACTTGATGAATGCTAGAATGTCGAGGTTTTGAGAAAGAAAGGGTTACAGTGATATAAGATTAGATTAAAGAAAAGATTAAGACGACAGAGGTTGGGAAGAAATATTTAGAAGTTGCTAAAAAAACTTGGACATTGGGATGCAGAAAGGGGAGGTATGGGGGAGTCTGAGAAAAGAGGTTTATGGAAAAAATGTTATGAAACTATACGTGTTTGTATGTCTTTTATATGTTTGTTTGTCTTAAAAAACTTTGTAAAACCAATAAAAAATTTTATATAAAAAAAATAAGTTTCCTTCAGACAGAAATACGACTCTGTAAGGTAAAGGCCCAGTTTGCACATCACACTAAACTGTGGTATAGGAAGCTGCACATAAGCAGAAATGAGACTTAGAGCTCACGCTCCTTTGCTCCCCTCTTCTCCTCCTAAACAGATTGAGGGGAGAACTTCAGCAGCTTTTAGTTCTCAGGAGTGAGAGAGTCTAAAGTGTGCTAAAGGAGGATAAAAAGATTGCACAGAAGATGAATGAATTCTTTGTTTCTGTCTTCACAGTGGAAGATAGAAGGCAGATCCCAGCAACTGAACTAACTTTTGCAGGAAGGAAGTCTGAGGAACTGAGGCAGATAGTAGTGAAAAGAGTTGACGTTCTAGAACAGGAGTCAGCAACCTTTTTCAGCTGTAGGCCGGTCCACTTTCCCTCAGACCATGTGGTGGGCTGGACTATATTTTGGAAAAAAATATGAACGAATTCTTATGCGGCCCAGTCATCTTCTCAATCTGACTTGCGGATGGTCTGGGAATCAGTGTGTTTTTACATGAGTAGAATGTGTCCTTTTATTTAAAATGCATCTCTGGGTTATTTGTGGGGCATAGGAATTTTTTCTTTTTTTTTTTTTTCAAAATATAGTCTGGCCCACCACATGGTCTGAGGGACAGTGGACCGGCCCACGGCTGAAAAAGGTTGCTGACCCCTGATCTAGAGCTGGGGTGAGCAGTGAGATGGCCATGTTTGCTGATGATACTACAGTAGTACCTTGGTTCTCAAACTTAATCCGCTGCGGAAGTCTGTTCCAAAACCAAAGCATTGCAAAACCAAGGTGTACTTTCCCATGGAAAGTAATGCAAAATGGATTAATCCGTTCCAGACTTTTAAAAACACCCCCTAAAACAGCAATTTAACATGAATTTTACTATCTAATGAGACCATTGATCCATAAAATGAAAGCAATAAACAATGTACTGCAGTCACACAGTCAATCAATCAGTAGCTGAACTGGGTTCCACACAGCCACAAAAAACAGAACAAAAAAGTTGCAAAAACACAAAATAAATAGCAAAAACAGACAGACCTTAGCATAACACTCAAAACGGAAGTGTGGCATTCAAATCGGAAGCATAACACTCAAAACGGAGCATGTTCGGCTTCTGAAAAAAGTTTGCAAACTGCAACACTTACTTCCGGGTTTGCAGTGTTTGGGTTCCAAGTTGTTTGAGAACCAAGGTGTTTGAGAACCAAGGTACCACTGTATATTGTTCAGGTCCAAAGGTGGGAGAAGGGGCCATCAAACACCACCAACTACCTAGGAGGGGAATACCCAACCCTGAGACCTACAAGGACTCCTTATCTCACTAAATCATGGTTTGGTGTGACATGTGACCCAATGTTCTGCACATCCTAAATGGATGAGAGAATGGCAGATGGATTCACATCTAACTGAAGAACATAAGAAGAACTTGCTGGATCAGGCCAATCTAGTCCAGCCCATCTAGTCCAGCGTCCTGTGGGAAACCAGATACCTGTGGGGAAGCTGCAAGCCAGATTTAAGCCCAAGAGCACTCTCCCCTCTGGGTTCTCAGTATCAAAAAATAAAGTCAGAGGTGCTGTGCAATCTCAGTTTCTAGCAAAGGAAGAAATATACATGGTTGATAAAATATATCATATGCAGGGGGCTTTACTTTCTGTCATCTGTCTCTAGCACTAATTTTCTTTCCCCCCCCCCGCCCCTTTACAGGGTTTTGTCATAGAACTACTTCTCACCTTGGAGTCAGCTGTTGATACACTAGCAGACACCATGAAGCATTATGATCTTCTCGCTGCGCTTTCCCAGTAAGAATTGCTGGTAGTTTACTTTCGTTTGTTTCTGAAATGTTTCTTGCAACATCTTGGCTATGAAATTGCTTTGTAATGGATAGGGAAGGGATGCATGGGCCCTGAAGCTGACTGTCGTAGTTGCAGAGAGAAGTTGAAAAAACCCCAAACGTATCTACTTGCAGACCCCAAAATGAATGGAATTGTTGACCAAAACTGTTGGCTGGGGGACTGTTTAACACAGCTTGCCATACACAATTCCCTTTCCTTTCCACTGGCTAAAGTACTCTGAAGTGTGCAAAAACTGACTGAAGCTGGCATGATTGATACACATAAACCATAAGCTCGTAAATTCAGAATGTAGGATTTACAGTGAAATCCTATGCATATATACTCACAAGTAAGGCCCATTGTTTTTCAAAAGATGTAGGTACATATGCTTAAGTTTGACGCTTTTATCCTTCAGAGTGCATCCAAACACATATATACAACAAAAAACTGATTTCTCTCCCCCCTGGTCTTTTCTGCAGTGGCCCCACATTTTTGGAACTCCTTTCCCCAAGAGCTTTGTAAAGCTTTTCTTCAGTTGTTTTTAGACAGGCCCTGAAGACTTGCTTTAATTCTTTCAAGCCTTTTCGTAATTGGCTTGTGGTGTATATTGCATAATTTGGTTTTGATTATATACCGTATTCAGTTTAGTGTTTTTTAAAATATCTGTCCAGATGCTTTAGTTGAGATTCCAGCATTGCAAGGAATCTCAACTAAAGCATCCGGACCAGATGACCCTGAGGGTCTCTTCCATCTCTGCAATTCTATGATTCTATAAGGCACCTCATGAGGATTTTATCTGAAAAGATGGGATATAAATATTTTAAAGAAAAATGGAATTTTGCCAAGCCACCTGAAAAACAATTCTAGAAGGTCAAAGACGCTCCAGAGGAGGCTGTGATAGAATACAGTGAGCTAGAATGGGAGGTGGGTGTCATACACAATCCCCATAAACATTCATAGGTTTCTTCTGTTTGTGCATGAGGATTTTGGAGCTAACTCTCTGAATAGAGAAGTGTCTAGATTACCAGTGTTTCATGGTGATCTGAAGAAATCAGCATTTTTCTTTCCTGTGCTGAAGCTCTAGTTAGACCTGCTGGTGTTTAAAATGTTGGGAGTAAAGTTTTGTTGTTCTGTTCAAGACAAGAAACATGCAGTTTATTCTAGTATCATCAAGCAAGCAAAAGAACCGGATTGTACAAGGTTGCTCATCCAGTATCTGAAATTAAAGGATGTTAACCTCCCTTTTTTTAGTGCTATGTGAGTGTGGAATGTGACTCTTAACGTGCCATATTCTCTTTTCATTTCAGCGCTTCATATTACGATCCACTATTGGGAAACAAATACGCAGCAAACAGGAAAAGCACTGGTCAGATAAACCTAAGCACAGGTCCCATTAGCAGTGGCAACTTTTTAGGCTATTATAGTAACATGAGAAGCAACTCTTTGAGACTGAGTTTAATAGTTGACCGGAAGAGCGATCGTCGCAGGAGCAACACACTGGATATAATGGATGGAAGGATAAATCATCCCAACAGTTTAGCAAGGACTAGAAGCCTTTCCTCCCTGAGAGAGGGAGGAATGCACGATGTGCAGCCCACTACTGATCCGATGAACCTGATGGCTACCATATTTTGGATTGCCGCGTCTTTGCTAGAATCAGATTATGAATATGAATACCTCCTGGCTCTCAGGCTGCTCAACAAACTTCTTGTTCACTTGCCTCTGGATAAATCTGAGAGTAGAGAAAAGATTGAGAAGATGCAGAGTAAATTAAAATGGAATAACTTTCCAGGCCTTCAGCAGCTGTTCCTGAAAGGTTTTACCTCTGTTTCTACGCAGGAAATGACTGTTCACTTGCTCAGCAAACTTATCACAGTCTCCAAACATACGTTGGTGGATCCCTCCCAGTTAGCAGGTACACTTTTAAAATGTAAATGTATGGAGCCACGCTGTACCGAACTGTGAAGCTAATTAATTGTGAGTTATAATTGAGGAACTGTGTAAAACTGACTTGAAAAACGAATGGTGCACTATAAAAGAAGAGTTCATAACAGTGTAGAGGAAAAAGATACCAGAACTAGATTAAGACTATATTCCCTTGTCACTCCACTCACTGACCTCCATCTCCCTGACTGTTTCCTTCCCCAAGACTGCAATGTGTCCTTTCTTCTTCAGATCACAGTATCTCACCCCACGAGGGGCAGAATATCTCCTCTCCCCTCCCAAAATACGCTCTCTCCCACCCACAGTTTCTTACCAAAAGGCAGCAATATCTCTCCTCCTCTCCCCAGTTTCTTTCCTCTCACTTTCTCCTTCTTCCATCCTGCTCCTCCTTAGGTGACCCATTTGGACACTGAGGTCGATTCCTGCAAGGGTCAGTCTGTGTACTTCTTACTTCCCTTAGCAGCTCAGACAATCACCAGGACAACAGTCCCCTGCCCACCTCCAGCTTTAAAGGCAGTATGCTTCTGAAGAGCATTTGCTGGGCCCCGCAGGACATGAGAGTGCTGTTGCCCTCAGGTCCTGCTTGCCCACTTCCTATAAGCATCAGGGCAGCCACAGTAAGAACAGGATGCTGGACTAAATGGGCCACTGGCATGATCCAGCAGGCTTGTCTTAGTTTTTTGTAAAAGACAAATATTACACAGAGAGACGTTGTAATAATGGCATGATATAGTAAGATTTCTCAGAGAATTAAGTTTCATACTTAGTGGTTTTAGATAGCTTTTCCAGGTCAGAATTCTTGGAGAAAGTGGTCAGAAAACACTGGGAATGCTTTTGTACAGATAAATTATGCTTCATATTTTTCCGTGCAGGATTTCCTCTTAACATCTTGTGTTTATTGCCTCATCTAATCCAACATTTTGATAACCCAACTCAGTTCTGTAAAGAAACAGCCGACAGAATAGCCAAGGTATGTAGCAGACTGACACCATTCAGAAAATTACTTTTGGCTTCCATAGTGAAGGCAGAGATGGAAATGTGATTAAACATCTGCTTTTACTAATGAGCTATTTGTTCTCCCAATATGTTGGCAAGGCAGGGAGGGGTGAGGCAGTAATAGTCTGCCTGAATGAATGATAGAACACTTGGGAAACCACATTAAATGAGGTGCCAAAGTGTAATTAAATTTCTTCCCAAAGGGCATATTTATTCTTAAAATAGTCAAAGGGGGGAGAAGTGTTTCCTTAATGTTTGTTAGTCAAACTTTATGCAAATATCACAGAACCAAGAACAATTCCGAAGTTTATCTAGGGAAGCTGAGTTACTTCAAACTGACTATTGCAGTTTAATCTTAAAATTTTAGAGACGCATAATGGTGATAATATGTTATGCAACAATTCAACAATGGTAGTTCAGACTACTTTGTATAATAAAAGTAGGCCTGATTGTTATGTTAATGTGGCCATGTGGTGGAGCACTTTTTTATTGAGGGTGTGGCGGACTGAGTGGGTTAGAAATCACACCATCAGATATTGGAAATAATGTGCAAGAAGAAGAAGAAGAAGAAGAGTTTGGATTTGATATCCCGCCTTTCACTCCCCTTCAGGAGTCTCAAAGCGGCTAACATTCTCCTTTCCCTTCCTCCCCCACAACAAACACTCTGTGAGGTGAGTGGGGCTGAGAGACTTCACAGAAGTGTGACTGGCCCAAGGTCACCCAGCAGCTGCATGTGGAGGAGCGGAGACTCGAATCCGGTTCCCCAGATTACGAGACTACCGCTCTTAACCACTACACCACACAAGACAAACATTGTAGAGGATGCACTAGATAAATAGCTGAATGATTTGATGGTTGATGCTACAGCGCAAACTCTTGTTTGATGACCGATATATTTCTGGTACAATCCACTTCATTGGATATAAACCTAGAAATAGCCTTTATGATTTGGTTTTCTAACAGTATTGCTGCATATCAGCAGTCTTACAGATTTTCATAGTAACGTCCTCAGTTTTATTGACCATAAGCTTCTTATAAGGCCTCGCCTTTTGTAAATTCAAAAACTATACTTAAAAGATGTTCACATAACAAATATTTTTGCTTTTTGTGTTTCATAGGTTTGTGCAGAGGAGAAGTCGCCAACTCTTGCTAATTTGGCTCATATGATGAGTTTATATAGTACACACAGTTATTCCAGAGACTGTTCTAACTGGATTAATGTAGTGTGTAGATATTTGCATGACTCCTTCTCAGAAACTACTTTTAATCTTATAACATACCTTGCGGAGGTAATGAAATAATATATCATTTTACATGATTTAAAGTGTCTCTCTCAATTGTGCTATACCAGGGGTGGCCAATTCCCAAGAGACTGTGATCTACTCACAGAGTTAAAAACTACCAGTGATCTACCCGCTTTTTCTGGGTTCAGGTTAAAGTTGTTGAGTTTTTTCAGGGAGGAGGTAAAATGTGGAGCTTTTTTTTAGGGGAGCCACAGTTGTTCAGCTTCTTTCGGGGGAGCCAATGATCTACCAGTGACCTACCGGTAGATCACAATTTACCTGTTGGACATGCCTGTGCTATACTATTTCCCACTTAAATAAAGCTGAGCATTTTGTCCTTTCATAGATAAATGTCAAATAGGTTTGGAGTAAGGGATTTTCTTCCTGTGTAAGAGACTGATCTACTCCAATGTGGTTCATGTTATTGACTTGGCAATGTAATGAAACAGCTTATCTCCCTTCCGGTTTCATGATTTGGAAAGAGACAGGGACCCTGCTATCCACAGAAAGTCCAGAATGACTGTTCCTTCATCCTTACCTGTGTCACTTTATTTATTTTATATTTGTAACATTTATATGCCACCTTTTCCTCCAAGGAGCTCAAGATAGAGCTCCTCACAATAACCTTGTGAGGTAGTTTAGGCTGAGAGTGAGTGACTAGCTCAAGGTTACCCAGTGAGCTTCATGGCTGATTGGGACTTTGAACCCTAATCTCCCTGGTCACAGTCCAATACTCTTAGCTAGTTGTAACTGTGGATGGGTTGGTGTTGCTGTGCTCTCTACCGGACAATCATCTGGCTGAGTCTGCAGCCAGCATACTGAGAGGGAGAGTAGAAGAGATGCAGTGGCAGCAAATTTAAGGTGATACAAATGCTAGTCCACTGCTCCTGCCACTGGATTCGCATGGGTCTCCCCTACAGAAGCACGTGTGCTTCAGATCTCAAGCAGACAGGTTTCCCGGTGGGTAAATTCTGTGGGTTTCCCTTTTAAGGTGGTAGGTTGGAACTGCTTAAAAAAAAATATTGGACTTGGAAAATACAGTTTAGTTCAATAGTTTTCTGTTTCCAGTATCAGAATTCTTTTACATTGAAAAAAATGTCACATAAGCAAAACTACTAATTTAAAGCAAATTTCTGCTATTTTGAAGACAACAGATTAAATCAACTTTTATACATTTGTTTTTAGCTGCTAGAGAAAGGTCTATCCAGCATGCAGCAGTCTTTACTGCAAATCATTTACAGCCTTTTGAGTCACATTGACCTGTCTGCAGCACCAGTGAAGCAGTTCAATTTGGAAATTATAAAAGTCATTGGTAAATATGTTCAGGTGAGTATTTTGAAGTACCTAATCTGAAAATGTGTATAACTATATATTTTCACCGATATTTTGCGCTTACTCAGACCAAAGATGCTAGATAGAATTTTCTAGTGAACAATGGGGGGCCCAGTTCTATTTTATCAATGCCTGTTTTTTATTCATTTTATTTATTCCCATAAAGCATCTCTGTAGTAATATTCTATGTATATTCTAAATTATCTGATAATATTTGGGACACTACAGATAACATGTGCACAGATATAATCTGTACAATTTTTCAGCTGTGAGAGATGTGCAAATAGGCTTCCCAAACACAACTCTGGAAAAGGAATACTGTATGCATAAATCCACATTCTGCATAATATTTTTTCAATCTCACTAGGTCATTGAAGAGACACTGAAGTTAAAAGCATGCTTGAATTATTTCCTGTGTTGCCATTTCTCATATAGATAAAGCTACTGAAGTTGTTGTGATGAAATCTGAGTGCATTGCTTTATTAGATAGCACACACATCAAATTGTGCCCCAGTAACTTATTCATTGTTTTACATTTAGAAGCATAGCTTTCAAGATTTCATTGAAAATACAATCCCTGGGAGTTATTTAGGCTTTTTGCAGAAGTGTTGTTGTTGTTGTTGTTAAGAATGCCTGGAGCATACAATTATTTCATAATACATTTTACCAATTTTATCCTGTACCTTTGAACTACAGCACAACAAATGCCTTAATCCTAATTAACCAGGAAAAATGGTTAGTGTCTATCTCCGTGCATTTTTGGCCATTGATAGATAAGCACTTAAGTTATTGTATTCTTGTCAGGAAACATTAAGCAAAGTAGATGATCAGTGTAGTTGGAGATCTTATAGCCTGCCATCTGTTCCTTTCACCTCTAACCTTTCTTATGGAAGATTAAGGGACCTTTTGCTTCATTGGCTATATTTTTAATCAATACTTCAGCTAGATAAAAGGCTGGTAATCTGCATATTGTTGATATTAAAGGCTAAGTTGATTAAGTGAAGTAAGAAAAATGTGGGTGCCAGCTGTTCTTGGTAAGAAGAAAAATATAAATATATAAATTTATGGGCAGTGATTTAAAGAATACTGAACAATGTTTTGATATATGAATATCAAGCTACTCAGTTCTGAATTTACAGCTCTGAAAGAGAGTGTCCTACTTCAGTCAATCATATCTGAGCTTAATAAGACAAACTATGAATGAATCTTTTGTCCATTTGTACAGCCTGTTCACTGCCCAATTTGTGTAAGCTGCAATTAAACCAGAAGGGTCATTGTTTTAGTATCCTGGCTTGTGTCAAAGTTAGTAACAGTATTTCTCCATTTCTTCTGAATTGGAAAACTATGGTTAATTAGACACTTCCTGGTTTAATCATGGCTTAATCAAAGGGGTTCCACCTATTAGCAGAAGGCTTGTTGATATCAGTTTATTAAGCCCATACATAATAATCAGAATCTGCACAGTATGTGATGGGCATTTGTGTGTGTGTTCTTGTTGGTTGTGATAAGGCATGCTGTGATAAAAGGTTCTAGTTTTTAATACTTTTTGTCAACCTCAAGTTGAAGTCTTTACAATTGTAGGATTCAAAAATACTGCAACAACTTAAAAGCAAGCCCCGTTGTTTTTCTTTTATTTTCTCTTTCTCTCACTACATGATTTCTGCTTTTTCCTTTCCTTTTACTGACCTCTCAATCAGATGAATCCACTGTTTAGAGGCTTGTCACAATGAAATTAAGGAGAATGTACTTAGCCTAGAGTCTTCCTGTTGTGCTCTCTTGTCTTGATTGCTCCTAGAAAAGTTGAAGTCTGACCCCATGTGAACTAGTATACTCATTTCTAAATCACACCAAGACAACTGAAGCGGCCATTCTAGCAAAATAAAAGCCACTTATTCCATCTGTCATGTTGTGAGCATACCGTTACATTAACAAATCGGATGATTTAAAAATGACTATAGAAGCTTCTTGGATTCTAACATAGCATACGAAGTGCTATACATTATAGCATACACAGTGGATATTCTCCAACATTTACAGTAGTAGATGGCAAACTACCGTATCTTAAGGTTCCCAGTCATATACTTAATATGAGGTAAGGTCTACTGACCTGTTTCATAAATTGAATATTTTAACTTCATTTCTCTAGAAGTATATTAATGTATTTTTCCTCAATCTTTTAATGACTAATGCAGATCATGTTCACATTTAAAGGTGAGGTTAGTCAATTTCTTATAATTCTGTTTTTACTGACATTAACTGCAGTATGTATGCTCTTTTTCTTCCCCTGTTAGAGTCCATACTGGAAGGAAGCCCTTAATATTTTGAAACTGGTGGTATCTCGATCGGCAAGTCTTGTGGTACCTAATGATATTCCAAAGTCTTACGGTGGCGACATAAGCTCTCCTGAAATCTCATTTACTAAAATATTTAACAATGTCTCCAAAGAACTACCAGGGAAAACGTTAGATTTTCATTTTGACATTTCAGAGGTAAGGGCATATTGGATATAACATCTCTGTGCTTAGAATTTTGTCTTGGGCTGTATTTTGTAAAAACCAAACAAATACGGTGAGCTGGTTCACAGTAATGCTAAGCCAAGCCATTACTTATTTTTGGAATGAGTTTTCTGTTTTCCGCACTGCAGTCATCCTCCCAGCTTGCTTCATTGCCCACCATTCCTCAGTAAACCATGGTGCAGTGCGGACCCCCCTGCAACGTCACAGAGGAACCTCAGATGTGATAATGCCAACAGTCCTCATCTCCCCACAAGATGCCCCTTGCCCTGCCTTGCAATACACAATGAAAGTGAGAATTGTAAGGCAGATGTGCTCAGCTCAGCTGAAGAATTTAAGGTGCACATTTATATATTTCTTCACTTTATAGACACCAATTATTGGGAACAAGTATGGCGATCAGCACAGTGCAGCTGGCAGAAATGGAAAGCCTAAAGTCATTGCTGTTACAAGGAGCACTTCTTCAACTTCCTCAGGATCAAATTCTAATGGCTTGGTACCTGTCAGCTGGAAGAGGCCACAGTTGTCCCAGGTGAGTTACCCGGAAGTAACATCACATTCCCTAGGTCTTCAAAATATTGCAGGGAGGGGGGTGTTGTAGCATTTTCTCTAACAATGGTAATATGCACTATTAACAACAAATACGACTTCAACATTTGGGAATATCAGCTAATTGAATATGATAGCACAGGTGCCCCCCCCCAACAATCACCTTGTGCATGACTGTGTAGACATGTGGCACTGGGAAATAAATAAATAGATTCAAACCAGGAAATGGCGGGAGAGAGCAGGAGAGTCCTCATGGCTTGCAAGGAGACCCTCCCTGGAGCCCACAGAGGACTGCGGTGAGGGCAGAGGAAGCCCTAAAGAGTTCAGAGGCACAGCAGGGCTTTGTTTAGGCTGCTCAGCCTCCCTGCCTAGCAGTTGACGCACACAAAAGCGCAGCAGTAGCAGCTTTTCTGTGTGGCCTCCAGTCTCCAGCCCAGTCCCAGAGCTTCAAGTCTAGCCGAAGAGAGAGTTGTAGGGAGAGAGAGCAGGAGAGAAAGGAAAAAAAAAACGGGCATTTAGAGGCTTTTTTAGAATGTGCTCCTCACACAAAATTCACTTATGCACGCAGGGGTCCAAAACGTAACCCCCGCATAAGTGGGGTGGGGGCACGCCTGCATAATCAAAACCCTTTTGTCTCCAATAAGTGACATGGTTTCCATTTTTTCCAGCGGAGAACCAGGGAGAAGCTAATGAATGTACTTTCTCTGTGTGGTCCAGAATCGGGTCTTCCCAAAAATCCATCTGTAAGTAATTGTAGATTCCAGAAGCTGAGGTTTGACATATTATAGTGACTAATGTGATTTCAAGTCGCTTTGACTCACTCCTAATTTTTCAGGGGTGCATCATTAAGAAAGAAAACTCCTCTGTATTCTGTTACATTATATTATGGATGTCCTTCTAGGTTGTCTTTTCTTCTAATGAAGACTTGGAAGTTGGGGACCAACAAACTAGTCTTATTTCAGCAACCGAAGAAGTAATTCAGGAAGAGGAAGTGGCTGTAGAAGATAATACCAGTGAACAGCAGTTTGGAGTTTTTAAAGACTTTGACTTTCTAGATGTTGAACTGGAAGATGCAGAGGTAAGTCCATACAGCAGTAGTTCCACTTTGAGACTTTTCCACAAGGCTATCCTTCAAGCAAAGAAAGGTTTGGGGACCTTATTCGTTCCATTTTGATGTACTGTATTTAATCAAAGCCTTTGATAAATCTAGCAAATGCCATAGTTTAGCAAAATTGAGATATCTTTCTTGGAAGAGCAGGTTGTCCAAGATTTCGTGCTCTTTGACATACCAAGAAAAGTTATTTTCACAGTATCTGCACACTTTAAATTTGTCTGGAAGGAAAATGAACTGGTATTTATCTTGGATCAGTTCTGCTGGTATGGGACTATCAATAGGCTTTATTGTAGGAATATTTTGAGGGGTTGTCGATTCCATACCAGATATTGCATTGGGAAACATAATATCAATATTTGGTGGTTAGTGACAGTCCTAAAACTACAGAACACATTGCCCAGTGTAACTACACAGAGCATGAAGTATAGCCTTTAGTACCATCAACGCCTGAGCAAAAGTTATCCCATTCAACATTTTAAATGAAATGCTATTCTCATGGTATGCTGTAATACTATCTTGGCAAAATGTTTATGTTGGAATTGCTTTGACCTTTATCCATTCACACTGTATCTGGTTTCATGGTGCATTTGTCATCTTTATCTGCATTTTTTCTGTTTTGAAGTAGTAAAACTTAACTGTTCCAGTATGCAAGATAACATTGCAGTGCATGGAAATCATATTTAGGGACCAATGCAATGCTATACTGTAAGCCACATTTTTTTCTAAAGGTTTCAAAAGTACAGGCAGAAAAAAGAGATAGCAGAATATCTTTTTTATAATTGGACTTGCTATACATAATATTTTTGACATGAGCTGGTTTCAAATAATAATGCACATTATGGAAGATTAAGGGCAGAGTTGTGTATATTCAGCAATTAGAATAACCAGTAGTTCCTTTTTCAAGGAAGGCAGAATCATGTCTCTATATTTTTAAAAAAGCAAAAGTGTATATATTTCTTTATTTGTATAATTCTGCTCCTAACAGAGATGAGGTTGCTATTATCTGGTGTTCATTAGCTATTTCTGCATTTTATAGTGTGATCATGGAATACATATAGCCCTGGTAAAGGGCTGATCCCCACACAGAAGGTTTAAATTACAGGTATAGCCTGTAAGCAATTTTTATTCTAAAATTGTAACGTAAGGATGCTGCAGGACCCAGACTTTGCTTAAAAGTAGATGTGTATGAACCCTCTTCAATTACATTTTTAGCCAAAGAAGTTATGGAGTTCCTTCACAATTCAGAACTTCATAAACACTCCAGTTTTCATTTAGAACTCCTCGTGAAAATAGGTTTACCTGTTTGCAGGTAGTTCCACATCTGTGAAGAGGTTGCAGGCATAAAGCCATAGTGATACTGAAGGCAGTGAAGGAGCTCTCACTCATGCATTCATCAAAGTTCTAGTGAATTTGAAGGGTCCCAAGATCAGAGAGAACATGGGAAATCGCCTTCACATAAGTGTCCCAAAGCTTTGTTACTAGATGAAATTCTCACTAGCATTATTGACTCTTAAAGGAAATTTTCGCTTATTTTTCTCACTTTTAAACAAGCCACATGCAAGTGGAAGGTGTTGCAGATATATACACATGCATGCATAAGGGGTAGGAGAGGGAGAAAGAATAATTGGATATATTTATTTTTAGACTCATTTGCTATGGAAGATATTTGCATTATCTTTTATATAAGTACCTCCAAGTTCAGTTGGCTTAGACACATCGTAGCAGTTGAGTGTAAGAGGACTTATCTCATTAATAGAGCTAGGAGTTCTCAAACTGTGGGAAGGGTACAACTTGTGTGTCAGAAACACTGAGGAGCAAACATGGAGGCTTTCCAGTTGAACCATCCATGATTGAGCAGTTGACCTGTTTTGTGTGTAGGGCACATTCCAGCCTTTCCTGTTAATAGTGAATTTAACAATAAGTTGACTGGTCTCATTTCTAGGACCTCCAAACATCAGGAGCCTCACAGTAATGGAAAGGGTGGGGGCTCAGACTCCTTAATACATAAATATTTATAATAATAATGCTACAGGACAGGACGATTTATTGCTGGTGGACCACAGCTTTTGATGAAATACTGTATTTTTCTGTGTATAAGACGATATTTTTTAAAATTGGGGGTCGTCTTATACACGGAATGTTGCAATTAAATATATAAATAAATACATGCCGCCATCCATATTCTTTCCCCCCAGCCTCATGACAAACCTTGGTCTGGTACTCCCCCCCCCCATCAGCCCCCACTCCAGATACTGTCCCTTCCACCTGGTTCCCTCAGCCATCCCCTGGCTACCCAGACCCCTCATTCCCCAAGCGCACTCACTCAGCCAGCTCTGGCAGTCGCAGCTCCTCGATCAGCGTTCGCATCTGCCGGCGCTCGTGGAGTAAATACGGTACATACCGTAAATACTGTGACAAAAGTGCAACACACAGGCGGGAAAGCTGGAGCTGCAGCTACAGTGGAGTTACACTGAGCTGACAGGAGCAGCCGCCATTACACAGCTTGCCTCACAGTTTTTTGTTTAAATATATGGTACTAAATATACCGGTGTTTTGAATAGTTAATAAAATATCAAAGTTGTTCTGTTTGGTGTTTAAAAAATTTATTTCTTAATTTTGGGTTCAAAAAATAGGGGTCATCTTATACATGGGGGCATCTTCTACACAGAAAAATACGGTACATTTCTTAGCTGGGCTAGGGGAACTTGTGGCCCTCCCATCTCCCAGCGGCCTCAGTCAGCATGGCCCAGGGGTCAGGGATCATGGTTTGTAATCCAGCAACCTTTGAAGAGTCAGAGGTCAGCCACCTTTGACATAGGGGTAGCATTCAAAGAGGCCCATAAGCAAGCTGCTATTAAAACACATTCCCATTCCTAGCAAGGAATTAAAAAGTTCTTTACTTCAGGATTGAAGAAAACATTCATGTTTTGAGGACATGAATAATCATAACACTATCTAAAAACATTTATGCTTTCCTGCACTGTGAGTAAAATTTATGCATTCTATAGTTTGTCCTGTAAATGTAGATAAAGTCAATTTAAAATCTCATCTGTGTTACCCTCAAACAATTTGCTAAATTTGTTTTAATATATGTTACACCGAGAAAATGTACCATAGCCATCTTGTTTTCAGTGTTTGTCTCATAATGTTTTTTTTAGCTGATTTTACTGCAATGTGGAGAAAATGAAATGTTAGGGTTTTTTGGCAAAAGCTTTTCCAGAGCTTGAATCAGTCTTCTACTGTTGGCAAGCATACAGTTTAGAAAATGCCCCCATTATAAAGTATCTTTAAGTGTTTGTCCTCGTTCTAATTATGTGTGTTTTTCTTTTTGCGAACCAGGAGCTGCAGGTAAGTTGCAGCCTGGTGCAGTGGCTTGTTTCATCTCTTGTCATCTGTGATGTATTTGTCTGTCTGTGCTTGGTAGTCAGATACCTTGTATTACTAAGGATATATGGCTACAGAAAATAATACACCGAGCTATTGCCATCCAGACACAAGGTATCTGCAAGGGAACATTAAGGAAATTGTTTTTGCCATGTATTAAAACACTTTGAATACAAACAACATTAATTGAATTTATATATCCAATTAACTTGAAGGGCTGATTGAAACTCTGCTCCCAATTAATTCAGTATTTGTGTGGCTTTGTTTTGCTGTGTTCATTTCAGTATTATGTGTATTTTGAGAGCTTTAGAATAAACATTGCCTTTATTACAGGGCGAAAGTATGGACAACTTCAACTGGGGAGTCCGCAGGCGTTCCCTGGATAGTATTGACAAGGGAGACACACCATCACTCCAAGAATATCAGTATTCTGGTAGTACCCCAAGTTTGAACTTGACCAATCAGGAAGATACTGATGAATCTTCAGAGGAAGAAGCCCTGACTGCAAGTCAGATATTATCACGATCACAGATGGTAAAACATTTATTCTCAGATAATAATCGGGTTTCTCCTTGTTTTAACCTTCAAATGGTACTATCAAGTGTGTAAATTATTCAGAGTTTTGACTTGGTCTCTATTTTGCAGAAGGCATGGAGAAGTGTGTTTTAAGTACAGCAGTATATATTTATTTAAAACATTTCTGTACTGCCTTCTATAAAAATCTCAAGTTAGCGTTACAGTGGCTAACTTGGCTGCAGCTTCCAGTTGGCTGCAGGAGCTTCCTGCACTCAAATCGGAAGCCGCGTCGGACGTTCGGCTTCCAAAAAACCTTCGCGAGCCGGAACACTCACTTCTGGGTTTGCGGTGTCCGGGAGCCAATTTGTTCAGGAGCCAAGCCGTTCGACAACCAAGGTACCACTGTACAGAGTTAACAAGAACGCACAACAATTAACACAGATGTACAAAACAGGAGCAACCAACCCGAGGCAAATTGAAACCAGCCTGTATTAAAAGCTAGATGTGGCCTACACAGATGTAATTGGCAGGTGCCTAAATTTAATACCAGTGTCAATTAGAAGCAGCTCCCCTGGTTTGGTCCTGTGGCACTTCCACCAGAGAGACTGCGAAGCACATCGACCACATCAACTTCCCTCCTGTCTTGCCCCTTTCCCAGTAATGGGCAGCAGCACTCCTATTGGGAAGCAAGCACTGCCGCTCGGATCAAGCTGCTTCTGGCTTTGCCTTAATTCAGAGAGACGATTCCATAAAGAGGGCACCCAAAAGACCCTGGTTTCCACCAGGCTGTCCAGGACGGCTTGATCAGCTGACCCCAGTGACTGGATAAGTTGGTATGCAGCATCTGGCTCTCCTCCTAGTTGCCTGAATGACAGCTAACGGGAGTGATCCACTGAATGCTGCTCTGGCATAACTTGCTCACCCCTTGCCAACTGAGATATGTCAGGCTACAACAACATGGCTCTTGTAAAAGACTTTCGGCTAAATATTCTGTGGTTCCTGCTCATTTTAATACCTGCCCAATTCTCACTAGTGGTCCCACTAATTGTTGTTCAGTTGCAATGGTAATATTGAAGTTTTATTACTCTGTTTTTTAGTACAGTGGTACCTCTGGTTGTGGACGGGATCTGTTCCGGAGCTCCGGTCGGATCCTGAGGTTTCCGCAACCGGGGGTGCCGCTTCTGCACGTGTGCTCAGCATGTAGAGTGCTTCTGCGCATGTGCGAGTGGCAAAACCCGGAAATATACTTCCAGGTTTGCTGCTTTCATAACCCAAAGTTTACGTTACCCGAGGGTAACATAAGCCGAGGTTCTACTGTAATGGGGTGTGTAAGAGAGAAAGTTAAAAAAATATTTAGTTGGTTTTTCAGATTAATCTTTTACAATCCATATCCAAGATACAACATAAAAACAAGATCCCAAAGAATCCCCTGGACCTCCCTCCTTCCCTTTGTGGGTCTTATTGTTAATCAGTTTCCTCCTGCATCTTTTATTAATAATCCAAATCTTTTCCATCTCCATTATATCCAAAATTCAACTTTAAACTACAAGTGTTAGTCCAGCCCTACTAATGATTTTAACCGTTTACAATGGTTTTTAAGATAAATCATAAATTTCCCCCAGTCCTTATTAAAATTTTGGTCCTCCTGATTTCTGAGAGAAATGTTTTAAATATTGTATGATATTTCTGCTTTTCAGCCATCTTGAGTTCCTTTTTGGATATAAGATTTTTTTAAAATAAAAAAAAGGAAAGTGCGTTTCCATTGTGCTTTATCAATGGAAATGTGCCTTTTGCTTTAAGAATAAAAAGTTTCCAATCCTCAATGTGTTTCCAACGTGGTAGATATACACAAGGTGGTAACTGAATTCGTAAGTAGTGCAAAATTTTGCCTGTATTTTGCTTTGTAATTAGCTGGAGGTGTTTGTGTTTATTTATTTTTTCTGCTGATCCTTGTTTTATTTTTGTCTCCTTAGGTAAACAGTGACTCAGCTGCTGATGACACAGCACTAGATAATTCTGGGTCGCTGCAACAGTCTCAAGATTCCACTAGCAGTGTTGGAACGGAAGAAGTGCTTCAAATCAGAGCTGAGACCCCAAGTTTGGAGGTTTCCCCTCTAGATAATGCTAGCAACCAGCTGCCTGAGGTGGGGAATAATGTGGGCTGCTGGTGCATGGCTGATTTGGGCTCTTTCTAGCACTGTATAGTATCTCTTTGCTTCCTTTCCGAAAGCATTTTCTTCTGTAATTGATTGTTTAATTGAACCGGTTGTGGTGGCATAAGGGAATGAGAATGTTTTCTGGAAACCAATCATTTCCTTCATGAACTAAAGATGTTCACCAAAGATTAAAAATAGGTTTGAGGGCGAATAATGGATATTTTGTGGTGCAGAACAATAATTGAATAAGCAAGATGGTTTTCTGGATGCAGCAATTATCTTCCTGTGGTCTTCCCTCCCCCCCTTCCTCCTCCCCCCATTTTTGCTTTGTCTTTGTGATTGGGTGCTTTCATTGAAATTTGAACCTCAGGCCAGCTGTGTTAGCAACTGGTTGATTCAGCTAGTCCATTTGAACAGGAGATCTATATGCTAGTGGCATTTTTTTTCTCTTAATGGAAATGCTATATGGAGTAAGCCAGATTCCCAGCTGGTAGCTGATAAGAAATCAGTGAGTATTTTAAGTTTGTGTTTGCCATTGCAAACATTTTTTTAAAAATATGCAATAACTTCAAAGATGAAGCAGTCCATCTCTGATCTGTAGTTCTTACTGGAAAAACTAAGAGTTAAACTAATCTGTACAAGAGTAGTTAATAACGCATTGTTTTTCCTCTTTTTCTGAGCCACTCAAAGCCATCATAAGACAGCTCTGGAGAAAAAACTGCTGCTCATGGCCTCTTAAGGTAGAGGTGGGGAACTGGATCTAGCCACTAGGCCTAAGTTCCCCACCTTCCACAGGCCAGTTTTGACAGATGGATGTGGCCACCCACCAGTCAATCACCTGGCGTCATAATGGCATCAGGTGATGACACCTGTCAAAGTTTGGCTGATGAGCAGTTACAGTGGCCTTCTTTGAAGGTGTGCCATTTCAAAGAGGGTTCCCCATTAGCACAGAGTGCTTTGCATTGAAACGGCTTGTGCAAACAAGAGCTCCCTCCCATTTCAGCAAGCCGTTTCACTGCAAACCGCTTTGTACTAGTGGAGCAATTCCTCTTTGATGGCACACTTGCAGCAACAAGCTGCTTTGCCAAGGAAGAAAGCTGTGTTTTAGCAAAGGGTTTCCATGCATCCTACTTCAGAAGAGCTGCCTTGACTGCACTGGGGAGTTCCCGGGGCCATAATGGATCTCTCCAGATAGCTCCACTTGCAAGGAACAATCTCACTTTAGGATCCTGCTCCATTGGAGCTATTTCCATACCTGTCACACCTCACATTACATATGCTATCAGGTATGGGGTTAGGTGGCCATGATTTGGGGGAAATGGTGTTGTGGGCCAGGTTAGGATCCCTGTCAAGCCAAATGGAGCCCCCAGACTAGAACTTCCCTACCCCTTTTAGAGGGTCAGATCAAATGGGCCCCTTCAACTTGACATATTTGCTCAACCTGCAGGTGATAGGGCCTTTAATTCATTCTGATGTTTCCAGGCAGTTGCAAAGAGCTTATTTGCCCCTTTTATCAGCCTTGCAAACTGATCAGATGCAGACACGAATTGCACTAGCAGCAGTAACTGGGGTGAAGGTAAGTGATAGCACAGCAGTCTCCCTAAAACAATTGGAGAGGAATAAGAGAGCTTGTGACAGGGCGCTGCCCTACAGAGCTAGTATTTAGGAGCTTTAACTTTGCTACATTGCATGATGAGCAGTGCCATTTACAAAACGTCTGATATATACAGGGCAGATTCTAATGTTGCAAGAGTGAACTTTCACCTGTGCAACAGGACCTTATCTGCCTCTTCTTCCCCCTTGCAGCACCCCCCCCCCCAAATCTGCTCTGTATGCTCACTTTACCCTCCAAAACAGAATTTGAGGGCCGACAAGGGACTGCAAGAGAAGAAGAGGGAGCACCGTTGGGCAAGCAGGTGTCAGTTCCACTTCAGCACAGATAGCTCTGGATACAACCCACAGTCTTTTTGTTGAATCCTTCAAAAACCTTTAGCCATCATATTCAGGGCTTTTTCCTGCTGGCCTTTGCAATAAGTACTATGATTCTTAAATTGTCACGAGTGTGAAGAATCCTGTTTTGATACAGGGTAAAAATGTGTGTGTTCTGTTTGGGGAAATTGCACTTACCTTTTAAAAATATAGGCTGTTTGAAGGCAGTAGATGTCATTATTCTTGGAGAACAGAAAATAATGACAATCGTCAAAATATTTGGTGTCTTTTGTTAAGTGAGCTTGTATCTTGTTGCTTGGACTAAAGCATGGTTGCATTCCATTGTGCATACTGTGGGAGAAGCATTCACCCCTTATCCTGCCAGTTTCTTCTTTGTAGCCTCGGTACAATCAGTAAGGCACATCTGTTAGAAGCTGCAGACGTAATTTCTGTTGAATGGTGCTAAAAGGAACAAAGTCCCATCCTCAGGATTTTACTCTCTTTTTTGCATTTAGCTGTCTAGTTTCACGATTCAGTTTATATACGGAAAGATGAAGTCTCCTAACAAGAGAAGCTTGCTGCTGACAGCAGAAGATTGTTTTCCTCTGCTTACTAAGCAACAAAGATATTGGGAATATGTTTTTTTGTGAGCAGTGTTTTGATACATTAAATATAATTAGTTACCTTAGAATACGGTGGGGAAGGTTTGCATTGCCTACTTTGGTTTTGTTTTTTTTGTTTTTTGACTGATACACTTTGCTGAGTTTTAGAATATTCTTTCTCTGTCAAGAAATAATGCAATTTAACATTTTGGGATTTTGAGATACTGCTCCTTAGCAGTATTTGATGAACCCATTTTACTTCTGGGTGAGTTTTAAGACTCTGCTGCTTGCTTTGCAGGATGGCAGTTCACCAATAAAGGATGAACAAGTTAGTACAGCTAGTGAAGATACTGGATCATTTGCTTTGCAAGAGCAGCAAGAGTCCTTGATCTGTCAAGAACCCCTGGAACTAGAAGAAACTCCTGAAATTCCAGAGCACCCCACTGCTGATAGTTATACTGAATCAATCTGTGAAGATGATGTTACCCTTGCCTTGAAAGAGTTAGATGAAAGATGTGAAGAAGAAGAAGCTGACTTCTCTGGTTTGTCTAGGTAAAACTGATTTGAAGCCATATGTATTTTCTTTCATTAAAGTAATATCAGTATTGATTCATTCACTATTGCCTTAGAGACCAGTTTATTTGCAGTAGCGCAGGTAGATAAATAGGTACCACTCCAGCGGGAAGGTAAACAGCATTTCTGTGTGCTGTTCTGCTTCGCCAGAAGCGGCGTAGTCATGCTGGCCACATGACCCAGAAGCTGTACACTGGCTCCCTCGGCCAATAAAGCAAGATGAGTGCTGCAACCCCAGAGTCGTTTGTGACTGGAGACGGTCAGGGGTCCCTTTACCTTTACGCTGCCAGTGGCATTCCAAGCCTCTAATTTCTGTGATGCTTTGGGGTTGTTTTACTGCTGGTCCGTGCTGCTGAAAAGTTCAAATTTGTCTGCACCTTCCTCACTCCTACTGCTGCTGCACTGCCAGGAAAAAAGCCAGAATATGGCTTATCATGATGCCCAAACCCTGGGTTCATGGTTTGCTTCCCCAAACAAATCACAAGTGGTAAGCCAAACTTCTTGTGGCTATTTAGAGAAACCAACCACAAGCCCAGGTTTGGATCTCATGGCAAGCAAACTGTGGCTTGTTTCATGGCAGCAGCTGGAGTGGGAGACTTTTTAATAGCATGCGCCAGCACACTGTGCATTCACATTACCCATTGTTTGTTTTTAACTAGGGTTGTACATGACATGAGAACTGGGCTCATGACATGACAATGGCATCATAATTCTTTCCTAAACTGCTTTTAGATAAAGTCCTAAAATAAGTAATGAAGGGTTTCCTCCCCAGATGTCACTAAATTTTTTTTTCAGGTGGGGGGAGACTAGCCTACCGCTTGGAAGAATTTATTCAGTTTCCGTGAATCCTTGTTAAGTTGAACAACATTCTTCTAAAATTCTGCTTTCTAGAATCTGCTGTATGTTTGAAACATTAGATAATTAAGTTAGCAAAACAGCAACTTGCTCTTTGTTTTAGGCCCTGCTTCTGACATCATTTCAAACTGATCTACAGGCCCGTTTTAGAATGCCTTGCACAATGCCAAGGGCAATAAGTCAAAAGATCTGAAACAGCATTTACTTAGCATGCTTGTTTTTGCTTTATTTACAGTCAAGATGAAGAACAGGATGGTTTTCCAGAAGTCCAGACATCTCCACCTCCTTCCCCATTTCTTTCTGCCATATTGGCAGCTTTTCAGCCACAGGCATATGATGATGAAGAGGAAGCTTGGCGCTGCCACGTTAATCAGATGCTCTCGGACACTGATGGATCTTCTGCTGTCTATACATTTCATGTGTTCTCTAGGTTGTTTCAGGTAACTATCCGCAATCTCTCTTTGTTTGCCATTTTTATTTTGAAACATCTAGTACTGAAACATTTGTGTTGGTGTGTATCTGATTTTGGGGAAGAGGGGCAGGGATGTTAAATTGTCACTGTTTACGATTCCTCTGTTAGAAAGCTACTTGTTTCCCTTAGCCACCATCAGAGGGATAGCCGTCTCTAGGGGTGAGACTTTCCACATCATGTATTGTCAGGTGACTGTGGCATTGCATAGATATGCTTATGAGGTGTAAAGTATTGTTCCTGTACATCTCCATGTATAAGAGTTGGCTGTCACTACCTAGAACTATTACCATGTTGATCATAGAACTGTAGAGCTGGAAGGGACCCTGAGGATCGTCCAGTCCAACCCCCTGCAGTGCAGGAATATGCAGGTGTCCCATACGGGGATCGAACCTGCAACCTTGGCACTACAGTGGTACCTCGGGTTACATACGCTTCAGGTTACAGACTCCTCTAACCCAGAAATAGTACCTCGGGTTAAGAACTTTGCTTCAGGATGAGAACAGAAATTGTGCAGCGGTGGCGCAGTGGCAGCGGGAGGCCCCATTAGCTAAAGTGGTGCTTCAGGTTAAGAACGGTTTCAGGTTAAGAACGGCCCTCCGGAATGAATTAAGTACTTAACCCGAGGTACCACTGTACAGTGGTACCTCCGGTTACAAACGAGATCCATTCCGGAGGCCCGGCCTTAGGCCGCAAACTCCTGGGTTTGCTTTGTTTACAACCCGAAAGTTACATTACCCGAAGGTAATGAAACCGAGGGTCCACTGTACACTCAAACAACCAGGCCCCTTTTAATGCAACATTAGAAGAGTGCTTCAGAAGATATTCTCAGTGTAATATGGTGATAACTCTCCCTTAGGATAAACTGATTTGCCCTGTCCCATCTGTTAAGACTGCACAATCCCACCCCCAAGCACAGGGAAAAGGGAAATTTAGGCTTACATGTGAACTCCCATTTAGCAATGTTGCCTGCCGTGCTGAAGAAAAGGAAGTGAAAATATTTCTCTGTCTTTCTAATATTCCCGTGTCTAGAACATTCAAAGGAAGTTTGGGGCTATAACACATGAATCCATCAGTTTTCTTGGGGAGAATCTACAGCGAATTGGAACAAAATTCAAAAGTTCACTGGACGTTATGATGATGTGTTCTGAATGCCCAACAGTTTTTGTGGATGCAGAAACGGTAATATCTTACGTTTATTAACACATGCTGAGCCTGTGTCTAGTGAACTTTGCTACTAAGGTACAGAATGTTCTGTGATTTGAGATGTGCAAAGAATCACTCCACTTAAAAATATTATAATGTTAGCTTCAGTGCATAAACTGGCTGAAGGTGACTTGGCTTCCTAAATTCTCTGTGGTTGCTTCAAGTAAATTTTTCCTTTCAAATGTCCAGAACTTTGTCATCTATCTGAATAATGTTTGAGGGGTAAAAGGTTGAAAGTCAAGTCTCAAATTCAGTGGATCTCTGATTATGAAGCTGTTTAGTACCAAAATTATAAGTGTGTATGTGTTCTATTCCTGTAACATCTGTAGCAGCACCTGTCCTTTGGAACTGCTGCCCATTACGCTTCAGGCAGATGCCGTATCTGTTGTGCTTTCAGTGCCTATTCCATGCCATTCTTTTTTCCAACCTGCTTTTTAAGTGAAGATCTTTATCCCAGTCTGAAACTGTATTGGATCTGAAATTAAAAACAACTTCATATGTAAAAATAATGGTTTTTACTGTTGAAATTGCTTTGGGATACTTTATGGGAAGTGATTCATAAGTGGAATACATGGCAATAATTAAGGCTATTTTTATATCACAGCTGATGTCCTATGGCTTATTGGAAACCTTGAAATTCAGTGTGCTCGAGCTTCAAGAACACCTGGATACTTACAATGCTAAAAGAGAGGCAGCAGAACAGGTAAATAATGCATTGTGGTGCCTGGCTTGTTGCATTGTGTGGAAAGAGGAAAAAGCTGCAAATTGCAGTTTTCCCAAGCCACACCCAGCTGCCCCACACTAGATTCAGATTAGCTATCGCTATCTCCCTTCCCCACCAGGCCAAAAAGGTTACCCACCTCTGCTCTAATAGATGGAGCACAACAACAAAAATTGCAGTGTGAAGTGCTTCTGTTCCGGGTTTGAGCCACTCCACTACATTCTCGTTCCCTCTGCTTTTTCTTTTCCTCCTTCCAACACTCAGTAAGCTTCTCATGTCCACTGAGCATGCTCAGTTCTTACTCACTTTTGAGGGAGGGGATGCTCCATGTTAGGGCGGGGGGGGCGGTTAGTAGGGTGTGCCCAATATACGACATTAAAATATTTGATTTCACCATTAATGTCTCTGGAGCTCTCACATACATCCTTGGGGACATTTTAAAATAGCTTATCATTGTAAACCAGGAATGACTCTATCCATACAAAGAGATGTATATCTATATCTTGTCTTTTCTATATCTTGTCAATCCATAGGATTTTTTAATATTGAATATTACATTTTACATCCAGATATCAGGTGGGAGTACTGCTCTCCCTAGGCGTTGAAGGCAGAAATCGTTGCTCTAATTGCAAAAAACTGAAGTGTTACCATGACAACCCCATCCACTTCCAATTTCTGCCTCACCTTGCTCTGTTGTTGGCTTCAGCTCCCTCCCCTTGTCATCAGCTCAGGCCTGTTAATTTTTTGCCTTTTGTGCCTGTGAATGTTGGAAACCTTTATCCACCTCCTCTATCTGGCTCTGTGGTTTTTTGCCCTTTGTTTTTTGCTGCCACCAGCCACCATGTTTTCTCTCTCACCTTTTCTCTTTGTTCCCTTCCTTGATTACCGTAATTTTCACTCCAAAACACGCACTTTTTTTGCTCCTAGAAAGTAAGGGAAAATGCTTGTGCGTGTTACGGAGCGAATGCACGGATCAGAGCCATGGCTGCCGTCAGTCAAGCAAAGCGGGAGCCGTTTACACGCTCTATGAGGCTCTCGCTTTGCTTGCTTTAAAGCGACCTGGAGCCGGGGAGGAGGGAGGGAAGGAGAGCCATGGCAGCAAAGCGGACACGGAGGAGGGACAGACTCTGCGCGCTCTCTAAACAGAGCAACGAGGCTGCAGAGGGACAGCAGTAAAGATAAAATTTAAGCAACCAGCAGCAAAATAAAACCAACCTCTAGCTCTGAGCCACGCAGTGAAAACCAGGAGGTAAAAAAAAAGGCTGGGGATGAGGGAGAGGGGAAAACTTCGCAAATCCCCCTGGGAGGGAGCAGCTTGTTTTCAGGCAGGATAGATTTGAGCATTGTCTGGGTCCTAGTGCCCCTATCTCTTTTTTGTGCTCCATTCTATTGCTGCTGGTGGCTGCTTATCACTCAGGCTGCAAGGAGGAGCGCTTTTACACAGCTAATGGCGAATCCCCTGCAATCCAAGTCCTCCTCACTTGCTCAAATCTATTCTGCCTCAAAACAAGGAGCGGAAGGAAAAGGCTGCAAACTGTTAAATGGGAAAAAACCCAGGCACAGGGCAAATACCTTAAGTATACCTTTAAAGCAACAGTGCTCTTTCCCTCCCTCTTCCCCGCTCAGCTCCCCGAAAAGCTCCTTCTCCACACACCCCACGCTGCTCCTTGTCTCTTGAGTGCTTTTCCTTCCCTCCCCACTTAAAACGTGGTTACAAAGCACGGATCCACATGGATCCTCAGGATTTTTGCACTGGGTCACCTCAAATTCACCATCAGATCACATGTCTGTGGCCACAGCATGAACCACAAAAATCATACATCCACTGTTTCATTTAGAATTTTTTTTCTTGTTTTCCTCCTCTAAAAACTACGTGTGTGTTGCGGTTGGGAGTGTGTTATAGAGCGAAAAATATGGTATTTAAAACTGAAAAAAAAAAAGTCTCATCTTCAGGTGCTCCCATTTGTTCCGGGCAAGACACTGCACACCTATGGGCAAATACAAACAGAGGTCTGCCATTACTGTATTACCCTTTGCTGTCTACCTGCCAAGACACAGGCCTCTGCTATGGCCCCAGTGTCAGATCCCCAGAGAGGAATGGCTGCTTCCTCCGTTACATCCACCTCTTTTGTGCTAACTGCTGGCTCCTTGTCATTTCATGCCTGGACAGAGCCCTTGGTTGAACTGGAGATTGGCGGCTCCAGCAATGGTAAGGGCTCTGAGCCCACTCAGCGCTTGGTGCACAGGCAGCATAAAGTGGCTGCTAATTTTTGTGATGAGGAAGGAAGCCAGGCAAACCTTGGTCAGCTTTTTACTAGGGACGCTTCCCCACGGCAGTTCTCCGGGTTTCAGGACTCTTCCTGTGTAGCCACACTGCAGGGTATCAGCAGTCTCTGCCTGTTTCTACTACGCAACTGCTCCTGTGAATGCCTTACAGGTTGATTTCCGGGTTCTTCACCTGTTGAAAGAAGCTTTTCTGACAGATCTAGCTAAGCCTTCATCTCCTCCTGCCCAGCCCGCCTCTGCTCCTCTTCCTTGAGTTGCCTCTGAAGGTCTTCATTGCTTGTACCAAGCCTTTCCGTCAGTCTCAGTCCTTTTTCATTTCATTTTCCCGTGTCTCTCTGGGCAAGAAAGTATCCTCTGCTATTTAAACGATGGTTGAAAGCCTGTAGTACTTTGGCATATAATGGTTTGCATTTGACTCCTCCAACCAAAATTATGACCCATTTGACTAGTTTGGACAGCGTTTTCCTTGAATGCTCCCTGGGTTAGTCTCAAAACCTTTACTAAACACTGTAAGGCAAGTGTCTGTGCTTTTCCAGAGGCAGCCTTTGGGAGCCATGTCCTCCTGGACCAATAGGCAGCATCTCATTCTCTCAATTGTTTGCCACCCTATTCAGGTCAAATTGGGTATGCCCCGCCTGATGTCGTGACATACATGGAAAAGATACTACTGGTACTTACCCTTGAATGGTTCCTCTACATGCATGTAGCTTGACATAAGGGTTTCACCATTTTTCTAGGCTGCCTTTCTCCATATGATTGGTGGCCCATTTTCTGTGTTACTTCGTGGTTCCTGGATAGGGAGTGTGACATGTTGGTTTTTTTTGTGTCATGCCACTGTTCTGTTTTTGGCACTTACTGTCTTGGCTTATCATAATAAAAACTGGCGGAGGTCATCATGGTAAGGTCTCAGGTTTTAGCAACTGGAGAAGCAATTTCCACCTTAAACCACTAGGTGGAGCATTACTCTTACCTGATGACATGTTACATACATGCAAGAGAACGCTTCATGGCAAGTACCAATAGTATCATAAGACTTTTAAAAAGTAACAATGTTAAAGGCAAACAACCTTGAGCTTTGAAATATTTTCAGAATGTTAGATGATTCTGATACAATGGAGAATTCTTGTAAATTATAGGGTTGGGAGGACATAGGCTTTGCATTAAGAACAGAGGTTGTTTTTCTGGGTGAAACATTGAAATTAATTCAAACCTGAAGGCTTTCTGTTGCTTCAAAAATACTCCTGCGACCCACTCAAACCTTTGCCCTGCCCTAATCACTCACCATTTCTTCACTGAAAAATAGGCAGAATACAGGAATAGATCCCCGGGCAATCTTTTGACACCATCACTACAGAAACCTCATGTTGAGAGCTTCTGGTACACTAGGATGACAGAGGTCATTCTGAAGTTACCAGACACTGGACTCTCTGTGCATAAACAATACACAGATGACTTGGATACTGTCAGTTAATAGCAATGCACAGAAAATAACAATGCCCCAAACCTAGTTGTGCTAGAATGCAAGTATAGCTAGGAAAGTATTAGTTCCCTGAAATACTGTTTTCACTACAGTTGAACTGTTAACCCAGTACAGAGGCTCCTTAAACAGGTAGGAAGATAGATGTATACATTGAACTGCTATGTATGCAAGCACTTCCATTGTGTTGGGCGGATCTGTGAGAGGACACACACAGCTGCTCCCAGCATTAAAGACAATGGCAAAGCCTCTTCACTGAGCAACTCCATGGGCATTTCAGCTTGGGCAAACAGAGTGTCTTGGATTGCAACCAGTCCAAGTGTGAAAAGGCAGTATTGCGTTCTGGTATATTAAAGTGGAGGAAGTAGTTTAACTGCAACTGGCACTACTGCTTGTCCCCTCATATTTCTATCACTTTTACTTGGGCAGGCTGAGATTCAGCCAAGACCCCCTGTGCAAGCTCTCCAACTTAGCCTAATGTTCAGGAGTGGAGCAGGTGGTATCAAAATCTAATATGCCTCTAGGAGTCAGCTATGTCAGAGAATCCTGTCTGCCTCTTGAGGTCAGCTTCAAGCTCACTTACTTGCCATTAGACTCTTTTGGATTGTGCATGGTAGATATTTTCTTCTGTTTTATAACTTTCACTTTATACTTCAGTGATTAGTAAGAAACCATTATTACATTGGATCATTGTCAACACTCCCACTGGAGGAAGAAGGGGCGGGCATTCTTTTGTCAATTCATTTTCTCCTATGCAGCCCCCGCTGTACCCAGAGATGTACTTGATGGGGGGAGAGACAGGAAGATGAGAGTCAAAAGGAGTTTGCAAGAGCGGGTTGGCAAAAGTTGGTTTCTGCCAAGTCCTCTCTGCTACCTGGCTAAAAATGAACCTTTCCTTCACCCCCATTAATAAACATCTCAAATATGAAAGAATAAGGATGTTACCCGACAAGATGTCCAATATGTCCATTATATCAGCAGGCTGTATTTATGATAATTTTGTGGTCCACACAAAATACAATCTCTCTGTTCTTCAGGCTCTTGCAAGCATCACTGGGTGGTTGTGTTTTTTTTGTAATCATGCTTGTGTTTTATTTTGTAGTGGCTGAAAGATTGCAAGAGGACATTTGGTACAGATGATGGTATTCATGGAACCACTACAGATGCTCAGGTAGGTGTCAGGCCCTGGTCACTGGGTCCATTTTATGCCATTCATTAATATGAAAACCTTGTGTATGCCACAGTAGCAGTCATATTCCCAGACTGATTAAAGATTACTTGTAAAGGTTTTCATTTCAGTTATCACAACTGTCTGAGGAATTTTATGAAGCATTGGCCTGAGAATAATGGATTCTCCATCTTATTGAAGTGAGGAGCCAGGCTCTGGGTCTGGGCTTAATAACACTGAGCAGATAAGCAGGACAGATAGCATCTGCGTACCAAAACACGTCTGCCTTTTATGCAGCTGCTGTTGCAAGCGAGAGAATTGGTATGCTGCATCTCTGCTCATCAGATAAATTACTGTCTGGACCAGAAGCCGTGCTGGATCTAATCTAATTAGTCCTGGGCACATACCTATGACCCGTCTAGAAGGGTACATTTAAAACAATTACTGGAGTGATGAAAATCTTGCCTGTTGTATTTGCAAAGGGCTTTCCAGAACATTACAGCTGTAGCACTTGGAACTAATAGGTGCATGAAAGAAAGCACTACAGGAACATCTTTGCTAAGGCTTTTTAATACTTAATACCACAACATTACCAAGTATGCAACAACAAGAACAATATTTCAAGTAAATGCTTGCAACTGTCATGGTATTATGAGGATAGTGCTCTTTAGCACCCTGATGGTTACACTGTGGGGTGCTGCCGATGGTATTTAATATCAATATGAATCAGCTGGGAGTAGTTTGGGGGCAAGATGCCATCAGTAGGTAGATGACACTTGATGATACTTCTCTAATATTTGACTCGAGAGAGGATATGGTGTGCCTAGATGCAATGGTGGGACGAATGAGGGGAAATAAGCTGAGGTTGAATCCTGGCAAGATGGTTGCACTGTGAGTGAGCTGTTCCCACGTCTAAGGAATTGGTTGACTGCCTGCCATGGACAGGGCTGCTCTCCTTCTGAAGGAGCAGCTACACAGGCTGGAGGTACTTCTGGATCCAGCCTTATCACTGGAGGCCCCAGTAGCTTCAGTGCCTAAACGGGCCTTTTACCAGCTGCACTTGGCATGACAGCTTCAGCCGTTCCTGGACTGGGAGAGCTTTACCACCATAGTTCAGGCACTACGCAAGATTTAATTATTGCAAGGCACTCTATATGGGGCTTCCCTTGTGCTTGGGCCAAAAAAATGTAGCTAGAAGCAGGGTTTTTGTAGAGCTACTCAGAGCTTTCTTTTCAGCAGGCTTCTCAATTTTTTACTTCATACCTTCTGGTTTTTCCCCCTTCTTCTCCCCTTATTAATGAATGTATTTATTATTTAATTGTATTTGTTGACTATTCGCTAAAAAGAAGAAAATCACAAAGTGGTTTCCACTGCAAATAAAACCTGAGATAAATCAATACAATATAAAAATAGCTACATACATTAAAACCCAAATAATACATAATCACAAAGCAGTAGCAAAATGAGAAACAAATGGCCCAGCGCCTGGCATTAGAAAACCCCCAAAGCCAGGATAAATAAATATAACTTAAGCTGACGATGAAAGTGGAATACCGGTGGTGCATAGAGCATAATTGCATCAGGGTGATGAAACTGCTTGTGACAGTATTGTCTTCTGTGCTTATCCTCTAACATTTGTGGGGTCAGACCAAAGGTTAATGTACGGAAGTTTCTAAAGAACCTGCACTCTGGAAGGTTTTGCTTCATCACCCTCCCCAACTTTTACTGAAAAACACTTGTTGCAAAAAAAATGTATTGGGAAACAGAGTCTGATCCTCTGCATCTTTTGCAAGGGGGGGGGGACACCTTGCCCCATTCCTCTGGCCCTGTTATCGCCTCCTTTGCTGGGTTAGCAGGGTTTGCCTGCTCTGTTGGTGTGAGGTAAAGGTTCCTCACAGTGCAAGACCACCAGCTGGAGAAAGAGTGGGGAAATGGGTGCTAGGTAAATGGGGCTCCTCCCACAGCTCTGCTAACACTGAAACACAATTGCAGTGCCAAAGATCATAATGTTGAATACAGGTGCGTGGAGAGGCTTAGGGAGCAGAGCTGGCTGCGGGACAAACCTACAACAAAAGTGGGGCCCAGTATTTGAGTTTTAATAGAAGCAAGCTATATTTATCAACGGGGACGCGGGTGGTGCTGTGGGTTAAACCACAGAGCCTAGGACTTGCCGATCAGAAGGGCGGCAGGTCGAATCCCCGCGACGGGGTGAGTTCCCGTTGCTCGGTCCCTGCTCCTGCCGACCTAGCAGTTCGAAAGCACGTCAAAGTGCAAGTAGATAAATAGGTACCGCTCCGGCGGGAAGTTAAACGGCGTTTCCGTGTGCTGCTCTGGTTCACCAGAAGTGGCTTAGTCATGCTGGCCACGTGACCCAGAAGCTGTACACTGGCTTCCTCGGCCAATAAAGCGAGATGAGCGCCACAACCCCAGAGTCGGCCACGACTGGACCTAATGGTCAGGGGTCCCTTTACCTTTAGCTATATTTATCTACAAGAAAGTATTTCGTGGATGAAGGGGGACAATTGGTCTCTAGGGACCGTTCATCCTTTAAGATCAATTCTCCACATACGCCATGGGATTCCTTTATTCTGTATTAAAAGATCCTTTGGAAGTGAAACTTTTTGGCCGAGAAAACGCTTGCTATGTGGTGCACAGCCTCCAAGCCAAACCTTCCCCCCTCCTTCCTGTTAGGGCTCCAAGCAGGTTTTCTTGCTTCCTCTCAGCCCTGGCCAGTTGAGAGCAGGATATATACGTTGCCCTTAGCCCCAGCCCCAGTTGTTGTTTTTTGTACGTGTGTGTTTCAGGGGAAAGGGGGGGTCCCTCCCCAATATTTATTTCTGCAAGGATGAATGCTTGCTGTCTTGTAGAAAACCTATCCTGCCTTTCCCTCTCCCTCCATTTTGGGTCCCAGTCTATCTGCACATAAACTCTGTAGTCTGCTAATATAGGAAATCATTTGGCTGTGTTGATACACCTTGAAATGCATGAGGTTTCTTTTATCTTTTTAATGAATATATGCATGCAGCTCTTTCCTTTCCAATTTCCGTATTTTTCGCTCTATAAGATGCACTTTTTCCCCCTCCAAAAATTAAGGGGAAATGTGTGTGCGTTTTATGGAGCAAATGCAGGCTCCTTGGCTTCAGCGATAGCAACACGAAGCCTCCGAAGCGCAGTGGGAGCACTCCCTCCGAGCTCCAGGGGCTTCAGGTTCCTTCCGCTGAAGGGTAGGTGCCCCTTCAGCTAAGCGGGAGGAGAAATGGAAGGGACTCTGTTTCGCCTGCCGCTTCACTGAAGGGGCGCTGCGCAGAGAGGAGTTTTTTCCCCTTGTTCTCCCCCTCTAAAACAAGGTGCGTCCTATGGTCAGGTGTGTCCTGTAGAGAAAAAAATACGGTAAATGTGAGAATTTTACAAATGCCCTCTACTTTACGCTATATAATTTTGTCATATTGCATGAAAGCAAGACAAGTAGTACATCTACAAATTCAGTTATCTTTGAATTCTGCCTAGACTTTTTACACACAGTGAAGCTTTCTTTGAACGTTATTCTTCTTTTAGTTTATATGGGACATCTGAGACCCTATTTAAAATGATCTTCTATACTAATTCATGATCTTTTTTCCTTTTTGTATTTTTGTGACCTGCTCACGTTCTTGCTTAGCATTTGGAAATTCTAGCAGTAAGTGATGGCTCTTGATTTATCAAATATTTAACCATGCCAGTAAAGAAACTGGTTTCATTTTTGTCTCTTGTCCATTTGTGATATAGCTGTGTCTCATTTAGATTACAGAAATAGTGTTTGCTTCACTTACCTATATAGTTCTAACTCTTAAAATGCCAGTCCCTTTTAGATGGTAGATTAGTAGCAAGTGATTCCATTACCATTTGCTTTGCTGCTTTGGTGTAAAACAATCTTAACACCCATCTCCCCTGTGATACATACATGTGAAAATATGCAGAGAAGTAATATTGCAATTTTGTTCAGGAATTTATTGCTTTTACAGTTGTCATGCTACTGTAGAACTGGAAAGCTTAAGAGTGTATATTTTAATAAATGTATTAACTGTGGGAAGAAACAATGTGCTTGAACATAAATACCATATTTTGATATGTGGCCTAGAATTAAAACTGACATCACCAGTAGAAATAGAAGCAATTTCTTCCCTGCTAGAGCATGGCATTTCTGAAATGTCATGAGAATCCCTTTCTGTTTTCTTTGTTGTAAATACAATTGCCCTTCTTAAAAGGTAAAGTTATAAGGGCAACACCACTTTTTAATTATACATCTACAGCTTTCATTAGCTTCTTACTGCATTAGCTTGTGAAAATAACTATTTTTTATATTGCAAATTATTCACTAGACAAGCAGTGTGTTACTTTATTGTCTGATTATTATATAGTTGATAAATATACTGAATTTAAGATAATAACCTTGGTTTTTTCATTTACAGGAGTTGGAGTTGTGCCGGAGGCTATATAAGTTGCATTTCCAGTTGTTGCTTCTCTTCCAAGCATATTGTAAACTTATCAGCCAAGTGGATGTAGTTAAAAAAGAGGCAGAGGTAAAGAAAATACCACAACGTTTTTAATAGTGTTTGTTAAAAGTGAACTGCTTGAGATGGTCAATTTTGTTTTAAGAGGATAAAACAATCTGACTTACAAGGTTAATCACATTTGTAAAGGACATCAGTTTCCATTATGAGCATTCTGTACTCTGTCTTCTAATGCACATTTAATGGTACATAACCAATTTTCACTTTATAATTTCAACCATCACCCAATTGCAGTTGGATTGATGTCAAAGTTTCTGATACACATATACCAAAATTTCCAAGTTTGTATTGTAAGCAGTTAAGAGTTGGAAGGGACCCCAAGGGCTATCCAGTCCAGCCCCCTGCAATGCAGGAAGCTCAGTGAAAGCATCTATTACAAGATGACCATCCAACCTCTGTTTTAAAAACTCCATTCCACCGTCAAACAGCTCTTAGTCAGAATCTTCTTTCTTGTAACTTGAAGCCATTGGTTCGGGTCCTATGCTCCAGAGCAGGAGAAAACAAGCTTGCTCCATCCTCCATGTGACAGCCTTTTAGCTAGATGGCTCTCAGTCTCCTCTGATCCAGGCCAAACAGGCTCAACCATTCCTCTTAAGGCTTGGTTTCCAGACCCTTGACCATCTTGGTCACTATCCTCTATATACGTTACAGCTTGTCAATATCCTTCTTAAATTTTGGTGCCCAGAAATGGACACAGTACTCCAGGTGTGGTCTGATCAAGGCAGAATAAAGTGCTTGAGGTACTTGTGTGAGCAAGCATTTAACCCGAAATATGCCCGGATTACAAATTAAAAAAAATAACCCTCTGTCCCCACTGCTTAAATTGTTTTTAGTACAAAAGCTTAAGTTTATCTTCTTTTGTTTTAGGTAATAAACATGTCAGAGGAGCTTGCACAGCTAGAAGCCTTTCTGAAGGAAGCAGAGTCTGCTTCTGACAGTGGTATTGAAGAAATGGAAATTCCAGAAGCTTCCCAGGCCAACACTGAGACTGCCATTCATTCTCTCATTGAAACTTTGAGGAATAAAGAGTTTATGTCTGCTATAGTACAGGTCAAAGCTTTCAGGTACAATTTGCTAATATTCTCATTTGAAAAGGATAAAATTGAGAGGGACCTTTATGCAATGGCTTACTTACATCAGTATATTTCTTATCAATACAATTGCAAGGTACCGTATTTTTCGCCCTATAAGACGCACTTTTTCCCCTCCAAAAATGAAGGGGAAATGTGTGTGCGTCTTATGGGGCGAATGCAGGCTTTCGCTGAAGCCTGGAGAGCGAGGGGGGTCGGTACGCACCGACCCCTCTTGCTCTCCAGGCTTCAGGAAGCTATCCGCTAGCTGTGGGAGACCCAGCTCTCCCAGGGCTAGCGGAGAGCTTGCCTGCACCCAGAAGCTTGGGGCGCGCTGAGCTCTGCACGCCCCAAGCTTCGGGGTTAGCGCAGCGCTCCGCTAGCCCTGGGAGAGCCGCGCGGCTCTCCCACGGCTCGCTAACTGCTTGCCAGCACCCAGAAGCTTGGGGCGCGCTGAACTCCGCACGCCCCAAGCTTCGGGATTAGTGCAGCGCACCTGGGGGGGGGGATTCCTTTATTCCCCCCCAAAAAAACTAGGTGCGTCCTATGGGGTGAAAAATACGGTAACTCCAAACATGGAGTTAAGTTCTCTCATAACTGTAAGGCATAATAGTTTTTAACCTAGAATTTTGAAGCAAGCCTACTTTATTAAAAAATGGAAATATGATAAACTTCTTTATAAGACATTAAATGCATCTTTTCTGTTTTTCCAGATGTATTTGGCCCAATGACATATTTGGCAGTTCTGAAGATGACCCAGTACAAACATTGTTGCAGATATATTTCCGTCATCAGACCCTGGGCCAGACTGGCAGTTTTGCAGTAGTTGGCTCCAAACAAGATATGTCAGAAGCCAGCTCAAAACTAATGGAACTAAATTTAGAGATCCGGGAGTCACTGCGCATGGTGCAGTCTTATCAGCTTCTGGCAAAACATACAGCAGTGGGAAGTTTGAGCACTGGATTTTAAAAACTACTGTCCCACAGAGAAGAACTGAAATGGTCTCAATATTATCAAGCACCTTTTCATATCTGTTGAAACTTGCTGTTTGTGACAGAAAGCATACCTGTGATGACCAGTGAAGTACTGGGAGCAAGCTATGTTATTCAGAAATGAAGGTTTTTGAAACCTCATAGCCATCACCTTAACTTTTTCTTAAACAGTAGCTGTGTATGGACAGTATGGACACTTTTTGAAAATAACTATATACAAAACTGCATTAGAAGAAAAGGGCTAAAAACAATGCCTACAAATGCATTATTGTCTTCAAAAACAGAAATGTAAGACTTGTTGCAATAATGGCCTCTTGATAGTGAGACAATTAAAAGCAGGTAAATGAGGCTAAAAATCAAGGCTGGTTATTTTGGCTGAAGACCTGCGAGGCTTCTTCGCTTTCAAGCAGCAAATAAATCATCAGGTGATGCCAAATTAATACACTTGGCAATGTCATGAGGAATGTGCTGTCATACTGGAGCTGGAAAGACTGCAGACTCCATTGATTTATCAATGTTGTATTTACTCTACCTTCGTCTATAATGGTGAATTATGTGTGAAAGTAGGAATGAATGGATATCTGACAATTGCATTTTGAAGGTATGGATGTTTGATATGGTCTGAGCATGCCTAAAAAAGCACTGCAAGATTATTTTTGGAAGAAAAAAAAATATTTTATTAGATTTAACTCCTTAGTCTGTAAATGTTATGGCATTTAATAATATTTTAAACTGGAATTATCCAGTTTTCAAAAAGAAATAATATATCTAACTCGTTTGGAATGCTGCTCAGTTCTCTGATCAGCGCTTATTACAAATATTGATAACGACTAACCAAAAAGTAGCTGCCTGCAGAGACTTTAAACTGTATATTAAAAGATATATGTTGCTCCTCAGCAACTCATTAGAAAAGTTAACTTATTTTATTCTGTACATACTCTAGAAATTGTATAGTGTAAAATCCAGTATTTTTCTTGTACAATTGTGCAATGCACTGTTACATGAGAATAGTGTATAAAGCTGGGGGGGGGAGGGGGAGAGAATAGTGGCTGTTAAAGGAATACATGATCTACATCTGTGTATTCTAGAGTTCAAGAAAAGGTGTAAACTTGCTTGTATTTTCATGATAATGCTTAGGAATTTGGGACTGTAGAAGGGAGAGACCACTGACTACCAAAACCTACAATATACTTTAGAATTCCTTGTCAAAATCTTGTAGCACAAAATAAACTGGATTCTATTGGAACCAAAACTTTTTTAGAAGCAAAAAAGTATGAATGTCTCATGATTCCTGAAGGAACAAATGCCCTGTATTTTATGCATCTCTCCTACCCACTGTGATGTTAAAGCAAAAAAAATGGGCTCTGAAATGTCAGGGTGTAGAATGTAGACATGAAATCTCTTATCATGGCCTTTTTTCCACTGGGGAAATGGGAGTAGACATGTAATTATGCTGAAATACATTAAATTAAGGCACTGTGCATACCATTGGACTGCTGACACAAGTTCTGTTACTTTTCAAAATCCACACATTCATAATCACTGTATTATTTTTTACCCTGATATAATTTAATTATTTTGAAGGCTCTGTGGTACTGTAGATTATGTTCCTAATTATTTAATACACTTTTAAAAGGGGGATGTGTAGTTTTTAGTGGTGTATTATACTTTTTACATCTTCTATTGGCCTTTTTGTGTTTCTTTTTGCTTTGGGGAGGGTTGGTAAAATAAAATCTCATATCTGCTACCTTGTGTATTTTCTGAAAAGGATTGTGGGGTATGTATGCAAACATTTAAATAGAATAAAGTGATATTCCTAAGAAGTCCTGCATACGGTTTGACAACCTTAGCAGGCTTATAAATAGACTAGCTATAATAAGAGACAAAGATACAATACACATCCTCTAACCAAACATACATGATGTATGCAGTGCTGTAATTGCACTGCATGACTTACTAGGTGTAAGTGTAGATAATAAATAAAAGAGCTGTAGAGAGAGAGCTGCTCCAAAACTCTGCATGATGTGGTGGTTCTCCCGAGTTATTTATTTGTATATGTTACTGATAGTTCAGAATTGAGCCAAACTTATTTTTGTGCCAATGGGGGGGGGGGGGAGAGAGATCCATAGCTCAGTGGTAGAATATAATAGATAAATGCATTGCAGTCCAAATTCAATCTCTGGTACCTCCAGTTAAAGGATCTCCATAACCTTGGGAGCCTGGAGTGCTAGTTCAAACGCAGGCAAGGTGAGTAAGATGTATAAGGAGGATCTGCATGCAAGTACTTGGAACAATCAGTGAGACAACAATAAACATTTTCATTTATAAGCTTCTCCCACTGAAATCACTGGGACTTCAGAGATGCTTTTCATTGGATTGGGCCTAAGGAGATGCTACTACACAGAATAGGGAAAGGCGCTTGAGTGGCTGAAGGGATCAGTAGCAGTAGGACAAGGCCTTGACTATTGAGAAATCTCCCATCCCTTAGTGAATTCAATATCCCACATCCCCACTCCCGTTGCTGACCAGGAAGGAAATATTTGCAGGACAAAATTGCAACACATATTCCTGTGTGGCACTGCTGGACTTTTAAAAAAGTTGGGAAATATATTGTATCACTGAAAAACATGCTGTACAAACTGCTGTACAACAAAATCTGTAAGATGCATGACACACATTGAATAAACAAGTAATCATTTGATGGGGCAGTTTTGCTTGATGGGAGGTATTAAAGAGGAGTTGGAGTGTGCCCAGTTAACACTACAACCTATTTTCTTGCAATCATAGTAGCTTCTATCCAGAAGCAAGCCCTGGGTAAAGTGTATCAAGCAAGCCATTTGAAACTTCAGAACCTTAGCACTTAAAGTTGATACTAGAAAGCAGGTATTTAGCAATACACAGCAATTTGGAAGTATAAACGACACTACATATTAGTATTTAAAATGACTGCAGCACGGATCATGTAGTTCTAGTAGTGTGGCCAGTGACAGTTTCAGCTGCCTCTGATAATCTTAAAACCACTTTAACCAAACCGTAATTCCCTAGCCTTCCATAAATAATAGTTACACTATATCAACTATACTGACATAGCATAGTATGTAACAGTTATAGCAGCAAAGCATGGTTTCCATTTGAGAATGTGCAACAGTGAGCCTTAGGCTCATATGCTGTCCAAGTACTAGAAGAGAAAGTTTAAAGCTTCCATTTGCAACCACCAACAGACTTCTGTTTTCAGATGTAATAGGAAACAATGGCAAATTGAAGCTTTAAGCTTCACTTCCTAACAGGAGTGGTGGCATGGAAGCCCAGGGATCACTGCGAGTCCATTCATGTAACGCAGGGGTGGCCAACTCCCGAGAGACTGCTATCTACTTTCAGAATTAAAATCTGCCAATGATCTACCCCCGTTTTTTGGGGGGGTGTTCAGGTCAAAGTTCCATTTTGGGAGGCGAGGGTTTAAACGCAAGGGTCAAAGGAAAAAGTCACTCGCTTTGAATGAAAACACCCACAGAGAGAAATGAAATAGTTACAAGCCATGATGAAGCATCACAATCCCTTTATTTATACATTCACTCAGATAGCGCCTCATCATGAAAGTTGTAGGTAACGTTTAGAAGCATGCCATTCACTGTCTTGGCTCAAGACAGAGAATCTTAATCTCTCAATTTTGGATGATGGCCAGCCATTAGACATATCCTGCCACTCACCTACAAACTTAAACTGGCATTGGTCGGAAATAGTTATCCCATTGTACCAAATACTGTACCCACTGTACCTATCAATATTCAGCTATGCATACAACTTAGATCCAGAACAATTGTCTAGTTTTTACCCAGCACCATTCAAGTACATCTCAGTTGAAGAAATCTAAAGGACTATACATCACTGCCTCCTACTTCTAGCATTAAACAATTCACTGCTATTCCACCCCTTTTCATATCAGTTATATATTTGATTCTCCAGAAATTTTAACTATTTTCCATAACTTTACCTGCCCTGTACAGAGCAATTGTCAACGTGAAACTCATACATACAATTACATTTCCCAGTTTGGGGCCACTTAAGTGTGCATTAGGTTCTACATAGAAGCATTTCATAGCAAGAGGGTAACAAGGAAAAGCCTGGTACACATTCCTCCACACAGATGGGTAGGAAGGTTTAAATAAGGCTCTCCCATCACCAGCAACACCACCCTCTTTTTGCTGAACTTGCTTTTCAAGTCTTCTCTCCAAAAAAATCTAGCTGAGTCACAGTATGCCAGGCAGAGTCCCTCCCCCTTAATACAATTACAAAAAATGAAGTGGACATTAGATTGCATTAGGATTCACAATTGCTTTACTACAGCTTCATTGGCAGGCTTCCCACTGCTGCAGCCTGCTGTTTCCAAACAAAATATCTGCGTCATTGCAAATTTGTATTAAGGATTCTTTCGCTACTATCCTGCTCAAATAATATATTTAAAACTAAATGTACTATCACAAGAGAGACGTTTGCCTTTGCACCTTCCACAGAGATCCTGACGGTGGGGTCTCTTGGGATCTACATGGCGCAATTTCACAGGACAGACGCACCGTGTCTGCTTGCAACTCTGAAATGGGACAGAAAGAGGCACAGTATCTGAAACTACTACAAGCATCCATGTACAAGTTCCGCAGATAAAATATGCTTTAGGAGCCTGCATAGGTATAAGGGTCACAGGTTCCATGCCTTTTTTAAACTCCAGCCTAAGCACCGCTTTCTGTTTGGGGGCCTCTTCAGTGACTGGAAGACTCATGCATAATAGGATGCAACAACAACTACTAAAGCAAACTGTTAACGCTACTATTATTGTTGCATCTCCATCACACGCACCCTGACTACAGAAGCACAATTTCTCTCTAGGCAAAACAATGAAGATCAGTTCCAAGTACTGTATAAGGCTCCCATAAGAAGTGGCGAATGCCATCAACTTGCATTGCTCTAAAAGAAGATGAGACAAATTCATGAAGGCTGTCAGCTGATAGTAACCACCATGGTTATATGTCTTACCTCTACCCTCCAGTGTCGGAGGCGGTATATCTCTGGATATCAGTTGCTGTCAGGAGCTACAAGTGGGAAGAGTGCTGCTGTTGTGCTCAGGTCCTGCTTTCAGGCTTTGCACAAGGCAGCTGGGTTGGCCTCTGGAAGAACATGATGCTAGACTAGGTGGGCCTGATCCAGTAGACTCTTAAGGCTGCCCATTGGGGAAATGATGCATCTTGAACTTAAACCCTACATATGTCTACATATGTAGCAGAATGCACAGCTGGGGATGAGATATTTAAATTTCCCACATAAAAAAAATAATAATTAAAACTTCGTTTCCAGTTGCAAGCAAACTGAGAGCAAGCAAAGGGCTGGACTATATTTGTAACAATTACACAGGGAGCATTCCAAAGTCCTTCATTTGTCTGAAGCAACAGTTCATTCTACCACCATATGTAGAACATGCCTCCATTAAACCTAAACTACTCCACAAAGTATCCAAAGATGAACCAATCATGGGGCCACATTAACTAAAGATAAACGCCATGGCCTAGTTTGGACTTTAAATCAGCCAAATATAACATGGTTTAATAGTAGTTCTGGAACAAGCACCTCCATCTCAATCACCCACCCAACTTCAATTAAAATATCCTGGTTTCTTAAGCCAGTGTTTCACATGACCTCCCAACCAAGAAACTGATTTGAGATCACTCAAAACCGCTATAAGATCACCAACACTGTACAACAGATTAAGAGCACTGTCAATGAACAATTAATTTCCTCCATCCTTCCAATTTACTTATCCTTCCTATTAGCCATCCGGATGTAATCAAAGTTAAAGGGTAATTAAATTATCATTAAATTCTAATTATCATTAAATTCTCACCACTAGTGAGAACTGATCTTGCACAGGAAAGAGAACCAATTAAATCTACATACTCATGTACAGAATGTGCATGTGCTGTGCAGAATGTACACATTAAACTATAAATGCTGTTCTAGTGAGTTTAGAGGGTTTTCATGCTCTTCATGACTAAGTGCACATCTCAAAATCTGATAGGGGATCGGCAAGGGTCAACTGAGCAGGATGCTGCATCCTGATTCTATATAAGCACACCTGTTTTTCACAGGGGCACAAGTATTCTATACTGCAATATGGCTATCCAAATACAAGCAGTAGAAGAGACAGAGACAGAGAGATATCTAATGCCTGAAAACAGTATGTTTGGAAAGTATTTTGCCCTCAATGGCCTCCTAAGAGTTGCTTACTTGGCAGGTGATATCCTCCACACGGTAGGGATTGTAGGATTTCTGGCAAGTTCGGCAGAACTGCCTAAAATAAACCTGAGGGTGGGTGGGGAGAAGGAGAAAAGCATGAAGGCAAGTCCTTACCAAAGGACAAGACCACCACCCTCCCCTGCTCTAGTGACAATACTCACCTTGTTTGTGCCCTGCACACACCATACATAGGCACTCTCCCAGCGGATGTTGCAGTCCTTGCAGTGGTAATAGCCATACTTCTGCTCTAGGAACTAGAGAGCATAAACCAAAAAGTAAGGGAACTGACATCTCAAGTTGAGCAGCCTGTTGCAAGCCCTGACCTTGAGCGCCTTAAGAGCAACTGGCAGCAGCTTCCCTCACAAGCTTGAAGAATCAGAATAATCTTTATTTGCACCAACCACTAGCCACAGCAATAAAATAAAACACAATGTGTTGAAGACAGAAGGTAGAAACTGAACTATACAAAATACATTCTGGAGGTTTACATCAATAATCAAATAATGGATCTTATTCTAATTGCTTGAGGCAGTGTTCAAAATTCACCAGGCACATTTTGCATCCAGCTATCGGCCACTTGTGACCAAGTGAAGATGCCCAGGTACCAGGAGGGAGTATCACGTCTCCACCACCAATAGGTGCATGCCTGGGGATCACTGGATCATGACTTTTCATAACCCATCCTCTAGAATTCTATCCATTGCATTGTATTTTATCTGCACAATCGGAATGAATTTCAGGAACCAAAAAGTTGTATTGAAAAATACCATTTTTCAGCTTTCTGGCCCAAAAATGGCAACTAGACAACTCAGTTTGGTGACTAGCCATTTGGCACCTAGCTTATGAGTTTCTAACACTGCCTTGAAGAACAGTAACCAACTAATCTCCAGCTTAAGCAACACTTTCAGTCTAAGTCCAGAGAGTTTCGTCTCTCTTCAATACCTTCTATATTGAGGGTAAGAACTGGCCAATCTTCTCCCTGCAATATTTTCTTCACACTCTTAAATAAAGCAACACTATTATTTCACTAGGAGGTGAAGAGTGTCAGTGCCCCATAGCAATGTAGGTAGTTCTATGAACTGAGCTTCCTATTCATTAACTCAGCCAGACCTGGTCTGCGTCTTCCATACCCTAATCACCTCTAGGTTACTTACTGTAATACACTTCTAATGAGCCTGTCTGGAGCTTCTGAAATCATCTTCAGGTTGTTCAAACTACAGCTACCAGGATTCTGACTAAAGGCAGTAGATCAAGTCACATTACTCCAATTTTATACAATTTAAGTTGGAAACCAATTTATTTGTTGTTTCATTTGTTTATAAGAGTATCTTAAAGACCAGCTTCTTTCACATAAAACTGCCTAAGGCCTGCTCCAACTTCCCCACCCTAAGAAATAGCAAGCAGGCAGGCCCTCTCACCCCCATTTTTATTCCTACAGTGCCCAGAAACTGGAATAGCCTTCCCAGAGATATTTGGCTCCATTTCCACCCACTGGAACACAAGCAAAGACTTGCGTTCAGTGAGCTTCTTGGACACTGCTTTTTGGTACACGTGTCTTCTGCCATTTTTATTGCACAGGCTGCGTTTTAGGCTTTTTGGAATTGTCTTGATAAACTACTGCCAGCCACTTTGATTGCTCACCACAGGAAGTCAGGGTGTCACAGCTTGAAACAAGTTTCTGCAAAGGGGAAAACAAACCAGTCATTTCTGCTCTCCATTCCATCCACATGTTCTCAGGATGTGGTGGGCCAATCCACACCAGAGGAGTACTGGGGATGCAGTTTGGTATGCAGAAGCAGGGAGAGTGTACTAAATGGAACTTTTGGGTCTCCCCACCAACCCCACAATACTATGTCTCCCGGCTAGTCTAGTTTCTCCATACACAATAATGCATGAGGCTCAGAGCCCAGCCACGAAGAACTATGAAGGGATTCTTTCAATTAACTGCATTTCTGTGCTCCTTCTTGCACATGAGCAACTGTAAAAAGTCAGGGGTGGGTACCATGTGGCCCTCCAGATGTTTTGATCTCCCACCAGTCGCAGCCAGCATTACCTGTGCTCAGCAACATCTGGAGAGTCACAGGTTCCCCACCACTGGCCCAAGCCAACAACCCACAAAGTACAAAAAGCTCCTACAAAACCAACACCACTGGGTCTACTCTACGCCAATATTCAACTTTGCTCCCTTTGCCATAGGCAGGTAATTCCTATGCTCTTCTGAATCAGATACTTGAATTATCCAAAGATTCTCGTTATGCTTGCATGAAGAGCCTAGGACAGCTTGCCTTTGCCCAATGAAGCACTTCACAATCAGCCTCATGCCAAAACGGACAGTGCAGGTGCCAAACTTGTACAAGTCTTACAAGACTAAAATTGATGTATAGCATACAGCCTTGTGCATTTTTTTTAACCTGAAAGCACCTGCAAGTAACTCCCCGCCCCCCACAACAAGTCCCAGCTTGGGAGAGGGAAATGGTTAATTTCATCCTGCCACATGGGGGAGGGGGGCAACTTGAATAAAATATTGGGGAGGCAGATAAACCCCAACCCATATAATCAATCACATGACACCATTTGAATGGCAATGCCCATCAGCCTGGGGGGGGGGTCTGACACCCTCAAATATTTTATTTTATTGGGGGGAGAGAGAGAGAAAGGCCCTTTGGCGTTGGCTCCTACAGTGTAAACCTTTGCCCAGACTTTAAAGCCCCCCAGAAGCTGCTTCTGGTTTTAAGCAAACATGTCCAAGAAGAGTTATGTACAAAAATGCACAATCTGTTGTTGGGCCCTTAGGCTCTCTAAAACTCAAGTTTTCACTTACAAGAGCGGAAGGATAGCTCTATTCTTCGTTCAGGAAAGTAAGGCTTGTTCCCGCTACACAATTTGGCCAAGCCTGGCCTAAGCAGACTAACTACCACCCCACAAATAAGGACTCCCACAGGAGCCCCAGACACCATAGGGCAGAAGGGGCTGGTTAAGTTTCATCCACTCAGCTGAATTTTTATGTCCATTTTTATCCCTTCCTGCTTTGTTTTATTGTTCTGCACATAGGCCTGCGGTTATAGGGCGGTATAAAAATTCAAGGAATAAATAAACGTGTTTTCACTGTATTCTTGACTGCCACCCTGAGACTTTCACTGAAGCGCAGCAAAAAAATAAAAATAAAGCAACCCTGTTTAGGGAAGTTTTTATATTTGATGTTTTATGGTGTTTTTAGTGTTCTGCTGGGAGCCGCCCAGAATGGCTGGGGAAACCCAACCAGGTGGGCAGGTATAATTAATAAAAAAAATTATTTTATATTATTGATATTATTTTAAAAAAAATGTTTTCTCAACATTATAAACAAACACATAAAACAAACATAACTCATAGCCTTATTAAAAGGCTTACTAAATTACACTTTTTAACTTTGTTAATTGACTTCCTCGCTTCCCCTTGGTTGAATTTCATTGCATGTCCTTTTGACGGTTTTCCAAATCACAGTTCTTATAAAATTTAACTTAAACATTAGCATCCTTAGTATTATTATTATTAAGAAGAAAACCCAACCCTCCGCTGGCGCACAAGGGAAATAAGGAAGAGCGCGTCTCCTGAACAAGCAAGAAACAGGCGGGAAGCCGAGGCGAGGGCAGCCGCCGAGGGACCCACCTGGAAGCGCACGCGGGCCTTGCTCTCCTCTCGAGGCCCCTCCGAGGCCTTCTCCGCAGCCTCGTCTCCCCGCTTCTCCTCGGGCTGGGGCGGCGCCCCCTCGCCGCCCTCCCGAGGCTTCTCCGGCTCTTCCAGGCCGCCCTCGGGGGGTGCTGGGCCCGAGCCCTCCTTCCCCTCCTTGGGGCGCGGCGGCGGCCGCTGCTGCTCCTCCTGCCGGTCGGCGGGGCCCTCAGCCTTCTCCCCCCCGTCGGCTTTCGGCGGCGGCGGCGTCGAGGCCGCGGCGGGGCCGTCGGGCGGCTCGGCTTCCTCCAGGAAGGTGGTGAGGCGCCGCGGAGCCACGGGCGAGTAGACGGCGATGGTCCTGGGGAAGCGCACGGAGCGGCAGGCGCCGCTGACGGGGCTGCCTTGCTCCTGCTCGACGGCGCGGCGGCGCAAGAAGAGCGGCCGCGGCCCGAGCGAGCACTGCACCGAGGCGTCCTGGCGCGGGTTGACCTGCACGCCCACCTCCTTGGTGTTGGCCTTGCGCAGGCGGGGGGTCAGGTTGGGGTTCACCTGGGACAGGATGGCTTTCAGCTGCGCCCGCTGGTAGTTGTCGAAGTACTCGGCCGCCGCGGCCGCCGCCACCGCCGCCGTCTCGCCATAACCGGAGAAGTAGCCGCCCCGCTGCCTCCAAGGACCCTGCCCGCCTTTGCCTCTCGGGTAGCGGTAGGAGGAGTAAGGGTTGTAGGAAGGGTACGACGAGTAGCTCTCCATGGCGTCGTCCACCAAAGCGGCCATTGCCCCGGGCTGCGCTCATCACGGACGAGGCTTAAATAGCCTCCTCCTCTCCCGGGAGACCCAAATGAGAGTCACTCGGCACAGCTGTGCGGGTCTCGTGGAGCGAGCTTTGCAAGCCTATGAGAGCTTACTTCGGAGCAAGCGCCAATTAACGTCGGGTGCTTTCCTTGGAGGAAGCATGCATGCATGCACGCGCGCGGCCCGCTGTGTTGTTGCAGCAGCAGCAGGTGGTTTACTCTGCAACAAAAGGCCCCTCGGTTTAGCGGCGCGGTGTCGGCAGGATTGCAGCCTCACTGCGGAATGAACACCGCCGAACGCTGTAGGGTTTTCTCCCGAGTAAACATGCAGAGGACTCGGCTGTTAACCGGTTTTCTGATGTCATATACAAATAATAATAATAGTAAGTAGCAGAAATGGTTAAGCGCCCTGCGTTAAAATTCCCATATGGTCTACAAAAACGCATTGAAAGGGGACAGTAAGCTTAATTAGGCTGTAATCCTAGGCCCATTTACATGGAAGTAAGAACAACTGAACTCGGCAGAATTTACTTCTCAGTAAATGTACTAAAGGTCTGCCCATAAATGAGAAAGTTACCGTACTTTGAAATCAGTGCCGTTCAAGCCATTCAGAGCCACAACCCTGCATTCACTTATCTGGGAGTAAACTGACTGAAGCTCAATGGGTTTATTTCTGAATGGGCATGTACAGTGGTGCCTCGCAAGACGAAATTAATTCATTCCGCGAGTTTTGTCGTCTTGCGATTTTTTCCGTCTTGCGAAGCACGGTGTCGGGAAAGTTTTGGAAAAGCTTCAAAAATCACCAAAGTCTTAAAAAACCTCAAAAAAGGCTACCACACCGCGTTCTATGAGTTGCTCCTCAAAGTCAAGTCGCAACTGTATTAACGGTGTTAAGAAAAAGGAAACAAACTTGCAAGACGTTTCCGTCTTGCGAAGCAAGCCCATAGGGAAAATCGTCTTGCGAAGCAACTCAAAAAACCAAAAACCCTTTCGTCTAGCGAGTTTTTTGTCTTGCGAGGCATTCATCTTGCGAGGTACCACTGTACTGGATTGAGCTATATGTATACCAAGTACAGTGGTACCTCAGGTTAAGTACTTAATTCGTTCCAGAGGTCCGTTCTTAATCTGAAACTGTTCTTAACCTGAAGCACCACTTTAGCTAATGGGGCCTCCTGCTGCCGCTGCGCCGCCGGAGCATGATTTCCATTCTCATCCTGAAGCAAAGTTCTTAACCCGAGATACTATTTATGGGTTAGCGGAGTCTGTAACCTGAAGCGTATGTAACCTGAAGCATATGTAACCCGAGGTACCACTGTACTGTATATTATTTCTTAATCTCACTGCTAGGCCACATCCCACATGTGATTTATTTTACCTTGGTTACCTCTGAAGTGGTCCCACAAACTTTAATGATATGGCGTTTCAGACTTTAGTAGTATTTTACAATATACACATAATACATTCCCATTTAGTCTAATACTAAACATAGTTAATTGAGTAAATCCCACTAAATTCAGTAGAACTTACTTTCTGGTAAATATGTTTGGGATTACAACCTTGGTGAACCAATGAAATCCTAGCTTTGATTCCCAAGCAAGTCCACATGACCTACAGAAATAGGAGACCACATAGTGATGTATGCTTTGCATGCAAACAGAACAGAATTCAGTTCCTGGCTTCTCTGGTTAAAGGGCTAAAAAATACCCTTACTTGGCATCTTAGAGAATGGTTACAATAGATCTGCATCACTGGTCCAGCTCCTTTGTTAAAGCAGATTGCAGATTTTTGCTCCCAGGTATCTACCCTGAAGAGTTAATAATGCCAAGGAGCATTCGGTTTTTAAAAAGGCCCCCACTCATTCGGAAGAGAGTTTCTCTTGACTACCGCTTAGTGGGAGGGAGATCTTGTTCCTCTTCTGTCTGTGAAAAGAGTGACAGCTTTGATATCAACTAGATGAAGCAGACAGTGTCTCATAAGTCCTCTTAATGGCTTGGTAACTTCAGAAGAAATTTAATCAGTGGTAAATATACAACATGAGTTCAACCTTTCCACATACACAGAAGCTGAATAATGTAAAACAGACACAAAGCTTTTAAACAGCAATTGTTGGTGACATTCAGTTACACAAGAACAAATACTATCAGCATTAATCCCCCTGTTCTTCTCTTCCCTCCCTCTCATACTAGTCTTTAAAATTACCTTATAAAACCCCTCTCTTCAGCATGCAGCCTTCCTGCTTGCTTGCATTTCAGTATACTTTATTGTGATGGCTCATATGGATTCTTTGTGGTAGCTGAGGAGGTGGTCACAGGTGACTTGCTATTCGTGGACAAAAATATTGGCATTTTTACAAACCATATATGCTGAGGGAATCAAGATTACAGCAACTGCTTTGTGCCATCATCTCCCTGCCTCCCGCTTTGACTGAACAGTTTGCTACATGATCCCACAACAGGATTTTTCCAGTTCAGGTCCTCCCTTCCTCTAGAGGGCAGTCTGCATCGGTTCCATGAGCACTGAGGAATGGCCCTCGGCAGTCACAGTGCCATAGGAAGTATCTGGCATTTCCTCTTCCTTCAGTTTTTTGTAGGAAATGTTCGTATCTTCTTCTTCTTCCCCTACTAGAGGCTCTTGTTTGTAGGAATCCTTGCCATACACCTTATAGGCCAATACAAACAGACCAGCTTCTGCAGCCTGGAAGAGAGCGTAGAGCAAGGGGAACATGTACATGCTCCCAATAAGCTCCGGAGGGAAGGTCAGTTTGAGTATAGCGGTGCAGAGCTGTACGTTTTGGCAGCCGGTCTCCAGTGACACTGTCCTCTTGCAGTGAGGTGGCAAGTGAAATAAGGTTGCTATGCCATAACCACAGCCATAGCCAGCCAAGGGCATCAGCACAGCTACTACATAGACAGTAGCAGGGATAGTAGCCAGCAGATCAGGTCCCAACATGGTACCGGTTAGAATGAAAAGGATCACCAGGGATACCAGGAGGGACCACAATGAAACCTAGCAAAGAAAGCATTCGATTAGATAGAGTAGGATTTTGGAGGACCGCTGCTCTTCATTACATATTACTATATCAGTAAGCATACAGGTTATTTAAAATATATTTCAAGCATCAGGGAAAGCACGGAATCTGTTAAAACAAAAGACACATAAGACTGCTTCATTTGCCAAAGCATAAGAATGTGTATTGGTGCTGTTATATAAATAAATGGTGTATATTTGGTGATCACAGACAGAACTAGCAGGATTAACAGTAGAACTGCTTGTTCTGTTTCAATTTATTATTTATTCCAATTTATTTATATACTGATTTTTGTTGTTTTTTGCCCAAAGCCCCCCGAAGCAATGAATGATAAACTAAAACAAAATATACAGTAGAGTTAATTGAAATGCCGTAACAATATAAGGCAGCAAGATTGCAAAATAGCTAGAGAATTAATGGGCACTCTTAACAAGCTCATATACCACATGCTTTGGGGCGAGAAATACTAAAAAAAAACTTACCCCAGTATAGAATAATTAAGGGTTCTCTCACCACCTCCCCATTCTAATTATGCAGAGGTGCACAAGCAATCTATGTAATTAATGCAAAAGCATTTTTAAAACAAAAATGGATGGTCATGGTGGATCAGTTGCAGGAATTGCTGGAGAAAACTGATCATCTGAGCACATCTCAGTCATGGTTCAGGCCTGGTAGCTTTCTGACAGTGAAGGGTTAAGGCTTTAACAGTATATAACACCTGTGCTCCAGGGACTGCACTCCCTGCCTGTATGCTACCAGGCCATGTTCAAGGTTTTGGTACTAGTGTACAAAGGCCTAAACAACTTGGAATCAGAGTGCTTCACTCTCAGTTGGCCAACTAGCTCATTGATATCAGGGAAGTTTTTAAAATTTAATGCTATACTGTTTTTAACACTTGATTGGGAGCCGCCCAGAGTGGCTGGGGAAACTCAGCCAGATGGCCGGGGTATAAATAATAAATTATTATTATTATTATTATTATCATAAGGAGCTGAGTTTTCAGAAGTACCTTGTACCTCAGAAATCAAATATATTTGTACCCAGCTCAGTAACCCCTGCAATATGGAACATTCAGTGAAGGTGAGGCAGATGATGGCATTGTGTGACTCCTATGTGCCATAAGAACATTTTTATTTAAGTAAACATTTCTAGAAAGCCAATTTTATCTAGTCACGTTTAATACTCTACTGTTTTTATGATGTATGTATGTTATTCTATATTTTAATCTGTTGTTAAATCGCCTAGAGAGCAATGGTTGTATGTGATTCTTAAATAATTAAAAATAAATAAATATTCATGATAAATTGCAAATTACTAGTGTGACCTTCATCTGCTACCAATTTATTTATTTATTTTTACTGAAGTGGTACCTTTTTCTACTCCAAATCAAATTCCAGTGTATCTTGGGGTGGTAAAATGCCCCCTGAGAAAACCATGTGTGTTGTTGGAAAATGCTATGGGGCATTTATTTTACCCCACCCTTTTTATACTGGGCCAAAAAAAAAGAAAAAAGAAAAATGCATCACAATGGCAAAAAAACACATTTTATGTCACAAGCCACTTCTATTTTCCCAGAAAGAATACTGCAAGCAGCTGAAATTTAGAAATAGGGTTTACTACTATGCATATGGCAATATCGTAGGAGGACTACTGTGTGTGAATTCCTTCTGTGTAAATTCTGTAACAAAACAAAAAAAACGCTCTCAAGGCAGGATTTCATCTCGCAATACTGGACGGGGGATCATTGGTTGCAGTTTACACTGTTGGTCCCTCTAACGTAGCGTTGCCTTCTTTGACAACTCTGCAAGACCTCAGATATTGGCAGCCCTGCTAGAGTAGTTCTTCACTTAGAAAGCAAACATGGCACTCGGCAAATAATGCAAAGGGGTCCTGTGCCTTCAGGACATATATGCCCTCCCACTGCCTCACTGGAGCAACACTTTAATTTCTTTGTTAAAATTGCATTCTTACATTCATATATACCACTTTAGCTCCAAGGAGCTGAAAGTAGTATATTCCTCCTATTTTTTTTTTATCACAACATCCTTGTGAGAAAAAGTAGGCTGAGAGGCAGTCACCAAGCGAGCTTTGTGGCTAATTGGGGATTTGAACCCAGGTCTCCGTGGCCCTATAGTTTGACACTCTAATTACACCACTGCTCTTGGTTCTAGCTAGACGGAACTGTAGTCAGTGCCTGTATTAAGGCTCCTCCCTGTGTCCCCTGTAAAGGTGGGCATCTGGGGCCTGGCTTACCTTCAGCAGGATGTCTGCCACCCTGGTGAACCTGTATCGGATGAAGACCCCAATGCCGATGGGGAGCAGAGTGCTGCATAAGGTCATGGTGACGGCGCCCAGGGGCAACAGGCGCACTAACGGGGTGTTGATCCAGGCTCGGCTGTAGATCCACAGGCAAAGAGGCATCAAGACCAGAGCAAGCAGCGTAGATGACGTGGTCATGATTATACTGCCAGAGACGAGAAAAAACAGAGTTCCCAGAGGGAAAGGTACGTGATGTACTGAAGTTCCTTCCACCGCCCCATTCACTTTCCACGGGCTGCTCAGACGGCACATTTTATTGCAGAAGCCTCTTCCCTTTGGTCTGTCAGTGGGAACCTCCTGCTCGGCTGCTAATTTTATATGGGTGATTTCTGCCTTTTACACTTTGTGTGTGTGTTGCAGAAGCAGAAGCTGGTAGTTTTGAAAGAGAAAGGCACCCTTCCCAATGCACTGTTCTCGCCACGGCATGATATGCGGCTGTCTCTCATCTGTCCAGTGCAGGCTTTACTTAAACACACTATCTCTCTTCCCCACGGTCCACACTTTTCTCCCCTTCCTCCCCATCGTTAAAAACTTCCTCCCCACGCACACCCCAAACGCTGTTTTCCAGCACTGCTGCCTGCAGGGCGTGTCAGGCTATCAAGGTTCACAGCGCACACTGGCAGCACAGCTCTCTCTCCTCTTTGTGCCGGCTTGCAAGTGAAACTAGAGGGTCTCGGAAAGCAGGGAGAGAAGCAAGAGCTTAGTGGCTTACAAAAAGATGTACTGTGCAAAAGGAGAAGGCTGCCCACATTGTCTGGCTGTACCCCATAGCCCTGTCTTGCCTCCCCCCCCCATTAATTCTTAATTCATAGAAACAGCTGGTGGGGATTAAAGCCTGCAGGGAAAGTTGTTCCCCAAGCCCAAATGCACAGGTCTGTGGGTGATTCCTGGCAGAGCCCCTGCACTTTTCACGGGTGTGTAACAGGCAGACATTCAACAGGTGCATCTTTTATCAGGCTGGAGATGCAGCGACGAGTGAAACTTCCATTAGGAAAGACAGATAACTCCAGTGCAGGCACTCTGCACTTGCTCAGTGGCACTTGCCTCTTTGCCCCACCCTCTGGGAACAGGGCATACATAACAACTCATCTGACGTTTGCTCGGGAGTTTTACATTTCATCTCTCCGCTCCTTTTCCTCGCAGGACCTCCGTGCCTTGAGCAGGTGCTGTGACGGATAAGATATTTTACGGGTGGATTTGGCTTCCATTGTGGGGGGGGGGGAGAGGAGGGCGCTACACCTGTTGAATGTCTGCTCGCCGTCCCAATGTGAATGGAGTTGGAGCTCTGCCAGGAAACAATGCAACTTTAGACAGTGCGTTAAAGCGAAAATAACTGATTTCAGACTGAAGGACCCACAATCTCTCTCCTCCCCTCTTCCTCCTGCAGGAGAAATGCCCTCAGTCTCGCTGTCACCCTTTTCCCTAGGGTTCGCTGCCCCAGAGATGGGTGGGGTATAAATAATAAGATTTCTGTATGTATGTATGTATTTATTTATTTGTATTAGTAGTAGTAGTAGCAGCAGCAGCATTGTTGTTGTTGTTGTTATTGTTGTTGTTGTTGTTGTTGTTGTATTTTAATCAACTTGGCTTTATTATTGGTTGTTAGCCGCCCTGAGCCTGGTCTTGGGGAGGGCAGGGTATAAATAATAAATTATTATTATTAGTAGTAGTAGTAGTAGTATTAGCCGTAGTATTGTTACTAGCCCGTTTGGCTCTTCGTGCCCAGCGGACCCCCACCCAGCCTCCAGCTTCGCCCTCCCTTCCCTTCCCCTTCGGGTACCTGAGGTTCATGTCCCCGTTGACCAGGAGCGACATGATGTTGGAGAGGTTCCCCCCGGGGCAGCACCCGCACAGCAGGACGGTGACAGCGGCCACCTCGTCGAGGGCGAAGACCAGCGCCATCAGGAAAGCCACCAAGGGCATGAGCCCGAACTGGCACAGCAGCGCCAGCAGCAAGCCCAGGGGCCGCCTCAGCTGCGCGCCCAGCTGGCTCAGCTCCACCGTGCAGCCCAAGCCCAGCATGGCCACGAAGAGAGCCAGCGCCACGAAGACGCTCAGAGCCTGGTTCAAAGGGGTGTTCCAGAAAGACGCAGAGCCGCTGTCTTCCCGCGGCGCCAAGCCGGCCGTGGGCGCCCACGACGCAGCCGGGCTGGGGACGGGGCTCTCGCTCCCGCTGCCTGAGGGGACCGTGAGGTTCCCGCGCTCTTCCCAGGAGCTGTCCATGGCCCCAGGCGCGCTCTCCAGGCGTGCGTGCGTCTCCCTCGGGCGCTGAGCTTCAAGTGAGGCGAGAAGTGAGGCGCGCCGGAGGAGCCCCCGTCCGTTGGGGACAGACAGACGGGTGGACGAATGAGAGGGGGAAGCAGCTGAGGAGGCTGTCTGTGCGTCTGTCAGTCACTGCAACAGGCGCCCTCCGCCGCTACTTCGGGACCTTGCCTCGCCGGCGGCCGCATCCTTGGGAAGCTCTCGCGCGCCAAACTCACCGCTTTATTGGCTCTTTCCCGCCGGCGGCGGATGGATTTCTGGCATCGCATCACGTGTCAGTGAGTACCTTGCGCTCCTTCTCTACAAAGGACAGGCGCCTTCTTCCCAATCTCGTGCCCCAAACTGCGGCTTTTGTTTTTGTTCTATTTCGTTTTCAAAATTAAAACACACACACACACACAGAGAAATCCATGGCTGAAACCCTCCAGAGAAATTCCCGCTTGAGAAGAAAACTTAGTGCCACTTCCCTGAAAAACCTTCAAATTCTTTGCACCTTCTGGTTACAAATGCAGGCGATATTTCATCCCTCTCCATAGCTGTCAACGTTTCACTTTTTTAAAGGGAAATTCCTTTATTCCGAACAGGATTCCTCGCAAGAAAAGGGAAAAGTTGATAGCTATGCCCCTCTGCCCTGGAAAGTGAGCAGAGTGAGACTCTTTCTGCCTTTCCTCCCTCAAAATTATTCAGCCATCTTGGCGGAGCAGGACTATCCAAATTTTCTTTGGATGTTTCACTTTTTTTGGCATCTTGGCCGAGCAGGACCATCCAAATTTGCTTGGGATATTTCACCTTTTTTGGGCAAAATTTGACAGCGATTCCAACTATTAACAGCACAAGTCCTAACCATGGCTACTCAGAAGTCCTGTCAAATTTGTTAGGGCTTACTCGCAGGTGAACATTTAGTATTGCAGCCTAATCAATTCAAAGGTCCTCTCTGTGACAGGGAGAGTGCATGTTCTCCATCCTTCAGCTACAGTATTTTTATACAAGGGGCGGGGGAATCAATAATTCCATCCGACAGTGTCACGACGGCCGTGAGAAATGAAGTTCCGTGGGTGTGCAAGCCCCATTAGTGGCTCTGCAAGAACACTTAGCGTCTGGCAGATTGGGCGCATAAAAACAGGGGCCAATTGTACACACTCGCGCTCTGCCATTTTCTGAGCCTTTCTTAAAATTATCCTTTAAGGTTGAATGCCACCTGAGCACAGGAATAAAATGCATGAATGCCAGTGATGCTGCCTACATTATACACTTATACACACACACACACACACACACACACACACATGTTGTTGTTGTTTAGTCGTTTAGTCATGTCTGACTCTTTGTGACCCCATGGACCAGAGCACGCCAGGCACTCCTGTCTTCCACTGCCTCCCGCAGTTTGGTCAAACTCATGCTGGTAGCTTTGAGAACACTGTCCAAGCATCTTGTCCTCTGTCGTCCCCTTCTCCTTGTGCCCTCCATCTTTCCCAACATCAGGGTCTTTTCCAGGGAGTGTGTATATATATATATTCTTCCAAATCCATGCTCTCCCTGCCCCCATCCATTACAAGAAATAGTGCTATTGTCCCTTTAAAGAAATGCATGGCACTACAGCCTTAAGTGTAAAGCATATTAAGAGCTCACAACACAGACATGGATGAAGGCTTCCTCCTGCGCGTGGGCTGGAAAAAGGAGCGGGTGGCAATAGCTTGGTGGTATAATAGCATATGCTTGGCATGCAGACAGCCTTGGAGTCAGACGCTGTTGTCTTCAGCCAAAAGGGTTAGGCAGTAACTCTTGGGAGAGACCCACTGCTGCTTGAGATCCTGGAGATCTGCTGGTGGTTAAAGTAGCCAAGATGGGGCGACATGGGCAATGCCTGACAGCGGGCATAAGGCAAATTCCTATGTTTGCATCAGTCATCGTTCAGCCATCCTTTTGTGCTGTTGCGCACAAACAGTCCCAACTCCTGGCCTGACTGAGTAAAGCTAGGAAAGCCTTCTTCCTGAAAAGCTACTGCAGTTAGTGTAGAGTAGACCATGGGTAGGCAAACTAAGGCCTGGGGGCCGGATCCGGCCCAATCACCTTCTAAATCCGACCCGCGGACAGTCCAGGAATCAGTGTGTTTTTACATGAGTAGAATGTGTGCTTTTATTTAAAATGCATCTCTGGGTTATTTGTGGGGTATAGGAATTCATTCATTATTATTTTTTTCCAAAATATAGTCTGCCCCCCCCCCCGAGGTCTGAGGGACAGTGGACCAGCCCCCTGCTGAAAAAGTTTGCTGCCCCCTCGTGTAGACATACTGGGACTAGATGAATCAATGGGTCTGAGAATATAAGGAATATGACAGCATGCCCAGGAAAGGGGGGGGGGTGGCAAATTAAGCACAAAATGATGTGGGCGGATGTTGCTCTTTGTGATACAGGCATGATCCAATAGGTGCCTGTCAAGCAGTGATCTTCCATTATGTCAACGGCAATAAATAATTATCATGTTTGCTGGGCTGCTGGATGAGAAAGAAAGAAGATTGCTTTTCCAAGCCAGCAATGCATTGCTGTGAGATTTGCTGGGGAAACTGGATAATATTTCCAAAACCGAATCACTACAGGAAGAAAAGTTGTAAGTGTTCCACACAATATATCTAGCGTGGAAGAAACATTAGCAGACAAAAAAAATTTCTATTTGGTGATGCACATAGCTATCCTTGTTTTATAGACATCAATTGAACCTGTCTTTTCTAAGCCTCCCTCCTGTTATTTAAACCTACTGTTATTAGCCCTCTCCTCTACTATTTCTTTCTGATAATCTTTTAGATATTGGCCCATCTCCTGCCCTCCTCCCTCCACTTAATCTTTGTTTCTTCAGGCTAAACATGTTCCTTCAGTTTTCCCTGAGGGCAAGATAAGTGTGCAGTCCTTTTTATCTACAAATGTAACTTCTGAAATGTGGGCTGGTGTTAGAGATATTTGCACAGCCATATTCTGCAGAATTAGCTATAGAGGAACTTTTACACTCAATTTTAGCGAGGACAGCTTTGCACTGAGTAAATAAAATTGCTCCTTTCACTCCAGTTTCTAACCTACCTTTTATTATTTGCAGTTGAGTTTTGTAGGGAAAATGTTATGTTGAAGGCAGGCGGAAGCAACTCATCTGTGAGAGCACATTTGCAAGTATAATAAGAGAACATTTGTGAAATTGATACGCCCTAAAGGACAAAAATACATAGTGATTCAATCATCACTATACCACCCTGAGTATTCCATTCTTAACCAGTGTAGTAAACTATCACAAAAAGGGTTTGCTAATCAAACAGGCAGTGTTGTGCAACAGGCAGCCTGTGAGCCAAATCTGGTCCAAAGCCAGCCACTATTCTGCAATGCTGCTTTATTGGCATTTTTAGCTCTGGTTGATCTCTTCAGTTCTGGTAAATCAGCTGTTCTTAGAAAGCAGAACTGGCTGAAACAAATTGGTTGTGCCTGTGCAATCTCTATCCAAGAACAGTCACTGCAGCACTGGTTCTTTCAGTATAGATTAAACATGGCCCCCACTGAAAGAAGCAAATCGAAATGAAAAGAACAAGGCAATCTTGCCCTGTTAGATCTAATAAGCCAAGCAGGGTAAGGGTTGAGCCATCAGGGGATAGGGAACATCTCCCTATGTAAAGCGCTCTGTACACTGACAGGTAACAATATAACTGAAGCTGATCAGTTGGTAAGACAATGTCCTGGACCAGTCTACCCTAGTTACAGATAGGTAGCCGTGTTGGTCTGCCATAGTCAAAATAAAAAAATTCCTTCCAGTAGCACCTTAAAAACCAACTAAGTTAGTTCTTGGTATGAGCTTTCGTGTGCATGCAGACTTCTTCAGATACTGAAGTGTATCTGAAGAAGTGTGCATGCACACGAAAGCTCATACCAAGAACTAACTTAGTTGGTCTTTAAGGTGCTACTGGAAGGAATTTTTTTATTTTCACTCTACCCTAGTTGTTGTTGTTTAGTCGTTTAGTTGCGTCCGACTCTTCGTGACCCCATGGACCAGAGCACTCCAGGCACTTCTGTCTTCCACCGCCTCCCGCAGTTTGGTCAAACTCATGCTGGTAGCTTTGAGAACATTGTCCAACCATCTTGTCCTTTGCCGTCCCCTTCTCCTTGTGCCCTCCATCTTTCTCAACATCAGGGTCTTTTCCAGGGAGTCTTCTCTTCTCATGAGGTGGCCAAAGTATTGGAGCCTCAGCTTCACGATCATTGAGCACTCAGGGCTGATTTCCTTCAGAATGGATAGGTTTGATCTTCTTGCAGTCCATGGGACTCTCAAGAGTTTCCTCCAGCACCATAATTCAACCATAGCTTTAACACTCTACCCTAGACTATGTGACAAAAAGCAATATACGTCAGATTGGAAGTGAGCAATTCTTGTCAGCAAACACAGCACATTAAGCTTGCAAGGGTTCTCTGGCAACTGACCCTGGGTTGAATTAGCTATTAAAATAATGGTATGCTGGATGACTTTGAGCAGATATGGTGGTGACAGTTAAGAGGTCTTTACTACTATCACTGCTACCAAGTACTGTATGTTCTAAGCTACATTTGTGTTCTGCAGTAAGCAAACCTTCACATGCAAACTTTCCAAACTCTGCCTTGTGTTGAAATTTGAGGGTCCAACTTGTGAATGAGATCTCATGCCTCTTTCTTTCTTTTTCTCCCTTCCCAAAGAGAATAATTTAAAAGGAGTATGAAAAAGGGGTAAGTGGGAGAGACAGTAAATATGCATAGTCAGGAGGGAAAAAAACCACTGGCTCTGAGCAGCCAATTGCAGGAGTTACATATAGCCTAGAAAGTGGGCATAATACTTTTTGAGGGCTTGGAGAGAAAGTGACCAGGGTGTCACTGGCAAGGAGATATGGTACTGTCAGAGGGTTAGACAGCAAACTTTCCTCCATTTGTGTACTAAGATTTGGTGGATGCTATGTAGTCTGTCCGCCTCTAGGGAATGTAAGCTGAGTAGAGCTGCAGGTTTTAAAAGAGACAGGTTGAGGGGAGGCCAGAACTGTGTCACAGAGAGAAGTAGGAAAAGATTAATGAGCCAGCTGGGGTTGTGGTATTCACTAGTAAAAAAATGAGGTTTCTGCAAAGGAAAAGAATTGGGTTCAGAGCACACATATCCCCTCAAGCTGTTGCCCTCATAGCTTCAAGAAGCTTCTTGGGGCATTTGACTCTTTCTCTCCAGCACCAATTTTCGGAGGGCTGCAACGTCTTAAATCCTTCTTCCTTTTTAACAGGGAGGGGGTTAACCATGTCTGGTGTGCAACATCTATATTGGGTCTTAACTAAAAATGGTGGAAAAGGAGATTGCAGAAGTGACAGAAGTTGGGCTCTCTTTATGGTCCAGCTCTCACTCAAACATAAATAATAAAAACAAGATCCCAAGGAATCGCCTGGAATTCCATCCTCCCCTTTGTGGGTCCTATTATTAATCATTTCCTCCCACATATTTTACGGGATCTCAAATTTCAGTGGCACACTGTGCAACGCTAAAATCTGTCCCCCACCTCTCACGCTCCATTCTGCAGCCTTGTTTTGGCACCCCCGGCAGCATGGGACGCAGTGCCAGCAGGCTGGTCATGCCACCTTGAAACTGCCTCCAATTGTGGACAAACATTCAGAAGACATTCATGCGTACAGCTAACCAACAGCAGTGTGGTAGCTTGACACTTAGAGCACAATGCCCAATACCCTCTCCTGCCTCCCCTTTTAAGAGCAGAGAAAGAACCCTATTCTCATTCATCACTCGCAGTCGCTAATGTGCCGTTGGCTCGTCACCCATATGCAGCCACTAAGAATGGCTGTCACGTATTTAAGGGTTTCCTGATATATATATATATTTAAATCCTACTATTAATCAGCAAATGAGAACACAGTGACTCAGGAGGACTCAGTGTTCTAAAAACTGTTCCGTCAGTTCTTCCCATTTACATCCATGGCCATCTGCCCAATACTGCTCTTGGGCACAGGACTTTTGTCAGGCCCACGAAAGGGCAATATATGTCACCTTTTACCTTGTGAAGGATTCACAATGATAAAGGAAAAGTCATTTCCAAACGAGATGTGGTGTAATGCTCCCAGTTATGGAGAGTGGGTAGGACTTGTGTTTAACAGCAAAAAGGCTGTGTGTGTGAAGAGCACAGAGCCTTTCAGCCATCCATGGATGAGGAATAGTCTTATTACCTGCCCTTCACCAGAAGGTCCTCAGATGGGTTCCAGCAATATAAAATACAGGATTAATATATTTTAAAACAAATTACAGTGGTATCTTGGGTTACAGACGCTTCAGGTTACAGACGCTTCAGGTTACAGACTCTGCTAACGCAGAAATAGTACCTCTGGATGAAAACAGAAATTGCGCGGCAGCAGCGAGAGGCTTCAGGATGAAAACAGAAATTGCGCGGCAGCAGCGGGAGGCCACATTAGCTAAAGTGGTGCTTCAGGTTAAGAACAGTTTCAGGTTAAGAACAGACCTCTGGAACGAATTAAGCTCTAACCTGAGGTACCACTGTACAATGGCAACTAGATTGGATCTTATATGTGTATGCAGGCGCCAAACTAGGCTTTATTTCACCTGGGTCAAAGACCCATGTTGGCACCCCCTCACGCACATTTGTGTACACACACACACACAGAGACTGGGAGCCTCAGTGGCACCTCTCTGGAGGCTCCCCCCGGTGCAAAAAAACTCGGCTAGCCCCCCTGTAGCTGTCTGGGTAAGCTGGGAGAAGACCATGCAGAAAATGTGAAGAATATGCTTAATTTATAATATAATCATGGTTCAAGTTATTAGGTATTGCAATGTAACTTGATATTTGCAGAAATATCTGTACTTTAGGATTATATCCTCTCTTTTTGAGAGGGAAATTTTAACACACACACCTCCCCATGCACACAGTATAATAAATGGCTCAAGGACAAAGCATAATATCCTTTTACTTAAGATACTACATATGTGCTAATTCCTTCTAGCCACTGGGCATGAAATATGCTCTGTACATGCTCCAAGTAACTATTTTTATTACTACCGAGTATGTCCTTGGTGGAAGAAGTCTGGCGCTGGAAACAGGCTCTGGAGCTGAGCTTTGATGACTCTTGGCTCAAAGGAAAGCCTTGAGCCAGCAAAGCCACTGACGAATCAGGAGGTCTGAAGGAGAGACTTATCAAGTCAAGGAAGAGGGCCATGATTTGATGAATAGCGAGGATGCACAGGATGTAGCACCGAAGAACAGCGCGGCGCGTGTCTTTTTAATTAAGGAGATGTGTTTAGTCCAAAGCACATGTTCCTTGCCCATTGTTGTTTTGCCATCCAAAAGTCCTGTTGAGACTGGGGACACTGAAATGCTAGGAACAAAACGTCAAAAACAGAAAGACTGTATAGGGACAAGTCATACTGACGCACAGATCAGTATCGGACCACTTTATCAAGGCAAGCTTCTTTGTCCCCAAGTAACCCTTTCTTGGCACTTGCCATTTTTCCTTCCTGTGAATTTCTGCAGAATTCTCCTTGATGGATTCTCACTGCTCACCCCTCCATTACTTCTCACTTCCTCTCCTGTAAGGTTCGATATAGCCTTCTCTCAACTTGCCAAAGATCCAGGATATACGTTGGTTCACCTTTAAAATAAACTAGCATTGCTGCTCTCAAAGCATTGCATGTATGCTATTACTGGCTGGGCAACATGGAATTTGTGCATAAAGCACTGTTCTAAATGTTATGCTGGCTGCGTGGAGCATGCTTATAAACATGTGGGCAATCATTAATTTGTGTAGAATATTATTAAATATAGATACATACACCCCAATGAAGTTGTAAGAGAGGAACTAACAGGCACTGCTGCTTTCAAGGGGGCATTTAAGGGACATTTAAATTTAATGCCATTTTAGAGAACAGTCAGTTTCCTGCCTGTTCTAATCTGTCAGGCTACTTTTTACAATTCTGCTGGGAAAAGTAAAACTAGCCTGTGTTTAGTCTGCATGTTCAGGTTAATTACCATCTGTTAAGAACACGCAACAGAGCCCAGTGATAAAAACTGGCAGGCTCTGTTCTCAGAGGTGCATGTTAATATTATTATTAATAAAACCCTAAGAAGACTGTCCTATTTCTTTGCCAAATCCCAAATTTAAAGATGGTATGATTCTTTTAAGCTGATGCCTTGGTGAAAACGTGATTATCACCAACATTGCTGTTAGTCCATGGCAGAACATTCAGCTTCAGGAATCTTGAGACATTTGGTCAAGAGATCATCAGCAGGCTCCTTAGGAGCAGCAAGGGGAAGACAATGGGATATGTAAATGGGGTGGTATCCTTTCACCTAAAAGCAACAGCAGTTTAGGTATAACTAAAGAGGATGTAAAGATAATGTGGTGCTTTTACAGGTTTCGTAGTGTGTTCCTGCCTCATGTGAGATTAATAATGCACTTCTAGGATGGAAATAATTCTGACACTGCTGTTGAAGTAAAAGTAAGTGGCCACATTATTCTAACAAAGTTTAAAACATGGGGAGGGGAGATACAACATGAACACTTGATGCACAAGACAGTGCCCAACATCTGAAAGAATGAAACAAAGAAGTCTCTGTAACTCAACCAGAAATTACAAAAGGAAAGCAATAGCTCCCTCTGTTGTGTCCTTTCCCAAAGCACACATACCTAATGTGGAAAGAGACGGAATGAGAGTATACAAGCCAAACATACCATAAAATGAACATCAGAATCTGTGTGTTCATATGTTTAGAATAGAATTATATGGCTGTAGGCCTGGGAGGGACGAGTAATATTTCATTTGAGTTATTTTTATTTGCTTGCTTATTCCTTGCTGTAAAGCTTGCATTTGGGGATAAATATTTATTTGCTTCTATATTAAAGATGACTTCAGAGATTAGTTTTTCCAAAGGAAAATAGTCTGCACCCAGGAAAATTAGGAGTCAATCATACTAATCGATATATTTATGTTGCAAAAACAGTTCAACATTACATTCAACTTTTATACTCCTCTGCAAAGGTATCTTCATGTACAAAAATGTTATTGTGAAGCAGGGTTCTATACTAATGTCTGTATGAATTAGATTAAAAGCCAAGAGCTAGTGAGGAGTGTGAGATGCTCTTAAACTCTTCTGAAACCCGAATTTGTGAGAGCAGATGTTACATGAGATTTATTTGCAGATAAGGGTGGCTTCTTTCTCCCCGCCCCCAAAATAAACTCCATTTCTCTAAGAAGGCCTAGGCATTATGGAAAATAGGTGAAAAATCTGGATTCGACTAGGAGCCAGCAAGCAACCTGTGACTGCTGCTATATAAAAATAAAAGGCTAGCTCCAGAGAATGCTGTCCCTCACCCCCCTTGAATTTATGAAGACAGCTTGATGACCCTTGTTCTAATTCAAATCTGTGTTAAGAATGAACAGGAATGGGAAGTTATGATCAAAACGTTATGGAGCTCTAGAGAAAACCTTTAATCCATCACTGCACTCTTAATTATGATAAAATGTCACTCAGGTGCCATCAAAACCTATAGCCTCATTATTGGCTCAAGATGACACATCGATCCATCTTCTAACAGGAGCCACCATGCCAAATAGTTCTAACAGATTAAAATCCAGGGGTGGGGTGGAGAACCTATGGCTACCCAGATGTTGCTGGACTCTCTCATCAGTTGCTCTAGCAAATGATCAGGGATGAAGGGAGTTGGAATCCAAGATCTGGAGGGATGGATTCGGTCATCAGCTACAATCACTGAGCCTAGTTGGTGTGGGCCACTTAAAGGTAAAGGGACCCCTGACCATTAGGCCTAGTCGTGGCCGACTCTGGGGTTGCGGCGCTCATCTCGCTTTATTGGCCGAGGGAGCCGGCGTACAGCTTCCGGGTCATGTGGCCAGCATGACTAAACCGCTTCTGGTGAACCAGAGCAGCACACGTAAACACTGTTTACCTTCCCGCTGGAGCGGTACCTATTTATCTACTTGCACTTTGATGTGCTTTTGAACTGCTAGGTTGGCAGGAGCAGGGACCGGGCAACGGGAGCTTACCCCGTCGCGGGGATTCGAACCGCCGACCTTCTGATCAGCAAGTCCTAGGCTCTGTGGTTTAACCCACAGCGCCACCAAACAGAGAAAGTCCCACAAAAGATTTCCCTTTACATTCTTCTGGGTTTCTTGTCTCCTGTACCAGCGTGGCAAAAACAACTCAATACTCTGTGCATGAAGGTAAAACAGTACTGCACACAAAGGACATTCAGATGAGAGATTTCTGCATAAATGCCAAAGGGAAAGGAAGAGCCTGTCCTCCTTTCCACCTGAAAAGGAAAGCCGCCATATGGCCACTGGATTCAATGTACTACCTGACATGTTGACTCAGTGCATCAGTGCATTGCAGCTGCTCCCTCTTGACCTCACCGCTGAGAGCTATGACTAACCTTTCCCATTCCTTTGTTCCTTTAGAAATACAGCACTCTGTCCTTAATTGCTCCTGTCTTTTTAGTAATAAATTATAACAATAGTCTCAAGGGACGTTAGGCTTGCTGGGATGTGTAATAGTGCTGATGTCACTAAGAGCTTTCCAGTGCATTCAGATGAATTACTATTAACTCCTTTGGTTCTGCACCAAACTGTTGAACTATTACTACAGAACTGGTTACGATGGCAAAACAAAAAGCTGCATTATATCCCCATGATACAATACCTCTAAAATGTTGTGAATCTTGAAGCATACGGTGCAATATTTCACAGCATGTGCTAAAATCAAAGTCAATTATTGGTTTATATAGCAAGCATACCATCTGCTGTTGTGCACATTTACTTTGTGTTCAGTGGGTCTCACTGCCTGGTAAATATGCATGAAATCTTGCCTTATTTGTTCAGCTGCAATTAATATAAGCCCTGAAAAGATATTGTATCAAGGAAAATGTTTAGAAGGGGTCACAGTTGTCTCCACTGGCCTTACCTTGCCCCGGCCCCACTGCCGCAGGCTGCTGGGACATTCATCCAACATTCTGCTTGGCAACTCTACAAATAGGTCACAAGTTGCACGGTTTCAATGTGAACTGACCCATACATCTTTGCTGGGTACAGAAACAACACAACACCTTTAAAAAAGACAGATTAATGTGCGAGTGTAATCTCCATCATTCCCCTCCATCATTCCATTCTTTCATTAACTGCCCAAGGCTACCTTAGACAGTTTCAGGTTTTTATTTTTTTCAAAATCCATGCCACTTGTTTGCATGTCTATGTATCATAGCCAATGTGTCACTGCCAATGGAACACATGGCCACTAATACCATATTAAACAGATGCGTAACTTTTTTCTGTGGCGTTTCGATTCACCATTTCTATAGCACCTTTAATGCCCCAAAGTGGCCTATTCTCCAGCTTGCTTGTCATCACAACCACCTTTTAAGCAACAGCAAACTGAGGCACAGTGACACAACTACTTCTAGTGCCTTTACATCTAAGCATCAATTTCAGCTCATATTGCCCAAGTCCTTTAGCTTCTAGACAAACTCTGGGTATGTGCAACACTTGTTTTCCATTTCTGCCCTCTAGTCCTCTCATTTTATCAGCCCAAGATGATTTTGGCAGGCTGACGTTCATCGTTTTTCTTATTTTGTTGACTGAAGAACTTGCAAGCATCCCTGGATGCACACAGTTCCACGCAGGCCAGAATTGTAAGGCGTCTTCCCCCAATGAAAACAAATGGGATGTGAAGTTCCCTGTTGTCCTGAGCACACTCAGCCCAAGGAGGACAAATGGCTGGTAGTTTTGTTCTTTATTGACAAAGCATGAGCTTACAGTAGCTCCAAAGGGGCACAGAACACACACATGCTTCTGGTGACGAAGTATTAGGCAAAAATGCTGAGAAAATAAGATAATGGCATTTTTAGAAGGCAGTATGGTCACCTATTGACCAACATCAGAGGAGATTCCCAAGGGATCTGTATTTTGTGAACTGGGAAATGCAGCTGTTGTTGGAAACCTTATCTCAGAGTTAAAGGCAAGGCTATTGTAGAGTGGCTAGGTTTAGCTGCATATACATTTGTGGGCAGGTACAGGGGAGGAAAAGGCACTACCGAAGAGATCGCAAAGGGTGGTTAACTTACCCTGGAACTTCTTGTACCTGAAGCACAGCAGATTCATCTTCTGAAGCAGATAAGGGCTACAAGGCCCCATTTCAGGCAATAGCTTACATGGGGCTGTATAAGAGAGGCTGTGAAAGGTTCACATTTTAATATATTTTAAACAAATCCCTATAACCCTTAAAATAGTATCATGTGGTACATTACACATTAGGATTTGACAGAGATGGCTACAATTTCTTACCTTCACCATAATAGATTGTGCTATGTATGGAGGGAAGAATTTCGATCTTTTCACCCACTGAAAACCTACAGGTCCACAAAATCATCTTCATACTTGAGACATCTTAACATCTGGTTAGTTTCTTCACTTGGTGAATTATTTCAGACATAGTTCTACAATTCTTTTTTTCTTAAATCCAGTGCTTTCCTATTATTTGTCTTGCTGCTACCAATAAAAAGATTAACGTTTTTGTATAGTATAGTTTTGTTTGTTAACCAATTTGTTACATTTTACCCAAAAGGTAACCCCCAAAAAACTTGAATCTTTGGGCAACCCCACCACATATGGTAGCATATTCCCAAAGCAGCATAGTTCTTTCTCCAGCACTCAGTGCAGAGTACAGTCGTTAAGCCTATTTGATAAAGGTTCGTTTCCTGCTATTAAGATTTTAGCCTGGTTGTGAGGTACGGAAGTCAGATAAAATAGAAACAATTGTTGTTGGCTGAAATTGTTCATTCTCACTGAAGGTTCCTTCTCCTGTAAATGTATTGCTTAAAATGAGGCCTACAAAAGGAACACAATATTTATATTCTGGCTGCAAACATATTGTAGGCAGAAAATGTGAATTTTTCGCTGTTGCTTCTTCCATCTTCTGAAACTAAGTACAGTGGTACCTCAGGTTACATACGCTTCAGGTTACAGACTCTGCTAACCCAGAAATAGTGCTTCAGGTTAAGAACTTTGCTTCAGTATAAGAACAGAAATCGTGCTCTGGCGGTGCAGCGGCAGCAGGAGGCCCCATTAACTAAAGTGGTGCTTCAGGTTAAGAACAGTTTCAGGTTAAGAACAGACCTCCAGAACGAATTATGTACTTAACCCGAGGTACCACTGTATTGTGCCAGCAGTGTTACTACTGATTGTACATTTCCCTTCACTCAAGTTTTCCAAATAATGAAGAATCAAAAGGAGCTGCCTTTTCTAAGCAATCCTCTGGGCCAGCTATGTGGAAACACTGAAATTTTTGACTGTTAACAAATCAACTGGATGCTGGTAATTTAACCAGAAAGCCTTTGAGTTCTAATTAACATCACTTAAAATGCACCATTACAAATATTATCAGCATCTGTTTCAGTTGGATACAATCTAATTTTCACAGACACATAGTGGCTATTTCAAACAGACACTTCTAAGAGACATTAACCAATTGAGGAAAAATATTTGAATTGAAACAAGCTCTGTATAGGCAAAGGCAAATGCAGCTGTTTAGGTGAATAAGGGAAGCAGATGTGAATCTGCCTGCTTAATTCTGTCATGCAACCATGTGTGGGGCCTTTTTTCTTTACACAGAAAGGAAGATAAACATCGCCAGTAGATGTTGTTCTAAATCTATGTGTGTTCTCTTGTTAAAAGAACCATTGCCATGTAGAATTGCTTCTCCTACCCACACCTATACAGAAACACACACACACACACACACACACACACACACACACACACATATACATACATACATACACAAAAGGCAAAGCAGCAACTTTCCCCCCAATTAAATCAGAAACAACATATACAATTTCTTTGATGTGAATTTGCAATGCTTTTTTTTATAAAACACAGTAAGGGGAAGACCAAAGTGGCAAGTGGGGAGGGGGATTTTAACCTACCCACTGGAAATCCCTCCTACAAAGCTATTTGGTCCTACCAGCAAAATGAACAAGCGCAACCCTGTATGCCTGTAAATTTTTACTCCTGTTTTGCTGCTTAGCCCTAAATCACAGATGTCCAATAGTAAGTACATCTCTAAAGAATGAAGATGACCAGAGTAATTAAATTAACTTCAAATGCTGAATTGTATATACAGATTTTATTTTATTTTTTAAAAAGAGTCAAAGAATGCTGTGGTAAGAATATTTATATTTTTTCCATTTTTTAAACTTTTTTATTAACACTTACAAAAACATTCAAACACTGAGAAAAAATTTAAATAACTTTGGAAGCAGAATTCTTTTTTCTGCCTACATACATACAACAATTCTGAGCTGTTGGCACTAAAAATAATCCACATTCATAAAACCCTTACTACTATTATCAAACATAAATTAAGAAAATCATAGGCACTAGTTTATCAAATTCATGTTTCCACACTTCTTCAATATACCCAAACCTCTAAACACATAAAGCCCTAGGATGTCCTGGTAATCAAATAAACTGGTAATGCACAAAATCTCCCCTAGTAAACTGGCAGTTTTCTTCTTTCAGGAATTTGTATTTGCTGGATTTTTATTATGATGTAGCAGCAGGATGTTTCCAGAACTTAATACACCTTCAAAATGATTGAACAGCTGAGTTTGATTTTTAAAAAGTGGTTTATAAAATAAGGCGATGCACCTTGGTTAAAAAGGTAACACCTGAATTTCTGAACAACATAAAATAAACATTTTCCTAATAAAAGCACAAATTTGAATTTCCTCACTTCTGAAGATTGCAACATCTACTTCATTAGAGCCAAGTTTGAAAAATGAAGCCCGATAGTTTTACCCAAAATATTTTGGTACCTCGCTTTCTTTTCTTTTTTTTTTTGCTCAACATCACATGTGTTGGATTAACAGTACAACACTGTTAATTCTGCCTCAGGTTTCCCACAGGTTATGGGCTACTTTGATTTCGGAAGACACACCAGATCAGTAGATTTCGTCCGGGCAGACTTTTAACTGGATGTAAAGATCAGGGGAAGTATTTTTTAATTAAAATGAATTCCACTTCCCAGACTGTGCTTATGATTCGCAGTGTGTATCATTCCACTATATAAAAAAGTAGCATTGGAAAGAATTGTGAAGAAATCTACTTAGAAGACCTGTTTAAACCGAGAATCGGAAAGAATGCCCCATCTTTTTGGGTACTTGGAGCTGTTCATAAACCTTTCTTCCCATAATGTGTCTTTAGAAATCAGCACCCTAAAAACTCCTGCAGTAGGAATCCCATGACTTAAACATGGCAAAATGAAGGGCTTCTTGTTTAACCAATAAAGACTGCCCACGGATTACGAAACTGCTGGATCAGAGATCTGGTCCTATTCTGTCTTGTTCACTTATCCAATTCAAGTAAAAGTTGCATGGCTTTTAATCCACTAAACTAAGAAAACTAAAAATCCGAGGACTGTGAAATTCTAGGATGAATTACCATTTGCTGCAAAATTCAAAACACACATATTATGAGGCAGGCATGAATGAGGTTCAAAGGCAACCTACCACACATTCCAACAGAGCCTGTTGGATTCTTCAGTCATTACATAAAAAGAATCCTGGCTGCCTTGTTTTAACAAGAACTTCATGAGTGCTGCAGACTCACAGCGGATGTCATACTGAGAGACTGCCCCATCCATAGAGACATTTACAACAGACCTGCTCCCAGCTTGCTGTTTTCACATCTTCAGTCGTTCAATGCAGCAAAAAACAAAAACATTTTAAAGGTATGTATGTGTGTGAAGGGAGGGAAATAGGGTGTCAATGGCAGCAGGGTTTTGTTTTGTATTTTTACTGAGCAGGGAACCCTGCAAACAAGTAAAAATAGTGATAAGTATTGGTTAGTCTGACAGCCACTAGAGGAACTAAATATCTTGTAAACATATATGGCTGGGTTGTTTTTTTCGTTTTTTAAACTCTTACCAACAATGTAAAATACAGGTGTAAGGCAAAGTACATAGTTAAAATACTAACATGGGCAATAACTTCGGAAGAAGTATTTACAATTAAACACAAATTAGTTTAGGAAGCTAATCATTTTTTTTCTTTAAAAAAAGATAAAGAAAACTCCCTCATACCATGAAACGTTACCCACATGAATATAATCATTTGGTATCAACAGTACAACTCATTTCCTTAGTATCTCTAGGGCATAAGTGCATAGTCATCTTTTCTTTATGTTAACTCTACGCATGTTCAGTTGAGTTCCAGGCTATTAAGCACTGAGGTGTGATTTAATGGACAATTTCTCCCTTTTCAAGGAAATTTCATCTGAAAAAGGACTTCTCAAAATAGTGTGAGCTGTGTTTTTCAAAATGTCGTTTGCAATAGCAAAGGCCATCTTCCTGAGCCAGGAACTGCTAAGTTTAGAAAGATTGTACAGTTGATACTAAGCCCTTTTGGCAATCCAAATGAAACAACACAAAACCAGTTTGGGTAAAGAAATCAACATAAAAAGATGCAACCTATCCAATCCAGATATATGAGGTCTGCTGCATCTAGACTGCTCAAAAAGATAAAAACAATGACATGGCTTCCCTACCACTCCCAAATGAGACTCCAGATAAAATGGTCCTGCTGTGACTCAGCAATTTCTCCATCCAAATCTTCCACAATTGTTTAAAAGGATTTCACTACCACAGTAGCACTTGGCAAGCCGCTTCCCCCCCCCCTTTGATTAATATGTTAATGTTTACATACTACAGCTCCAGAAAATTATTTTCCTTAAATCAAATCAAGTCACGTATGGATGTTTTAGATTTTATTTTTAATTTTATTTTTACGATTTTACATGCTGTTTTTCAGGATAGATGTTTCTTTGGCATTGTGTTAGGTGTTTGCCCAGATGTTGACCACTGTATCCATGAGAGCATTTATAACAATTTTTAGGTAGCAGAGGAGAGAAAGCTCCGGAGGTGAAAAGTGATTCATGTAAAAGTGATTTGAGTGATCACCAAGTATCTGATGTTAATGTCATTAAAGTGCTGTTTTATAATCTCTGCCAGCTTGTGCTAATTAAGGACAGAGGTCTGGGGATTTGAAAACCCCCAAAGTCTTATCTGATCAGTCTGCATATTGATCTGTCATTTAGCCTGAGGAAGGAGTACCTACTGAACAATGTTGCTTTGCAATTCAGTAGCAGCCGTCCTTCCAACTCTCATCTTTCACATTGCTATAGGTTTTGGGAGCTGGCAATGTTCTGAAACACAAAAATACATTCCCACGAAAGTCTTACACCATAATATACAAGTGCAACTGCTTCTTTAAAATTACAGTTCACTGAAGGTATTAGCACCAACTATTGTTCATTTTAAGAAGTTATCCCCAATATTCGATTAACTTTTAACAATATACGCTTGGAGTAACTAACAGTCAACATTAACATTTAAACAGTTTTAGCATTTCAGATACATCCGGCTGGCTGCTATTGGGAGCAGATGCTGGACTAGATAAGACCTTAGGAAGGCAATTATCATAAATACTGCCTGATCTTTTTTTCATTTCACTTTGTTCAGGTAGGTCAGGTTTCAGAAAAGACTGCTCCAATTGTTTTCTCTTAAATTTAACATAGTACCAAAATCAATCCAAACTGACCCGCCCACAAACAGCACATTCTACTGGGGCTTTTATCTTTGTGCAAACTATCTTGAAATGAACAAGAACTGTATTAAAACACAAGCATTCCAATGGAATGGCTTCTGGTGAGCTGGGCCCAGTGAAAATAACAAAGCATAAGCTTTGTATTGAAGTTAATTGTGGCAACAGCAACCTCTTTAGCTCAAAAGCCACTTACATTCAACTGAGAGAGAAGTAATAAATGATTGGTGTTAATACTGAACTCAGTGAGGGCTAGCAAATGGGAACTGCAATAGCTCTCTGTCTGTGGAATGCTCTCCCCAGGGAAGTTCGCCTGACGCCTCCATTTATACACCTTCAGGCACCAAGCAAAAACGTTCCTTTTTAACCAGGGTTTTGGTTGACCTGATCAACATCCCATACCTTTTAAAAATGTAGCCCTTTTGGGGGGAGGTATTAGTGGGTTATTGCTTTTATTTTTATTTTATATACTGTGATCTTTTTATGTGAACTGCCCTGAGACCTCCAGGTATAGGGCAGTATGTAAATTCAATTAATAAACTACTACTACTACTACTACTACTATGCAAAACAGAGGGTTTTCTGATCAAAAGCAAAAGGCTTCAGTTTGGATGTTCATCCAGCATTTAAAGTGGCTGAACTCCCACAGAAAAGGCAGGATTCACAGTTTGCAGGTAAATTCAACCCAGTCTTATATCTGGATTTTAGGGCCTTAGCCTTCTTTTATATAATTAAGATGGGTGCACCAGCTGAGCTGCGTGCCTCTCTGAAACCACCTGATGTTGCTACAGTGATCGCTTCCTTAGTCATCTCTTATCTTGAGGAAGGGCTGACTTTGAAAACAGTTTGGAAAGTTCAACAAGTTCAGAATGCTGCAACCGGGCTTCTTATGGGAGTGAAATCTAATGTTCGTATTCCTCCCCTTTTGTATCACCCACATTGGCTGCCAATTCTCTTAGATTGCGAGTGCAATTCAAAGTGACGGTTTTGACCTATAAAGCTCTAAATGGCTTGCAACCAGGTTACCTGAAAGATGCCTTTCCCTGGTTTTCCATAGCCCAACCCACTTCAGCCAGCATTCTGTGACCATTGAGAACGCTCATTCTCAGTCTTTAGGTCCTGTACCCCGACCCCCCAAATACCTCTATCTTGTTGGTCAGTGGTGCCTTTCTGACTACATAAAAACAGCACTATGAGAACTGGGATTGCTATTAATGCACAGCACAAATGATACACTATTGGAGTTCGAGACATGCAAGCACTTCTACGGAAGACTGCTTCTGCAGTATGAAATCTTAAAATGAAAGCAAGACTCACCTGCGAACAGGCTGTGCAAGTTTGCTACGAGGCACTGGTATGCCCCCAGCGGAGGGGGCACTAGGTCTTGGCAAACCACTCCTCATCCCTGTTGTCCCTGCGGGTCTTGTAAGCGTAGCACTGTTGATGCTGCTGGCTGGGCTTGGAGAGACTGAATTGGGAGCTGCTAAAGGCCCTGGTGAAGAGCTGCTATGTGAAAGCTGGACAGCTTCTGGAACAGCAGAGCTAGGTCCATGGTTACTAAACGCTTTTACCGGCTGTCTCAGAGCCAGAGGAGATGGTGCTGCTGGGGACCGGAATTTACTGGGAGAAGGAACTGGAAAATCAGCAAAACAAGAATGTCATTTTCAATGGCGAAGAAACAACAAAATGCAGCTTAAACAATAGGCAGAAACTGTTTCAGCACCTGCAATGTACTACAGATTCACACAACACAACACAACACAGAGGTATTGATGTTTTAGACATCTTTTTATAAGGTCAGAGTTTGTGTATAGCCTGCTACACACTCACAATGTTCTACTGAAGGAGACTGACATTTGATGTGTGGCAGTATAAAAATGGACACCTATCATCAGTTATGCTAACAGACAGAGAAATAGTTTTGTGCCTATTTTGGTCTGACCGTTTTCAACACTTTCTTTGGGGGTAGATATGTGTTATGCATACAGTCCTTCTCATTCAAATTATTCATAAGATGATGTAGCAAACCTAGCAGAGTTTGTAATGCACTGCAGATTTTTTAATAAAAACATGTATTTAGTATGAGAAATGCCCATTGCTACTGAATTTGTTCTGTACACTGTGAAAATACATTTATTAGGGAGTATACCATAAATATGAGGCAATGTCTGAGTGTTAAAAGCAATGGAGAAGGTTTTAATCACAGAGAATATAAGATGCTATTCCTTTAAGAAATCTAGGAAGTATAACTATAGTTCACAGACAGTGTAGCTAGACCTTGTGTTTCACAGAGGTGAACTACATGCTGGAATCAATATGATGAAGGCAGGGTTTATAAATAAAAAAACAATACTACAAACTCACACTAGAAATTATTGGAATCTAAATTCACATAACCAAATCTGAATTGCTCTTAAAGCTCTGAAAACTCCCATGACCCTCAAATTACACAGGCTACAGCATCTTTATAAAGGTGTATAGAGAATCCTTATTGGCATGTTTCTGGGGGAACATTCCACAGTGGCATTATGGAACAAGCCAAGCCAATGATCAGACAATGAACAAACACCCCCAGGCAGCCAAAAGCCAAAAGCAAGTGAGCTGTTTCAGAAGAGACCAACGACTACAAAAACTCCTAAATAAGAAAAGTAAAAAAGTACAAGAAACCTCAAATGTAATTGCAGGATTTAAAAGGCTTTGAACCTGTAATGAAATAATGGATGGAGTTTCAGTGTGCTACAGAAAAAGGTTTTTGGAACAACTGAACAATGTTTATAACATGAGCTTTATGAATAAAACTGAAGATGTGTTTTTTTTTTGGGGGGGGAAATTCTTACAGTCTCACATACCCTTTAAAATAAAACAAAAACTAGATTCCCTAGTCCTTTCTATTCAAATTATAAGAAAGACCATCCAAGCTCACTTTACACAATATTTCAGTTTCCAACACCCCACTCTGCCCACTTACTGCCCACAGCTGTGAATTTTGCTGTAACAAAAGGTCCTTTACAGAAGCATGTGGCTCAAAAAAGAATTTCTTTGTTTGAGCTCCAAACCCTGACCAGCTTTATGTAATTATTAATAGACTGCCTAGTTAATTCCATTACACAGAAGCCTTTTGCTTACAAAACATCTATGAACATCCACGCTTCTAGAGAAACTATCCACACTGATACGTTTCAATATTAATGATCTCAAGGCAAAACTGAATGGTCTCCCGTATATGACATAATAATGGCCCTTCACTTAAGGCAAGCATTGCAAAAATAGTAATAATGGAGGAATATGTAGTAACAAACAACAACACGTGTGTTGAGAATAAATACCTTGCGTAATCTTAGCCCTACAGGTATAATCTATCTGTGTCTACCGACCGACCCACCCAGAGTATTGATCAGCAAGCAACATCCTGATATAAGAAGGAAAGGAGAATTATAGCTTCTTGTAAATAACTGCAGTGAAGTATGCCACACAACCTAAACTTGTCATTTCCTGCTTTAAAAAGGAATTTACAGTATTCTAAAACAAATGCAAGAGATTGTTAGAGGTATTTTATAGAGCCAGAGAAGTAGCATATTGTTGAACTTAGGTGGAAGAAGACATTTAGGTTATCCATCCATTAACCATTCTAAGCAGAAAAAGGACTGGACACAGAAAGCCCTAAAGTCCAAAATAAAATTCTGAGACAAAATGTGCTTTGTGAATGATCAAATAGTCTGGACTGCTATTGAGTGTATCACAAAATATCAATAAATAATTAGAACAATGCTATGGTCCAAGAACAAAAAGAATTGAGATAATGGGCTTCAAGACCTTGCGTCTAAAGAAATCATTCTTTCAAAAAACTATTGTACCAAATCACATAAATTCTGAACTGACTAGCTTTACACTGTACCCACAAAAACTTTCTACACACCTAGTCATAGCAATATGAACACGAAGAAGCCTCTCCAAAGATAATTTGGCTAAGATTATAAACTTTTAATAGGGAGCCAAACCAAAATGACATGAATAATAGACGTAAGGCAGAATTCTTTGAAAATGCTACATGTGTATTCTGCAAATGCACTGCACTTGGCAAATGTTTCTGCTTCAAAATACTTAGAAAAAATGTTCTTTGAAATATCTCATTTAGCAATGACAAATGCAAGCTATATTTTGAAATTATGTATTATGAACCAAAGTATTAAGCAGATGTTTTAAATGATGTGTGCTGATTTTATACAAAGAATATTGAAGTTAAGGGCAACACAATGCTCTTAATCTGCCTAAGTCTAAACCAACAGCTCCACCTTCAACCAGGAGCAGTTGTTAATTTCTGAAAAGTATCCAAGTTTTCCGGGCTTGAAGAATTTGGTTCAGCTATCCCAAACAGGCTACAAAGAAGACTGAATAAAAATGACAACTAAGGACCCAATAATTAAAGGTCTATCTGGAGAGTGTTAGGCAACCTTAGAACTGTTCTGAATATGCCTGCTACTTTAAAATAAAGAAGAAGGCAAGTTGAATTAAATAGCTGTTCTCTTTAGAATTTAGCTTAGCACTAACTTTTCTTGAATTGTAAAACCATTAAGAGGTAAGAGTAATCAATGAGTTCTTTAAAATCATACCCAGTCTTTTGAGAACTCCAAGACAGTGGGCAATGCTATTGCCCAAAACAAAGGTATAGGCACCATCTCTAAACCTAGAAAACATGAGTTTGCCCCAACTTAATATAACCTACTCTTTATTCTTCTAAAGCAGAACATAGGATAAATTCTAACACAACTGATTATTTTATCAGTTAAGGTATTTAAGCAATCCTAAAGCAGTGCTGATAATAAGTTTTAAGATCAAAGCTTGCTAAAACTTAGCATTTATTTTCGTAAGAAGCATATGAAGGAAGATCACAACAGTCAACAGCTAGCCAATAGTCAATGCTGAAATGTTCTATAAAGGAGCATTTATGCCATTACATTCACCAATAAAAGCACTTGCTGTTAGACTCCAGTTGCATTATTTCAACTGCATAAGTCTAAGCACAAGCGAACAATTTTCTGAATTTAACTGGATTTCATTAAATGGCTGTAAGCTAATTTACCTCCTTTGGTAGCTGGAGTAGGAAGTAGCTGTTTGGTTTTGAAGGCAACACGGGGCATTTTTTTCTGCCTTTGCAGAGCTGTTGAAACAAAGACATGTCATATCTGTCTAAAGAGAGAAGATAATGAATTCAAAGTTCACTTAAGATTTTAGGACCTTATCTACCTAGGAAAAATCAGGAAGCAAAAAAAGCATAACAGTTTTCAAAAGCTGTTACAGCTCCAGTAGTAGTAGTAGTAGTGGAGGAGGAGTGCTTTGCTTTACAGAAGTGATGCTGACCACACTAAGAAGGATTGCAAAGGTAAATGTCAGGTGCTTCATGGTACAAACTGTGTTAAGCGTTTTAGCAGGCAAAGAGTTTCTTGCAGGCCAAAGCCCAAGGAGGCCAAAATAATCCACACGCCCAGAAGTGAAAACAAACCACCAGCCAGACATGCCACAGCCAAATCAGTGCAAGGTTAAGTTCAGAACACAACGGTCACATTTAACTCAACAAAAGACACAAAATTTCAGCTCCAAATAGTCAATTCAGGAATAGCTTCTTTCTTCTGAAGTTGAAGAAAACGTCTCATAATATGTATGTACATATATATATGCATATTTATACACAGGAATTCACACAAGACTGATCGCTTATTGAAGCTGGTATTTCTGCTTTAATCAAAAACTGTAATTCTGACCTATAAAGAAGAGTCAGGAACAAGCTCAAACAACAAAATGTCATCTAAAGCCAGATGCTGTATCTAAGAGGTCTCTTGTAAGCTAATGCCTGCCATAGATAGAGAGAACCATATAGGCAAATCAATGCTTGAAAAGCATTCAAGTATGGCTGAGAATTCAACACAATATGGTGGTCCTCTGCAACTGTCATCCTCAGACACAGTTCTAACTTAAGTCAAAACAAATATATATATTTATTAGTCGCATATACATTAAAGAAACTTAAGTGACTTGAAGGAAAGAAACATGGAGCTCAGCCAACCCTTCCCCATCTTTCTTGTGTGTGAAATATCTCATAGGATCAGTGTTGCACTCGGCAATTGCTAATCCAGGTTAAAACAAAATGAGATAGACCTTAAAATCGCTTGGATTTTAAGGATCCTGATTAAAGCCAGGTTCTCAGCAGTTTACTAGCACACTGAGTTTTGTTTTAACTCAGCTTGGCAAATAACAAAACTCAGATAGATGAAGACAAAGGGGGGGAAATCATGTAAGAATTGACGCACTGCAGAATAATTCAGATCCTGTAGCCTTCTCCTTAAAAGCAGATCAAGTCAAAAGCAGGCTTCTCAAGAACCTGCCCCGCACTTCTCTAGGTTTAGGACTATGCTGAACAACATGGCATTGAGAACTAGAATGAGAATTATCTAGATGAAAGTGTAACTGTTCTACTACTGCTACATTGAATTGTTAATACACACTTATTTGTCCTTGATTCTCCACCTCCCTTCCCTTAAGCAACGAGAAATGCGTTCTTTTTGCTTTGGATAAATGGATGTGCCCACTTTTTCTGACGGTACAAACTTAAGCATGGCTCTTCAGAAGTCAATTCTGTGGGGAGGAATTGAATGTTGCACTGTTGCAAATGTTCCACCAGCGTAAGCATTTCTGCTCGCCCGATGGAACAATCTCTCCTCTCCTTCCCCCACGCACTGTTTTCTCCTGAACTCCCCTTACAGAGCCAAGGGGGGTTGTATTTATGATTCCACTATTAAGTCACATATATAAATCTAATAAACAACAACAATAATGCCATTAAAAGGTGTGGCTTACTTAAAAAATAATAATCTTACGGACTGAAAAAACTATTCAAATATAAATATTAGTCCTTAAAATATAGTCCAGCCCACAATCTTCTATAGTGGATAGATAGACATGTAGGATATACTGTTTGCTTTAATGCTGTATAAAAAGCCATGGGTATGTTACCCAACCAACACTTTCTCTGACAAGTAACATCAAAATACAGTTTCAAATCAAGTATTTAACTCATGGCAAGAAATGCCTTGCTAAACAATGCCAGAAAAAGGCCACCTAGTATCTGCCTTCAGTGTTGGAGAGAGAGAAGCATTTAGGAATCTTACAAAAAAGGTATGTCTTTTTTAGAAAGACACATCTTGTGACCATTCATTCCATAGACTGCATTAATATATGCTTCCTCTGTATATTCTAAACCTACTGAGGGTTTAATTGGATGATCCCAGTTCTAATGTTCGAGATAATTTCTCTTTTCACACACATGCTGCTCCATACTTGTTCCAGCCCACAATCATCTTTGCCACACATTTTCTGTGGCATTTCTAGAATTAAGATATCCTTCTGGAGACTGAGTGACCAGTGACCAGAATAAGACACAGTGTTTCAAATACTGGTGCACTACCAACTTGTACAGCTATTTTATTTCCAACCCTTTAGAGATTCCTAACCTTGAATTTGCCACACCTCCTTGAGCTTTCTATTTTAACTTCACAATCTGTTTCCCAGGTAGTTGGAATCAATTCAATGTATACGTCAAGTTATAATTAAAAGCCGCTTTGCGCATGATCAAACACCTGCCACTGTTCTGCTAACTAATTCAGTTGTAGAGTTCCACAGAATCTGCTTAAGCGTTTACCATTTGAAATAGCTTGGCGTAATATGCAAAATGTCCAAATAAGTTTGGAACAAGTTAAATACTACTGACCCCAATATAAACACTTTGTTTTACACTGGCAACTTTCCAATTCTTTGGAAAGGAGGGTGATTTTAGTAGCGAGTTGTGCATTGTAATTAATAAATCAGAAATTTAACGTTTTGTGTCTAAGAACTTACATATGAATGTCACTCTGCTATGATGGCATTTCCTGATCATGACTTCTGTCTTCAGTAATACATTTGTTGATAAAGTTGCTCACATTGATTCCACTGTATCAGTCAATAGCTAAATTAACACCTTTTTCATTCTACAATTTGTTTGGTAGAAGACTGCAAAATTCGCCTTCTCTGTTACTTAATAGTTTAAAATAAGGTTTCAGAATAAACCACACTTAAGAAAATGGAACCATAAGGAGGTTACTAACTTGTATGCGAGGTATAGAATGTTCAGGTGACCATTTTTCATGAGCTAGAACAAGCCTTGAACAGGACGAAAAACAAAGCCAAACAAATCCAAAATTTCAACTTACATTTGCAAAGGTTTGAAATAATTTTCATCAAGACTTCTACAGGTATGTTAATGAAATATATTTATGTTTATACAAGCTTAAACTACACTGATACACTGCCGACATACTTTTCATTACCACCACCCATATGTTAGGTATTGCAGCTTGTGAAAATATAAATTAGGGAGTGAACTAGAAGCAAGAAAAGGCAGAAATTAAAGCAACCCTCCCAAGTTAAGCTCATGCAGTACAACAACCTGAGGAAAGAGTGAGAAGACCACTGCAAGTGTACAGTAGTATTTTGCAAAAATAAGCAAATAAAAACCAGTAAATACAGGAAAAGCCCAAAGAGCAGAACCTCCATATGCAAAATTATATATACACAGGGATACAGAACCTGTGTCCCTACAGATGTTGGACTCCTATAAATACCAGCCACAAGGTCAACTAGCAGGTACCCCATCCCTTATCAACACAAAAACGGTAAGCGACATGCTGTTTTTTTAAAAAACAGAGAAGCTCCCATTAACACTTAGAGAAGCTTCCATTGTGATTAAAATAAAAGCTTTTGGAAGCATTTTTCATGAGGACTAGGGAGGGTGATTAAGCTCCCTCTCTCTACCAACCATAGGCCAAATACTGACTAGGCCACCAGAGTGGTTGCTAACCTCAGTTAAACAAAGGTACACACAATGTTAAACCATGTATTTGTGTGTAATTTGGCTATAGGCTTCCACAAAAGCAGTTAGTTTTCAAAAGGGAAGGAGAATGCAAATTTCAGTCCCAAAAGAGGAAAGCACTGCCTACATTATTTTTGCACGATAGGGACCAGATTCATATCCCTTACAAACAAGGAAATTATGATCAGGAATTGAAAAATCAGATCTCCATTTATATAGGCACACCTTTCAAACAAGTTCCATTAAGGGAGAGGCTGATTCTTTGGCAACATGGATGTGTAAACACTTACTCCTCAACTTCTATTAATAAAAGAACCTGTTCATACAAGAGCTTATTACTCTTTGATCCCATAGTTCTATTACTATACTCAGGTTATTGCATTATGTATAGTAATTTACAATTTGTCATTTGCAGAAAGGAGTGCCAACTTTGTTCAAAAGGACATTTTCCTCTGGTGAATATTTTTATATTTTCTACACAAAATTATTGTTTCAAAACAATTCAGGAGACAAGCTTATGGCTATAAAAGTGTACGCCTCTGCAAATGTTTATGTATGCAGCTGATCCGAGTAATTCCGTTATGAATACTGAAAAGTGAAAATAACAATATGAAAATGCAACTTCTTTCTTTTAAAATTTATAATCCATCTTTCAGGCTGGCAGGCACTTTTGAGTTTGATGTCATAATTTTCAGTCATTCATCTGTTGGAAGTAACAGAAATCCTGACTCTCATTTCATATTCACTTCAACTGCTTGATACTCACTGAAATTTGTACCAAGGCAGAATGGCAAAAGATGGAAATGGGACCGTTAGTACACTTTTTACTCTCACCCTACGGGAATCAAAAGTGTGTAGCTGCAAATTTCAACACAGCTAGGGGCAATTCAGAAGACTTTATAACCCCTTGCTTAGGGATGTTACATGATAATGAATGCAAGCTAAATATAAAAAATGCAAGTTACACTTGATTAGCAAATCGTAAGAGTTAGAAGGCATCCTGAGGGTCATCTAGTTCAACTCCCAGCAATGCATAAATTCTGAACACAACCGGCCCCGGGGGGGGGGCGGCTTGAACCACCAATTTTCTGGTTAACAGCCAGACCCACTGCACCACAGAGACCAAGCTTATGGAATGTTCAAGATAGACCATTGTAGAAAAGGCTTCCTATTCAGAGCAGCAGACATTAAGGAAACCATCAATATTGAGAAGTAATGTGGGATGGCAATGTACACATTCTTCATTGTTAAGTACTGTACTTTGAAATGCTCGTTTGCCCAACATACATCAGATCTGACCAAGCTTGCATTATCTGCATGAAATGTCTAATCCCTTTACCATGAAACTGTAAACACGCTCCTAATTGTTTTCAGCCGGCGCTCAGAAGCTGTGTTTACAGCATCACTGTAAAGATACTTACTGGCTGAGGGTTGAGGTTGAATACGAGATATTCCTCCATTTGGCACTTGAAAGTTTGAGTCACTTCTACTGTTTTTCACAGACTCAACTTGGATGTTAGATGTCCTGGACAGGTTTGGAAGACTACGCCTTAGTTTCTCTGTATTAAGGAAAGATAACAAGAACACCACAACATACCAACTGATGCAGGAGACTGAAAAATCATGGCAACCTGAAACCCGAAGGACGAGAGGGGGCAAAGTTTGCTACAAAATCTGCATAAAACAAATGGTATCTGCCTAATGTTACATTATCAAAATGACATCTACGAAATTTTAAATCTAGTAAGACATAAAATTACTAGATTTAAAAAATGTAAAAAGAGAAAGAGACAGAGATGGAGAAAGCAAGTACAATTTGTCTATTTTTTTCACCCAGAGCAAAACCTACTTAACCGTTGCTGTCTGGTAGGAGGGGTTAGGATTTAAGGTATAGAAGTAAGAAAACTGCTGGTCTACTCCATTCTAATATCTCAACATAACCATGGTGAGCAAATGTGTACCAAGAAAGCCCAAAACACATACGGTGGTATGCATACAGACTCCCTGTAGATAGGTCAGGGCCTGCCCGTTCATCTTCTCCCCACCATCATTTGCTCATGACAGTTATTTCATGAGAATATGACCAATGAAAGGAGAGACAAGGAAAGAAATATGTCTGACAAAGAATATCTTTTTGCACATAAAACATATGTCACTGTTGTTTTGGGAAAGTAAACAAACATTTTATCTATCTATCTATCTATCTATCTATCTATCTATCTGATTTATACTCTGCTTTTTGAAGAAATCTTCCACAAAGTGGCTTACAATATTTAAAAATACAATGCATCTTGCTTTATCAGCTAAATGGGACTTCACTGGAAAATTTCAGGTTTTACAAGTCCCACAATGCAGAGATATCACTAATATTCACCTTCACGATGGCATAAAACTATTTAAGCACCACATTAAAATTATGAGAGAGGTTCTACTGTCCTCAAATCAGAGTTCAGACATGAAGAATCCAATAAATTAACATTATTTTAGTTTCAACTTAACATAGACGTTTAAGTCTTTGCTCGTGCTAATCAACTTTATGGTTGTTATCAACCTGCACTTTGATTCTTCATGATATTTACTGTTAACATTTAGGTAAGATTCACATTTGAAAAGACCAGTTTCAACAAGCATAGTTATATTCTTTTCTGACTTTTTCCTAAAAGGAAACATGCTTTCAAAACAACAGCGCATATTGGTTTATAGTTACAGGTAGGTAGCCGTGTTGGTCTGCCGTAGTCGAAACAAAATTAAAAATTCCTTCTAGTAGCACCTTAGAGACCAACTAAGTTAGTTATTGGTAAGAAGTGTGCATGCACACGAAAGCTCATACCAATAACTAACTTAGTTGGTCTCTACAGTGCTACTGGAAGGATTTTTAAAATATTGGTTTATGTTACCTTTTGCTTTCTCTAAAAGGCAGATTCTTCTAATTGTTGTTGTGGTTGTTTTACATTAAAATGAACAGTGCACAACTATATCCCTATGTCTGAAAATTCTTGGAAAGTAAATTGAAGTGCAAACTTGAATATGTAGAATAGTCTCTGGCCATGTGCTGAATTGGTCATCAGAACATTGAAAAAGTCAACCGTTACTGGCCAACTAAGTAAAATAAAGCCATGGAATTAGACGTAAGACTGTGGGCAGACATAACATTCAACAACTTCCTTGAATGACCTCTTAAATTTAGCAGACTTGGAAATAAAGAAGTCAAGCACCCTTGGCTGCTTTGGAGGCATGTCTGTCTCCTTACGATTTACATCATTCAAATACATTTGATTCCACAAGTTTTCATGTGTGGCACACCCATTTCCCATCTACTTTGTGGGATTTCTTTAAGACAGATAGGAAAATTTCTTGTTGGTTGTTGGTGTGTCCCTGCTTTTGAGGGCAATATAGGAGAAACAAATGGAAAAGTTCAAAAGCAAGAAAAATAATGCAAGTTAGGGGGAAAGAAAAGATTAGCAGGACCGTTCAAAGAAGCTTGGTTCATCCTGTCCAAAAACTATACCAGAAATAGATTTCAGAAGCTTCATTTATTTGCCTAACATATATATAAGTAAATTCCATCCCTGCAGATGGACTCCCACCACATGCAGTTGTACTGTTATAGTGTAGGAAAGAACTGGACAGGATCCCTTGCCACACAAGCTATAGCCTTTTACAGCAGCAGCGAACTATCAGAGAAATGTGGGGCAGCATCACCATGGACACTCTGACATCTCTATGGACAGACAACTGTAGCAGCACTCAGCTTTTCCCTAGCTCCCAAGTCCACTACTGTAGAAAGCAGACGAGGGCCCTTAGCTCAGCATTGAGAACATTAGGCATTTCTTGAACCAAAGTAAAAAATGTAGCAGCAACATGCATTTTCATTTGTACCGAGGAAACGCACTGTCTAGCCAGACTTGGGAGAAGGAAACAGACTATTGTCTGAACCAGATTTCAGAATTGTCTGTTTCTTTCAGCCAGCAGAATGGTGCATGGGTATATGCGCATGCAAGAAAGCATGGGATATGCTAGGAGAACGTGAAAAGAAATGAGGGAAAGCTTTGTTTTTTCCAGCCACGCTATTACTTTTGCTATATCAGGAGTGTCAAGCGCCACAAGGTGCAACAAGCAAACATGGCACTGACCACATGCTTTGATGAACTCTGCAGAACAGGAATACAATTATCTGTCTCCCCTCCCCGTTCAACACATCACCACCTGATCTTGTGCCTCAGCACCGCTGCTGCTACTCACCTTTCTAGAGTCCATCTCAGTTTTCTTTCTGGCTTCCTATTCTACCCACCCTGAACAGTCAATAGCAGGCAGCACATTTGATAATGATTGCAAAAGGATGAAGTAGAATCTCAGTGCAGAAAGTGGAATAGAAACCTTCTCCAGAAGCTGGAGACTTTAACCAGTATGTGCAAGGAAAAGGTTAGCAAGGTGCCAGCGTCAAAGCACATCCCTCCCCTCTGAGAATTGTAAATTCTTTTCTACTGGACTTCTGCAAGAGGACTTCTGTTACATTTTATAAAGTTGACCCATTCTGGGCTTAGAGCATGTGCAGGAGATAGTGGCAAATCCTGTTTAGACAGATACCACAGGGAGAGAACATGTGTATTGTGAGCAATAATGTTTCTATATTTTATAACCTTAAAGCTTTGGGGGAAAGGTACCATCTGTACATAACCACAGGACCAAATAATCTTTTGATTATTGAAAGAAAAAACAAATGGCCGATAACTAATGGGCATGGGTAAAGGTGCTGGGAGGACAAGACAAAATACCCCACCTGTCTTCACCAGGCCTCAATTTCTAAGGCTGTCCCCTGAACATAGGCCCTAAAGAACATGCAATTCAGCTATGGCAGCATTAGCAAGGCTTGTGATGCAGAGGATGTACAGAACTCAAAGCTTTAAAAACAAGGAACTGAAGGGAGTGAACAGGAACATGGAAGCTTTAAAGAGCTGTGTTAATGGATCCATTTACAGGCAAACTTACTATATAGTGAACTGGTCTTACCCCTCCCCTTCTACAAAGCAGAGTTTGCAATGCACGATATCTGAAGGCATGCCTCGAGATATCGAAAGCAACTGAAAAGCTGAGGAACAGGAACATCCAACAACAACAACAGAAAAATAACACTGCCAAATATTGTTTGTGGAATCTCCTAGCACAGGCTCAGGGTAGAGCTCTCCGTAATAAGTGAGAAGCCAAGCTGAGTGATCATCAAGCAAGTGCCGGTTCTACATACCTCGTCAAACTCCATTCAAAATGGTAACATCCTTTAAAATGGAAATGCTGACGTAACAAACTTCTTGGCGACCTATTTCTTCTGTAATGAACTTATGGTTTGGGGAACATACACAGACAGCTCTATCTAACCAATGTTTATTCTATTGTGTCCTTTGGAGAAAATGACTTGAGAAACTTTGTTACTAGAAAAATGTCAGGAATGTGTGTTTTTTTAGAATCTTATTATTGTATTTTGTAAAACCGACCATACTAGAATGCGCATGTTCCTCCCGCAAGTTTAACTTCTACATTTCCAGATGTTAGAAACAGAGTTTTAAAGAATCAAATTAAGCTGCCTTATTTAAATCCTCATGCAATGTTTCCCATACGTTAGATCAGCCAAAAGCCAAGCATACGTTGAACTTGTTACTTTAATTCAACGATGGGGAACCTCAGGGCCAGGACACTCTCAGGAGTACCAAACCCTTCACTGGCCCTGTTTTGCATCCTCCTTGAATGTTTGTGCCTTGCTAGAAGGTATCCTTGAACTCTAATAATGAATCCTGCTTGTCTGGATGGAGTCCAGAGAGGGAAGTGTGTGTAAACAAGCCTATTGTATAAAGGTAAAAATAGTATTTATTACTCTACCCACTTGGGCTTCTATCCCCACCCACAGTCATGTGGCCTAGAAGAGATTACAGCCTCTAGGCAGACAATGGTTCACCATCCCTGCTTGAAAATGTATACTTTTCTTTCATATGTTCTAATACTAAACTGTAGTTTAGTTTTAACTATGGTTTAATGTACTTAAAAGGGAAGCGGGTGGCGCTGTGGGTTAAACCACAGAGCCTAGGACTTGCCGATCAGAAGGTCGGCGGTTTGAATCCCCGTGATGGGGTGAGCTCCCATTGCTTGGTCCCAGCTCCTGCCAACCTAGCAGTTTGAAAGCACGTCAAAGTGCAAGTAGATAAATAGGTACCACTCCGGCGGGAAGGTAAACGGCGTTTCCGTGTGCTGCTCTGATTCGCCAGAAGCGGCTTAGTCATGCTGGCCACATGACCCGGAAGCTGTACGCCGGCTCCCTCGGCCAACAAAGCAAGATGAGCGCCGCAACCCCAGAATCGGCCATGACTGGACCTAATGGTCAGGGGTCCCTTTACCTTTAACGTACTTAAGCACCTTGCTCCTCTCCTACTCCTGACTGTGCAGCGCGAGGCGAGAAAACAAGCCCAGATCTGGATTGTCTTGACGTGAACCTGGGCTTGTGATTTGTTTTGTCCACATAAACCATAAACAGTAAGCCAAGAACAAACCTTGGCTTCATTTTGCGGTTTTGTTTACAGAAGAAAAAACAGTCCAGTTTTGCATGTCACAACAAGCCAAAATGTCTTGCTTCAAGCTCGTTTCCTTCCATGCATGGCACTGTCAAAAGCAAGAGAGAAGCAAGTACTTCTGTGCATTAAACCAAAGTTTATTTTAAAAGGTGGTTTCATGTTGAGGGTGGACCAGGCTAATGACTGAATGCAAGGGGCAGGTCCTTTTCGGATCTGACATCAATCCTGTAGTATTCCTTCCATAGGTAAGCCTAGCTAGGTCTCATTCTGTCATCTAGTTTGAAAACAGCATTTTAGGGAAGCATTTGTGTGTGTTTTTCTTCGCTAAAGCATTCCAAGCCAAACTTTCTATTTATCTGTCATTCTGTTGCTTGTTTTTGTCTTTTATCACATTAACCGTGCTTATTTTGCCGTTTTATGTCTAGTAAATATTTTATATTTGCATTGGTTTTGTGTCACTCTTCTTCTAGATATTCTGCCTATCTTATAAACTGCACAGCACTAGAGAAATTTGAAAACTAAGCAGCCATAGAATGACAATAATCTATATCTACCTGAAACTCAATTAGCTCAATTACTTTCTAAGCTTATTGATTTCTAGTCGCCCTAATGAAAAGAATGGTCAAGATGCTTATTCTACATGTTCTTGCATGATTCTCAGCAGATTCAGCAGAAACGCCACACCATTTAGTTGGTTTTAAATACTACCTACTGAGCAAGGTATTTCCTAGGGCGCTCAACACACAAAATTCGAGACCAAGCCCTTTACCTTCATTTTTGACATTGCTAGTCTGTAAATCTGTGGGATGGCCTTGAAGTGAAAGACGAGGCTGCTGCAAACGGGTAATCATAGGCTGAGGTGACACTCTGCTGTACTCCATCCCTCTGGCAGGTGATCGAGAGCGAGGAGAATTCCGTGGGGACTGCTTTGGTGAAGGCCGCGGTGAATTGCGTGGTGATGGAGAGAACCGATTAACAGCCGGGTGCACCGCATGATGGCAGCTGTCTTCTTCATCTTCTAAGCTCTGCGCATCAAGTTCCTGGTCGCTAAATGTACCTCGCCTCATAGAACTGCACGAAGAGCCGGAACTACGCCGAGAAGCAGTAGCTGCATATTCTTGCCGGAGACCTAACAACAGTAAGAACATTGTTTGAACTCAAGTTCTATTTGCTTGTCTGATCCCATTTGATTCTGAAGTCACTCTAAGTTAGTACAGTGGTACCTCGGTTTACATCCGCTTCAAGTTACACAGTCCGCTAACCCAGAAATAGTGCTTCAGGTTAAGAACTTTGCTTCAGGATGAGAACAGAAATCGTTCTCCGGCAGCGCGGCGGCAGTGGAAGGCCCCAATAGCTAAAGTGATGCTTCAGGTTAAGAATAGTTTCAGGTTAATAACGGACCTCCGGAACAAATTCTTAACCCGAGGTACCACTGTATAAACAAAGAGCTTCTCTTCCTCAAAGGAAGACGGGCATCTAACTTGGAAATTATTTATTTTAAAATTTTATTTCCTGCTTTTCTTCATAAAATAAACCAAAATCTGCTTACAAAAAAAAAAAAAATACCACAAGGACAGTTCAAACAACAAAACAAAACTGTTCAAATAACTAACATCAGTTTTCATTACTGACACAAAGAGTAATGTAAAACAATTCTGCATAAAATCAGGAGTAAGTAGTTTAACCCAAATTAAAAACTCAGTAAAATAAAAAGGCCTTCTTAGCTCACATGACTTAAAAGAGAGGGATAACTGAAACTGGATTTTGTCCAATAATGAACTGGAAACTAGTGCAGCTGAAACAAAACTGGGGTGATGTGATAAGATAAATCAGATTCAGAAATTAATCAGGCCACCATATTTTGCATGACCTAATATTTCCAAATTATTTGCAGAAAAAGCCCTATGTAATGTGTGTTACAATAGTCCAATTGGATGTGACCAGGGCATGCATGTCAGTAGCTGGAAGACAGGTGGATCAGTCAAGAATAATTCAGACTGCTGAAGGGAGGAGTAAGAAATTGGATCTGGCCAGTGGGCCAATCCTGCATTCTTCCACCCTTGGTAGGCCATTTTAACACTGTTACTATACCACCAGGTGACCCATCTTTCCTTTGTAGCATGACAAGCTGTGCCAGAAAGAAAAATTAAAACCAAGATGTTTCTGACAATTAGCTGACTTCAAGCTCTGCTTTTCTGCTGTGATTGGCTGGCTGTGGACTCTAAAGCCAGCTGATCTCAGCAAAAAAGTAGAACTTGAAGTCCGTGCATATCTGTGGGAAAGTGCTGACTTCAAGCTCTGCTTTCTGCTGGGATCAGGTGTGCTACAGAGTTCTCAGGGAATACAGCAAATCTCAGTGTGTTTGAAATCAGCACCTATCAGCTTATTAGCAAAGGAGATTTGCTGTCAATACAAATGCACAACCAAGAGTGCACTTTAAGGCTCCCGGTTATGCACTGGCAGATTCAACTCCACCTGCCCCTTTGGGTATTCCACCTTTCCTGCCATAATAGATGTCTCTTTCAAAGGATCTGCCCCACCTTCAGAGATTCCTTGCTTTAAAAAATGCAGTTAGGAACCATTCTTGCATCAGTGGAAAGCCCATCACATGTCTGACAGTGATAAATCAAAGAAAGCAGGAATCCAGATTTTTGGGATTGAAACCTATGTATGTGGCAGTCAGGGTTGGAGCTCTCGGTCTAAGTGGCCATTCACACTAGATATTTTCTTGGCCTATTTGTTTTCAAGATCCCTCACTTTCCTCTGCTCAGTCTCTGAAATAGGAAGACATTAGGACAACTCAGATAATAACTTTATGGATTATGATACATATACATTTCATATGAAATGAAGAGCAAGAATTAGTTATCCAAAAATCTAAGTCGATTGGTGACTGAAATGACCCACAAACATACTTACTTTCCTCTTGCATCCGTGCTAAAATTTGCACATCTGTTAAGTCATTTAGTTTGTAATTTGAACCAATTGAATCTTCATCCATTTCTGAAGCACTTAATTCACTATCTATAGAGGATTGTGGGCTCAACGGAGGATTTCTATCCGCTGAATTTTTGTAATGACCTATAAGAAAAGGAAAAAATAGAAAAAAATCTAAAACTGTTTTGTACTATATTACTTGTCTCAGTAATTTAATTGGTGGTGGTGGGGACTGTGCTAGAAAAAGCAACTTAAGCTAGCTGACCCACAAATTCGCTTTTCCTTTGTTTAGGTGCAGATCAATTTACAATGAGTCAAATGGCATTAACCTTGCTTAGTGTAGATGAAGAAGACTTCACTTCACTGAAGAAACAGAATTAAGTTGGATGAAACACTGAAATGTTTTTACAGTGCCATTAATTTATGTAATCAATTCAGGCTTCAATTCAACTCAATTCACCATTCTGAAAGTGTATTCAGGTTCCATTAATTTACACTCCATTCCTTGATATTAAGTAAAGACAAAACCATGGGATAACCACAGAGTAAACTGTCCTGCCAGCCTTAACTAGGTTGGGGGGAAGGTAATCAAACCTATTGTTCACCTTCAGTCTACCTGAGAAGCGCAGCCTTTAAAGAGGTGTGAGCTGGTTGCTCCAAACTCAAGACCACATGACTCTAACAAGCCTTTCTTGTATTCCTGAACCAATAATTTAGACACTTTCACCACTGCAACAAAGCCAAGTTTTGCTGCCTGTGTCTTCTGAAAGCTGTATGGAAAAGCACATAATCTGACCTCTGGAGATTGTAATTAAGCAGTTTTAAACTTACCAAATGTGTGGTCTTTTTCTGTGCTAAAGAAGCGGGAACTTTGGAAGGAACTTAGACATATTTTAAGAGAATGATACACAGCTTTACCATGCTGCATATTTTGTGATTTTAAATCTCTGCCAAGGTTCTCTCACCAAAGAGTACTTGCCCCTAACTTGGATCTGGGCATCCAGTCACAAAAACGATCATTCAAAATTATGCTTTCAGGGTTTTAAAGAAGAATAAATTTGTAAGAATCAAATATCCCACCCCTTGCCCAAATAAAAGAAATAGCGTGACCCACCTAGAACACATTTGTACTGTCTCTGTACATGCTCAGGTTTGCAGGAAGTTCATGGCTCACCTTAGAACCATAGTATTCACATTCACATATTTCGCACACAATTTGCATGAAGTAGAACAAGCCAGAGAGAACGCTGAATTCAAGCACTCCCTCCTTCCCTCTCCTGTCATGTGGCCAGACAGCAGCTTACACAAAATTTACAGTGGTACCTCGGGTTACATACGCTTCAGGTTACAGACTCTGCTAACCCAGAAATAGTACCTCGGGTTAAGAACTTTGCTTCAGGATAAGAACAGAAATCGTGCTTCGGCGGCACGGTGGCAGCAGGAGACCCCATTAGCTAAAGTGGTGCTTCAGGTTAAGAACAGTTTCAGGTTAAGAACGGACCTCCAGAACGAATTAAGTACGTAACCAGAGGTACCAATGTACTTCCAATTTTCTTTAAAGTTGCCTTATTAGTGCATCCAAACTCAGGACCATGGTTTATCATCAACTACAGTTTAGTTTAAACAAGTGATCTTCATAGCTCATGGGTTGAAGGTGGCACGTTTTGAAACTGACCATAGTTGTTTAGAAATAGCAATGGCATGGAACACAAAAATATGATTTAAATAAATGTTGCCCAAGCTGTCTTTCTGGCCATATGGAAGGGACCACTTGTTGTGGTCTAAGGTAAGGTAAAGGTAAAGGTACCCCTGCCCGAACGGGCCAGTCTTGACAGACTCTGGGGTTTGTGCGCCCATCTCACATTTATTGGCCGGGGGCCAGCGCTGTCCGAAGACACTTCCGGGTCACGTGGCCAGTGTGACAACGCTGCTCTGGCGAGCCAGAGCCGCACACGGAACGCCGTTTACCTTCCCGCTGGTAAGCGGTCCCTATTTATCTACTTGCCCCCGGGGGTGCTTTCGAACTGCTAGGTGGGCAGGCGCTGGGACCGAACAGCGGGAGCGCACCCCGCCGCGGGGATTCGAACCGCCGACCTTTCGATCGGCAAGCCCTAGGCGTTGAGGCTTTAGCCCACAGCGCCACCCGCGTCCCATGGTGGTCTAAGGTAGCCTTATATATTTCACAGGACTATTGCAAGAATAAAGCAAAACAGGGATTACACTGTTGTTTTACAATCTGATCATTATTTTTGAGACCCTTTACCTGAGTTTCCAGGAAGTATGAGCTGTTTTACTAAAGGAGGTTTCACTGGTGTGGAGGAAGGAGAGTTGAAGCTACTGCTGTAGGGACTGCCAGCATTTGGACTATAGGAGTTTGCATAATTGACAGTGCTGAACGGATTACTATAAAGGCTGTGTCTCTTGAGAGCTGTATAAAAGAGAGGGCGGAAAACAGTGTTCCAGTGCTAATTGTTTACTTTAAATGTCATAAGGCTGTAAGTCTTAATCTCATGTAGTATTAAAAGAACCACAAACCATTCTGAGCTCAGTGGAGGAAGAACAAAGGAAAATGGAATAAATAACAAGTAACAAGTACCGAGCTAAATACTTCAGTTTGAATAGTTGTGACATTAAAGGAGGGAAAAGAATTAAGGGTCCTGGGCCAATGAGGTTTCAACCATTTTCATAAGGAAAATCAAGAAGCTTGATATTAGAAAGGTACTTTCATGTGCTGCAGAGTATAGAACATCTTCACCTATTTGGCAAATGAATGCAATCTGGGATTCTGGCAAGCATCTCCCTCCTGCAACGTGGTGGCAAGGGCTTTGCACAACACAGCCCCCAACCCCTCTTGCTTTTTTACGTACTCCAGATTCATCTTCTGCAGCATGTGAAATAAAATGGTCTATGTTTGGAAACACCAGATAAAGAAATAAACTGACATATGAAAGTATAGAAGCTTGTTTCAATCTGGGCAAACCTTCGGTTTTTAGAACTCCATGGTAAATATGTTGGCAAATATGAAGTAACAAACCAATAGTGACAGCTAAGAGAGATTTTTCAGAGCAAATAATATATTTTTAACTATAATGTTGGTCGTTTTGGTTTTATTGTTTTTTGCCTGCTCCTCAAAACCACAGAGATGCAAAACCATAAACTGGCAAAACCACAGAGATGCTAGGTTCCTTATGCTTCAGCACCCTACAGCTCCATTTGTAACAAAAACTTTTTAAAAAGATTCCATTTGTAATTTTTTTCTAAATAAACTATACCTGTTTTTGTTTTTTTAACCTGGAACAATTTCTAGAAATTTTACATTACGACAAGAACTTCAAGTATATATTCCCCCTGAAGTCAAGTGAATTTAAAACTAACTCTCACAGGATCATAACTATTTTAAAAAATCAAGTTCTGATATTATTTTGTATATTTTCTTAGTATAACGCTTATTCACAAACTCACCTGACATTGTCTGTTCAAGCCTATGGATCAATGATTTTTTAGCACATTCAATATCTGGAGTTGGATAATCCAATATCTGTCTGCACCAAACCAGTGGGCTAATACATTTATGCAATGGAGTCACTTTCTTCTTTGGCGAAGCATACAACCTAATGAAGACAGAAACACCACAATATTAAATGAAAATACATAAATTAAAATCTTGGAACTTGCATAATTTTTCTTCCTTTAAGAAGGGAACACAGGTCAAGTACTGTGCTGTCCTCAGTACTCCTGAAAACAAGTCAACAGTTGAATAACCAACAGCAGATACACTACTGAATGACAATAGGAATGTAAGCAAGAAAATGTGTATCAGATTGTGGTAGGTTATCCCTGCTCTCTTGAAACCATGGCCTCAAAAGACAATATAAAATAAGGAAAATTCCCATTGCAACACAATGTCCAGATATGGTTGGCCAATGAAGTACCTATGCATTTCTGAATGTAGGTGACTTTCAATAGATATATAACAAGGAAAAGCCTATGGCTTCTGCTTCCAAAAAGATTCAAATTGATCAGAAGAATCTGCATTTAAGGAGTACTTTCTGTATATTTCAGCACCTCTAGCTGCCTCAAAAAAAGCGGGTGGCACTGTGGTTTAAACCACTGAGCCTCTTGGGCTTGCTGACTGGAAGGTTGGTGGTTCGAATCCGCGCGACAGGGTGAGCCCCTGTTGCTTCTGACAACCTAGCAGCTCAAAAGCACACCAGTGCAAGTAGATAAATAGGTACCACTGTGGTGGGAAGGTAAATGGTGTTTCCGTGCGCTTTGGCTTCCATCACTATGTTCCGTGGGCCAGTAGCGGTTTAGTCATGCTGGCCACAAGACCCGGAAAGCTGTCTGTGGACAAACACCAGCTCCCTTGGCCTGAAAGCAAGATGCGCACTGCACCTGATAGTCGCCTTTACTGCACTTAACCGTCCAGGGGTCCTTTCCCTTTTCTTTTTTTATATACCTTATCTCCTTAATGTCAGTTCTGTCCCACCAGGGGGGGGCTATTTCCTGGAAGCCCCACCTTTGTTGTGATTTTGGTTTTTCAAAATCAACAACAATCAGATCTGTGCAATACAGGAAAACCATTATTTCTCCGGATCTCCCTGCTTCATTCCCTCTCCCCTTGATTTCACTGCATGGATTTCTTCGACAACCATCTTACTCTTTTGGAAAGGGAAATACTTGCCATTTTAGAACTGAACATAAGGTAAACTGACGACATACCAAATTTGTATGGAACTGGAAATTCCCATGTGTGAGCTACTGTGCAATTCCTAGGTGGGCACATATATTATTTTTTTTTAAAAAAAGGTGTGCAAACTGCTCTAATTCATGAACACACAGCCGTTTTGTGTCATATTTACATATTTGAATCAACAATTTGGAATGCAGGGATAAAGGCAGAAGGGAACACCCACTGGTATGGATGAGAAAAGGCAGATTTGATCTTCAGCTTAAAGTGTGTGTGTGTGTGTGTGTGTGTGTGTGTGTGTGTGTGCGTGTATGAATGAGGTCAAATTTGAATGAAGAAAATGTGGATTCCAAACAGAAGCAGGAATCTGTTCACATCACAGGGCTTCCCTGCCTCCTGCTTCTTGCTGCTGCCTCTAGCACACCCCCAAGTCTCTCCTGAGGGTTAGGAAATTATCAGGAATGGCATGGGAGGTGGTTTGAGATGGTACAGCAGGAAGGGAGGAAATGGCTAAAATGAGTTGAGGAGGAATGTGTTAATGGAGCTCCCCTTATGCCACATCACATGCAAGTCCCAAATGTCCCCACCCCCCTGCTCAGGAGAGGGAGTTAGGGGGTGGAAGAGGGAGAAGGTGGTGATAAAAGCTAAACTGCACAGATAGGACTTCCACTTGTGCAAGTCTAGAAACAGCCCAACATGCTGTAAACCCAAATATTTACATCTGTGAAATATATGATTTTTAACTAGTCAAAAAAAACCTAATAAACCAAGCAATAGCTACAACACTAAGCACTGCATGCCTCAAGTATTCATAACATGCTAAAAATGGAGCACAGAAACTATATTTGGGCCTCTTACAGCTTCAAACTTTTAATCTGGAACATTTATATGAAAGCAGCTTAAACAGAAAAAGCCACATAAAATCTCATTAAGTAAAAGCCGGAACTTCCCAGCAATGAACCCTCAAACATTTAACAAGTTAGGTAGAGAGTCAGACACACACACATCTGAGCTAACTTCGAAGAATATATTGGTGATTAATACCAATTATAAGTGACAGGATCATATTAGGAGCTAAATTACAGCATTAAATAGACTTCCTCAATATACTGAGGGCTCCAAATACTGGCACAGAAAGATAAACCATAGAATGAGGCTTTGTTTAATCTAATTACACCCTTTGCAGCATAAATGAATAAATTCAAATGTTAATAATGTTATGAATTTGGGGAGGGGGGTAGGCTGTATGCTTGAGCCCCCTTCTAATTCAGCATGGATTCAATTCCTGGAACAGCCATGCTAACTTCCTGCTGAAGTAATGGCCCTCCAAGTATGGGCCACTAAGGTAACAAAGGAAAAGGTTCTGTGCCAGATACAAAATACGTGCCCGCCCCTCCCTCAACTGGCTGGTAGTTAGAAAGAAAAAGGCTAGAGTTGAATGTTGTTATGTGAACTAGAAGCTGGGAGGCTGCAGGCTGGGCAGCTGGGAGATGCCTGATTTTTGTTGAAATCTAAGGCTGTGACTATGAGGTAAGCTAGATCCTTTAAGGGTGTTAATACTGTTAACCCCTCCATCATAGGCTCAGACTGTATAGATGTGTAAGTAAACCATTTATCATAAAGACTCCACAGTCTCCGCTGTGCCTCGTTCCAAAAGAAACATGAACCCTAGGTAAGTGCCTGGAAACCTTGAAATCTTGGACTGCTCAGAGATTTGGGTGGCATGCAATAATATGCCCCACCCAAAAACATCTATTTTTGCTGTCATCTCACTACATCAGATTTAGGAAAGGCAGCAAGAAGAGAGGAGGACTTCTTTGTTTTCCAGCATTCTTATCAAGCATCTCTGTTGCTTGGTGAGAAATTTGGGCAGGGTAATGAAATGAACCACTCTTAAGATGGTCCCCATGCTCACATGCAACACCAAACCACAGTTAAGGTCAGTAAGCCAACAAACTTTGGCTTATTTTCACTAACAAACCATAGTTAAAGCACTGAGCTGTGTTCAGATGTAATGGTAAGCCATGGTTTAATGTGATCTATGAACCAGGTCTAAGTGTTACGTCACAGGTGTGTAACATTAGCCTGCAGGATATTTCGTCCTTGAAGAAGCTGTGGGAGACAAACAAGTGCTTAACCCTTCACTTGCCAGTAACTTTCATCCTGAAATTTACTACCTAGGTTCCAGCCCCATGTTTGTGAAATAAACATTGGGCTGAAACCAACAACCGGGAAACATCTTGGGAGTAGCAAACCTCTGTGGAAAAGCAGTTAGTGGGGAAATAGATGAGCAAGCTGTCCTTGTCCACAACTTTTTCCGGATACAAATAACCTCTGAGGGTTTCTATAGCTGTTTAAAGACCAAAACAACAGAATGGGAAGTCACTCACTTCCACTAAACTGTAGTTAGTCGATAAAAATGTCATCTGCTTTTTTATTTTTAAAGGTACATATATTACAGTCTGTACCTGGGTCCTCCCAAAATTAACATTCAAGACTGGGTTTTAATGATCCAGTTTCTTGGCTAGCTAATATTTCTTTCAATATACTTTTTAGCATGATGATAACATAGTTTGATGGTGATACCAGACAAGCTGGTGCAAATGTCTTCTAGTTACATCATGAGTGAAAACACCCTGGAGTCAAAGAAAAGGTAAACAACATTTCCAGAGCATTTATGTCAGGTAAAAGGGGAAGGAGGACTACATTAATGACAGAAAAATGCATACTTTATAAAATGTCTTTAAAGATAGACACTAGTGCTGCTGCAAAGTATTTTTGAATCAGCATGGCCATGCAACTAAATAGCAGCTTGTAAAAATAAATAAAACTTGCAAGTCACCGAATGGTATGGACCAGTTAAATTTCCAAACTATCCCTCACTGCCAATGAAGGATCAGTGTTGACTGTAATAGTGCCTATCATTTGCTGTTTATGTAATAAGTTTCCACCCATTCCTTAGTAACATTATGCTATATTAGTATCTGGAATGTTACAGCCATTTTGAAACATGGATAATATTTCTGGCTTATGCAGAACTTAAGTCACTAGCAGGTAAACCTGGATGGGCCCATGTTTATGTGGCATATTTAAGGGATTTCTCTACTGCTCCTTCAGCAGAAAGTTTCCAGAACAGTTCCCAAAAGACAACGCCAACGAAAACACAGGATAATGTGAGGATGAAATGGGGAGGAGGAGAACCATTTATATCACCTCGAGCTCATTGTGGTACAGCAAGGCCAATATTTCAGTTTTGCTTTTTATGATGACTAAAATCAAAACAAAGAAGTTAAGGACAGTATTTGCTTTTGAACACAATTACTTGGGTGTTTCTACTAGTGTGATGATATCAAGGCTTAGGTCATGCTTTGAGAGCAATCTGCATGACAGTGTTAGATTGAGTCACTATTGCATTCATGCGATAGAAGTTTTATCTAAGACCAACCTAGGTTAAAATCCCACATGGCAATTGGTTATGGACTTGGTGCTGCTAATGCATGTGGTTTTGTGCAGTGTCACAGATGATAGACCTCAACCAAATGCCATCCCATATTTTCCTATTTAACCTGACTTTACTGTTTACCCGGAAAAGGCAGTAAGTGAAATAAACCTCCTGAAACAATAATCCGAATTAAATTGGAAAGCATGGTTTTCCAAATTATAAATTTTTGTGGGGGGTACCTCTGATATGTATTGTTATAATTTGGACTAATTGGTTTGATGTGTTTAATTTGGTAATATGAAACTTAATAAAAATTATTTTAAAAATAAATAAATTGGAAAGCATGGAATGGCACTTTGATGAAGGCACTATTCTGTGGCACTGCAAGAAACATGCATGTTCGATGAGTACACAGTCCATAGAAAACTGCTATGTGAAAGCACCCCGAGCTGCAACCACAAGGATTTGCGGTTCTGTATGAGAAAAGATTTTGGTCAAGAGTGTAGAAGTTAGCACAATGAAGACATTGACTTCAAGCAAATAACATCCTCTACAGTTCTTCTTCCCCATAGGATGATAGTGCTAATGGATAGCAGATGACTGATGAAATATCAGAAGCTGAATAGCAAGTAGACATACTCACCTAAGTGCAATATGCTCAGTGATGTGAAGGAAGAATGTGAGTGCTCTGTGTAGTAGTGTATTTCATTCTCCTCTACCAACATGATTCCTCCTTGGCTTGTGCTCATCCCCCTCCTAGGAGAAGAGCAATCTCCACAAGGGAAGTCTGTTTCTCTTAGAGATATGACTTCCTATTCTTCAGCTTCTAGTTTCTAGTCTAGAAGTGCTCGAAGACAGGCAGATATTTAAAATGCCTCTCTTTCCAAGGAGTTCCATCTCACTCTCTCGTGGTTAAATATCAGTGTTAGGGCTTTTCCAGTTGTAGCATCCCACTTTTGGAAATCTCTTACCAGAGAGACTTAATTTTGGCCTATGTTAAACTTTTCAATGCCAGGTGAAAACATTTGTACTCTCCCAGGCCTTATTTATTACATTTATATACAGTGCTACCTTTTCTTCCAATGTGGGACCCCAAAACAGTTAACAAGCATAGTTTAATGAATAAAACAAGTTACATAAATAACCTAAATCAAACAAGGAATAATGGAACAGAGCCACATCATAAAATGAGGAGCCAACACTTTTCATTTAAGCTTGTCAAAGGCACATTGGAACAAGACAATCTTAGATGTCAAAATGTCAGAGAAATATCTGCCTTGCACTGGAGTGGCTCATTTCACAATGAGCATTCAAAACACACAGTGAGTTTGTTAGAAAATAAAGTTAGAACAAGCTCACCCACAAACTGCTTCACAATCACTAAATTAGTCTAGTGATTCATCTTTGCTGTTAACTGAGACAGCACAGTTGCTCTAATACCTCAACTATAAGCATGTCAATCTAATTAGAAGGTTGTACCCATTTAAAATGAATGCAGTATTTTAAGAGGACAGCAGAGTTGTATGCCTGAAAAGCTACTCATACACACACACGTGTGTGATGTGGTTTAATTAGTTTGAAATGAGGTAAAGATACAAAAAAAATGCAATTTGCATTCAGGCAGTCCACATGACTAAATTAATTAAAACTGATAAATGCTGCTTACGAAAACTGTGCTTTGGTCTAAGCAACACAGAAAGAAAGGTGGCACTAATTTCAGGTACAATATATACTTCCAAGGATACTTGTTGCCTATTATGACTGAGGAAGAATTCCTGCTGCTGAAAAATAAAGAAGGTTGCCTTATACCAAATCAGACCATCAGTCAACCTAGCCCAGTACTCTACACTGAATGGCAGCAGTTCATGAAGGTTTCAGGCTGGGGACATTCCCAGATCTACCTGGAGAGGTCAGGAATCAAGGACCTTTTCTTCCACTGGACTACGGACTCATCTTTGTGTTTTCACATTCGGAAACTCACCACTGTCAGGCATGCTTATCAGAGTAATTGACACCTACAACTCTGCATAGCAATCATGGAAGCACCGGCAGCAGCAGTACCAAACTGCTGAGATGAGAGATATCTGAATTATAGGCAATCTGTGATTTGTGCTGGGGTTGCATTCTGGGTCAACACATGTGACTGTGGAGTATGCAGAGGCCCGCCCCATCCCACCCACTTTTCCTGCCACTTCTGGGTTTGTGGCGATGCACCTTTACATTATTACATTACACGTGCAAAATGGTCGTTGCCTGTACTTCCTACTTTGTCATTATATTCACCATTATCTAGAAATTTTCAAGAAAATGAGAATAAGAATTTCAAATGTATTGAAGATGATAAAATGGACATAAATAGCACCTGGTTCGTCTCCCTCTTGATCAGGTAAGGTAGTCCAAGGGGAAAAGGGGCGGGGAAACAGCCAAGTGAGTCAAGAGGAAGACACAGCAGGAACAGAATTAGGTCTGGTTATTTCAGTGCCCCTCAAAAACAAGCAATCTCATTGTCCTTCAGTGGCTGAGGGAAGGGGAGAAGGAGATTTACACTGTCTCCTGGCTGGATAAAGGCATACAAGAACAATTCACATACCATGCTAATTCAAACCATGACTTAGCACAAACATGTATGTTCTGAGAGAGAAGATCATGGTCACTTCACTTCTTCACAGGTCTTGCTGCTGCTGCTGCTGCTGCTGCTGCGACCTAAGCCATGGTTTAGCAGTATTATGTCTGAACTTAGGCTCATGGTTTGTCTCACTCAGATAAAGTACTAGTGGAAAACCAAAGAACAAACTTTCACAGCATGTCATAGTTTTACTGGCTCAAGATAAAGAAGTCTGGGTTTGGACTTAAATAATAAGACAAACCACAACCTTGCTTGCAGCAGTGTGGCAGTGGCAGGACAAGCAGAGGAGCAAAGAGCCCACGACCTTGTCTCTAGGAATCTACACATTTGCTTGTTCATGCTAAGCCATGGTTAAGCTTAGTATTACATGAACCAGGTTGTAATAGGAGGGGCTTGGAAAGAACCCAAGAATCAATGAACTAGTTGGATTTTCATTTTAAGCCACTCTTAGCTATGACTAAATTGATAATTAAAACAACACAATTTATGAATCACGTTTTACATGTGTTTCAAGGCAATTTACAAACATAACATAAACCAACTCTTTTTGTAATATACTACACAATCCTGAAGGTTCTCCTTTATAATGCAGCCTAGCTCCAAAAACCTTTCATAAAAGTGATGCCCCAGAAGTTGAAGCTTTGTTTTAAAAAATACTTCTGTTTAAGAAGAAGCAACTCCCTCTTGCACTGCATCACACATAAGGATCGGTTCTTATAAAAGAACTTGGTACACAACTGCAAAATGCATGTATATCCACACATTATGAGTGGGACAACCTGTACAAACTTAGCTTACACTGCTCACAAGAAAGGAGAAAGATATCCCATACATCTCCGTTAAAGGGAAAAGGCATGATTTCATGTGCACATAGATCTTTGATAATCATACAGTATTTTGTAGTCAGGTAGTTTGCTTTGGTAGCCTGCCCATGAGATTTCATTCATATACCTATCAGTTCTAAGCCACCATTTTGGGAATCACTAAAATATATAGGGGTGTGTGTGTGTGTAAAGGATTCAAAAAGTCTTAAAGAATATTGATCAGTCTTCTTGGTCTATCTTCCATATCCTCTGCAGGCATATTGTGAGTTCGCTTCAAGCATTCTTTTCACTAAAATGAAATGCCGAGCATCTTCGCGCAAGAAGAATGAGAACGCCAATTCAGGAAGGGCACAAATGCCTGTAACTTTTAAAGTGAGATAGCTTAGGGGCCCAAAGCACTAAACCTTACTACGATCCTGGAATCACATCCTTAGTTACCTAGATCACGTAATACCAGCATGCCCATGAGTAAAGGATTTAGCCACCCTTTTCCTGGAACGTGTGGAAATAAGAGAATTTATGGACTTGGGAATTTGTGAAATATTTCAGAGACTACAGAAGCAGGCCGCTAAACGCTCAAGTCCGGATCTCATCATTTAGAAATCTGAAGATCCCCAGTGCACCGCCCAACAAAAAAAATCTGAATGGGTGTCCTTTGCCGCTGTGGTTCTGGGTTGCTATAACAAAAGTACCCTGAAGCCGCCGCTTGCTGGAGAAAGGACAAAGGGATTCTCCACCCCTCGGGAGTATTGGGTAGATTTCCCTTCCCTTCCCTAGAAAGGAACCAAAACAAGGCTCTCCTCCAAGAGAAGGTTAAGGTCTGCAACTCCCAGATTTGTGCGGAGCCTCCCAGGTGCAAGAAACCACGCCAAGAGCCCGTAGGGAAGCCGCTTCTCTCGGGCCCCTTGGGCTGCGCCAGCTCCGGGAACCATGGCTCTCCCTCCTCCGGGAGACCCCGCAAGGCAAGGCCTTCAATCTTGGGGGTCGCCGATCTGAGAGGCAGCGTGCGATCCTAACCCTCCCAAGCGCAAAACAGGGAGCCTTCGCGGCCCAACTGCGTGCAAGCGGGAGGAGGCACCGCTTTTGAACCGGAATAAATAAACCCAGCCCCGCGCCCCACTCCTCCTCACCAGCCGGTCTCGTCTTCCCCGCAGCCGGCCAGCCGCTCCAGCTCGTCGGGCTTCAGCGGCTCCACTTCGTCCAGGAGGCTGGCGTTCTCCCCGGCTCCCCCCGACACCTCCGAGCCGCTTCCTCCGGCTCCTTCCTCGCTCGGCGGAGGCCGCCTGGGCCCGGCCTTGTTGGGGCCGAGGCAGCGGCTCTCGAGCCCCAGCAGCAGAGGGCTGCTCCTGGCAGCGGTGGCGGGCGACGGCGGCGAAGGCGACTGCGGGGCGCCGGTAGCCGCGGAGGCCAGAGGCGGCGTGCAGGCTCCCGACCCTCCGCCGCCTCCGCCGCCGTGGTTGTTGCCCAGCAGCCGTTTGGGGCTGCCTCCCGGAGCCCCAGCGGCGCTGCGAATGCGGAGCTGCTCGTTCTGCTTCTCCAGCTTCTTCACCAGCTCCTGCAGCTTCCGCACTTCGGCGTCGGCGTTCACGTTGGAGTTAATGTCCTCCATGGCACCCCGCGGCTCCACCCAACCCCCGCGACCCTCTCGCCTCACAAGGCAGCGCGGCTCCTGCTGCCGCCGCCGCCGCCTTCGCGTCCCTCCCTCTGTCAGGCGAAGCTCCCCCCCCCCTTCCTTCTTTCCCCTCACGCTGAGGCGGCCGGCTGTCTCCTGAGCTGGCCTAGGCGAGGCGGGGCCCCTCTACATGGCCGGGCGGGGAAGCGCAGCCTCGCCTCTCTCGGCTCCTGCTCGGCAGGCTGGGCTGGGCCGGGCCGAGTCAGCTGCGCCGGTGGCGGCCCACAGCGGAGGGAGGCGTACACGCATATCCGGCCGCGGCCTCCCTGAGGACGGCGGCCGTCGCCATGCCCGCCCTTCCCTCTCCGTTCTCTCCGTGTGTTGAGGGCGGGGTGGGGGGGGAGAGAGAGGAGCTTTCCCTTCCGCAGCGCCGAGCTTCGGGCCGGCGGGCGGCCTGGCTGGGCTTGAGGCGCGAAGACCGGGCCGAGCCGTGAGGGGCCGAGCCGTGAGGGAGGCGCGCGGGGCGGCGCTTGGACAATAGTGGCGGGCGATGATTTCATACTCGTACAAAGTCCTCGAGTCACACCGCGAGCTGCTGATGCCGCTTAAGGAGCCGTTAATGGCAGCCGTAGCCTTCCCCCTACCGGCTGGGAAAGCGCCCCCGGACTTTAAATGTCATGAAGGTGCCTTCCCGCATTTACTTACAAATAACTCCTAGGCGTTCTCGGCACCTGGTCCTATTATTGGCGATAAGGTGGTCTCAGAGCATGTGCCGAGTTTCTTCCCCCTTACCGCGAGGCCAGGCCAGCCCAGCTCTAGTCAGGGGCAGATTTTATGGTAATATGGCACACACAGAGGGGACAAAATGGGGTGCCCTCCCCAACTTGGAATAGGTACCAATATAAATATTGGGGTGTTTGTTTTTTAAAAAATGTTTGTTTGTTTGCACCCTCTTGGCTTGGGCACCCTGTGCAGGGATCCGCTTGCATCACCCATAACCCGACATTGCTCTAGAAAATGTGAAATTACAGGTTTAGAGCTCGTAGGGTGTAGTAGTAGTAGTATTAGTAGTAGTAAAATAATAATAATAATAATAATAATAATAATAATAATAATAATAATACCCTGCCCATCTGGCTGGGTTTCCCCAGCCACTGGGTGGCTTTCAGCAAAATATTAAAATAGAATAATTCATAGAATCATAGAGTTGCGGTAATTTTATTCAATGATATACGTTGGCGGTAATATTATTCAATGATATATGTACAGTCTCATTTTCTGTGATATGTTCTCCTAGGAGAAAGGAAATTGATGAAATATTATAGAGAAAGAGTTCCTCAGTTGTATACACCCCTGACAAAGTATAGTGTGGAGATACAAATAATTAGGGAATGACAGACATGTTAAGTGTGAACTATCCATCTTTATCCAGCTTAATTGAATTACTTCTCTTGGATCATGTTTCTATATTTCAAAATAGCCAAGTAGAACAGGATAATGTGCACACTAGCTGTATCACTTGGTTGACTGTGCACATTTTCCATCTGAGTTAAATAGAAAGAAACTGATTTTCTAACTTTGGTCCTGTTCCTAACCCCAGTATAGTTTCCAAAATTGTCAATATAATGTGGCTATAATTGGCCACAATTTATTGTTTCATCATTTTAACCTCCCTTCAGACAGATTGTAATGGGGTGTGTATAAAGCCATTTCCGACTATGGGGAGGAGAGGGTGTTGCGGTCTAGCCCCTCCTCCCCAAGCGCGGGGGCTAACCTTGGCCCCCGCGAGAGTTGGGGGAATCCCTGGGCGTGCTCGCAACCCCGCCCGCCTATCGGCGGGCCGGGGGAAGGCGTGGCTTAAGGTATTTTAAGCCGGGCACGCCCAGGGTCCGCCCTCTTCACTCCCGACCAGCTGAGAGGTTTTCCCATCCCACCCACCCTTAGACGTTTAGGTAGCCGTAGGTAGTCATGACCTTGCTATGGACTTCGGTTGGTCGCCGCAAGGGGCCTGGTAGGAATTTTTCCAAGTTGGCGATCTTCCGCCATTTGGTTTTTTCGCCTACCTCGTAGCAAACCGTCACAACTTTCCCTGTATTGGCGGTTAGGCATTGGCTGGGGTTCAATTGTTATGCAAATGGATGGGGGGGAAGGAACGCCATCACCTTCCCCCAGGAAATGGGGTAGTCCGGTACAGGACTCCGAGGGGCGTTGTCTTGTCCGAAACCTACCTAGGTAAGGGCCCCCGGCACGCCCCAAGCGGTGACACCCGTGGGATCCTAGTTGGCGTACTCCAACGGGGGCCTCCCACGGTTAGTGTTAACCCTTCCCGGACATCATGCCGGGTAGCGGATAGGAGCCAATGCCTAGGGCCAATACCTTCAATTCTCTAATCAATAAAGTTGTGGCCATTTCATGCCCATTAAACTTAAACATTGTGTCCTGTGTCTTTCTTTCTGGGGGAGGGGTTTTGACACGCAACTAGCTTTATAAATAAGCAAAAATAACTGCCACATATTAGCATAGATTTTGGCTACAATAGTATAGCTGCAGAGTAATTTTTTAAAATAGGAAATTAACAGTAGTTTAAAAGCCCCAGTTCTACCTCTGCTGATTTAACACAGTTATCACACCTTATTGGACCACCTCAGAATTCATGTGTGTGAGTTGGACCACTTGTTTGAAATTATTCCCATATCACAACATATATCCTGCATGAAAAAGTTGGCTATCAGGATGAAAGCTAGGCTACAAATTCTCTTAATCTTTCTCTGATGACATAATGCTATCATTTTTACATGAGTGCACTTTCAAACAAACTGCACCCACATATATATTGAGGTCATAAAGCCATGTAAAAGGACTATATCAAAAGTTTGTTTATATTCCTGAATAGGAAACTGTTGTCTCCCAACTCTCCAGACACAAGTTATCAACATGTCTAAACATGCTCTTTTAAGGGTTTAGCTAAACCCTTAAATAAAGTCTATTATGAGTTACAGAATTTGGTACATAAGTACCTTCAGTTGTGAATTAACTGGTAAATTGACCTTAAATCAGACCTTTAAAAATTAGCACTATTTCAATATACTTTAAAAAAAACAACATTTTATTTTGTATTGCATACACTGCACACAAGGAGGCTGGGGGAGGGGAGGATAAATAGTTCCCTCTGGAATTTCAATAAGTAGCCTGCAAAAAACACAACTCTGTTTTTAAGATGCAAATGCTTGGGTGCTCACTGGATGTGGTGCTTGTTCTAGTAGCATGTTTTTTAAAGTTATGTAAACTTTGCAGGGCTGTTCAGCTTGAATGTTTAACTATGAGTGTACAATCCTTTTGTAAATATGCAGTATAATTCAGATTCTTAACCATTTCTGTTCTTGCTGACTCTTTTTTCTCATGCGCTGGTGATGGAGCATGACTGATACGCTGATCTCAGTCTAAATATGTATGTTCTTGTTCAGAAGCTCTTAGTTCCTGGTAGTTGGACATTCCCTAATAAACAGTTGTAATCTATTCTACAGAGCTGACTCAGGCTGTTGAAGCATTCCAAATTATCTCTTGCTGTCCATAGCTCAATTGGCTGGATTACCAATGAGCTTGGAGCTATGAAGAAGGAAGGGATGCTGAAAGCACAAGTGTCAGAAACCTTGATACAAAAACAGTCATACATATGTAAGAGTTCGTTATTGAGCTTATTCTGTGTTGGTGAGTGGCAGCAACTTCTTTCTTCTTTGGCGATCACTCACAGCTGAGTAAGATTGTCTTCCATAAATATGGTTTTAACAATGAGTCCGTATGTGACTGTGGAGGCCTATTCTGGATCCACACATCCTTCCACAATGGGGACACAGTGGCTGCAACACTGTGTTGGTCACAGTGTATCCATTATGGGCTTGCAGTGTTGCCTAGTGGGCCACTTTCAAATGTTTCAGGAGTTTTAGAGCTTTGTCCACGAGGGGAGATGGGGCTCATAAATAGGGCTGCTAAGCATTTGAAGGATAAAATCACCTCTATCTGCCTTATCTTGGACACCACATTTTACTTTTGAATCCAGGGAGGATCCATAGCCCACACTAGTCATTCCTCATTTAGATTGCTGCAGCATGTTCTACATAGGGTTGTCCTTGATGTGTACATACTAGGAAAGTGCAACTTGTGCAAAATGCTGCAGTCAGATTGCTGTTTGGTGTGCAATTTACAGACAATATAACACTGAGCTTATTCAACTGTACTAGCTTCAAATGTGTTTCTGGGCTAGGCTCAACTCACGAGTGTTGCTCATATATATATAAATCACTAAAAGGCTTGGGGCCAGGATATCTGAAAGACTGCCGCCTCCTATGTTAACCTGCCTATATTATCTTTGTCTGAGGTTGTAAGATGCCAGACTGATGAAAATGCAGGACAGGGTCTTTTGCATAGCTGTCAACCGTCCCTTATTTGGCAGGAAACTCCCTTTTCCCAGCTCCGTGTCCAGTCGCTGTCCCTTCTTGATGATGTCCCTTAAATTTCCCGGGTTTCAAAGCAGCTCCTCTCCCTCCCTCCCTGCTGGCCAGGGAGGAGGGAGGCTCCAACTGTGTTGCTTGGCTGTGTTGCTCACCCAATAAGGAGTCTAAGAACGATTGGGGGGGGTGGAGCTTGCATGCCTTGTGCTGATCAAATCAGCCGCTTTGCCTGGGGACTCGCCTTTGCTCAGCGCTTCCCAGCAGAAAGGTGACAGTGGTTTTCCTTGCTGCATCCCCTTTGCCGGGTTGCTGCGCTGTGAGAACCACTGCTTGAGGCTTTGTTTGGCTGCTGGTTGGGCTTTCTGCCTTTGGCTCGGAGGGGCTCAGAAGTTGAACATACCTGTGCTCTGAAAATCCCTTATTTTGGCTGCTAATCCCTTATTTTCGAGGCTGCTGGTCCCTTATTTTCAAATCTGTAAATTGACAGCTTTGGTCTTTTGTGTTGCAGCCCCTTCACTGAAAAACCCCTTCACTGGTGAAGGAAGTGCCTGCCATTTCAACACCCCCCTCCCCACTTGAACAAAACAAGAGCAATTAGATTGACAGTCACTGCATGAAGCTGATGGGGAAGGTTATCCAGGCATTTGGACTGAAGTGTTGTCAAAACTAACTGATTAGCTTTTGCATCATTGTTCAGTGCTGAACAGGTGCCTGTAAATGGTAATAGTTAGGATGGAGGACCACTGAACAGAAGCTCAATCCCAATAAGATTAAGGTACGTTGATAGGTGGTTGGTCTGACCAGGGAAGTGGAGTTCAACATGTTCTGGATCAGATTTGCAGTCTGGAGGTTTTCCTGGGTCCTGCTTAATTTTTAGAAGTGCAAATGGTGTCAATAGTTGAATTTCTTCCTTCAGTAAAGACTGACACACCAGTGTGGCCTTTCCTCCATAGAGATAACCCAACAACAGTTATGCATGTCCTGATAACCTCCTGGTTATATTGCTGCAATATGTTGTACATGGAACTGCTTTTGAAGACTCTTCAAATATTTAAGCTAGTTTTAAATACAGCTGCAAGGTTTTTGAACAGGATCAGTAGGTAGGAACATTGATATAGTTGTCTTAAATATAATTGATTATCAACTGACCATGGCTTCATTTCCTTGCACAATTCAAAGCCTGTATGAGTTGTTAACCAGGATGCTTGAAGGAAAACCTTTCTCCACATAGGTCTGTTGGGCACTGCAATCATAATCTGATGCTCTCCTGCAATGTCTCCTAGCACCAGGTGTAATATGTTGACTGGTGATAGAGTCTTCTTAATTGTGCTGCTTTGTTTATGTATTATATTTATTGTTTGTACTGTCTAAGTCACCCTGATAATATTTACATTGAAGGAAGTATGGAATTTTGGAGAGAGAAAATGTTAAGTTGGGAAGTGGTAATGAATCTCAGTATGGCTAAATTTTCAGGACATGGTGATTAATTAGACTTAATTTGCATCTTAGCTGATGGTCTTTAAATGGCTAACAATAAAAGTGCTTTATAGACCTGTACTCTGAATAGAAAGGATTGATTGTGGCTTTCTTTATTTTTTAAAAAAAGTACATTGAAGACAGCAAAATTTAAAAAGAAATGAAGAGAATTTTAAAATATGTCCTTACGATAGCAGTATTAACTTGGTTGTATAGTCGAATTACAAGTGATCAGAATTGTTGGTACTAAATCCACAGCTAAGCTGTTAAAAAAGATTTTTAGCTTCGTTTATATAATTTCATTTGCTGATGTACTAAGCACTAGAACCCCGCCCTTATGAGGCAACTTTATGATCTAAGATTCCACCCTTCCCAGGCCTCCAGTGCTGTGAGAATATTTTGCTCCACCTTTGTGGATGTTGGCAACTTCATTAATAAAAGACCAGTTTTGCTGCATTTTTCTGTAATTAAAATACTATATATTTAAATAAACGCACGTGCATATACTTGGAAACGAACTCATTTCAGGATCACACTGTAAAAAAGGCATTTATCCATAAATTCCCACATTAACAAAACATTATCCACATTGAAAATTGTGTGAATACTTTCTATATAATAATAAATGGCTAAGAATAATTCAAATTCAATATATTATATATGGTGTACTTCTTAAGCGTTGTGGTTAAATTAACTTCTTACTCTAAGAACACTGAAGAGCTAGCTAAAAGGAATGTACTGATAAAATATCTATTTTCTGTTAGCCTTTCATTAGGCTGCTCTTTCAACTCAAGGTTGTGCAGTCTTTTCACAGGGCCATCTCTAGTTCAGGGAAATACACAGTGTTTCAGATCCAATATGATTATCAGGAGCATTCATTTTTGTGGCCGCTTCACTGGTTCTATATATTAGATGACTATTAATAAACAATTATATAGGCCAAATGTAAGAGTTGTATGCAAAGTTGTTCATAGAGTGGTAGACTCATTGAAATTAATATAGGTGACTAGTAATTTAAGTGGGTCAACCCTAAGTATGACTAACATCAGATGCAATCCTAAATGTGCATGCCCAAGGCCCTTTGCTTGGATTTATGTTTAATTTATTTAAGATATTTTTCTACTACCCTTCAATAGAAACAACAGCACAGGTTATTGCCTTTGGTGGATTGCTTTGCTATATTTATTACACAGTATGCCAACTAAATACAACAAATTCCATTATTATGTATGGGCTGATGGGTTTTTTTAAACAAAAAAAAATAATGTTGAATATATGCAAGGCAGGACCCTTGAACCTTGCTGCAAATTTGGCCATGAAAATATCTTCCCTTGCTGTAAACGACAATGGTACCATCTACCTTACAGCACTGTAGCCCCCAGGATCCAGCCATCTCCACTAAGATTCCAAAAGTACATCCTTTCATATGATGTAGTAATCTGCCCTCTTTACAGCAGTGTGCCATGTCTGTCCTCCTCCTCCCACTTCTTACCGTCTTGCAGCAGCCAGGTGATCCAGCTACAGCATTACAGTCTAGGCTTTGAGGGAAGATTGAGACATTTCTGTGCAGATACATTGCTAATACATCATAAGGTATCATTTGGACGCTGGTGGTGCTGTGGTCTAAACCATTGAGCCTCTTGGGCTTGCTGATCAGAAGCTCGACAGTTAGAATCCCCGCGACAGGGTGAGCTCCCATTGCTCTGTCCCAGCTCCTGCCAACCTAGCAATTCGAAACCACACCAGTGCAAGTAGATAAATAGGTACCACTGCGGCAGGAAGGTAAACAGTGTTTCCATTCGCTCTTGTTTCTGTCATGGTGTTCCGTTGCGCCAGAAGTGGTTTAGTCATGCTGGCCACATGACCCGGAAAGCTGTCTGTGGACAAGCACTGGCTCCCTCGGCCTGAAGCGAGATGAGCGCTGCAACCCCATTGACTGGACTTAACCATCCAGGGGTCCTTTGCCTTTTTACCTAATATGTCATAAACACACATGGATCCTAATTTATAAAGGTGTTGTATTTTAAATACTGTATATAACTTCACAGAATGTATACAGTACTAAACAACCTATATTGTAGTGCAGCTTTTCCTTACAACAACTAGAAATACCGGAGGATGCTAAATTATACATTTGCATTTGTCCTCATATTTTTGTGTAGAAAATGTGGCAACCATAGTAATCAAGCACCATCTAGTGGCTTTCATAGTGTCATTTACTCGGAATTAGTAATACGGTACAGTAAATCCTTATGTTACTCGAACACAAGCCATTTTCTAGTTTGATTACAAAAATTGTATAGTTTGGTAATACTAAATTAGCTGTAGCAGCATATGAAATGATCTTCAAGAGCTTAATTGCCCCACTAGGACCTGCTCCCATTCTCTTGCTGTCAGATACCATCATTACAGCAGAGCCATTTATTTTTCAGATTAAAAGGGTGAGTTGGAATGAATGTATTATAGACTTTGAAAATATTGTTGCTATAAAAGACATCAAAATTGTTACACACTTTTGTTCTAAGCTTAAAAATTAAACACAATACTCTGTGAGAGTGTGTCTATGTTGGGGAGCGGAGGAGCCCTGGATTTTGGAGTTTTAAATATCAATCTCAGTAACCTATTTATGTGCGTATATAGTATAAGTTACCTATAGTTATACTATCAGTTCTAAAAGTGGAAATCAGTCTGTAAAGTGGGGCTATAAAGACCATGGACCTGTTTTTGAACTCCAAAAGTCCATTTAAAATAATTAAAATGTGACAATATCCCTGTGATTATACAGCAATCCCAAGAAGTCCTTTTACCCCATTGACCTGATATATAGCAGAATTATCATTGCTTTGCCTTATAAGCAGATGACAACCCTAAACCTTAAATGAAATGTTATCAATGCAGGCAAGCAGGCATCTCTTCAACATAAACTAGATGTTTTCTTTATCTCTAAATGATGGAAAAATTAATGGTTTCTTTCTTAAGAGAGTACACTTTAGGGCTTCCTCTTTCCTCTTACCTCACTGGCCCCATTAGTGTTTTACAAGTCTGTCTTGCTTCATGACAACTGAAGATCAAGATAGATCATGATTTTTAAATAATTACCCAGGGAGAATGAGAGGGATATTCACAACCATCTGGCATTGAACATTTGACCAGACAAAACTTACATTACAAGACCTTTTGAGACATCTGGGGATAAAAAGTAGAAATTCAATTATTGGAGACACATAATTATATACACATCACTTTCCCCTCAATTATAGTATTTCATGTCAGATAAGATGAATGGTAATGTTAAGCAGGTCTGTTTGACATTATAGATGGCAAAAAGTTTTTCTAAGGAGGTCACCCCTATTTATCATGCAAGTGTTTTCATTTTGTTCTCTGAAAGGCTAATGAGAGCTAAAGTTAATGTGAGCTTTATATGAGGCAAAAGATCATGAACAGGTTTAGTTGTCAATTGGTGATGTATTATATGTTTCTGATGCTTTCCTGCAACCTTCTAAAATCTAGACCAATGTCTGAAAGTGGAATTTTATCTCATGTATTGCAGGATGAAATTATGTATTTATAGAAAAAATGTCATATATAAACAGGATCCAGCATAATTTTAATTATAATTTTGTAACACAATCCTAAACAGGAACCTCTTTGCTTGCAGAGACAAAGGATCTGTGATGCATGCAATGTTTTTGAGTTTGTCAACTGCTTCCTTTAACCCTTTATGTTACTTGTAGCTCTTAAATGTGACACAATTGTTTTATAGGTTTGGGGGGTCAATCTGGATGACACTCAATGGTTCCTTCCAGATATATGATCCTGTAGAGGGGATGGTAAACTCTATAAGAGGACACCAGCCAAACCAGTTTCCTTTGTTAAAGCAATAGAATAACCTTAAAAGGTAAAGGTACCCCTGCCCGAACGGGCCAGTCTTGACAGACTGTGGGGTTTGTGCGCCCATCTCACATTTATTGGCCGGGGGCCAGCGCTGTCCGGGGACACTTCCGGGTCACGTGGCCAGCGTGACATCGCTGCTCTGGCGAGCCAGAGCCGCACACGGAACGCCGTTTACCTTCCCGCTGGTAAGCGGTACCTATTTATCTACTTGCACCCGGGGGTGCTTTCGAACTGCTAGGTGGGCAGGCGCTGGGACCGAACAGCGGGAGCGCACCCCGCCGCGGGGATTCGAACCGCCGACCTTTCGATCGGCAAGCCCTGGCGTTGAGGCTTTAGCCCACAGCGCCACCCGCGTCCCAGAATAACCTTAGCCAGCCAGTTAAGTATTTCTATTAACATTAGAAAGAGGCTGCCCTGTTGCCATAGAGTCAAATGGGAGTAACCCCTGCTCACCTATTAGGAAGCTACCTCAACTTGAAAGGTAGAAGAATATTAGCCTGTGTTATGTGTGAGGTTGGGCTGCTGCTGGAAGCTGGAGACAGAGGCGTGTCTGCTCTGTGCTGTACCCAAAGCTGAGTTTGGGACTTCCTTGGAAACTTAAAGGGGAAGCAAGATCAGCTGGAGTGTAATTGCTATGAACCCCTTCATCCTATGCTCAGGTCATATATATGTATAAAGACATATATCCTAAAGGTAGCACAGTCTCCACTGAACTTCATTCCAAGGAAACCAAACATGGGGTAAACGCAGGAACCCCTGGAGTCTCTCACTGGTCTGAGATTGGGATGCACATATCAATATACAGTGGTACCTTGGTTGTCAAACTTAATCTGTTCAGGGAGTCCGTTTGACTTCCAGAACTGTTCAAAAACCAAGGCGCAGCTTCCAATTGGCTGCAGGAGCTTCCTGCACTCAATCGGAAGCTACAGAAGCTGCGTCAGATGTTCGCCTTCCCAAAAATATTAGGAAATCGGAACAGTCACTTCCGGGTTTGCTGCGTTCAGGAGCCGATTTGTTCGGGAGCTAAGCCGTTCAACAACCAAGGTACCACTGTAAATGACTATCGAGCCTGTTGTCCTGGCAAGTACTACACTTCTGTCACTAGAGGTCAGATTATACATAGTTATGCATACTTGAAACTCTACACAGAAAAAAATAATCCTCAATATGAAATCATTTGTGTGTGTTAACTAACTGAAAGTATCACAAAGTTTCCTAAATTTATTCATGAATTTAAGCTCCCAGGATGGAGAGAAGTATTTGACAAGGATATAGTGGCATAGTAGCATCACTTCCAGTTTTCCTTTGGCAGTCTTGTGACATACTGTTGAACCATGTCTAGATTATTGTTAAATTCCCCCAATCTTTGAGTGGTGAGAGATTTCCGAGAGTGACAGCGGGTTTGGTTACTGTAGAATGAAGGCCAGTGGAGATGGTTGTGTCCTTCCGATGGCTGAGTTCAAATAATGTGGGCTAGCTTCTGCTAAGTTGTTTTTTTTTAAGCTTATGAAATTATTATAGACACCTTGCTGAATGTGTACTTTCACCCTAATAGATGTGATATGCACATGTGATTCCATACAGATTTGGGTACTGTAAAGTGCTTTATGTGGGCATGCCTTTAAAAGAGTGTTAGGAAAGTTCATCTGGTTCTAGGCTGAGAATCTGAAGAAGGAAGAAATGATTGTATCTCACCAATTCTTTAGTAATGTCATTGGCTTCCACTTTGTTTCCAGTAAAATGTTGGTTCTGAGCTATAAGCAATCCTCAATTTCCCACCACTGATAGTAAAGGAGTTGCAGCCTGGACCACTATTCTTGCTTCTCCAGACCCTCATCTCATGCTTGGCCCTTGTTCTAAGGCAGGTGTAGGGAACTTTTAGCCCTCCCGTCATCCCTGGCCCATTGGTCATACTGGATGGAGCTGACAGGAGTTGTACTTCAACATCTGGAGGAACAAAGCTGAAGTTAGTAGTACCTTTTAGGCTCTGGATGAACTCATTTTTAGTAAGCTAGATATTTAATGGCTGCTTAACCGGATTAGCCAGTCTCTTTAATTGTGATACTCCTTTTAGTCTTAATGATTTTAACTACTGTTATGTTTCTTTGGTTCTTATTTGATGGTTTTATTAAGTCATATAATCATTTTAATTATATTAAAAGCAGCCTTGGTTGGCTTTGTTGAATAGCAAGGTAAAAATATTTTAAATGAAATCACTGATAATGAAAGCATTGAAGAGCGTCTGGGAAGAAGAAAATGTTAGGTTAATTTTTTAATATAGTTTGGAGAGGGGAATATCTTATTCTTATTATTCTTATTATTAATATTCAATTGTTCAAGCAGCCAGACAAGTACCATAATGGTCCAAAGTATGGGTTCTTAGTATAACAAAAAAAGCTGCTCTGTTCCAGAGAGCAAATGGATGAGACTCCCATCCATAGTTAGAAGAACAAAAGTCAGAACCTCTGTGTGTATGTGTGTGCGCACGTGTGTGTGCGCACGTGTGTGTGTGTGTGTGTGTGTGTGAGAGAGAGAGAGAGAGAGAGCGTGCGCACTGGGCTAGAAGCAGGCTGCAGGGAGAAGCCTAAGAAGGAAAGACATGCTTGAATCCAAGGCTGTAGCTATGGGAGAAGCAAGACCTTCTGGGCTGTTAATGCTGTGAGCCCCTCCACAGACTCAGGTTGTATATATGTGTAAAAAAGCCATATATCATAAGACTACCACTGTCTTTGTGGTCCCTCATTCTGAGCGCCTGGCAGCTTGCACCTCTTTAATGAAATCCAAGCCTTCATACGCAGTTCCCCATCTAGAAGAATAGCACAGAAAGGATCACAGAATGCAGCACAGACAGAATCTTTTGTGAAATTATAAAGAATGTGGCTAAATACTGACCTCAACACACCTAAATTTACTTCTTGGCGCTGAAATGATGGAATACAGCTGATGTGGGAAAGAGAATATAACATTCTGTTTACTAGGATTTATAAACATGTTCTGTTGTTGTACAGCATGATGGGAACAAAAGCATTGTATTCCTGTGATTGTACACATCTTAAAATGCTATGCCAAAATGATCAAGAAAGCCAAACCCTTGGTGGAAGAATCAAAGGCAGAGCTTGCTTTTATTTTTAGTGAAGAATGTTGCCATATTTTCCTTGCAAGATTTCCCAGCAGAAACAATGTGGGTTGGCTGGCAGGAATTAGGTGTTTCCTCTGGGTTAGGTTCCTACTATTGTTAATGAGTGAACTGTTAATGGAATGATCCATTTCTTGTCATGCTACAGATATCTGCTACCAAACACATGCCTGTGTTTAAAAACACAAGGACAGGACTGTTCTTTACAGACTTCTTTATTTCTCATAACATTGTAGCATGAAGACGCAAGAGCCATCCATACATTTCTCAATAAAGTTCTTGTTAGCTTATTAAAGCTTTTACAGGGTTCCAAGCATAGAAATATTTCCCCATTTAAAAGCTCTCTCTCTCCTTCCCTGCAAGTTTTGTGTGCATGTGTGCGTGTCCTAGCAGCAGGGTTAAATTATACTCATAATTTCCACTTATGTAAGAGTGAATACCAAAATTCCAATGCCTTTCAATTTATTGCTCAGAACACTGAAAGGCAGGAACATATTTACTGGCAACAAAAAGCCTACAGACTCTATGGCTCTCCATATGTTGCTAGACTACAGCTCCCATCATTCCTGAGCAGCGGTTATGCTGGGAAGCATAGAAATTAGGCAGTAAGGCCTTGTTTTGAGCAAGTCCAGCTATGAAGTAAGCTGGCTCTGCTTTCTTAAGAAGAAACAGGCAACAACTTGGGAAGTAATTTAAAAATATATATAATTTTCGTACTTATATTCATGCATTGGTTCATAACCATGGCAGCAGCAAATTTGCAGACAAAATACTTATATTTACAGTAACCAGCTTCAGGCTGGTGATGAATGAGCCTCTCTGAAACATGGGGAAACCAGCCCCTCAACTGAATCTGACTCTGCAGCTGCAGTCCCTGGTTTGGTGGGTTCAGTTCAAGGGTGGCAGGAAGACTTAGTGGGTTCCTTGTTTGGGTGTTGGGGTCCAGCCCCGTGCTTTTACAATCTGCATTCTTGGACCTCCTAAGCTGGCCATTTGCCCACTTTGTCAGTATTCAGGTTACCCAGGAAAGGGTTCCCAAAGGTGTATGAGCTTCCACCCTGCCCTCTCCCAGGGCCTATTTTGACACCTCAAGGGCCATGTTTATTGTGCCCACTTTTCAATTATAGTGAGCGATCTATCCAGTATAGGGTGAGAAATGCCATATATTAATGCTTATCCTCAAAGGAACATGCCGCCACAACCATGAAAGCACAAAAGTCTGCTCTGATGTGAGCAAAATTACGTCATAGCTTAAGTGGTACCGACTACCACATTTGGGGACTCTTGAATCACAATCCTAGGATCAAGGATGAACTACAGTGGTACCTCGGGTTACATACGCTTCAGGTTACATACTCTTCAGGTTACAGACTCCGCTAACCCAGAAATAGTGCTTCAGGTTAAGAACTTTGCTTCAGGATAAGAACAGAAACCGGGCTCCGGCGGCAAGGCAGCATCAGGAGGCCCCATTAGCTAAAGTGGTGCTTCAGGTGAAGAACAGTTTCAGGTTAAGTATGGACCTCCGGAAAGAATTAAGTACTTAACCTGAGGTAGTAAAGGTAAAGGTACCCCTGCCCGTTTGGGCCAGTCTTGACAGACTCTAGGGTTGTGCGCTCATCTCACTCTAGAGGCCGGGAGCCAGCGCTGTCCGCAGACACTTCCGGGTCACGTGGCCAGCGTGACAAGCTGCATCTGGCGAGCCAGCGCAGCACACAGAAACGCCGTTTACCTTCCCGCTGGTAAGCAGTCCCTATTTATCTACTTGCACCCGGAGGTGCTTTCGAACTGCTAGCTTGGCAGGCGCTGGGGCCGAACGGCGGGAGCGCACCCCGCCGCGGGAATTCGAACCGCCGACCTTTCGATCGGCAAGTCCTAGGCGCTGACGTTTTACCCACAGCGCCACCTGCGTCCTACTAGAAAAGTGTTTGGGCTCGTCCGGGATTTGAACCCGGGACCTGAGGTACCACTGTATAAATAGGTGGCTGTTGTTTGAGGTGAAAATCTAATGGAAAGGGTTATGAGTTTGGACTGTTCCAGAAAATGGGCCAAATGATGGTTCAGATAGGCCAGCTTGTGTGAGTTGTATCCTCTTCCTCTTCCATCTTTTCAGGCCCAAGACCACACAATTTGAAGCAGCTTTCCTCCACATCTTACCTTGCACCACACCAGAGGTGCCAACTTGAATAACATGGGGGGAGGGGGAGGCAAGCCCTGCCCCACATAATCGATCACATGACACACATACACAATTTAAATGGCAATGCCCATCAACTTGGGGGGGGGGGCGGGTTCTAGTCCCCTCAAATATTTTACGGGACCTCGGGCCCGTAGGAGTCGGCTCCTATGACCCGCACCATCCGCGCGCGCGAAACGCTCTTTTGCGCGTAGCACCTCCAGGAGGCGCCATGACTGCGCCGGCGGGAAACCCAAGCGCTTTCGGCAGCCTGCCAGCGCGGCGAGCGAAAACCTCGTAGCCGCCGCCGCCGCTTCCTTTTTCCTACGCTTCAAGAAACCTCCTCCTCTTCTTCCTCCTCCAACTGCTCGGACGGCGTGTGCAAGGGAGAGGGCGAGGGGAAGGGAGGAAAGCGGCTGCCCGCTTCGGTGAGCTGAGGGGGAGGGACACGGCGGAGCTCCCTCGCCCCCGCCCGCCTTCCACCTCCCTCAGGAGCCGCACTTTCGGCTCCCCGTCGCGGGCGCCGGCCGGAGCCATCTTCGAGTAAGAGCAGCTCGACGGCCCTCGGCTCCTCCCCTCTCACAACTACCTACTTCTTAGCGCTGCAAGTCGGCGAGGAGACCGGTCGGCTTCGGGTTGCCGCCTCGGACCGGCGTCGGGCAGCGGCTCTGTAAGTCGAAAGTCTTCACCTGTTACCTCAGGTCCTCCTTTTTTTAAGTGTGTGTTTGTGTAAGTACCAGCAGAGCAATGTTTCCCAAACTTGGGTCTCCAGTTTTTTGGGGTGGGAGAAGGGGAACACGACTACAATTCCCATGATCCCTGCCCCCTAGTCCTGCTAGCTAGGGATGATGGGAGTTGTAGTCCCCAAAAAACAGCGGGAGACCCAAGTTCGGGGAAACCCTGGACTAGAGGGAAGTTCTGCTGATCAGAGGAAGAAAAACTCAAAGGAGATCAGTCATACCCCCTATTTTCATCCTCACTATCTGTGCACGTCGCTCAAGATCCGCCTGAGAGAGATTGAATTCACAAGTTACGTGCCTGACTCGGCTTGCGAAACGAGAGCGGGATAGTGAAGTAACTGCGGGCGCAACCTTGGGGATTGTTAGAAGGACGTTGTGCTCCTCCGTTCGCGTTTATTACCCCCGTGGCTGCGATGCAAACAATCGGTGGCATTTAATATCCGGCCTGGGGTTCATTCGAGGGCTGGGCTGTGTGGAAGGGCAGGAGTGGTGAGGGTGTTTGAGAAAGGGCTGAGGAGACCAAGGTTCAGTTCCCTAGCTGGCTAGGACGCTCAATGGGTCATTCGCAAGCTCTTGGCCCAAACCTGTCTCCCAGGATTGTTGTGAAGATAAAAGCGGGTGAGGAGACAATGAATGACGGGAATGGGACCTCCAAATGTTCGCTGGACTCCCAAGTTCCACCATTCCCAGCCAGTATGGTGAATGGTCAGGGGTGATGTGAGTTAGCATTGCCGTTTCAGTCCCAGGTTGCAAATTCCTTCCTGGCATTTTCGGAGTTTTAAGCAAGGCAACCAGGCTAGTGTGTTGTGTTTTTCTGGGAGTACTGAAGGGTTTGCAGTACCAGCACCTTTCCATCCCCCCATTGTTAAAAGAGTGGCACTTAACTATAACAACTTCATGGTGAGTACCAATACCTTTTTAAAAAAGAAAGCACTGCAAGTGGCTCTTTACAAACCTGATGCAACCACATTTTGGGACTTTGTGTTTGTGTGTGTTTAGGTCTTCTATACCTTCCTGACATGGCTGCCCCGGCTTTCCAGCTCGACTAGGGAAGCTATACAGTGGTACCTTGGGTTAAGTACTTAATTCGTTCCGGAGGTCCGTTCTTAACCTGAAACTGTTCTTAACCTGAAGCACCAGTTTAGCTCATGGGGCCTCCCGCTGCCGCTGCACGATTTCTGTTCTCATCCTGAAGCAAAGTTCTTAACCTGAGGTACTATTTCTGGGTTAGCGGAGTCTGTAACCTGAAGCGTATGTAACCCGAGGTACCACTGTACTTTGCTGCCACAATAATCTGGGAGGGGCTTTCATATGAGAGCTCAAGACGGACATTATACATGATATGGAGAAAGCAGTGTTAGAAACTGAGATATGAAAACTAGGAGCTAAATGGCACCTTAAAACCTAGGTTATTTGTGTCGCAACGGAATGTCTAGGCACGCTTTTTTAATAGCCAGACTACAAAGCTGAAAATGAATGAACTGCAGCTAAAATCTTATATTCATTTTTCACGTGGTTTAGTCCTCATCTGAAAACTGCAAAAACAAAGCCATACTTCCCCTGCCCACCCCCTAATATTCTTATGAGGGTCCCTTCTTCAGTCCTCAGACAGTGGCTGAAAGTGGGGAGGCAGAAAAAGCTCCTCCTTTTTCCTCCTAGCAGTGGCAGTTTTAAGCTGAAATCTTAGGCGCAGTACTGCTCCCAGAGCTCAGAAACTGCTCGCATTAATGAAATTCCCTGTCACAAAACGGGCCTAGAACAATGGGAGTTTCAAATGCTGGGAGAAAGTGAAGAGAGAGATTTTTTCCTTCTTTCATAATTCTGGAACACAGGACTACTCAATCAAGCTGAATGTTAGAAGATTCAAAACAAGCAAATGAAAGTACAGCGCAAAGTTAAAACTGTAAAATTCACTCCCACCAACTCGATTAGCTTTAGAAAGGATTATACAACTTATACACGGAGGATAAGCCTAACAGTGGTGACTAGCCACAACAGCTATACAGTGGTACCTCGGGTTAAGTACTTAATTCGTTCTGGAGGTCTGTTCTTAACCTGAAACTGTTCTTAACCTGAAGCACCACTTTAGCTAATGGGGCCTCCTGCTGCTGCTGCGCCTCCAGAGCATGATTTCTGCTCTTATCCTGAAGCAAAGTTCTTAACCTGAAGCACTATTTCTGGGTTAGCGGAGTCTGTAACCTGAAGCATATGTAACCTGAAGCGTATGTAACCCGAGGTACCACTGTATTATGTTTCCATTAGATGTATAAATGACCTGATTCAGTATAAGGCAGCTTTCTTTGCACTGTTGGAGGCATTATGCTTCTGCATGCCAGTTTATGGGAATCACAAGTATTGGGAGAATACAGTACCAGTGTTATCCTTCCATCCCAAACTGGTTTTTTGCCACATGGCATATTGTGTCCCATCCTTTCACTTTCTGCCATATTAAAGTTGCAGCAGCTGCTGCAGGAAGAGGTGCTGAAAAGTCCATTTTGGTTTCTCCGGAAAAGTTGTGACGATGTGCTTCAATAAAATATTAAAGGCTGCAATTTAAAGAAGCAATATGCATGCACAGGAAAACTGCAAATACAACTACAACTTTTACCACAGCAGTTTCCACTGATGATGAGACAAGTTAGCTTTACAAGGCAGTTTGGCTTTTAGTAGTAGTAAGTGCTGACCTGACAGTGTCAAACACAGTTTCAGTTATCTTCACAGTACTCCCTTCTCGTGTGCAAATTGCCTCTATTGGTTGCTGTAAAAATGCTCTGACAATTTAGCTACTAATGGGTTTATATGTCACTAATAAGTTGCTGAAGCATTCTTTGACCAGTTTCATCTAAGAAACCGGCTTAATCTTTCTTGGCATACCAACCCACACATTTCTTTGTCAATCATTTATGATCTACAAGGAAGAGGAAAATAACAAACTTTTCTAAAGCTAGCCCTAACCACTGAAAAGGGTGTTAAAAGCAATCTCATGTATACTTTTTGTTTTAGAATTTACATAGTAGATCACTCTACTGGCGGCTAACATATTGATGTTGAATCCTGACAAGACAGAAGTACTGTTTTGGGGGGACAGGAGGCGGGTGGGTGTGGAGGACTCCCTGGTCCTAAATGGGGTAACTATGCCCCTGAAGGACCAGGTGTGCAGCCTGGGAGTCATTTTGGACTCACAGCTTGTCCATGGAGGTGCAGGTCAATTCTGTGTCCAGGGCAGCTGTTTACCAGCTCCATCTGGTATGCAGGCTGAGACCCTATCTGCCTGTGGACTGCCTCGCCAGAGTGGTGCATGCTCTGGTTATCTCTCGCTTGGACTACTGCAATGCACTCTATGTGGGGCTACGTTTGAAGGTGACCCGGAAACTACAAATAATCCAGAATGCGGCAGCTAGACTGGTGACTGGGAGAGGCCACCGAGACCACATAACACCAGTCTTGAAAGACCTACATTGGCTCCCAGTACGTTTCCGAGCACAATTCAAAGTGCTGGTGCTGACCTTTAAAGCCCTAAACGGCCTCGGTCCAGCATATCTGAAGGAGCGTCTCCACCCCCATCATTCTACCCGGATACTGAGGTCCAGTGCCGAGGGCCTTCTGGCGGTTCCCTCGCTGCGAGAAGCCAAGTTACAGGGAACCAGGCAGAGGGCCTTCTTGGTAGTGGCACCTTCCCTATGGAACGCCCTCCCTCCAGATGTCAAAGAGAACAAAAACTACCAGACTTTTAGAAGACATCTGAAGGCAGCCCTGTTTAGGGAAGCTTTAAATGTTTGATGCATTACTGTATTTTAATACTTTGTTGGAAGCTGCCCAGAGTGGCTGGGGAGGTCCAGCCAGATGGGCAGGGTACAAATAAATTATTATTATTATTATTATTATTATTATTATTATTATTATTATTATTATTACTACTACTACTCTGTAGTTCTTTTATAATAGTGTCACCTGCACAGTGGTAAACAATGTCCCCAAATTTATCAAATTTCTGCCACTTACCATTTACAGCACTGTGGGTGGCAGGAAGAGCCCAGGAAAATCAAATGAATCTTTCACATGGGATCCTTTGTTGCCCTAGCAGTTGTTAACTTGTTGGCATAAAAGAGGTCGCAAGCAAAAACTGACCCAGAGAAACAGATAAAATACCTTTCTTATGGCACATCATTTATGGCTTCTCAGACACATTGTCACGTATGATGCAGTTGAGATTCCAGCATTACAGGGGGTTGGACTGGATAACCCTCAGAGTCCTTTCCAACTCTACAATTCTAAATTTCTATGATTAATTTGAATTTGGGTTGAGGTAGAAAAATATTCCATAAAACCTCCTACATCTGTTTTTAAATTTCTTTTAAAGAATTACCATATTGGGATAAAAAAGTGCTTTTACATGATATATGCAGGCTTATTCATCTTGGAGTGAAAAAATAAACCATAAAATTGCCCGTGTTTGTTTTTCTTGAAGAAATAGAGGGAGTTGTAGAGGGAATAAGGTCTCCCTGTGATTGATGGGATTCTAAATCTCCCTAACAGAAAAGGTTGAAAGTCTGGGAGTTGCTTTTCCTTTTGTTCCAACCCTGCTCTTTGGTAAGTTGGTTGCCAGAGTAGCTAAAATGCTTTCTTTCTGCTCTGTTTGTTGCAATGCCTTGACCTTTCTTGAGTAGAGAGGAACTTGCAATACTAATCTATGCTTTCTTAACTTCCAAGCGATGCACTCTGTATGGGGCCATTCTTGAAAACAACTCAGAGGTTTTAGCTAGTGCAAAATGTTGCCACACATCTCCTTGCATATAGGGAACAGCACAGTCGTATACAGTCAGTCTTGCTTTAGCAGCACCAACTGGCACTATGGTTCAGTTCAAGTTGCTGCTGCTTAGCTATAAAACCTTTCATAGTTGGCATCCAATGGATGGTTCCACTTGTCCCCTACTGCAACTTCAGTCCACCCGTTAGCGATGCTGTTGCCTTTGATTGTACCTTCAAAATCTATGATTGTTCTCAGGCTCTTCTCTGAGTCCTTAAAGGTAATGGGACCCCTGACCATTAGGTCCAGTCGTGACCGACTCGGGTTGCGGCGCTCATCCCGCTTTATTGGCAGAGGGAGCCGGCGTACAGCTTCCGGGTCATGTGGCCAGCATGACTAAGCCGCTTCTGGCGAACCAGAGCAGCACACAGAAACGCCATTTACCTTCCCGCCAGAGAGGTACCTATTTATCTGCTTGCACTTTGATGCGCTTTCAAACTGCTAGGTTGGCAGAAGCTGGGACGGAGCAACAGGAGCTCACCCCGTTGCGGGGATTCAAACAGCCGACCTTCTGATTGGCAAGCCCAAGGCTCAGTGGTTTAGACCACACATGTATTTTTAGGCTTTATTTTAATGAGATAGCTTTATAAGCAGTAGACTCAGTAGTCCTAGCTGGCTGTGATATATTGATCTGAAATGTTTTAACTGCTGCTTCTGTAACTGTGATTATGTTTACATATTGTATGGTTTTAAACTGATTTAATTTGTATAAGCCGCTGTTCTGAGCAGCACCTTTCTTTCCAAACTGGCCTGCCAGCAAGTTTTAATACCACAAATACTACTTCTTTCACATCTCTTTGACCTCTGGATTGTTAGTTTCAGGACCAAAAAGTTCATCTGCAGGATCATCTTTGGCCCAGAGGCCTCTATTTGCTGAGCCAAATTTAGGTTTTAGTTTCACATGACTACAGATGGAATTAAGAAAGTGCTGATTTAAGCCTCATGCGCAAAAAGGCCCCTTGTCCATTTTTTGGTGGTAAATCATGTAAATCTAGCTTCCAAACAAAACCATTTCAAAATTATAGGCATAGCGTATACTGCTACAGTGGTACCTTGGAAGTCAAATGAAATCCGTTCCAGAAATCCGTATGACTTCCAAAACGTTCAGAAACCAAGGTGTGGCTTCTGATTGGCTGCAGGAAGCTCCTTCAGGAGCCAAAACATTGGACTCGCAAGGCGTTTGGGATCCAAGGTACGACTGTATCATTGCTGAATCTAATGCCATACAAGAAAATCCACATTCTACCAACCAAGTATGTAGTGACCAGTGTCGAAGTAGGATTTGGCTGCCACTGTCGTTTGCTTCTGTATGTGAAGGGGTGGGTGGGTGGGTATCTTATCCTTGGCTTCAGGTGCTAAAATGTGGGCCAACAGGGCCTGCCCAAGACATATCCCACTAGAGGCCACTGTCCCTGTGTCTCAGTCCAGCACTGCCCACTGCTTGCATCCTCCCTTCACCACAAAAGCAGATTTATAGTCCCATTGTCATCACGGTTGTTTCAGAAAAAGAAGTCAACCTTTCACTTGAGTATTGCATATGGAGGGTGGGTAGGCAGCTACTGCAGGTGGTGGTCCAGAGCTGAGCAGGAACATCATTAGTGAGCCGTACTGCAACTCATCCCCATGTTGCCAAGCCCAGACATTTTAAATATTTTCAAAATGTCATTTTGCATTCTACGAAAGGAGAATGCAAAACTTCTGGAGTGTGGGAGAGTGTTGTTGTAGTCCTTTAACACCTCCAAAACACATGAGTGTAAGAAGAGTCTGCTTGGTCAGACCAATGATCTGTCTAGTCCAACATCTTGTTTCCCCCAGTGGCCTCTGGGAAGCCTGCAAACGGAACACGGAGGCCAAGCCTCCCCCTGCTTCTCTCTCATCCCAGCAGCTAGAGGTTGGATATAGCCATCATGACTAAGAGTGATTGATATAATTCATCCTCCATGGGTTTCTCCACTCCATCTTTAATGACTGCTAAACTTGTGGCAGCCAGTTCCATACCCTGTGTGAAGAAATACTTCCACCAGTCTATCTTGAATCACCTGTGCAATGAATTTAATTAAATATCCAGAGTATTAGGTATTAAATATTTCTCTCTAGTCAGTTTCTTCAAGCTGTGCATTATATTATAAACCTCTTAGCATATAACTACTTTTTTTACCTCCCCTGCTAAAAGTTCCAAAGGTGACTACTCCTTCCTCATTTTGGTTGCCCTTTTCTGTACCTTTTGTGGTTCCACTACTAGAACTGTATGCAGTATTCCAAATGTGGCCATACCAAAGATTCATATAAAGATATTAAAATACTGGCAGTTTTATTCCTGATCCTCTTCCAAAAATGCCAGCAAGATAATCCCCTTTCCCTGCAGGGCTCTACAACCCTTTCCTCACCTTTTCCCTGTTTTGTGTATTCATTCTTCAGTCATTTAGTAACTCGCCACACAGATTGGGTAGTGAGTGATTTTTCTGCATAATACTGCTAACGGTGTGAGGGTAAGGCTCTTGCTGGTGGTGCAGATCAGATTTAGCCCAAATGCCGCACAGTGGCCTTAAACAGGTTTTTTAAAAAATACATCTGGAAAGGCACATAGGTATGTAGGTATTTTGTGGATATTCTTATGATTATGTAGTGTCTGAAGCATATACCATAACCAGAAAGGTTCAAATGCTAACATTTCGTTACAGTCATACCTTGGACGTCAAATGCCTTGCGATTCGAATGTTTTCGCTCCCAAACGCCGCAAACCCAGAAGTGAGTGTTCTGGTTTATGAATGTTCTTTGGAACCCGAATGTCTGACCATTGCTTCTGATTGGCTGCAGGAGCCATATCTTGGTTTCCAAATGTTTTGGAAGTCGAACGGACTTTCGAAATGGATTCCGTTTGTCTTCCAAAGTACGACTGTATTGCTTGATTGTAGTAACACCCCTAAGTAAGCATTTACAAGAAATATGAAAATTGCCAATAAAACCAACTAATTTTTAAAAAGATAATTAAAACAAACATTAAAAGAAATTTAAATGCATCATCATTTATGCATATGGTTTGGCTAAACAAAAATGTTTTAAGCAGGCACCTTATTCTGGGGTTTTAATTTTGTGTTTTTCTTAGTTTTTGAGCTTTCAGAGGAGCACCAAGCTTGGGCTTGTGCATGATTAATATGCTGCTATCATTTGTTGATGTATTATTGTCTTGCCTATTAAAAAAGAAAGAAAAAGAAATCCAAGCTGGCTATGTTGAATATTAGCACAAAACGTAACCAACTATACTCTAAGCTTGGAATGAAAGATTTGGCTGGTTATTAATTTACAATCCATGTGTAGTTTGTTGACTGGTTTGTTTCTACGTTTTGTCCCTTTCTTGACTACTGTCTTTCTCATTCTCTCTCCTTCAACTCATCTCTTTGATTTTCTATTATATGCATCTCTCTGGACCATCCCTTCTTCCATCTCTTTGTTCCTGTTTCCACCACACACACCCCTGGCACCTATCTATTGATTCATTAAAATTATATGCTTCCCTTCCTTTAAAAAGTTCGAGGTAAACTAAGGTAACAGTAAGCTAAAATAAATAGACTAAAACAGCATAATACACAAAGATACAATGCAGCCACTGAAAGAATTGGCAATAGAAACAATTCTCACTGTTTTCATTATGGAGCAAGTTTAAAACAACAGCGATGCAGTACAGGAAATGAGAACCATTCATGGGCATCCTAAACAGGTAGCTTTTAGCAACCGTTAAAGAGGGAGCAAGATGAGCTTCACTAATGGAGGGGATCCTAACTTTTGGTGTTTGCAGCTAATGAAGCTAGCCTGGCAAGATGTGAGAGGGAATTTTCAAAGACAAAATTTGCCCCCCCCCCAATATCTCTTACTTTCACAATATTTTTATTTTGCATTTTTAAACAGATCTTCTCAGTAGGTATCCGTAGAAATATAGGTTGTTGTTGTTGCTGTTTTGTGCCCCCTCAGCTCAGTGCCCTGTGTATGGGAATCACCCACACCTCCCTAAATTGGCACTGTTGGTCTCAACTAAGAATACACACATGGGTCTGTGGAGAAGAACTTAGCAGGCTCAAATGGGAGAAATATCCCATTCAAATATCCTGGTTCCAAGCCATGAAGGACTTTAAAGATCATCACCATTTCTGATATGAACCTGGAAACAAATTGGAACTTGACCAGTGATTTCAGTAAGGAAGTCACACACTCCTTATGCTTATTTAAAAAACAATTACATTAATAGGTGTGTTCCGGATTAACAACCCAGACTCTGCATTTGGAACCAATATCACTCTCTGGACACTCTTCTGAGGCAACTCTATGGAGAGTACACAACAGCAGTCCAGATGTGATATTGCCACCTTGCCAGATTTGCAGTCCTCAGAAATAAGCATACTTGGTACATTGACTGCAGTTACGCAAAGGCTCCCTTGGTCACAGCTGACGTCTGGGCATTTAGGGACAATGCTAAGTCCAGAAGAACCCCACATTCCTTTCTATGATCTTAGACCATGGGTTCTTTCAGCTTTTTTTCCCCCTCTAGGCCCTTTGATTTGCATCACCTTCTATAGGATCTGAACAGTCAATGGCAGCTGGAGATCTGACTGCTTACGCTACTCTCCTGTAGCATTAGAACATCTCCGCCAATCACTTCTTACAACCATCTCAGAAAAACCCCTTAGCATATTATAGTGGAGATGGCATTCTATAAACCTCTTGTTCTTGGCCAGTTTTCCCGCAGATAGGTTTTGTACGAACGAAATAAAGACATAGGAATTGGGCGTGGGGAACATGGGGAGGGGAACGCCGCACAATAATTTTAAATTGGCGTATATTTTGCATGTTGTGGATTTGGACTTCCGAAATTTCACTTCAGCATATGGAGGTTAAAATGCTGCTGTTTGTAACAATCTAAATACAACACTTTCTATGCTCCTATTTAAGAGATTAGCCAATAGTTATATGCTGAGCCATCACAGGCAGTTTTCATATGGGCGCTCAGATAGCTAAACCACTGGTGTCCGTCTTGAGAAGGGCTTCCTCCCTCTACTGCTTGTTACTTCCTCTTTCTCATAGTCACAGGGTTTGCTGGTGGTTTCCCCCCTCCTCCTCTGTGGGTTATTTTCTTCTTACTCCCTGTTTTTTCCTGATTGTCTTTCATCTCAGTCTCGGTTCCCTTGAGGCTTGATCCTCTTTGTCCATGTGCATCGTCTGTTGGTCACTTTATGGAGTGAGCTGAAGAAGAATAATTTCATGAGACTGATTTCCTGCTAGAGAGAGAGCGATCCTATTCCATATAGTTTCCTGCAGTGGGCACAGAATCGCCCCTCCATTTGTGCAGCTGCCATGACGTGCTGGATCAGAGACCAATGGAAGAGAAAAAGGGCAGGCAAAAAGGTGGGTGAGGCAGCAGTGGTATTACAATAGTGATTTTTTAAATCTGGCCCGTACAATTACAGTGCATTCCTATAAGCATTTTATGTTCTTTTCTCTCTGTCTTTCAATAACAAAAGCTTGGCCAGATCATCATGGCCAAACTAGACACGCTGGGGCCATCATTTGTGTGTCTACTTATAAAGTGGGGCGAGGGCTCAAGTCTGGATACACACCATAAGCTTAAAGTAAATCTGTTCCCCCAAATAATCCCGAAACTGTAATTTATCCCCCAGAGCTACAGTTCCCAGCATCCTTAACCAACAGTTCTCAGGATTCTTACAGCGTGTGTATGGTCTATATGTAACTTAATGGAATACTTAAAACAGTTAAACAAGGGCAGGGACACTGAGCTCTCATGTGTGCGCAAATTACTTAATACGCCTCTCAGTCCATTTCGCCAATCATGTTTCTCTCTTCCTTGGCTCTGATACAAGTGAGCTAAGAATTCACAACTGTGGCTGGAGCAATGGACTAACTGAGGAGACGTAAAATGCAGGAGCGGGGGAAGGTTTAACGACTTTCTCCTACAGGCTACTTTTACTGTTAAAAATAAAACATAGGCACTGCTTTATTTGCGAGTAGGAGAGATACACGAATGAAAAGAACAAGGGGTTTGTCGCTGTCATGTCCGCTTTTATCCTGAAACTCCTACATGTATCTGACTTTTGGTAAAACGAATTCCTATATTTCCCAACATAATGTCACTGAAATCAGGGACATATAATGGCTGAAACATGTAAGAATGGAAACTGTTTTACTTTCTGGAGTGTTGTCTAATTTTGAATATATTTCTAGTTACAGGTAGGTAGCCGTGTTGGTCTGCCATAGTCGAAGCAAAATAAAAAAATAAAAAAATTCCTTCCAGTAGCACCTTAGAGACCAACTAAGTTAGTTATTGGTATGAGCTTTTGTGTGCATGCACATTTATTATTATTATCATTTATTTATTTTATTTTGTTTTGAATATATTGCATTAGTAAATTTTATAGCTAATGGTTGGAACCTAAGTAAGTTGGCCAGATTTGGGTTACTGGACCTACATGCAAACTTTATGAATTTCCCCCCTTTTCTTTGTTCTAGAAATACCCAATATCTCTTGAAATTGCATGCCCATATACTATATTCTGCATTTGCTCTGGACACTTCCTCTATTTGCAGACAAATTTAGTGTTCCATAAAGTGTGACAAGACTTTGCGTGGGTGGTTTCTCTATTAAGTTTATTTTCAAGCAATATATAGTTGCACGTGCTTCGCACAGCTGCCTCCAGAAGGCAAAAAAACACCACAATTTCAGTCACCTCAGAATAATGTACCACTCTACAGAAGCTCGTTTGGGGAGACAATTCTGAAAACAAGTCAAAAGATCTTGTAAAATGGCTGCCTTAATCTTATCCTGCACCTACATACTGTACTGTGGTAGACAGCATTCTCTGAAGAAGAACTCAGATTAAGATCTCCTGATTAATTTCAACCAGAGGAATTGATGATGCAGTTTTCACAGAAGACTCTAGTCTTTTCCTTTCCCCCCCTTCTTCTGGTCTCAGCTGGTTGTGGAAGATTTAGCATAAATAACTGTTCATTGGTAGGTAGCATGAGCTGTTGTCAGGAATTTATCTTAGACTTTGATACGATTAGAGGTTGGCATGGAAGAACCTGGTGCTTGCAAATGCCATATATGGGGGGGGGGAAGTTCAGCAGATTTTATGATATGGCATTGCCTCAGCCTGCAATAGGATTCTAATCAGTGTGTGAAATGTCACATGCCACCTTCTGAGTTGCAGTCAGACTAGAATGTAACTTCTTTTAACGACACAATAACTTTGTGTTGCAGTTATTCTGGTCAAGTTCCAGATCTGCCTTGAGCCCCATTGGTTTCACCTGGAAAAGTAAGCAGGTGCCTTCTTGAAGCCCATGGAACTTAAGGAACAGCTTCAATGAACATAGAGGGACTTATTTCCATGTAAAGAGAGTTCTTTTTGTATTTTTCTATATCATATCCTGATGGAATGGAAAACTGGGACCCAGAACCTCAGGGTCTGAGGAGATCTATCCAGGACCGCATACCCTCCAAGTGTCCCAATTTTCCAGGTTCTGGAATTTTCCAGTTCTGGAATTACAGAAGCCATCCTGGTTTCTGATCTGATCCTGGAATGTCCTGGTTTTCTTTTCCCCTTTCCCCCAAATCTCAGGAATACAATTAAAAGTGGTGGAGAGATCAGACACACCCACACACACCCTGGTCCTTATTGGAAACAGGAGCCTTCGCTGTGTGTACGAGCAAAAACGGAGTCCTGTTTATCCTGAAAATAAAATACCTGCACTAAATGAAGCTGGCATACAAAGCCTTTTTTATTTTTAAAGGAAAATATAACAAATCCACTTTAAATCCTTTAATTGCAATGCTTTAGCAGCCAGCATTTTTTTTAAAGGAAATATGCGGAGTGTTTATTCCTTTATTGTGAATTGAGCCTTACATTGCAAGCCTTTACATGTCTACTCAGATGTAAATCCCATTGTATTCAATAGTGTTTACTCCCAGGTAACTGGGTAAAGACTGTGCAGTCTTACACTGCAATCCTAAGCATTTTTACTCAAAGGTGCGTTCCACTGAGTTCAATCGGATTTACTCTCTGGTATGTTCCTTATCATTCTCAGTTTCTATTACAGTGGAACCTTGGTTTTTTAATGTAATCTGTTCCGGACGGCCGTTCGACTTCCAAAACGTTCAAAAACCGAGGATCAAAGGGCTGTCAGCAAGTTCAGTGGGGAAAATTGAGAAACGCGCCTGGGCAGCTGTTCAACTTCCAAGGCGCGTTCAGAAACGGAAGCATTCATTTCCGGGTTTTTGGCATTTGGCTTCCGAAATGTTTGGAAGACGTTAAAAAACCGAGGTTTGACTGTATTATTATTATTATTATTAGTAGTAGTAGTAGTAGCAGCAGCAGCAGCATTTCCTGCCTTTCCCCCCGACTCAAGGCAGATTACAGCTAAAATTTTATTTCATCCCATTTATCTGTTGAAGGTGTTGTACCCGATCCCTTCCCTCACATATTTTTTTTCTTTACAACAATCCTGCGATGTAGCTTAGGCTGAGAGGTTGTAATTGGCTCAAGGTAACAGATGTATATGTGTATATGACATGTGTGTAGGGGAGATCAAACGCAGGAGAAGCTTCCTGATGTAGAATAGAACATTCCTATTTTCATCTGAGACAAGTTGGAGAGTATGGGACTGTGTGTGTTCAGGAATAATTGGTAAGACACAGGAGCAGTGTGCTTCAAAAATCCAGTATCAACAAAGGCCAGATATTGCAAGAAGCACTGAATACTATAACATATATAAGTTATGCAAATTAAACAAGCTGTGCGTAATTACTTACCTTTTGCATAATCAGTTTTGATGGTAAAGGACAAAGAGCTATGAGGAAAACTGTAACCACACCTCTAGTCTTTAGACACGCTTTCAAGCATCTGTTTTGCAACATTTGCTCTTTCTAAAAAAGAGATGCAAGATCCTTAGGAAGTCAGATTTTGCAACCAATTCCACAATATTCATTTGCTGTTGTTGCTTCTGCAGAATTGCTAACATGCAGGCAGCCTTAAAATGGGGATGGCCAACATCAGCTTCTGATATATATTTATTTATTTCATAAAGTTTATATGCCTCTGGATTGTAAAAAACAAACAAAAAACCCCCAACTACATCAAAGTGGTTTACGAAAGATAAAACTAAAATCAAGAAAAATTAACATTGGCAAGCAGTTAAAGGCCTCTATTTGCTAGTCCCAGTATAAATACTAGATCCCGGTTATAGCATTCTGTGTAACTGTTGTGAAATAAGACTCAAGTTCAACCTTGAAAAGGAGGAATCTTCCTAATGTGTGTGGCGTTTTGTCTGGCTCAACTACATTTGCCTGAGAATTTGAGCTAGTGATTTGGGAACATTGTGGAAACAGAGAAATGTAATTGAGGGGGGATTTGCTAAAGGTGAAGGAAAACAGAGGGTTAAAATCAGGGGTGGGGAACTAGATCCAGACAGCTGGCCAGTTTGTTAAACACCCCCCCCCCAAGCCAAGCTACCTATTGGCAAGTTTTATAGACTGGCAGGGGCAATCACTTGACATCACAATGGTGTCAGGTAATCCATTTCCTTCTACACAGTATGGAATCAAACGGTGCACACAAAGGCACAGCTGATTAATGGATCTTGCAAAGTGCTAGGCATGGGGCTTCGCAAGACAACAGTAAATGTTATATTATAGACTGTTATGCCTTACATTTATTGTGTGAACATGCAAGCATGCAGGCTCCTGGAAGGCAGATCACACTTGCTGTCCTTCTCTGGTCCTGCTGATGCCATGCTACTGATGTCTAAGCTATGATTTTGCTTAGTAGGACTCACCTGAACTTGAGTTTGTCCTTGGTTTACAGCTTGTGGTTTGTCTGTAGCGAGAGGAACAATGACCTCATGTTCAGATGACATGCTACTAAGCCCCAGGTAGAAAGCAGCAGTAAGACCAGGGAGGAGCTCACCTCTCTGGGAATCAGCACACTTGCATGTTTGTGTGCTGAGACATGGCTTGGCTTTGCGTAATGTGCGAACTGAGTTACTGACTCCCAGCTCAATTACAGTAAACCAGCATGATTCAACCATAAATATTTCGTGTTTAAATATGAACATCCACGCATACAAGTATTGTGTATCCCTGTGTAAAGATATAGACTCATCAAGCCCATTATTCATCTTGTAGGCAAATAGTCCATTTTAGGATGCAGCTTGAAGTTCAGAAATTAGTAACATACCTGAAAATGCTTATTTATCATTTCGTCATTCTTTAAAACAGAATAGCATCTGCAAGACAAAAGAGAGCTTCAAAGTCTTATTTCCTTTTGTTAAAAGCAGATGAATGTGTTCTGATCTGACTTCTTCTTTTTAGTGTCCCGTAATGCGTTCACATTTTTCCTTTTAGTACATTATTTTTCCTGTTTCCACTTCATATGACAGTCTTTGCTAGAAATATATTTAAATGACCTTTTTCGGCAGCAGGAGGAGAGTACAAAACACTGGTGGAAATGTATTCAGCACTAAAGGTCACATTAGAAGTATATCAGGAATTGGAGGAAAATAGATATTGAGCCCATATATGTTTAGCATATACCAACGTTAGTATCTGTGTAACTTCCATCAAAAGTTGTTTTCCAATGCCCCAGAAATCAGCAGTCATAACTATGATTTATACTTACCTTTTATATGCGGTGAAAAGTTGATTTCTGTACACGGTGCACAATATTTGAACACCTTGGTTTGTCCAAAGACCTCTGAACATAGCAGATTCTATGCCGATGGCCATTTCTGTAACCAAAACCCACCATTTTTTCCTTACCCATTCTCAGTATAGTTCAGGAATTTGCTCAGCTTGGCAGTGTTTCTGTCCCTAAGGCATGGGGATGGTGGGGATTAGTGCCATGCATAGATTCTTGTCTTTCTTTCTCATCAGTTAGCAGAAGCAGCAAAAATTATGCAGATCAGTAAATAAATTGTAGAAGGAATTATGCAAAACAAGGGAAATCATTCCTCGGTGCCAGATTTGCATGATTCATGCTGGCTATAGTAACATGGGAAGCTTCCTTATAACAGAGTAAACCAATGGACCATCTTGCTCAGTACTGAACACACCGACTACACAGATTTCAGGCAGGAAATATTCTAGGTTCCACCTAGAGATGCTGAAGATTGAACCAAGGACCTTCTGCATACAAAACAGATGCTCTACCACTGAGCTATGGCAGCATCCAGCTTTTGTTGCTAAATTTGACACACTAGTGCAGAGTTTTGCTTCTATGCAGAGAACACAGCAGTAATATTAAACTACCGTATTTTTCGCTCCATAAGACGTACCTTTTTCCTCCTAAAAAGTAAGGGGAAATGTCTGTGCATCTTATGGATCGAATGCGTGGTCCCTGGAGCCGAATTGCCCAGGGGCGAAAAGCAGATATTGCCTTTTTTTTTTAGAAAGAGGGAAGGGGGTGTTGAAACAAAACTGCTGAGCAGCTGATCAGCAAGCAATTGGGAGGGATAAGGGACTCTAGAGATAAAGGAGGCTGCCTGGGAGGGGGGAGGTAAAAGCACATGGATCCTCAGGATTTTTGCATTGGGCTACCCCAATCTCACCGTCAAATCACATATCATGGCTGTGGCCACAGCATGAACCACAAAAATCATACATCCACTGTTTCGTTCAGAATTTTTTTTTCTTGTTTTCCTCCTCTAAAAACTATGTGCGTCTTATGGTCAGGTGCGTCTTATGGAGCAAAAAGTACGGTAATTTTAAGCTACTTCATTCAGAAGAATCTTTATTTTGCACCAGCCACTAGCTGTAGCAATAAAATGAAATGTACTGAAGACAGAGGTGAAAACTTAACTATACAAAATGCATTTTGGAGGTGTACATCAATAATCAAATAACGGATCTTATTCTAATCGCCCCCACTAAAAACCTTGCAGTTTTTGCTGTCACCTGGTCATCATGATCTGCTAAAAGAAAGAACACAGTAGCAATGGCTGAGCGCCCGGCATGGACAATAATAGAGGGGTAATAATCTCACTCCTCAAATCTTTGTAAAGAGTGCAAGCCAGAAACACATGTGGCACTGACTCAATACTGCTACCTCCACATGAACATAACCGTTTTTCCAGTGGAATTTTTTGAAATCGGCCTTCAAGTACAGCCAAAGGCAGTGCATTCAATCTTGCGAAAGTGAAAGTGCGCCTGCATTTTGGAATTGTTAAATTTTGCAGATAGGGTGCCAAAGTGTCAAAATGTCACTCTATCATTGGGTGGGATGATGAGGTCAACCAAATAGCAGAATCTTTGGAAAACTTACCAGACTGGCCTCCAGTATCTCTAACTGAAGTCAATAACCTTATTTCGCAGTTTAAAAATAATAAAGCACCAGACTTAGACTATTTGCTCCCAGAACGGTTGAAATCTAACATCGACTGGTGGGCCTCCCTGCTGGCAGTAATACTCTCATTTATTTATCCATCCGAGTTATTTCCTGAAGTTTGGGCCACAGCGGTAGTCAAAAAGAGCTAGTTATAGAGACCAATTAGCTTGCTACCTGTAATTAGCAAATTATATGCAAAGTATCTTTACAGTGACCTACTTGATTGGATAACTGGGGAAGCTATTCTTGCTGAAGATCAAGCAGGATTTCGACATGGCAGACCCACTGCTTTGTACTAGCTATTTAATCTGTTTTGGCTTCCTTCACCTGGTTTGTTTGCAGTATAAACGTACCTCTTGGAAGGGGATGTATTGATTTTGGGCATTTCCCCCCCACCCCGTTTTGGTCACCACAAAGAGTCATTTTGTATTTAACATCTTCTTAAGGAGAAAGAGAAACATTGCTTTCTGTAGGACTAATCTTATAACAGTGTACTGTTTACAGTGGTACCTCGGGTTAAGTACTTAATTCATTCCGGAGGTCCGTTCTTAACCTGAAACTGTTCTTAACCTGAAGCACCACTTTAGCTAATGGGGCCTCCTGCTGCCACCGCGCTGCCGGAGCCCGATTTCTGTTCTTATCCTGGAGCAAAGTTCTTAACCTGAAGCACTATTTCTGGGTTAGCGGAGTGTGTAACCTGAAGTGTATGTAACCCGAGGTACCACTGAATATATTTCTATAGTTGTCTGTGTTCTTATCCCTACAGATATACGAGATTTCCATTAAGTTTAAATATATGCTTGAACCGTGATTACAGACATCTTCATAGAATCACGGAATTGTAGAGTTGGGAAGAAACCACAGGGGTCATCTAATCTAACCTCCTACAATGCCGGAACTTTTTGCCCAAGGTGGGTTTTGAACCCACAGCGCTGAGATTAAGTGTCTCATGCTCTACCGACTGAGCTATTCCAGCTATCATCATCCCTTCCTCAACTTTGCAATAAGCCTAATCATTTCTAACTTGCGATGGCTGCATCCTTCAAGTCAGTCTAATTAAACCTGTGATCAGCAGCAATTTGTTCCTGAAGTCCCGCTTTGAAAAGGGCGCAAAGGTGGTGAAGTTCTGCTACTTTATGTTGGTGACTGAGATTTTGCTATCTAATGTCTTTCCATGGGTCAGATCTGGTCCAGAGTCCTCTGTTTGCGACTTCAAGATTAAACCTGATTGCAAGTGAGCAAAGGTGCCTTTGCTTGTTTGTTTGATAGTGGTTGTAGCTGCTGAAAGACAGTGAATTTGATACTGAGCTGGGCTGATTTCTGTGTATTAATTGGTACATGAATTGTAAAGTTCTTCTTCCATCTTCACAAGCGAGTGTTTGATTTTTCTTATAATTTCTTTCGCCGCAGTTCATAGATTGCTGTAAGTGAGAGACAAAAAGACCATGTTTTAAGGACCTGAACTGATTTTGCCATTGACTCATCCTGTGCAGCTCAGATTATTCAGCAGCCCAGTGTTAAAATTTCCTGTGTGGAAAATGAGTGTCCTAAGATTATTTTTGAGGCTTTTAGATGTACAGATGAGAATCTTTAGGTTCATGTACGCATAACTTACTTTTATATTACTATAAGGTTAATGAAAGGAAGGGGTAGGAGGGAGCGCAGTAGTATTATCTCATTTTGAGAGACTGTGGGTTGTATCCATTGAAGTCACTCTGTTCGCACATGGACTTCTGCAACAAAACTTCCCCTCCCTCTCACCCCTCTTCCACATGCCTCCAGATCTGTTCTGGGGTTTTCCCCTACCTTCCAGAGCAGTTTTTTTTGGGGAGGGAAAGAAAGAAAGAAAGAAAGAAAGAAAGAAAGAAAGAAAGAAAGAAAGGGTAAGTTCCATTAGACAAGTGGAGGCCCTTGCACAGAAGGAATGATTTCATTGGATACAGTAGGGGTGGACTTTGATCTTTGAAATTTTAGCGGCGCCCTGTGAGAGGCCAAAATTCAGTTCTCCTCACCTCTCACTTTCCGTTCTGCTCAGTTCACTATGACATAGTTGCAGCACCCTGCAGCACCCCCTAGGCTCAGCACCCAGTGTGGTGAAACCGGTCACGCTGCCCTAAATCAACCTCTGGACACAACCCTATATAAATCACTAGTAAATCCAACTTATTTACATTTGCCAAGATCTGTGTTACTTGCTAGCCCTTGATGCAAGGTGGCTGCTGTTGTTTTTCCAAGTGTTCAAGTAGCCTGATGATTTAAGTATGAAGTGCACACCTCACTAAGCCCAGGTGAACCATTATGAGGATATTCAATATGGTCGTACCTTGGAAGTCAAACGGAATCTGTTCCAGAAGTCCGTTCAACTTCCAAAACGTTCGAAAACCAAAGCGCGGCTTCTGATTGGCTGCAGGAAGCTCCTACAGCCAATCGGAAGCCCGGTTGGATGTTCAGCTTCCAAAAGAACTTTCGAAAACTGGAACAGTCACTTCCGGGGTTTGATCGTTTGGGAGCCAAAACGTTCGAGAACTAGGCTCTTTGAAAACCAAGGTATGACTGTATTCAGAATATAGTGGTACCTCGGGTTAAGTACTTAATTTGTTCCGGAGGTTCGTTCTTAACCTGAAATTGTTCTTAACCTGAAGCACCACTTTAGCTAATGGGGCCTCCTGCTGCCGCCAGAGCACGATTTCTGTTCTCATCCTGAAGCAAAGTTCTTAACCTGAAGTACTATTTCTGGGTTAGCAGAGTTTGTAACCTGAAGCGTATGTAACCTGAAGCGTATGTAACCTGAAGCGTATGTAACCCGAGGTACCATTGTATCTTGGGCTGCATGCATACCACCTTTCAGTTTTCTATCTGTTGTAGTTTGATACACACACTGGCACACCCAAATGTATTTATCTGTATAACTGATGCTTCACTATTACATTTTCACCTACGGAACTTGCACCAGATATGTGTTCATACTATGTTGCTTTTACAAACAAAATGAAAGTTAAGAGGCATAAATATTCCAACAGCCAGAGAAGCTGAACATCTGAAACTCTCTCTGACGTCTCTAGTTGTGGTTGTCAGGCCTTAGTATCTCATCTAGTCAGACTGGCCAAGCAAGGGCTGGTGGAGCTGGGAATTAAGGAAATTTGGGGCGGGTCACACTCTGGAACTCCCACAGCTATTGCAAATGAGATGAGCCATTCGCCTCTCAGTTTCTATAGGATGTTATTAAAACGTACTGCTGCTGTGTGAGGAGAGCTTTTCAGCAGGGAGCTACACTAAAAGCAGAAATATTAAGACTGGACTCTGTCTATGCAGGTAAGTTTGGCTGCACTGGGTAATCTAAGAAGTAAAAATGTTGTAAATGTTCAGCTCTTTTGACATCAAAAGTTGCAATGGAAGTTGTGGCACTGATTTGATATAAGAATTTGAATGCCAAGCTGAATTACTTACCCATTACCTCAGTATTTTGCACTTTAACAGTTGCCAGACAGGATGCTCAGGTGGCTTCATACATAGGTCATGAGATTGATGTCCATTTCCTATTGTCAAAGTGTGAAGTATGGTGGTTAGAAGACTACTGCTTCTGGATATATTGTGGGTTTGATCGTCATGGCAAACCATTGCTGATAAAGCCATCCAAGTATAATCATAACCTTTTAAGGTTATGAATAATCAGCCATCTTACGGTCATGTGGAAATAAGTTCCATAGGCAAATGCTATATTTGGAAAAGATTTTTTTTGTTTCATTTGGGTGGTGTTCAACTAAATTTTCCTCAGAGTAGATCCATTGAAATTAACAAACATGACTTAAGCTAGGTCCATTTACCCCCAATGCGTATACTCTGATTAAAACTTAGTTGAATCCCACACCTTTTATTACATGTAGATGAACCTGAGATTTTTGTTTTAACTGTGTGCATGTGGGGGGGACGACATCTTCATTTAAGCTGTTCTTTGAAGAAAGATGATGATCAGTTCCTCGCCTTGTTTAACTATTTCCCTCCATGTTCTACAGCTCTAGGCAATTCTACCTGAGGAGGCAAATATTGCAGACCATATTGTTTAGCAAAATATTATCAATGTATCATAGATGTAATGGAATATAGTATAGGCACTTCTAGCCTGTAGGACATATCCCGCACCCAGAAGTTGATAGAATTAAAACTATATAAATAAATAAAATTTATTTAAACCATACAAACTAGGGAAGATTGGTACTGTGTAACAGCATGTCTTCTTTTAAAGAAAGTAGTTTCTGAAAGCATTAAAAAAATATGAAATCACCAAGCAGACTTGTGTGTGGGCTGCATACAAGGGCGAGACACTCAGACATACACCACCATCTATCTTCTGTCAGTTTCTCTTTTAAAGGAAGCTAATGATGGCTGGCTCTACATATGCTGCAGAATGAGATGCTGGAATGCTGAGGTAATAGAGTGGACTGTATCCAGATTAGAGATGAAAAATATGACTTTCAAATTCTCTCTCACACACACACAAAAATGAATCCCAACAAATAATACAGTTTTGTGCAATCCCTTTCCTACCGTGACCTCCAGCAGGAAGCTAGCAGGTATTCATTTGGGGGCAGAGGTAGGGGGCAGGGAAACAATACAGTGGTGCCCCGCAAGACGAATGCCTCGCAAGACGAAAAACTCGCTAGACGAAAGGGTTTTTCGGTTTTGCGTTGCTTCGCTAGACGAATTTCCCTATGGGCTTGCTTCGCAAGACGAAAACGTCTTGCGCTTTTTTTTTTTAAAGCCGCTTGAAGAGGCGCAGTTGCGACGGACCGACGAAAAACATCGCAAGACGAAAAGACTCGCGGAACGAATTCTTTTCGTCTTGAGAGGCACCACTGTATTCCATTCTGCCTGAAAACACATTTAATATACAGTGGACGCTCCGGTTGCGAATGTGATCTGTGCAGGAGGCACTTTCGCAACCCGCAGCGCCGCATCTGCGCATGCGCGGGTTGCGATTCAGCGCTTCTGCGCAAAGCATGATTGCCGAAACCTGGAAGTAACCCGTTCCGGTACTTCCAGGTTTCGGTGCGTCCGTAACCCGAAAATGTGCAACCTGAAACGTCTGTAACCCGAGGTATGACTGTAGAGTACATTAAGTCTGTGCTCTCATGTTTTATTCTCTGCAATATTAACCTCATCTTCAACACTAAAGCAGCTGAAATGTGCTGTTCTTCATACCCTCTGAGTATAGGTCTCCAGTTAGAGGTAACATGCCATTGCAGACCTCTGCTAAGGTAAAAGTTGACCTTTCTGCCTAATGTTTAACTTTTCTAGATTTCTGGGTTACTGTGTCAGAAGAGCAATTTCACTGCATTTTGCATAGTGAACTGATAGATGCATAGCAGTAAATAGAAGGCAAACTATGTTACAGAAAAATATGACACCAACATAATTCTTTGCTTTCAAATTCTTTTTAACAGGATTGCATCTTCAATGGCTGGGGAAAGATTGATCAAGTGGCTGAAATGAATATGAACACTATCCTGGAAGAGATTCTGATTAAAAGATCACAACAAAAGAAAAGGACATCTCCTTTAAATTACAAAGAGAGGCTTTTTGTGCTTACAAAATCCATGTTAGCATATTATGAAGGTCGTGCAGAGGTAGGAAACTGGGTTTAAATTGCTCGTTTTTTTGCCAATTTGTGTATTGGAGGTGGTAATTGTATGTTTGCTCTGCTGATTTAATATTTATGATGCTGAACTTTGCTACTTGTCATACTGAGTTCATGCAGTTGGTACCGGATGAAAGGATCATAACCTTTATCTTAGTAGTTTACCTTCTGTGTGCAGGGGCATACCTAGGGGTTAGCCAGGTTGCCGCTTGCCAAGGATGCAGGCCCAGTGCGGGCACAAAAAAATCGCACCTCTACACTCTGGCTTGGAGTGGCTAGAACTCCTACTGCCCACACTTCTGCCCACACTCCCTGAGCTGCTGCTCCATGGCTCTGGGTGGCCAGGCAAGGTGCATAGGCTCCTCTGGGAACCTTTGTGGAGGAATCCAGTCATTGGTGTGGGCTGTCACAGCAGCCTTCCAGGGCCTCCTCTCCATTTGGTTGAAGTGTGAGTGGAGCACCCAGGGAGGCTGCACATCAGAGTAGCAATCCATTGAGGGAAGAAAGATGGAGAGTTGCAGGAGGAGGAAAAAGGAAGGGAGGAGGCAGAGGGAAAAGCAGCAAGTGGAGGGAGGAAAGTAGGCAGATGGACTGATGGAGGGAGACGGGGAGGAGGAGCAGACCAGATCTGACCCCAATGACCATGGAGGAAGTCACTGGCACAAAAGGCGACAAAAAGCAAATGTTTAACGTTTCTGGTCTCTCCTGGTTTTGGAGGTACCGATCAGCTCCTTGCCAAGGTACAAGGAAGCTGAGGTATGCCTCTGTCTGTGTGAGATGAGTTAGACTGCACTGACAAAGCTGGAAAATGCTTTGCTTGTTGCAAAATCAGCTGCCCTGAACAAAGCACTGAGCATCGAAATTGTAGCAGGCAGGGGGTAGAATAGGGAAGTGGCATGTTGATTCACTGCATTGTTTTATGGGGGGAAAGAACTAGATGGAGTTGAATATCATTTTCTTAAAATCATTTTTTTAAAAAAGGGGCTGTAACATTTATGCGTTGTGAAATCACTTTGTATGTGACGTAGAACTTATCTCGCATGACCGCATTACAGGACTGCGCCAAAGTGAAGTGGTACAGGTCAGTCAGTGACGCATTTACTGTAAATCCTGCCAGGGTTCGTTGAGAGTCAACATCCCAAATGGGTAACACGGTTGGAATCCTAAGGTCAGGTAGAAGGAAGCTAGACGAGGGTAAAGGAAAGCAGTGTAGTCTAAGGCCCAAGTGGCAGAGCATGAAGGAAGAGCAGTAAGCAGCCAAGGTAGTTTAAATAATAAAAACAAAGAAGCAAATGTTACAAATTATAGGACAGTTCCCTCAGGAGGACTGGTGGTCCTTTTAGGAACTGGTGGCATGGGCTCCCAGGTCTGGGCTTATTCACTTCTGCCTTCCATCAGGGCACAGAAGGTTAGGTAAAGGTAAAGGGACCCCTGACCATTAGGTCCAGTCGTGGCTGACTCTGGGATTGCGGCGCTCATCTTGCTTTATTGGCCGAGGGAGCCGGCGTACAGCTTCCAGGTCATGTGGCCAGCATGACTAAGTCGCTTCTGGTGAACCAGAGCAGTGCACGGAAACGCCGTTTACCTTCCTGCTGGAGCGGTACCTATTTATCTACTTGCACTTTGACATGCTTTCAAACTGCTAGGTTGGCAGGAGCAGGGACCGAGCAACAGGAGCTCACCCCGTCGCGGGGATTCGAACCGCCGACCTTCTGATCGGCAAGTCCTAGGCTCTGTGTTTTAACCCACAGCGCCACCCGCGTCCCACACAGAAGGTTAAGGGGAGGCTTTTTATAGCCAACTTCAACAGCACTCGCAGATTGTGGGACTTTAAACGCATCACTGGGTAGTACAGTACAGCCCGCAACTCCTTCAGCAGGCGTGGTAAGGCACTGGAGAAAAGCATGTCCTGACTCAAAACCCACAGAGCCTTACAAACCCTAGTTAACGTTTAAATTGTGGGTTGCGTGGTCTGCGTTGCTGTGGAAAGGATAGTGGCAAATGGGCCGTTCCCCCTTCTTCCCCTCCCTGCTTGAACCCTTGTCCCAGGAGGTTTTTTATGCTCTTTACAGGCATGCGAATCCTGCCCATGGAGCTGCTGGGTACCTTTCTCCTTTCTCCCCCTCTTGTGCTATGCTCCAAAAACAGTGGTTGTGATGGGCGTAAGGGGATTCATAACACTTCCAGTAGGGATGCCTGGGGCCTGGCAGTAGCGGGGTTGCTTTTATTCATTAAAATCATTTACACACCACTTCCCACTCAAGGAACCCGAAGCAGTTTACAGAATAAAATTCTAACACTCAAATGTGAAAAACATATAAAATTAAATAATATACGTAAAATCAATAGCAAGCAATAAACAACATCAGGGAGATACAATGTTTAAAATGGGCCAGTAAGCTAGCTGCAAAAAATGTGTTTTTAACCGTGGACTCCTGTATAGCAGGCAGCAGAACATTCCAAAGAGTGAGCGTTCCAAGAGAAGAACTGTTTCTGTGTCATCTCCAAGCAACATGTTGTAAAATGTGGCCCCACTAACAAGGCCTCTTGTGAGGATCTTAACACCCTAGTAGATCTGTATAGCACAAAGGTGATAGTTTATGTACCCTGGTCCCAGGTTTATGACTTCGTAGGCCAGCAAAAAATCCTTGAAAATGGCCCAGTAGAATGGTTGGCCAGCACAGTGCATGGCTAAGTTGCAGCTTCCAAACCAATCCCAAGGCCAGCCCCATAGAAAGCACATGAGCGCAGTCAAGAAGTGAGATCACCTGTGCTTAGCTGTGCTCTTTGAAAGCTTATTATTATTCCACAGCATTCAGGAGTCCATTGGATCCCATAAATTTCTGGGGCGGATCACCTTAATGGGTTCACCACCCTAGCAAGGGCAGGGCGACTGGAATCGCAAGCCTGAACTTCACCAGATAGTGGACTGACCATGACAGTGGGGTAATTTGAACCCTTCCGCCTAATATCCAGGACTACTGCCCTTCACATGAGGCATGGAATAAATTGAGGGGATGCTTTTTCCCCGTTGGCCCAATGACCACTTGAGACAGCCCCATGGCTGTCATGGAGGCCATGAAGCCACAAGACAGCCCAGTCAAGACAGCCTCAATGTGAATACCGAAGTACCCCAGAACCTATTGATGGCTATACTAGTGGGGTTGATGGACTGGGAGTGTTTTGATGTCACCATGTGAGTGCAGGGAGCATACTGTGGGCATCCCTGACACTGTGAGCTCTAGACCTCTCTCCAGTTGTGTATGGTATGTGGACATTGGCACTGGTAATCCCTGATTGGTTGGCACTGGCAGTATTTTCAAGTACAAACTAAGGAAGAAACTGGGGAACTACTGTGACTATAAAGTACAACAGAAGAAGCAGGGACAACTGGAATACCTACACAGTATATTCTTCCATTTGTGCAGTTACATTATTGTATGCAAAATGTGTTTCAAAATGGAAAATGATTACTTAGTACTGAAACTTCACAAGGGCATTGGTGTAAGAGCTTGTGCTGAGCAGTACCTGGTTGGATGGATGCAACCCAAGACCAAGAAACTAAAGCTAAAAATTCACAAGGGATTTAATTTTTCATGGGGTGGGGAGAGCATCTTAAGTTAAATGTGTATGGTATTTTCCAGATGTCAGTAGTTCTGTATTGGGAGGCTGAGGAGCAAGGAAACATGTTTTCTGGAGAATTAAGACAACAAATCCATTTTTAAATTGTGAAGAAAAAGAAATTGTTATGTCATCTAAGCAGAGCTGTGCTGGTGCAGATGGACTCTGTGTGTTGTTATAATGTGGGAGCCATTTAAACCAGAGGCTTGAAAGTGATTTTGCAGATTTTGAAAAGGAAATGCTGATTTGAGGTATTGAGGGTTCACTCCTATGCCTGCTTTCCTGTATGTAAGGATGAGACATGTATAGGATTCTGTTGGCTAAAGCATTTCATAGGTCCTGCTTTTCAGAGGATTTAGTGTAGCTCAATGAAATGCAGCACTGTCCCAGTGCTGTAGTCTCAAAGCCGTATGCATTTTAATCAAAATATTTGGATCCTTCTTTTCTATCCAAGGTGGCAGTCATTGTAGTTTTCTTTAAAAGCAATTCCAGCATGAAATCAAGCACTTTCCCCCTTCTCCAGTAGAAATATCTCCCTGGCAACCAGCACAGCAGATGTAGAGCCTCTGGTTTGAAACAGGCCCTCACGCAGTTCTGCGTTTGCAGGCAACCGTAAACCAGACTTTCTGGCCTATCATGGTGTACCACGAACAAGCAGCATGCTAGGACATGCTGCCGAAACACTCCCTTTTCACACTCCACTGGTGAAAGTGGGACAAACAAACCTTGATCTGAACCAGTGATTGTGGTTCGTGACTTCCTAACAAGCCATGGTCACTGGCCAACACAAAGCCAGCCGTGGTTTGTTGCTGGCTTTCTGATTTTGGCTTGTTAGGGAGCAATGAACCACAATCTCTGCTTTAGATGTCATGGTAAGCCAAGGCTTCCTGGTTTGTTTAGCCTGTTTCCACCAGGGGAGAATTGAAGCTGGAATAGGGCAGCCTGTGGCAGCCTGTTGCTCATTCCTGTTAAGCCACAATCAGCCAGAAAATCTGGCTTATCTTAATGTCTGAATGCAGAGTGTGTATACGTAGTCACTTAAAAAATGTCAGCATGTTCAGTGCAGGTTGAGCCAGCTGTCCGATATTTTACTGCCACAAACCTGCTTTTGTTTTGCAAATAGTAATCTGTGCATTTATCTTTCTCATGGTCCTCCTTTGGTCTAGAAAGGGAACTGCTTGGTCTAGGAAAGGAACAGTGAAGATTCTATGATAATTACCTTGGTAAACAACAACAACAACAAAAGCAGATGGGGAGAAGGCTTTGAAAGGTCTCCATTGCACTGGGTGTGTGGGTTGGTTCTAGTTACCCAGTAACGAGGAAAGGCACTTTGCACAATGCTCAGGCACCCTTTGTTTTCTCAGATTCTTCATTCATTGAAAACAAATGCTGATGCAAAACTAGAAATCCAGTGCATAGCTAGGAAAAGAATGCAGATGTTGCTGGACTCTTTAACTCCCACAATGAGAGCTGGAGACCAGCAGCGTTTGAAGGGCCACAGATCCCCCATTTCTGTTTTAAATTAGCAACAAAATCATGGTGGATCTTTTTCAGGGAGCTCCCATGTTTCTCAGTAACCAAAACCACAGGCTTCCCAGAGATGAATAGAAAGCTGCTTTTGTAAATTTTGGCCTAGCAGTCAGTGGTGGGATCCGCATTATGGGGGCCCTGAATCTTGAGCTGTTATGGGATCTCCTTCACAACCAGCAGCGAGGTCTGGGTAACCACCCTTATCTTCTTCAGTGGGGTTGTTCCATGACAGATCACCACATTATTATTTTTTTACGATTAAATACTAGACCTCAGATTTTGATTAAATTTGCGGTGCTGGATTACCTCACATCTCAAAGTCACTAATGTGATTTTAAAAATTCCTATGCCTTATAGTTTTTGAGTTATGGAGGGGTGAAAGTTAGGGAAATGTTATATATAAATATATATATGATTCATGTTTCATCAAAGAATGATGAAATTGGGTCAAAGGTAGGATTCAGTGGCTTAGCCAAGCTGATGTTTTCATAGTACTGGTGACACAAATCCACTGTAAACACAGCAACATAATTAAGTAAGGCAGATATATAATGGGTTTGTATCTCTAGTGCTGGCAAAAGTGGCTGCTCTGTTCTCACTGTCATCTTCTTGTGTTTTCAAAACAGTGCAAAGCCTTGAAATAACCGTACTGTGCATTGTATCTGTCCACTTTCCTCCAAGTTCAGTAATGCTTCAGTAAAGCTGAGAGGCTAATAATATCGTTAGACATTCCTGTTCCCAGACAGTGAGGTCTGGGGCAGGCATAGGCAAACTTGGCCTTCCGGGTGTTTTGGGACTACAACTCCCATCATCCCTAGCTAACAGGACCAGTGGTCAGGGATGATGGGAGTTGTAGCCCCAAAACATCTGGAGGGCCGAGTTTGCCTATGCCTGGTCCAGGGCTTTAGTTTTCATTCAGGTGACAGATCACTTGTACTTAATTGTGTCTTTATAATAACAGTAGATATATAGTACACCCACCCCAAAGTGAGACCTGGGTTCCCCCTTCTTCATTCACTAAGTCCCAGGAATGTTGTACCTAAATCCTGGGTGCCAATCCCCTGGACTATAGCAGGGTGCCAAATAACCGGGCCAAAACAACCTTGCACGGTAGAGCTGTTGCGCTGCCCCCCCCCCCCCCGCTTGCTTCCCAACCTGAGCCAGGGGAATATTGTGTTTCTGGAAATCCATGGGATTCATGAAAACAACAGCCAAACAGACAAGCCTTCTGAGCTCCAAGCCCACAAATTACTTGGTAGCATTGTACCAGTCAAGTACCAATTTAGAGCTAGATTTATTTAAGAAGCCACACCAAGATAAACGAAGCAATTTCCTAAGGAGATTATAGGCATAGGAACATAGTATCCATAAGAAGACAATTAAGAAAAAGGCTAATAGTGTAAAAATACAGTTGAGAATTTAAGTACAGCTGTACCTTGGTTCTTGAACGGCTTAGTTGTCAAACAAATTGGCTCCCAAATGCCACAAACCTGGAAGCGTTGCAGTTTGCAAATGTTTTTTGGAAGCCGAACATCCGACATAGCTTCTGCTTGAGTGCAGGAAGCTCTTGCAGCCAATCGGAAGCCGCGCCTTGGTTTTTGAATGGTTTTGGGAGTCGAACGGACTCCTGGAATGGATTAAGTTCAAGAAACGAGGTACCACTGTACTGTACAGAACGGAAAACAACAAAGCTAGCTTGCCTCCCTCTAGCACTAACTGTTAGAGTCACTTAACCAGGAAGCAGCAGAATTTTAAGGTCATATATATATAATAAATGTTCATAAATATACCAATATCTGGAGCAGCACAGAAAGACCTTCCTGAAACCATTTTGACTCCCTGAAACCATTTTAACTCCCAAACTGACCAAATGTTTTCTCTGCAAGGAGGGAGGGGGTGGGGGAACTTTCCCATTATCTCAGGAAGTGGGAGACCACCATTTCAGAGGAATGGGCGGACTACCAGGAGAGGCAATCAGATAAGGCATTATCAGAAAACCTGCTAGACAGGAAAAACAACAACACTCAAATTTCTGTTGTAGACCGCCTTTTCTGTGATGTAGGTATGATGTTTGTGGGGGGTGGTCTTGGGTTACACCCCTTCTGTGATGTATGTGTGATGTATGGAGGGGTGGTCTTGAGCTCCAAGGCAGGAAATTTAAAATGTCTATATAAGGGCAGGCACACCGTTGTTCTAGGTCCTCCTCCTTTCCTGCATGTGAGGGGAGCACCCTGTTGCAACAGATCAATAAAGATCAGGCTTACTAGCTGCTTTGCTTCTCAATATTCTCTGGTTGGCCTCTGTTATTTTCTCCTACCAAGAGGGAACCCACGTAAGGACTCTATATGAGCTTTTGGATACCCCATAAGGGAAGAGGGGCAGATTTTGTTTACAACAGATGGCGATGCATGAAGGGACATTTGGTTGCCCGGATTCTGGGAGCGGGGAAGGACTGGTGATCCATCGCGCGCCAGGCAGTTTGCCAGGAGGAGCCACCAGTCCTCCAGCGATCCCAGGGTCTGGAAATAACTGGAGATCCACCGGGGTTAACCAGAGGAAGCAAAGCTCAATCAGGCCGGCCTTAAACAACCAGTCAAGAGATCCCGGGATCGCCAGGAACAGCACATGCGGAAGTGAGTATAAGTAGGAAACACGGGTAGTGGGTTGGGTTCTCTAAACCACAGCAACCAAAATTCTTATAACAACAACATATCCGCAATATCCATACCAAATGGGGCACCTGATAGAAGATCATTTTTATAAGAAATGGTCTGGATACAAGAGGCGGTTGTTGCTTAGCCCATCAGTGCCTAAGAATAATTTCTAGTGCTAGAGGGTGTATGTCCTGGTTCACCACCGAGACACCTGAGTTAATTTCTGCCACAGGGTGGCAAGAAGGAACTAATTAATAGGACTTTCCTCCCCAGTGAGTGCTCTGAAACCTGAGCTAAAAGCCATTTTAAAATAGGCATTCTGAATTGGTTTTCCTTTGGCTTGCCTTCACACTTGCCTTCTGGCCACTGTGGTGAAGCCTGAGTTCATGCTCTTTTCCTTCCCAATCCTCCGTTTTAATGCACCAGAGAAAGAAACTAGAAGTTTCTGGTTTTAAACCCACCACAGTTCCTAGTGAAACTAAGCTTTAGCCTTCGTTGTTCCAACCAGTATTGAAATAAACTGCTATTTAAATAAGCCACAGTTTATCCAAGAACCAGTGGCACAGAATCTGTAGTTAGTTCAAAATCAGAAACATATTCTTTCAATCCCTTCCTCTTGTGTGCTAATAAGGATCAGTGAGTGTAGATCGTGTAAACAGAGACACGCAACTCTTTCAGATAGCAGGGAGCCTTGTCTGAACTGAGCCTTCTATATCGACTCAAATTAAAATAAAATGATTTTCTCCACCTTCAACCCCTGCATACACACGCTGAAGGTTCATTGCCAGTCATTAAAAACCTTCAGTTGGTAACCCCCACAAAGGAAGCACCAACCAACCCACTGTGATTATTAACAAGCTGTCAGTTTAACAATGGATGGTCACCCAGCACCTGTAATAAAACTAAGAAAAGTTGCTGCCAGACTGTCTGCTGATTCTGAAGTGGTCCATTGATCTTGTGTGGGTCATAATTCACCTGAATTGAATCAGGTGAATCTGCTTTGGAAATTGAATAGGGTGGATTCCTCCTCCATCTCAAATAATAGCATGTAACTTATTGTATATCGGATGCCATATTGGAAATACTACATGGTGAGGAATTAATCATCTTTTTCTTTCTTGAGAACATTGTGTGTGGCTTGACATGAGTGGCAGCACATATGCTGTACATATTTTACTCTGTTTCTGTTCGTTAATATAATTATCTCAGTAAAATATCCTGGGACTCCTTTGGAGTTCATCAGCAGGATAAAATCGCTGATTCTTCGCGCGATCAGCTTGCCTGAAATATTTTTTCGTCCACCATCTTTAATATGTAGCTGTCTGGGTGTGCGTTCGGCTTCTGCTGGGATGTGCTTCTTGAATGTGCCTTGGATCACTCCCAGAGTCTTCTCTTCTCATGAGGTGGCCAAAGTATTGAAGTCTCAGCTTCTGGAAGGACAGATCCTGAAGCTGAGACTCCAATACTTTGGCCACCTCCTGAGAAGAGAAGACTCCCTGGAAAAGACCCTGATGTTGGGAAAGATGGAGGGCACAAGGAGAAGGGGACGACAGAGGACGAGATGGTTGGACAGTGTTCTCGAAGCTACCAGCATGAGTTTGACCAAACTGCGGGAGGCAGTGGAAGACAGGAGTGCCTGGCGTGCTCTGGTCCATGGGGTCACGAAGAGTCGGACACGACTAAATGACTAAACAACAACAATATAGCCCTCCAGAATTTGCTGGGCTACAGTTCCCATCTTCTCTGACAGCTGGCCATGCTGGTTGCGGCTAATGGCTGTTGGAGCCCAGCGATATCTCAAAAGGGTCACAGGTCCCTTGTGTTGAAAGATGGGTCTGCCATATATGTGCTCATGTGAGGGAAGAAAGCACGTTATTTTCATTGGAGTCAGATTGACTGGACCCCAAACTACCTGTAAGAGGGGAAAACCTGTAGTAAAACAATCTAAAATAATGCTAACATGCAGAGTTGTTCCTTGACATTTCCCATAAAGTTTGCTGCTGCTGATATGTGCGCAACTTGAGGTGTTTTATTCATTTATTTTTAAGAACTGTAGGCTGTTTCTCATGCGTATTTTTAGCTTTATCTAGATTCATGCATCCTGACATACTTCCTGATTCTGAGCAGTGAAGCGAGAACACTGAGTTCACACTTTTTGCTTCTCGGCCTTGCGTTGCTCCTAAACGGTTTTTGTTGGATTTTCTTAATTGAGCATGCGACAAATGCAGTTTACCAATATTTTCAAAGGGACTTTTCAACGACAATGCTGAAGTGTAGCAGAGTGGGAAGAGAACAGCTTTTCTGCAGGGAGAACATTTTGTCGCTTCAAACAAATGTTTGCTGGGTGTACATTCCCACACAGGAATTGTACTGCAAAGTAACGCAATGCACCATTGACTGAGGCTGAGGGCTGGGTGTGGCTAGCTGTTATAGCCAGGGAGTCGACCAGAGGGAAGAAGTTTTCCCTCTGGTCCATTGTCTAAATCGTGCCCCAGAGCTTGCCTGCAATTGGCCGCAACCACAGAGGAACCCCAGCAGCCAGCACAGCTGGCAGAGGAGGAGGTTCAGCCCTTCTCTGACCATGCTGAAGCCAGAATTTCCCCCCAGCCAAGCTGCTCCAGGCTGCAACCCTCACTCCCCACCAGCCGGCAGATAAACAGCTATTCCCACATACAGCAGGAGTTGTACAACAGACTTTAAATGGTTCGTAAGACTTCAGAGCATTGCTTGCAGGAGGATTTTATTTATAGCCGTTTATCTCTTTAAAATTCTTGCTAGATGTGCATTGGATTTTTAAAAGGGTGAAATGAAATATCCGGGAGCAACGCTTTAAAGCCATGTAAAGTGTATATAGTAAATGGAAAAAAAAGGTACATATTTATTGCCACAAACTATAGCGTGGAAGGATTCTGTGTACTGCTCCATTCTTTGTTGTGAATTGGGTGTTAACATGTGCACCAACAGCTTTTATTTTCCCTTTCCTCTGGTTTTGGTCCTTTATGAGCATATAAATTTACGCATGTTTTGAGGGATGCTTTCCATCTTCATAACTAGATCACTTCCAGAAGACCTGCAAAAAGAACAGTCATCCTGTACTTGTACAAAATTTGTTTCATAGTTATACTATGTCCGCTATTTACTGAAGATTCGGTCTAGTTTTTTATTAATAGTTTCTTAATTGAATTTTTCAAAAAGAAACAAAAACAGTCAAACCAAACAAACTAAATAATTTGTGAGGAAGTTCTGTGACACTGAACCAAACCATTGTTATTCCACACTTTGGGCTATATTTCCCCTCACTTTCCTTACTGCAAAAAATTACTTTTTTGGGGGGGAAATATTTGTTGGGCAAATTTGCCATTCCCACTTGAATTATGCACCCTTAATTTTCTGGCGTGTGATTGAATCTCACTTGCATGATAGCAACAATCTTAACTTTAACTTAGTTAATATGATTAGACAGCAAATACTGTAATATCGTTGCTTAAAATATTGGCTTATGAAAGTTTAAGACACACAACTAGTTGTGAATCAGACATTGGTATGCATAAATCTTCTTGACATACTTGTGTCAGTCTCTGAAGAATGAATCATTATAAATTAATTTATGGGAGTCACTTGCAAGAACACTCCTAGTAATGAAAATTGCACAAAGAAATGACTTCAATAATCTGAGTAAGAAATTTAACCCTATGAGGGGTTTTTACTGTGTCTTCTGTCTTCTGCAGTCGTTAACAGCTATCAGTAATTATTATGCATTTGTGCTCCACCTTCAGGAATGTCAAAGCCATTGAGCAATGTGTTGTTAAGTTTCACTTGAACAAGAATTGTGCTGTGCCCTCTTCTGGCATAGCCCATAAAATTGAATTTTGCAATATCTCTGAAATTTGTACTGTAATCTCATGCATTTAAAAAATGTGACCTCATTACACATTTGTTTGACATGTTGCAGAAAAAGTACCGAAAAGGATCAGTTGACATTTCCAAAATCAAGTGTGTGGAAATCGTGAAGAATGATGCTTTAGCTATTCCCTGTCAAAATAAATACCCATTTCAGGTAAGTTTCTAGGGTTGAAAACGCAGACAACTCCATAAAAAAAGGTATACAGTGGTGCCTCGCAAGACGAAATTAATTGGTTCCGCAAGTTTTTTCTTCTTGCGAGTTTTTCGTCTTGCGAAGCACGGTTTCCCATAGGAATGCATTAAAAATCAATTAATGCGTTCCTAGGGAAACCGCTTGCCAGGCTGGCGGTGCGGAGAAGGGCTTTTCTCCGCACTGCAAGCCTTCAGGACAGGTACGGGAACAGAGGGGAAGGCGCGCAGCGCTTTCCCTCTGTTCCCGGGGCTTGCGTGGGAGGAGGGTTTTTCCTCCCCACCGCCAACATTCAGAACAGCATTCTGAATGTTGGCGGTGGGAAGGAAAACCCTCCTCCCACCCCAAGTCTTCAGGAAAGCCATCCGATGCCGGGTGGCGGGAGAAGGTGTCCCCCCCCGGCATCGGAACAAAGCTCCGATGCCGTGCGGCGGGAGGAGGCGTTCCCCTCCCGCCGCCCGGCATCGGAGCTTCGTTCCGGTGCCGCGCGGCGGGAGGAGGCGTTCCGCCGCCCGGCATCGGAGCTTCGTTCCGGTGCCGCGCGGCGGGAGGAGGCGTTCCCCCCCCCGCCGCCCGGCATCGGAGCTTCGTTCCGGTGCCGCGCGGCGGGAGGAGGCGTTCCCCCTCCCCCGCCCGGCATCGGAGCTTCGTTCCGGTGCCGCGCGGCGGGAGGAGGCGTTCCCCCCCCCCCGCCGCCCGGCATCGGAGCTTCGTTCCGAAGCCGGCAGCGGGAGGAGGTCCGAGGACAGTGGGGAAGACGCGCTGCGCTTCCCCGCTGTCCCTGAGATTTCCCTATGGGCTGTCGTCTTGCGAAGCAAGCCCATAGGGAAATTCGTTTTGCGAAGCGCCTCCGAAACGGAAAACCCTTTCGTCTAGCGGGTTTTCTGTCTTGCGAGGCGTTCGTCTTGCGGGGTACCACTGTATCAGTGTCACAATAGCATCATACATATCTATGGTGCAACCACAAATTTGAATACTGTGTACACCTTGCCTCAATAAAGATATGCAGAGCTGGAAAAGGTTCAGAAAAGGAAAACCAAATGATCAAGGAGATGGGACTACTCCCCTATAAGGAAAAACACAACATTTCCTGTTTGTGAGTTCAAGGGGGAAAGTGAGCAAGGAGAAGGTTGAGAGAAGTTTGGGTCACTCCTTGAAGTTTTGTATTGGAAGATTCAGGACAGACAAAAGGAAGTACTTCACACAACACTTTGTTTAACTATGGAATTGTCTCCCAGAAGATGTAGTGATGGCCACCAACTTGGATGAAACCACCTACCTGGGCAGATGAACGAGGCAATCAGAAACAGTCCCTTCATCTTGACAGAATTGAGCGTTAGTTTACTGGCCCAGTCTCTTATGGATCCCAAGCACCAATTTTGCACTTATTGAGGAAATATGAGCTGTATAGTAGTCAATAAAGCACAGCCAATATTGCCACTCTTATCGTAACTTTTCTCTTCTTCGTCCTTTCCAGGTTGTGTATGAAAACAGCACACTTTATATTTTTGCTCCCACTGCATACAGTAGAGATCAGTGGGTAAGGAACTTGAAAGAAGGTAACTGCAGCTGTTTATAACATTTGCATATGAGTGGAGAGAAGGAAAGAACCCTGATCGAAAAGGCTAACAAAGAACTTTCTCACATGTGCATTCTGTACATACTGATGCATCCCCAGCCACCATTATTTAAAAACAGAAATTTGCGTCTAGTGATATATTTCTGGGTGGGAGGGAGGAAAAGTCAGTTGAAAACTATGTGGGGTAGAACAGTGAGAAGGGGATCATAACTACTTGTACAAGTCATGTCTTCATAAGAAATAATATTTCAACATCTTCAACATTTATTTCCCTCTTCTTGGGAACCCTAAGAATAGATCTAGATACCATCAAATGCATCTTCCTTAAACACTTCCCTTCTGGTTAATGCTAATGTTGGAGCATGGTACATGCAGGAGATAACAAGCTGCTTAACCCTTCCTGCGTCTACCAGCAAATGCCTTCTTCAAGGGCAAACATTTTCCCTGCAGTTTTCTTATGGTCTTCTTATGATCTTGAAGACTGTCCCAGCGAATTCTTTTTAAAGCTGAAAGGTACTTGCAGGAGAGAATCAGTGGACAAGGGATTAAGCATCTCTACCCATTGATTTTTTTCTCTTGTAGTTCCCCTAGCAGTCCTTGCCCCATGTTTATGTTACGAGGCCAAAATAGGACTCCCAGTGCTATGGTACTGAGTAACATCTAATTCCATCCTAAGAATAGGCCTGTAAGGGCCTGTATGTGGGCCTGTAAGGAAGTAGGAATCTCTGATGGAGGACTCTCAGCACCTCACTAAATTGTAATTCCCAGAATCCATTGGGAGAAACTGTGATAGTTAAATTGGTGTAAACTCAGTATAAATTTCAAGTAGAGGTTGAGGCATAATTTAAGGTCTTTGACTGTGCAGAATCCCCACTTTATCTACTATGTTTTGGAATATGAGAGCAGCAAAGCCAAAAAAATAAATAGAAATGTATCCCAAAATAAGGAAGTACTCGGAGCAAAGCCCAAAATTTCATTTTACCATAGTTGATTTGGTCTTAATGATATGATAGATCATTTGACTTTTAATAATGTCTGAATAATGCCTGTTTGCATAGATATTTTATATTTTGGTGGTGTTTTTCATGTTCAGGTGTACTTAATCTCTGAAGAGTGGAGATGTGTGAATAAGGATGGTTCCCTTAGGCTAAAATATTAACAGTGCTGAAGCTAGAAGAACAGAACTACTAACAGAACATTGGCATTTTGGCCTGAAATGTTGGCTTTTTACTTTTTTGTAGAAATAAAAAACAACAATAATATAATGGTTAAGTACCACCCTAAATTCTGGACAGATGGAATCTACCAGTGCTGCAGACAAACAGAAAAATTAGCGCCTGGATGTGAAAAATATAACCTCTTTGAAAACGGTAAGTGCTTGTGTACTATGGTAGCCAGACTTCAGGCTTGCACAATCTGCGCCCTCATATCCTGGAACCCTAAAGTACATCAACTGGAGCTAGGTTGCAAACTAGTGGCTCAGGTAGGTAGACATACACTAAGAATTAAGAGTCAAAAGCTCTGAGCACATTTTCAGCCCAAGACTTTTTGATCCGTATCAGAACCAAGCTCACCAGGCCAAGCATTCTTCTTCAGCAATTTAATGTGGTAGTGGGGAAGCTTTTTAGTTGCTGCTGTTGTGTTGGAATCTAACCCCACCTGTGTGTATCTGAAGAAGTGTGCATGCACACAAAAGCTTATACTCAGAACAAACTTAATTGGTCTCTAAGGTGCTACTGGACAATTTTTTATTTTTTTTATTTATCCCATCTGTTCGGTTTCCCTCCTCCCAGCCTCCCAGATTGCTCCCCTTCCTCTCCTATCAGTTGTTTCTCTTTATGTTCAGCTGCTCTGGTTCCAATATGAACTTTCAAAAAATGAAAGAGGAAATGGGAAGCGTGTCCCTCGATGTACTTTTGGAGGCAGGTAGATGGTAATGATCCTTGACATCATATAATGAAAGCCAAGAGCACCAACTCTATGGGGCTGAGGTGTATTCGCCCCATAGCATGTGGTGTAGTGGTTAAGAGCGGTGGACTCGTAATCTGGTGAAGTGGGTTCGCTTCCCCGCTCCTCCACATGCAGCTGCTGGGTGACCTTGGGCTAGTCACACTTCTCTGAAGTCTCAGCCCCACTCACCTCACATAGTGTTTGTTGTGAGGGAGGAAGGGAAAGGAGATTGTTAGCCGCTTTGAGACTCCTTAGGGTAGTGATAAAGCGGGATATCAAATCCAGACCACCTCCTCCTCCTCCTCCTCCTCCTCCTCCTCCTCCTCCTCCTTATTACCCCATATCTGTTGAGGGATGGAGGAGGCTGAGCACAGAGCCAAGAGCAGAACGGCTTCAGTGGCTGGCTTCTCCTGAACACGAGAGAGGAGGAGCCCTCTGCCACCACTGAAACTGCGCTTCACTGGGCTCTGCGCTCAGCTTCCTCCCGGTGATGCGTGCGCAATGTGTGCGCATAATGTCACATGCATGCAACTCGTGCCGGGTCCATGGTGTCATACACGGTACCTCTGATGAAAGCAGTTGTGAGCAGGAAGGTTCGTAGACTTTGTGGCCATGCATAAGGATGCAGCTTTGGCAACCCTTGTGTTTAATAATTGACAGTCTTGCCAGTCTTGTGCAAATCACCCAGAGATATGTCAGCAGATCCCAATCTACCTTAAGGTCATCCCTGTTGTGTACTATTTATGGAGCTACTTAGACTCATACTATAACCAGGGTGATTGCTGCCACCTCCATAAAGGTTCCTATTCCTGTTTAAATGCTTCTGCCTGTGTTTTTTATTATTTTATTTTATTTTATTTTTATTGATTGATTGATTGATTGATTGATTGAATTTATATACCATCCTATACCCAGGGGTCTCAGGGACCTTGGGGTCCCTTCCAACTCTACGATTCTTCTGACAGCATGGTCAGCACACCACACCATACAGTGTCACCATACACATTTTCAGATTCTGCTTTCAACCACAATGATGGTTAATGCTGATGCCAAATTAACTTAATGTGTTAGACCCAGTGTGGCAAATTTGCACATCGGGGGGGGGGGGCGAAGAATGCGTGAAATCCTGTGGCTCGCTTCCATCTGTGTTGGTTAATCCATAACCATTTCTAATGGTTAATCAATCAGCAACATGATATGATTAGGGGAAGTGCAACCATTCTGATCTTTCAAAAATCTTGATGTTACATACTTAAGCCTTTAACAGATACCTCTAAATTCAGACTCTGTGATTTCTATGATTTGCTTTAGGTATGAAGACTTTGCCTCCATCAATGCCGGATAAAAGTAAGGTAAGGAGAGAATTCAGAGCACTAAGCAGCTCTAGCTGATGAGAGTTAATGGTTGCTAGTCTGATGGCTGTATTACCAGCAGTATCAGAGGTGGTTTATCTCTGAGTTGCTGTGGATCACAAGTAAAAAAGTGTTGTTGTGCTCAGGTACTGCTTGAGCTTCCTGTTGGCATCTGGCTGTTCACTGTAAGATTTGATGGGTCTTTGGTTTGATTCAGCAGGGGTTGTCTTATGCTTTTAACTTACATTCAGTTCTGTACTATTATACAGTGGTGCCTCGCAAGACGAAAAACTCGCTAGACGAAAGGGTTTTGCGGTTTTTGAGCTGCTTCGCAAGACGAATTTCCCTATGGGCTTGCTTCGCAAGATGAAAACGTCTTGCGTTTTTTGCAAGTTTGTTTCCTTTTTCTTAACACCGTTAATACAGTTGCAACTTGACTTCGAGGAGCAACTCATAGAACGCGGTGTGGTAGCCTTTTTTGAGGTTTTTGCTGATTTTTGAAGCTTTTCCAAAACTTTTCCAACACCGTGCTTCGCAAGACGAAAAATTCGCTAGACAGAAAAACTCGCGGAACGAATTAATTTCGTCTTGTGAGGCACCACTGTAATTGGAACTATATATTTCAGGTTGTAATACAGGTAATCCTATAATTGGTAATCCAAATCCAATGGGGGTCTGAGTAAAAGCTCCAACTCCTAATGGACTCAGGAAACACATGTTTGGAAACATGTAACTGCTGAGGCAACATATCATTATACCCCGACTGTCATGTGCTGTACCGTATGCTATGCTTAAATATTCTACTGAGATCAGTATGCTGTATTTCCATACAAATGTTAGTATTCATAGGCATATGTTTATGCTAGATCTGTGCAAACAGGTTTCTGTCTCTTCTGTCAAAAACTCCCAAGCCAATTCTTAGCAACCAAACACCCACACCCTGCAGCTTGCCTCCCCCCCACCTCCCCCCCCCATCCACCTGTTCTAAACTTGCTAACCTTAAGCCCAGGTCTTTTGTAACACAGTTGTGCTAACCTTCTGTTTTCTTAATGGCTCGCTACCCCCATGAGATTTCCTCCCAAGTAAATTGGTTGTGACTTAATTAACACTTAACTCATGTTAATTTTCTAGGATCAAGAGGTGTCTCCATTTAAGATGTCTGCCTGACTTAATTAGTTTTTATTTATGCTAATTCCAAAGGCTTTGAAGTTGGTCTCACACAAGACCCACTGATCTGTCTTAAGACAGAAGGGTCTGACATCTTGTTTTAGCATACCAGTTCCAATTAAAGTCTGACATTTATTAAACCCAGGAATTTAGTCTCCCCCCCCCCCACCTAGAACAATAACCTTAATTAAATATAACGATTAGAATCTTTAAGTGAAAATATTTCTAATACCTTGTTTCATTTTCAGAGAAGGCCTCCACCCCCTGTTCCCCAGGAAGAAGAGGAGGAAGAGGAAGAAATAGTAGTAGCCATGTATGACTTTCAGCCCACAGAACCTCATGACTTAAGATTGGAAAGAGGTCAAGAATATACCATCCTTGAAAAAAATGACATTCACTGGTGGAAAGCAAGAGATAAATATGGGTAAGGAATCTTAAAAAGCAGAGACATCACCTTGCTGACAAAGGTCCGTATAGTTAAAGCTATGGTTTTCTCAGTAGTGATGTATGGAAGTGAGAGCTGGACCATAAAGAAGGCTGATCGCCGAAGAATTGATGCTTTTGAATTATGGTGCTGGAGGAGACTCTTGAGAGTCCCATGGACTGCAAGAAGATCGAACCTATCCATTCTGAAGGAAATCAGCCCTGAGTGCTCACTGGAAGGACAAATCCTGAAGCTGAGGCTCCAATAATTTGGCTACCTCATGAGAAGAGAAGACTCCCTGGAAAAGACCCTGATGTTGGGAAAGATGGAGGGTGCAAGGAGAAGGGGACGAGATGGTTGGGCAGTGTTCTCGAAGCTACCAGCATGAGTTTGACCAAACTGTGGGAGGCAGTGGAAGACAGCAGTGCCTGGCGTGCTCTGGTCCATGGGGTCACGAAGAGTCGGACACGACTAAACGACAGCAAAGGAATGTGACCATTATTTCAGCTTTTTAATACTGCCAGAAATGGATGGTACAATGATTCCAATAGATGTAACTACATTATGATGGTCATTACTAACATTTTAATTGTTGGTGAATGGGTGTCCAACCTTTTTTCGCTCAAGAGCCAGCACCCCTCCAAAGGTTGTGTGCCAGCATGCCTGTGTACATATTTGCATGCATGCATTCCAGGAACTTGCCTGAAGGCAGCCACCACCTAAGAATGGATTCATGTTTGCTGATGCGCTGGCACAAAGAAGACTTCTATCACATGATGCAGAAGGGAGCTTCCTTCACCCCACTCCTTGCTTGCAATACACATGCGAGAGAGAGGGAAGATCTTCTGCTCTTCTTCCTGTAGTTTCCCTTCAATGGGTGATAAAGTGATAATGATCTATAACTGCTGTTCTCACCACTTTGGCTGCTCTCTAGAATGATAGTTAGAGATTGTATATCTTCATAAGGCATTGGCCTGAAGCTTCTGGAAGCACAGAAACTTTTTAAAACAAATAAACAAACAAACTATAATTTTTTAATAAACAACTATGGCACAAATAGGGACGCGGGTGGCGCTGTAGATTAAACCACAGAGCCTAGGACTTGCGAATCAGAAGGTCGGCAGTTTGAATCACCGTGACGGGGTGAGCTCCCGTTGCTCGGTCCCAGCTCCTGCCAACCTAGCAGTTTGAAAGCACTTCAAAGTGCAAGTAGATAAATAGGTACCGCTCTGGCGGGAAGGTAAACGGTGTTTCCGTGCGCTGCTCTGGTTCGCCAGAAGTGGCTTAGTCATGCTGGCCACATGACCCGGAAGCTGTACGCCGGCTCCCTCGGCCAATTAAGCGAGATGAGCGCCGCAACCCCAGAGTCGATCACGACTGGACCTAATGGTCAGGGGTCCCTTTACCTTTACCTTTATGGCACAAATGTCAGGGGACAGCGTCTCCAGATACGACCAAAAATGTCTCTGGAGGGAGGGGCGTATGTGTCCATGGTTTCCATTTATCTACTGCTTAGTATTTTAAAATCTCCTGAGTGATGTAAAACATAAAAATAATACCACTAAAATAAAAATACAGCATAAAACAGTGAACAGTAGTAGAAAAGCAGGGATTCAGACACATAAAACAGAGTCTGATCGTATGGGTCAGGGAAATCCTGGAGAAAAAGAGATGTATTTCCAATATATCTGAAGCAACTTAACGGGCAGAGGGAAGGGCATTCCATAGTATAGGGGCAACAGCAGAAAATACTGCTTTCAGGTCACTATCCTATCATATTCAGCAGGGTGTGGTACCACAAGTAGAATTTCCCCAGATGATTTAAGCATCTATAAAGGGACAGGTGGTCTTTCAGATGACTTGGTCCTGAGTTATTTAGGGCTTTGTGTGTTAGCAACCAGACCTTGAGCATGTACCAGTTCCTTCAGCAAAAGTGTAATATGTGCAATAAGTGCTCCATTCAACATGCTGCCTTCTGTGTTTATCATGAAGATTAAATAGATGGATCCAGAATTTGATTGATGCACCTTCAACATGCTATAACGAATATATTTTAAAAAGATGCTGGGAATAAGAGTTCACATTAATTTCTTGATTTATAATGAGAATGAGCACTGGTTAAGAAAAATGTTTGTAGCACTAATACGTATGTTGAAAGCAAGCGCATATATATATATATATATATATATATATATATATATATATATCGTTCTTTGTTATCCTGTGATTGCTTTGAGTACGCTGTGTGGGGTAGATAGATGACTGTGGAATTTATAAATAAATGCAAGTTTATTACTCTGACATTGTTATAATATGTGTTTTCTAAGCATGGGTTTCTTTTGGTCACTTCTAGAAGCAAAGGATATATTCCAAGCAACTATGTAACAGGAAAGAAGTCCAACAGTCTAGATCAATATGAGTAAGTAAATACTTAAATGTAGTACCCAGGAGCAAATTCTGTATGTATGTATTTTGGCAACTGAATAAAAATAATTGGCTGAGTCAAGTGAGCTCTGACACCCACTTCTACAGTATTCTTCATTCACCAGTTTGAGAGTAAGCTAACATTTAAAAAAGCACTCCTGACCGGTTCCAAAACTTCATAAAAGCTGTTGTTCTGTAAAACACCTACTGATACTTACCCTCTTTATTCACAGAAAATCAACACAGTAGAGCAGCTAAGGGCCACTTCACATTTTACATTAAGAAAAATTGATTTATGCATATATGAGTACACATCACAAGGAAATAAAGCTAATTCAGAACTCCTTGTGACTTGTTACAGACATAACGCCGCTATTTTATTTACCATGATTAAGATATTAAAAGCAGTTTGTGGTTTGAGCTCCCCCTTCACACCGCTTCAGCACAAACATTCCCACACATTTTCCTTGTCTGTCTTAATCATGCTCCTTTATTAACTGAGAGAGAATCCGGTTAGCATCAATATTTTTTTAACAATGCAGATATTTAACACTAAACCATGGTAAACAGAAATGTGGTGTGTGTATTTCTGTATGCATTTATAGGGAATAAACACAGAAGAGAGAATAATGGCATGGGCGAAGGAGCTCATAACCTATTCCCAAATTCTTAAGCATGGTTAAGGGATCAGCAGGATGTCTGAACTGGATCTGTTTCATGTCACATCCAAAGTGAGCAGCCTAACATATTACAGCTTTTGATTTCCCCCCCCCTTTCTCTTTAGATGGTACTGTCGAAATCTAAACAGAAGCAAAGCTGAACAACTCCTAAGAAACGAAGTGAGCATTTGCTTTATAATGTTTCTAAGTACAACATAAAAACTTTATTTCATATGCTTGAATGAATCATAAATAATTCAAATAGGAAAAGCTTGATGAATGAAGTTTTAATTTTTTTTATTGGATTTTAGGATAAAGAAGGTGGTTTCATGGTGAGGGACTCTAGTCAACCAGGGTTATATACAGTATCCCTTTATGCAAAATTTGGAGGGTAAGTTGCTCAATCCACAGATTATACCCCCCCCCCTTGACGATTTCTTTCTTGTATGCATATAAACATCTGGCTTCCTCATTTAAGACAAATCACACATATTTTATCATCAAACCTTTTCTGTAGAAGTAAGCTGAAACGTGTGCCTCCACTCAATTATCCAAACAGGTCATTGCGTCAACTAAATTAGATCAAATGAGGTCCTAGGATTGGTTTTATTATTCTAGCTAGTTGGAACTGGTCTCTTCTTTGGTAATGGAAGTTTAGAATAATTAAGAAGGAGGGAACAGTCTCTAAATTAATTTCTGATGGGCTATATGACCACCCGCATTAAAGTCAGAGCTTCTCTCGACTTCAGTCCAAAGTCTCATCCACATCTGTAAAGGCTGGCGTTTGCTGACCTCAGATTCCCATGAAACTGTGAGGCAGCCCCTCGCCTCCATTTTCATGAGGAACTCTCCTTGTTCACTTAAGCCTCAGAATGGATCCTGTGCATTGCCTTTGCACATACCAAGGATACACTTTATGTAAGTTGCTGTGGAACGCCCTCCCATCAGATGTCAAAGAGATAAATAACTACCGGGCATTCAGAAGACATCTTAAGGCAGCCCTGTTCAGGGAAGTTTTTAATATGTAACACTGTACTGTTTTTAACACTTGATTGGGAGCCGCCCAGAGTGGCTGGGGAAGCTCAGCCAGATGGGCGGGGTATAAATAATAAATTATTATTATTATTATTAGCTATCATCGGGAATATATATATATAGCTGTAAAGTTCACCAGAAATGTATTTGTTTGTTTTCTTTAATGTTGCTTTTTATTCTTCCTTCTCTCTCAATTTGATTTTTTAAAATGCTGGTATTACAAGCCTGGGGTAGACTAAATAACTTTACTAGCTTGTAGGGTTGGTCTCACACATGTGTGAGTGCTTGTGCTTAAGCTACCCGCCTACTTCTACTCTAGCTGCATTTTCACAATCGTTGTGAACAAAAGAGGCAAAAGAGACTGTAATTGTTCTTTAGCAGCTCACTTCAGTTAACAGTTTCAGGGCAAAGTTTGTGCCTCAGTTACTCTACTGATTGAAAAACACTTGTAAATGTTTTAGTAAAATACTTTATTAGCAAAATACGTAACATAATTATGTCTAGAGTAAATGAAAAACCAAATTATTCTTATTGTTATTTTTAGAGAAGGGTTATCTGGAATAAGACACTACCATATAAAAGAAACGATGACATCACAAAAGCAGTACTACCTAGCTGAAAAACATTTATTTGACTCCATTCCTGAGCTAATTGAGTATCATAAACACAACGCTGCAGGTAAATGAGTCCAAGTTTTTTATCACTTGATTCAATGCTGCTTAACAATCTAGTTGCATAACTTCGGGAGACAAGTACATCTTCCTAGCTAGAGAGCCTGTTTCCCCCTGCATAGGTCTGCATTTTCAAGCTCTGTCTCCAAGCACGCCCCACCCCTGCCGCTTTCTGTAGGAAAACCCACTCTTTAATGCTAAATCAGAACAAATGGCAATTTGGGTTTTCCACAGATTGTTGTTTGCTCCAATTCAGCAGCAAAGAGTGGGTTTTCATGGGGAAAGTGCTGGGGAAAGTGTGGATGTGTGCCTAGAAATGCGATCCGAAAGGAAGTCCAGATGAACCCTGCGTACCCAAGTGGGGTTTTTGGATTTGTTTTACAGTAGTATTCCATGCTTTATCACACCTTGCCCCTAAAACTCCCTTCAGTTTCAAAAAATAATTTGAAGTTCAGCATGGGGGTCGTCTGCTGCTCGAGAAACAAGTTAGATGTAGACTTTTAGTTTTTAAGTAATAATTGGGGTGTTTTCCCTGGATACTGTACGTTTGGTATTTGCGCAAGAAAGCAAACTATTATTCTGTACCCCTCCTGTGCTCCCCCTCTTATTTGACTTTTTTTTAACCTTCGTGGTTCCAAATTATCCTTGTAATGTATTCTATACCCTTGAACATTTTTAACTGCAGGCTGCTCCTAATTTTTTTTAAGCTTCTGAGAACACTTACGGTATTTTATTATATCTTAACATATTTGGCAGCAAAGTGAATGATTATTAATTAACAAAAATATGGCAACCCAAATTAATGGTAAGCACTAATAATAGCAGGACTACATTACTACCCTTCCTAATTCCTGATATAGTCTCCATATGGATTTCCCCCAAACTTTCAGGTCTTGTTACAAGGTTACGATACCCAGTGACTCCAAAGGTGAAGCCCTCCCCAACTACGGCAGGATTCAGTTATGGTACGTTTACACACCTACATAACAAAATATTAATTTTGAAAGTGTGGGGATTCTGTAAATCAACAAAGAGGCAATTTTGTTTGAAATTGAGTATCTTCTTATGTTCTTGGTAACGGATAGTTCAACATCTGCAGTGCTGAAAAGCCTTATCAACTCTGTAAGCCTACGATTGTTGAAATTAGACATGACAGTCATGTGATAGCCCTTACATGCTTGTTTTTAATTGACTAAATAATAGCCATGGAATGGGGCAATCTGGATGAGGACCACTGCATGAGGGGTGGGTGTTTTTAACTCTTTGCCCCTGCCACGGTCCTGTTTTAGATCCTCACCTCCATGGTTCCTATTTGCCCCAGGGAAGTTGACATTGGCACTTGTAATGTTAGCCCAGAGCAACTAGCAGCCACAGGAACAAAGAGTTAAAAGAGCCCCATCCCTACACCTCTTGGAAAAGAGCCTTCTAATAAAAGCAGAGACATCACCTTGCCAACAAAGGTCCGTATAGTTAAAGCTATGGTTTTCCCAGTAGTGGTGTATGGAAGTGAGAGCTGGACCATAAAGAAGGCTGATCACCGAAGAATTGATGCTTTTGAATTATGGTGCTAGAGGAGACTCTTGAGAGTCCCATAGACTGCAAGAAGATCAAACCTATCCATTCTTAGGGAAATCAGCCCTGAGTGCTCACTGGAAGGGCAGATCATGAAGCTTAGGCTCCAATACTTTGGCCACCTCATGAGAAGAGAAGACTCCCTGGAAAAGACCCTGATGTTGGGAAAGATTGAGAGCACAAGGAGAAGGGGACGAGGGAGGACGAGATGGTTGGACAGTGTTCTCGAAGCTACCAGCATGAGTTTGACCAAACTGCGGGAGGCAGTGGAAGACAGCAGTGCCTGGCGTGCTCTGGTCCATGGGGTCACGAAGAGTCGGACACGACTAAAGAACAACAAAGAAGAAAACAAACACACAAGCACCAATCCTGTGATTGGGGTTGTGTCTCGTTTAGGCCTTAAAATAGCCTTTCCCAGGACAATATAGTAGGATCTACTCTTCCCCTACTCTATGATTATTATGATAGGTTAGGTCCAACAGTAATTCATATGAAATATAAGAGAGTGTAACTAGACTAAGGGGGAAAGGGGAAATATTGGCACTAGACTGAAAGATGCTGGAACAAGAATTAATCACCATGTTAACGACAGATGGGATGTGGAGTAATGTCTTAAATTACAAAAGCATAATCGGACACATTAGGGGTTGAAGCTTTCTTGAGCAGTGGCCCAGAGAAGTACCAGATCGCAGTGCTTGTATTTTAGCAAACAAAGGCTGGGTTGGCTTCTGTCAAGTGTGAGAAGCATGAGAGATGTTGCTTCAGAAGGGGCAAGTGGATTACAGTACACTCTACATTTGTTGGTTTGGACCAAACTCCTGAGCTATGGAATCTCTCCCTCAGATTCCCTAAAACTAGACCAAATCACTGCTCAAAGACTGATCCGTCAAAGACTGGATGACATCGATTTACAGCAAAATTATATGCTGGGGGGAGGTGTTTGTTCGCCCCAGAACATTGGTATCACTTTAACTTATTGCGTTCCATCATACCTCTCCTCCCTTTCGACTGTTGCCCATAGACTGGCCTTCACCAAAGCGAGGTTCAACGTTTTCCCCTCCAATGTCCTGAGACATAGATTCTCAAAGGGCCAAGACCCCGCCACGTGCGAATGTGATAAGGTGACGCCGGAGTCGCTTCAGCACATTATGTTCACTTGCCCCTTGTTCAATGTGCCACGGGCAAATTTGTTGGGATCAATCATACAGAAACTAGAGGGTACCCCACCAAAATTCCACCTTGCCCAAATCTTGCAGGACAAGGATTCCCGCACGACCCTGAAAGTGGCTAGGTTCCTGGTCGCTGTCCTCTCCCAAAAGCGACGCCAAGGAGCGCTACAAGCTAATTAAGGCGTAGCATGCCTTTCCATCTTATAGTATTTTATTGTTATAGTGGTGTTTTAGCGACTGTTTTTTTTTTTGCCCCACGGCACAAGCTGTCACTTATGTGTTGTTTTTACCTGTATGGGCCTATGGCCGCAATAAATATTATCTCTCTTGGTTTGGACCTATCCACACCTTCCTTTTCTTGCGCTCCGGGTTTTCTCTTGGTTTACGTTTGCTCTGATTTAGAACTGAATAGTGGGTTTTCCATGGGAAAAGGAGCAGGGACAAGAGGGGATACCGCTTGGACCCCTGCCTAGAAAGCGTGAGTCAAGCAGAAAACTGCTTGGACGAGCCCTCAATAAAATGTCTCCTGTGAAAGATTTGTCTGTATCAGAAAGTTGGGAGCTTAGGTATAAAAAGTTTTAGGCTTTTTAATAACAAAACAAAACTACAAGAACCTGTTGAGTGGAGAGGATTCCTGAAGATCCAGTTGCTGTGGAGTCATCTTCTTTGAGAAAGATGTCCCGACTTTCCATTTTTTAAGGAAGGCTTTGAGAATGAGAAGTGGGGATCCTGCAGCGAGTGCCAAAGTTCTCTGGTTGTGGGAAAGGATGGATAATGGTTTTGGCTGGGTCTCTTTCAGAAAAAGAAAAGGAACCACGGGGGCATAAACATTGTCTTCCTCTGAACACCTTTGTTTTATTTTCCTCCCTTGTAGAGAAATGGGAGATCAATCCTGCCGAGCTCACCTTCATGAGAGAGTTGGGCAGCGGCCTTTTTGGCGTGGTGCGCCTTGGCAAATGGAGAGCGCAATATAAAGTGGCCATCAAAGCAATCCGAGAAGGTGCAATGTATGAAGAGGACTTCATAGAAGAAGCTAAAGTGATGATGTAAGTAACGTGTACAAGTGCTAGGCTTTGCTTTTAAAACCCTAAAGAGCCCGGTGCTTATGTATCTTCTCCCTAGGGTATTTGCATGCAGCTTTATTTATTTAAAGTACAGTGGTACCTCGGGTTACAGACGCTTCAGGTTACATACGCTTCAGGTTACAGACTCTGCTAACCCAGAAATAGTACCTTGGGTTAAGAACTTTGCTTCAGGATGAGAACAGAGATCATGCTTCGGCGGCGCGGCGCAGCAGCAACAGGAGGCCCCATTAGCTAAAGTGGTGCTTCAGGTTAAGAATAATTTTTTTATTAACCGACCAATCACATCAAATCAAACCAAATTACATAAATTCCAAATTACACAGCCGAATTTTAAATTTTTGTTGGGGGTACCCATATTTCAAGTTCCGAAGGGGATCCAATCAACTTCTTGCTTCTTACTGCTGTTTTAATTAAAAAAATCCTTCCAGTAGCACCTTAAAGACCAACTAAGTTAGTTCTTGGTATAAGCTTTCGTGTGCATGCACACTTCTTCAGATACACTTTTTAATGTCCACAAATCTAACCTTATGATGTTCACAGTACTATCCAGTCCTTTCTTATTATTTTTCCACATCTCTTGTTGTTATTTTCATATATTTTTCCTTTCTCTTTGTGACCTCTGATAGTCTCCACAAGCTGGTTAGAACAGTTTGTAATCCTGCGTGGATATTATTTTTTTTATCCAGCAGCCATATCCAGACATTTTCCATATAACATCACTTCCATACATCAAAACAGTCTTAGCGTCATTAATCTTCACCAATCTGCCTCCTTTCTCAAAACCTCTAAGGTGATTCACCAGGAATGCACTCTGAAAACATGTCCATTCCTCCTCCCGGCTATAAATCCTTTGGCAAGATGGCAACTCCGAATTAATTGCTGCGTCATTCCAAAAGCTCTTATTGCTTCTCGATCTCCATAAAGCATACTTTTGGTTAAAGTTTATCTCCACACAGACCTTAATCACCCTGCTTGGGTCAGTTCAACTGACGATTCTAAACAAGGAGGGGTTCTTGTAAATCACATAGAAGGAAAGTAAAAAAGGTTCCCCCCTCCCCATTTAGTCCCGTTGTCAACATACCCAGCCTTTGGTGTGTCTTCATCGTAAAATATTCCTGTTTCTCCAACCCGTTGTCTTCTTTCGCAGGTCACTTAAATTAGCAGACTTCACTCCCCTTCTTCACTTGAAATATGTGCATTTGCTTCTTTTGTAATTAATTATTCCAAATTGTTGCAGCTAGTGCGCGATCAGAGACAGCGTCCAGGAGAGCCGAGGTCCACACGGGGGCATTCTGCCTAGGGCCCTCACCCCCTTCTTTCGAATTAGGGGGTGATTTATGGGCACAGCAGGCAAGGGCAGTGTTCCCCATTTCCTTGGGGCAACAAGGGAGGCTGCCTACTCCCATAACAGCCTCTTAGTTACCCCATGTGGGTCGGAGAGATGGTATTGTCGGCCATCTTCCAATGCGCCCCTAGTACCCCCCCCCCCCGTGGTGCTTCAGGTTAAGAACAGATTCATGTTAAGGACGGACCTCTGGAACGAATTAAGTACTTAACCCGAGGTACCACTGTATTCCACCCTTTGGCTAAAAAAGCTCTCAGAGTATATTTGGTGTTTTGTTGGAGGGGATGCCAGGGAACAGGGAATTATGTTCACATGTGGTGTGAGTTTAAATATGTACAATTTTTTTGGCAAAGGGTCTTTAATGAGATAACAGAAATCACTGGGTTAGAGCTGACGGAAAGTCCAGAGGTAGCATTATCAATTTACGATGGAGTGGAAGGTTTGCAGGCTATGAAGGACTTGTTCACAAAATTATTGACAGCTGCACGCATTATTATAGCCGGGAAGAGGAAGGGGCAGGCAGAATATAATATAGAAGAATGGTTTAAAGAGGTGTGGGGTGTAGCTATTAATGATAAATTAACTTGTGCCATTAAGGTAAGATGGGGACTAAGCAGGAGAAATTATTTTGAGGAGATATGGAGGGTGTTTGTAGAATTTGTTCTGTTAAAATGGAAAGGGGTCAAACAATCGCAAGAGGTGTTGAAATATTGGAAGCTTGGATAGTTACAATAGAATGGTCTTGGTGGTGGGGTGCACATTTTTATTCTTATTTATTTATGATTATTACTTTGTCAAAATAAATAAAATAATTAAAAAATAATTTAAAAAAGAAAAGACTCCCATAGTGTTCCACAAATACCAGGAGTCAAACCCTCAGCTCAGTCTTTTAGACATGATGTGCACGAAAAAGCAAATGGAAGGAGTAGGAAAAAACGTAACTCAGACACAATTCTTAAAAGTCATAGTGATAAGTCTTATAAATGACCAGCTGAGATAGAAATAGTTTGGGCAGCTTTAGGGAATGGCCAAAGACAGCTGGTCGCTCAGCAGAGGCAATTAAATATATGGATTTTAATTCCTTTCAGGAAGTTGACGCATCCAAAATTAGTCCAGCTGTATGGTGTCTGCACCCAGCAGAGACCTATTTACATAGTGACAGAGTTCATGGAGCACGGCTGCCTTCTGAATTACCTACGGCAAAGACGTGGACACTTTACGAAAGACCATCTGCTGACAATGTGCCAGGATGTTTGTGAAGGGATGGAGTACCTGGAGAGAAACAGCTTTATTCACAGAGATCTGGTAAATAATATACTGAAGAGTCTTTGTATTTTGCTTTGTGTAGAAAACGTAATTATTAAGGAAACGGTGTTCAAAATGCCACTGTTTTTGGTGGTTTATAAATATTGTCTTACTCAGTTGGGGTGACCAAAGGGAAAGGAAAGCAACATTCTTATCATATGCCAGAGGTTTTCAACCTTTTTGAGTCCATGGCTCCCTTAACCAACTACATTCTTTCTTCGGCACCCCTGTGGGGCTCAGGAGCCCAGTTATATCACCCCTTGCCTGCAGAGCTGACAACCCCTCACCCCTTTTTTGAACACCTTCCCATGTGGTGTTCCTTCTCTCAGCCTCCTCTCCTCTCCCCTCTCCTTGGGAGTCCTCTGGGCAGCCGCTGTTGCCGTCCCCGGTCTCTGAGCTGCCCCCCTTGCCCCAAAGAGAGGTCCCTCCCAGAGGCACAATTCATCTGCAGAGCTTATAACCAGGACTGCTGCAATAAACAGGTGCGCAAGCCTTGGGGAGGCAGAGACACAAGAGGGCATCAGAAGAGGGAAGGAAAGAAAGAGGAACAGAGGCCAGTGTTGCCCGCAGCACCCTTGACCATCGTTCAAGGCACCCCAGGGTGCCATAGCACACTGGTTAGAAACCACTGGAATGTGCTTTACCCTGCATGATGAGTTGCACTTGCCAAAATTCTCACTTTGGCATCTCTGCTAGTATCCTGGTTTTCTTTGCATTTGGATACCCCATGTCTGCACAGGCTACAGGATACAGTCACTAATGATTTAAGAGTCCCTGGTACATCTGATATTGTTAGTCTTCATCATTAAGTATTGCTTTCTGTTGGAATAGTAGCCAAACTCCTGCTCAGGAGTCGTGCATGGCACTTATTTGAGATCTTTGGACATGGGCGAGGATACAAATGTAACTAATAAATATGTTATTTTGACTCTCAGATCATTAAGGAACAGATAGCCTTTTCTTTTACTTATGCTTTCATGTGGAAACTTCAAGATATTTTCAGACTGGGAACTGATTTCAGACAGGTGTATCCCCATGTGAGAATGAGGCACCAAAGCTACCTATTATTTTTAGCCACCCCAAATATGAGTATGTGATGTTCAAGTTGGCTTAAGTATTTTATGAAAGCCACTTCAGTCCTAGCTGAACTTGGGATCTGGCCAACGAGAGCTTATTATGCAATAAATTTGTTAGGGTCTACAATCCCTTTTTGTAATATTTGCTATAGCTCCTGTCCCTTGAAAATACGCCTGCTTCTCATTCCGCTGGCACCCAAAATATGCCTCCACCTGAGGCAGCCACTTGAGGTGTGCTACATGCGGGTGGCACTGTGTGGTCTAAACCACTGAGCCTAGGGCTTGTCGATTGGAAGGTTGGCGGTTCGAATCCCTGTGACGGGGTGAGCTCCCATTGTTCTGTCCCAGCTCCTGCCCACCTAGCAGTTTGAAAGCACGTCAAAGTGCAAGTAGATAAATAGGTACTGCTCTGGCAGGAAGGTAAACGGCGTTTCTGTGCGCTGCTGGCCACATGACCCGGAAGCTGTCTGCGGATAAATACCGGCTCCCTCGGCCTATAGAGCGAGATGAGCGCACAACCCCAGAGTCGTCCGCAACTGGACCTAATGGTCAGGGGTCCTTTACCTTCAGGGTTGCCTCTGCACAGTTGCAGTTTTCAAAAATTAAGCTTAGCACATTCTTATCCGGCTGTATCGTCCCTGTAAATAATAACATGCCTGTGTTTTCCCCCAGGCTGCTAGAAACTGCTTAGTGAACGAATCAGGGGTGGTGAAAGTGTCTGACTTCGGAATGACAAGGTACTGGCCCCTGGAATATAAGTGGAACTGGTGCATTTTGCATTGGCAAGTGTGAAAATTACAAGGGGACTGGAATTTGTACCTAGACTGAGCCTGCATAAGCCAAATGCAGCTTTGAAAGGGACTTCTGAAGACTCCCGGGGGCGGGGGGGGGGAATCAGATGATGTCATTGTGATTGGTGGATTCAGAAGTCTTTCCACTCATAGATGGAGGCTTGCAGAAACTGCAAAAAAACACACACACAAAAAAAAACACCAAATAGTTGCGGTTGTCAAATTCCTGACAGCTCCTAATACATGTGACCAATAAATGCGGGTACAAGTACAGATTACAAGTTGTTGCAGGTTTAAATATTAGTTTGTGAAGTTTACAAGTAGCCACTAGATGGAGGTGTGAACACTTACCTCTTGATGGGCTTCTAGGGCTGGTTTCAGACTGGAGGAATCATATAGTGTTTTCCTTTTTAAGGTATGTGCTTGATGACCAGTACACAAGCTCTTCAGGTGCTAAGTTTCCTGTGAAGTGGTGCCCCCCAGAGGTTTTCAATTATAGCAGGTTCAGCAGCAAGTCAGATGTCTGGTCTTTTGGTAAGGTGGCTATGTTTTTATTCCATTTTAAATGTGGAGGTATTATTACTATTGGCTACAAACTGCCCACATAATTTGTATTTACTATTTAGAACTGGGGTGGAGAACACTTTGGCTAGTGGGCCAGATTCTTATCTCACCTACCCCTTGTGGACCAGGTTTGACAGGTGGGCAGAACCGGCCATTTCTCAATCACCTGACATTTTTTACCTTCAAGGGTCTCAGCCCCTTTCAAAGCACTCTTTGAGAGGGGTTTCTGAAGATCTGATAAGCCGAAGCATCATGTGATAATCATGGTTGCATGAATAGGCCATCAAACCTTCTCTTAGATGTTACACATAATTTATCTCTTCAGTCCAACTAATTTTTCTCCATATGGCTTATTCTCATTCTTACTGTTCCAGTGTCAGTTCTAAATTATCTTAGAAGACTTGGGACCAGCAGGCATAAGGGACAATAAATAACTTTAAAGGAATTATTTCCTGTTAACATATTTGCCATTACAGATACATGTATGTTCTAGTTTAGATAACATCTCTCTGGTAATCAGCCAATGGTCTTTTTGTGTCTCTTAATTTTTCAGGTGTTCTCATGTGGGAAGTATTTACTGAAGGCAAAATGCCCTTTGAGACAAACACAAACTATGAAGTAGTGACTATGGTTAGCCAAGGACACCGTCTATTTCGGCCAAAGTTAGCATCTAAGAATATTTACGATGTGATGTTGTTGTGCTGGCATGAGGTACAGTATCTTATCTTTTAGTTGTACATCTCCATGTGATCCCTGATATACAATATAGGAATGCTTTATACTTAACTATGAAGACAGAGAACAATCAAGGCTAAAGAACAGAGCAAAAAAAGAAGTCGGTAAAAGCATGAGACTCTGAATCTCAGGGTCTTGGGTTTGAGCCCCACATTGGTTAAAAAAATTGCTGGGGGTTGGACTAGATGACCCTCGGGATTCCTTCCAACTCCAAAATCCTGATTCTATATCATTTGAAAGGAGAAATCTAGTACAGACCCAGGGTTTCTGTACACTGGAGCAAACTGGACTTGCACCGACTTGTCTCCCCATTAATGTAGGGGCATCCCATGGTTTTCCCAGACCTTCCCCTCTTTAAATGCTATTTCCCCCCCATCATTGGAAAGTCCAAAGGGGGCAGGATCAAAGAACCCTGCATTTACAGGGGGAAAGGTGAACCAGGGAGGGCATCATGCTCCAGTGTGGACAAGTCTTTTGAGTGGAATTTGCATGGTTCCTGAATTGTAAGAATGAGCAATCCCTACTTGATGGAATCACTTTGGAGGCACAGGTGAGAGACGCCATCAAAAAATAGAAAGGGGGAAGTAATTAGAGAACCCGTGACACCAAGAAGTGACTGGCCTTGTTATAGGACATTGCACCTTCAATTTTTTTTTTTTTTGGGGGGGGGGAATTAAGTAGAATTGCTTACATCAGATACATGTGTGAAGAGAATCAGAACTTAAAGGGTTAAACAGTTCTGAGTGACATCTCACATTCTGAGGCGTGGTTATGTTCACATACGGGAATGTTCTCTGTGTGTGAGTCTTCTTTCGGTTTTGACCGAGAGGCGAAAGATGTGTGCTATTTCGCCGGGATGATTTAAGACTGTTGGAGATAAGCAACAAGCCTGCGTACAGTCTGATTTATTACCCACACACTGCAACAGTTTCTACCGCTGCGGAGACTCTGCTGAAGGAAGCTGAGAGAGAGCTAGGCACAGGAGCGCAGTGTGGCGCAGCAGAATGTGCCGGACGCCATCATAAACCCACAACATGCAAAATATTTCCCTCTAACAAAATAAAACCTTTATCGTTGTTAGCCAATTCACCCTGATACTTCTAAAGTCTGGGCTTAGTTGGAGGATGGACTATATGATTTAGTAATAGCAGTGAAGAATGAGAAATTATTTGCTTCACTCTCTGTTCTAAAAAATAAAAATCCCCATACTTTTTACCCATTAATTTTCCCTCTGCAACTCGGGTTGGGCTGAAGGTCTCTAATGTTATTTTGAAAAATATTTATTTTATTCATTTGCAATTGTCCCCCCCCCCCCCAATTATTTGTGATCATCTGAGCAGTACACCAGGTAAATTAATGGAAAGGTGGCAGCGGTGGAACAATCCTCTCTACTACTGAATTATTAGCTTTTACCTGCTGTTTTGTTGTTGTGTTAATAAAAATATTGTTTTAATCAGAGTTAAAGAATCGGCAGCTCACAATAATGGTATCTATTAATTTGTAGAAACCGGAGGGACGCCCTACATTTCAGGATCTGCTGCAGATGATTGATACGATAGCAGAGGATGCTTCCTGAGAGGAACAAAGTTGTTCACAGCAGAGACAGCATTCTGAAAAGCCATGCTCCTGGATGTTGCTTCAAAGGGCCACACACAGAGAGAGGACAACAACGCAGAGTTTCCTTCTCCTTAAGAGGAAGTGTCTTACCAAGATAGCCATAGTTTTCTCAGCCATTTAAACAGTCTGTGAAGTAGACACTGATGAGGGTTGATGAGGTGGAAAACATGGTTCTTGGCTGGGGGAAGAAACAGGATTGGAACCACACTTTGAGCCCTAAATTGCAGAGCAGTAACCAGATTTTATAAAAGTCTCTTCCCACTTCTATCAACCAAATGTTGAGGAGTGGCAAGGACTAGATTCTTCAGCAGCAATGTTTCCAAGGCTTTCCTGAAAATGCAGTGTAACATTGGCTCACCAAAGCTCTAAATATTGCCTTTCGCTCATGATCTTGCAGTGCTCTTTTGTTTTGCTTCCTTTAATAGTTGGCACTGAAGCACCTCTCAGCTGTGCCACCTCAAATGAAGGGCCGTGTTCTTTTAATCTTCTCACCTGGACTTTTTCTACAGAATAACTGTAGAGGCAGACCAGAAGCTAGTCTACGACTACTGCGCATTGTAGCACTTAGCGGATAGCGAACTGGTGACTGGATAGTGCGCTATATTAGCAGAGGCTGGATTCCAAATCCCTCTTCACCAATGAAACCCTTATGGGGATTGTGGGCCAATTGCTATCTTTCAACCTAAGCTACCTCACAGGGTTGTTGAGAGGCCAAAGGGAGAGAGGACAAGAGATTCTCTTGAGTTTCTTAGAGGAAGGGTGGGATAAAAAAAATGTAGTTCTAGTGGATGACAAGCTGCTGCTGAGCCTATGGATTAGGAAAATGTATTAAATAAAGAAGAAAACCTGCTTAGGGGGGCTTTGACACAGCATTCATATTTATATATATAATATATATAGTTCACATCCTGTAAATATATACACTGCACACATGTATTTATATGAATGGGACTTTAGGTTTTCTTGAAAGATTTGAAAAGTACAACTTGTTGAATCCTTTTTATGTTGCACATGTAGTTGAACACATTGCCAAGAGCTGAAAGAGTAAAGTTTCAGCGTTATTATAAACTGAAGAGTTATTGGTCAGTGTGCTGCAGTTGATAAAATGCTCTTCGCAAGCCTCATGAAATATTGTACCAAAAATGTGTCCAATAAATAATATGCATATTGTTTGAAATCTTGATATAGGCTGTGCCACGGATTTTTATTTCCAGACTTGTCTGGAATTAATTTTAACACTTTTGCATTAGGATTCCCCCAAGATGTTTCGCTGCGCTACACAGTGTGACATTACAAGGAAGATTCAAGCCTTCTGCAACATCCTACCTCTGGGATCATGTGCTGCTTTACTAGACACCCAAGCCACTTTAGATGCAGGAGAGAAGCTATAACTCAAAAAGGTAGGCCTCCTGACAGATTACATCAAATTATGATTCCTTGTAACCATGAGCTCCATAGTATCCAAATTATATCCCCAAGGATAGCAGAATTACCTGCATAAATTCAAGCAGATGGCATCTGAATAACTGCTATTTTACATAATACAGTGGTATCTCGGTTTTCGAGTGTCTCAGAAGCCAAAGGTTTCGGAACCCAAACGCCAAAAACCCGGAAGTGAATGCTTCCGTTTTCAAATGTGCCTCGGAAGTTGAACGGCTTCTGAGGCACGTTCCTCAATTTTCTCAATTGAATTTGCCGACCACCCACTGTGCTTCGGTTGTTGAACGTATCGGAAGTCGAACTTTCTTCCGGAATGGATTACGTTCGACAACAGAGGTACCACTGTATTACCTTAGAAAAATTCTAGTCTTCTTCAAGAGGTGAGACATTTTTTCAGCTACCTTGCTGGCTTCAGAAATCTGTGTCCACGCAAACTTTCAAGTGGTATCTCTAGCACAGCTAGAAAGCAGCTCTTCTTAAAATACATATTTTCAAGATGCTGAATGCTATCCACTACCAACTTTTTCCAAAACTTGCAGCATAGGGTTTGTCCCAACTTCTGCTTGTCCCATGCATAGAAAGCCTGGGTCTGAGAGGTTTGCTGCTTGTCTTATGCTTTCTAGGCACAGACACAGGAGGCTTTGCCTTTGCTTTGCCCTGCCCTTCCCCCCCGGAAAACCCACTTTTAAGCACTAAATCAGAACAATTGGCAGTTCACGCAAAATTCAATTACTGTTTTCTGATTCAGCACTAAACCATGCAAAAGCTCTCTTCATAAGAGTGATATCACGGCAGCAAAGTGGTTTTTTGTGTACCGTATTTTTCGCTCTATAAGATGCACCAGACCACAAGACGCACCTAGTTTTTGGAGGAGGAAAACAAGAAAAAAAAATATTCTGAATCTCAGAAGCCAGAACAGCAAGAGGGATCGCTACGCAGCGAAAGCAGCAATCCTTCTTGCTGTTCTGGCTTCTGGGATAGTTGCGTAGCCTGCATTCGCTCCGTAAGACGCACACACATTTCCCCCCTTTTTGGGGGGGGGTGAGTCTTATAGAGCGAAAAAGAGAATTGCCAAGATAAGCCTTCTCCAAATTTTCTCATTTCAGGTTTTCGTACACAAGGAAAGGATACTTTATTGTTGTATGAAAAATATTCCCGTATCTTTTTATTTGCTTCATTCAAAAACAACTATGCCAGGTCATATGGAACCAGACCTCCCACTGCTCTACTCATCATTTCCATTGCTATAAGTTCCTACAGGAACCAACACAAATTCCCCAAAACACTTCTCTCTCTCTCTCTCTCATTAAAAAGAAGAAGTGGGCACAAACACATTTTATTGAAACAATATAATGCCCTCCCCCTTGTTTGGACATCATAGTATCAAACTTAAAATCTTTATATCAGAAAGTTAACATCTTAAAAATAAGTTTTATTCAAATGTATCAAGTCAAAATGTTTGTACACACAAAAAAAATCCTGAATGACATTAAAGCCTTCCCTGCACATAAAAGTATGCTTCTCTGATAAAGATTTTAAAATACAATGTTTGCTCATTTCAAAAAGGATGTTAACACTGGGTAAATAAGTGCGAACGAATGCGGTATTTTCTTCTCTGATTTTTTTAAAAAAAGGTTTAAGTAAAAAAAAAAGGACAAATGCCATATCTTACAAAAATAAATAAATTTTAATCTACGGCATCTACTCTGCACGTAAAGGACTCATTTTTAGATAACTTACATTATCTTTAGTCACCTTTAGTTGGCACACTTTGTAGAAAATGATCATACATATTACAAAAAAATTGAATTAGTGCTCAAGTAGGAATGTAGCCTGAGGTTTTTCCTGAAACTACTAAAAAGGTTATCATGTCTGTTCTCCAGTAATGTGCAATTGATTCCCCATCTCTCTTACTGCCTTCTTCATGTGCGAACAAATTCAAGCTTTGAAGACGTCAGTAAGTGAAAATATGCTTCTATACCAGTTCATTCAGTGCTTTGCTAAGTGGCATATGAGAGTCCTCTTTCACCAACATAGTGTTCTTTGCAAGAATTTTGAAAACTAGATACTTTCCACCCCTTTTGGACATTTGCTGAAAAACTCTGAATAATAAACATCCACTATGCTTAGGTGACAACATTTGGGGAAGTCACGATTTTTACACACAGCAGCAACTTGGCCAAGAAAACCACTATTTCCCCCCAATGCAATGAAACCATAAAGTGCTATCTGTGAAAATATGTTATGTATACAATTCAGTTCTCTTTACCAAGAGCACCACAATTGTCACTGAAGTTCATATGCTGCCAAAGATGGGAAGTACACACACACAAAATCATTATTTCCTTTTCTGATCATTGAGGACACCATCGCAACCACTTTCTGTCCTTCCGAGTACCACTCAGAGGTGCTTTGGTATAGGTTTTCCAAAGATGACTTAGTGGTGGCCACCCCTTTGTTCATTTCCTCGACTGAAGAGAGTGTTATCTTCATCACATGTCAAGGCTGGAGCCTCCATATTCTCCAATAAAGTATGATGAGCCTCGTAACCATGGAGAGGCAAGATTGGCTCCTTTTTAACAGAAGATGTCAACTGGCTCCAGGTGGTGCTGACGTTTTTAAAAGCATGCAGGAAGAAGATGCCTATAATTATGGTGAAGAAGCCACTCAAGGTCCCAATGATATCACCAAGCTCCATGCTATTCCATTCCTTGAAGAGGATGACAGAGCAGATCACCACCATGGTTGTGAAGCACACATAATAAATGGGTGTCACTAGAGATGTATGAAACACATCCAGTGATTTATTGAGGTAGTTAATCTGAGTACTGATAGACACCACCAAAACAGCTGCCAAAATATAAACCAATGGATGTCGGAAGACGGGCTTCTGATAAAGCATGTCTTTAATAGCAATGCCCAGACCCTTGACAGAGGAGACTGAGAACACACCAATCACTGAACAAATGGAAATGTACACCAGTATATTGCTCTGGCCGAGTCTTGGAGCAACACCAAAAATGAGAACTAGCGAGATCACAATTACGATAGTGGCAAATGCAACAAACACTGTTTGAGAGAAAGAGAAAGGAATATAATTAATGTGTGTGAAGAAGCAATTAATAAAATCACAATCAGGTCACTTCAGCGGGCTGGATCCAGATACCCATGAGCTCACACAATATTCCTATTCTTGGTGAAGGGATTGGGAGGGCCATTTCTGCTTATTCCCCCAGCAGCTCTCAAAAATCTGCTCCATAACATTTTCAAACAACATGGAAAGCAATGTTGATGGAACTTCATCACTTCCTCCTCCTCCTCCTCCTCTTCCACGAGTGATTCATTTTAGCTCTGGATTCAAGCCAGCATGAAAATCACGAATTAAATACAGCATAGCTCTTCCCGCTTTGGTGTGGAAATGTAGTTCCATGTATACATTAAAAACCTCTCCATTATCCTCTGAAGACCAAAGAAAGGGCTTTTGTGTACAGAGGAGTGCAAATTTAACACTCCTGCAGTGGGAGTTGTATGCACTCATTGGGCTCTAGATCAGAGGGAAATATATTTCACCTTCCAAGACTCTATGGAACTCTGCTCTGCTTTTGCAAAAAACTAAATTCAGTTCTGCATGCGGGGCTATTGCAGGAGAAGCCAGCTTCCTCAAAGCAGCTCCACTCTGCATTCTATACAATTGTACATTAAGAAGAAAGCTGATGACCATTTTCCTGTGCTCCAACTGGATTCCAGTACTCTACAGCAGACTGGATGCTCTGGCTCCCCAACCCCTATGGGCCATTTTGTCAGGTGGGGACAGTCACCCACCTATCATAACTATGAAGTCAGATGAAGCATTTTTGTTTGCCCGCGCAGGCAAAGACATAGAGCTTTGCAAGTGTCAGCGATCAGCTGACAGGCAGTGGCAGCAAACACCACTTCTGGCAGAGAGCCATGTCTTTACCTGCGACATGACGTCAAAGGTAGGTCTGGCTGATGTGGCCTCACAGGTCCAAGGGCTGGAGGTTCCTATCTGCTGTTCTATGCAAACAGCAAATGCACAATGGATCAAAGTTTCTCAGCCAAGGGAAGTTCAAGAGAAAGCTCAGCAGCCAGGAATGCACTTTGAACCCAACAATTCAGGGTCCAAAAGAACCTTAGGCATGATGAGGGCCGGGAAAGCACTCTGGAGGAGCCACAATAAACAGTACAGGGTTTAATGGGCCAAACTGCTTTGGTATAAGGGTGCTTCGCATGTCCAACATTGCCTCAGAAGCAAGAGAAAGCCACTGTGTGCCTCCACCCCTCAATTCCTTCAGAGCCAAAGTGCAAGGATATTTGCTCAAGCAATTAAACAGGCAGAGTACACAGTAATGTCAAGCTTGACAGCCTAACAAAATTAGTTTCCTGATCTCTGCAAAGCTACACACCCCTGCACCTGTCTGCATGGCAGAAGAGAATATGCGTCCCACCCAACGTTTACTTTCCCCTGCTTTTATTGTTTGGTACTAGCAGCAGAGAGGGTGAAAGGACAATGTCAAGTGATACCAGTGTCTGATCTGAACATTCACAGATCACAACTGCAAAGAGCCTGGGAGCAGTGGGGAAACAGGATGCATCCACCTAGTGGGGTTGCCAGTCTAGCATCCAGGCCCATCTAACATCCTATATTGGATTTAACATGGCAATGGGGGTCTATGCATTGTAGAGTACAATATGCACAGTCCACAGTCCATCAACCCTATGAATGAGCAGGTTCTGCAGTAAAGCAGAAACTCCAACAAGGTACGCATTGCATTTACTTGTCCCAAGCCAATCATCTGAATGACATACCTGGGTCTTTTAGCTTTATCTCCATTTCATCCAATGATGTAACCTGTTCCTCTTCAGGTGCATGAATCACCATCACAGTGGACCCCAAAATGCTCAATACGCAGCCCAGCTTCCCATGAATATTGAGCTCTTCATTCAAAAAATAGGAAGATAATATGGCGCTATTTGGATTTAAACGAAAAGAACACCACCTTAAATATAGCATGTAACAATATCTAGAATGTCGAAACTATAAATATGACAAATCGAAAAACTGAAGTTCAGAACAACCACAATGAATAGGAACAAAGGAAAATACAATGCATATTTGCAAAGTAAGATAAGGCTAGGTCGTGTACATATCTGTGGCACCACACCCTAAAGAATATTGTAGGGCAGTGACCTGAAAATTTCCTGCTCTTGCCGATTCTGTGGAATGCCATTCCCTCTGCCATATATGAGCTAGCAACCATCAGCTGCACCCAGTGTCTTATAAAGACTTATCTTTTTCCCCACTTTCCCTGACCCATAAGAATGGGCCCTGCTTTATATTTAGGAATCTCTTCAATCTATGTTCCTTTCTGTTTAAAGAAAGAGGGGAGACTATACAAAGGATTTGTCTTTTCATGCCGGCATCACATGCACCTGTTCTACAGCACAGAAGTGCGTGTGTTTGGATTTGATATCCCGCTTTATCACTACCCTAAGGAGTCTCAAAGCGGCTAACATTCTCCTTTCCCTTCCTCCCCCACAACAAACACTCTGTGAGGTGAGTGAAGCTGAGAGACTTCAGAGAAGTGTGACTGGCCCAAGGTCACCCAGCAGCTGCATGTGGAGGAACGGGGAAGCGAACCCGGTTCACCAGATTATGAGTCTACCGCTCTTAACCACTACACCACACTGGCTCTCATATGAAAGGGTTGGACAGGTGCAGGTGTACACTAGCTCTCCTAAAAGGCAAGTCGTCGTCTCAGCTGGATAAGCACCCATAAATTGTTCATCGACTCACTGTTTCTGAGGCACAGAATTTCAAATACCACCTAGTGAAATCAAAAGCTTGATGCCACTGGGCTTAATGTGGAATTTAATGCCATATGTGGTAAAATATCACATTACGAAGAAATGTGCAGAAAACATGGGGTTATTTCCATTTGTTTCAGCTGATTTTTAAGCAGTTGACAATATCCTCTTCTCAGAAGAAATATTGTGTATTTTACATATGAAATGTAAAAAGGAAGCTGCTCTCAGTTGTATCAGATACAGGCTGTAAAACCACTGCCACCGCTTTGGCCTTCCCCAGATGGACAATTGCAGACCATTTAAACCATTGGAGTCGCCTAGCGCCTGCCAATGAAATCTTTATGCTAGGCAAAATCCTTCCCCCCCCCCAGTTGTTACAATTTAATATTTTCATCATGCTGCTTTTAGTATGTTACCTGTACACTTATAACCATTCTCTTTTCTATTTCGAAAGACTGTCTAAATAGACTTCTGCTCTGGTTCAGAGAGGCTGCTCTTATTTTTGTTGCTTCTGGGGCAAGGCACCCCAAGAACTTGCCTGAAAGACGTGGTAGACATACCCACAATAAAACAAGAGTGTAAGAGCTGGCAACTTGCTAACTTGCTTTCGGCCCAGTCAAATGACAGATTTCAGAGTGCTTAATAGAGTGTACTGGATGTTGCTATGAGGAAAATAAATTTGTACTGACCTTATGAGAACACTCAGTGCACCCAAAGGGGTGACCAAAGTGGCTGGTGCAAAGGCATAGGCGGCAAAGTTTGCTGCTTCCCCTATTCCCACTGCAAAAGAAACTGTTGTTAGCAAGGCAACTGAGATTTCCCGACAGTTGCAAGAACCTTGTTGTAAATGTGTGCTAATAGTTCCAACCTAGAAAGAATTTATACGTCCAGTGACAACTTTGAAGCATGAAGTACTGCAATACCTCAAGGACCGCCTCTTTCCATATGAACCTACCTAGACCCTGAGATCATCTTCTGAGGCCCTTCTTCATGTGCCTCCTCCTCGAGAGGTGCGGAGGGTGGCAACAGGAGAACGGGGCCTTTTCTGCAGTGGCTCCCCGTCTGTGGAATGCTCTCCCAAGGGAAGTTCGCCTGGCGCCTTTATTATATACCTTTAGGTGCCAGGCAAAAATGTTCCTTTTTAACCAGGCCTTTCGTTGACCTGAAAGACATCCTATACCCTTTTAAAATGTGTCTCTTTTTTTGGGGGGGGGGTTATTGGGTTATTGTTTTTATTCTGATTTCATATATTGTGATCTTTTCTGAGACCTCCGGGTGTATGGTGGTATATAAATTCAATCGATCAATTGAAGTTGAGAAAGATCTTAAATATATGTGCAAAGATATATGTGCAAATATATGTTTGTTGGAAACAAAAGTGTTGTGCCTTTCAAAAGTAGCCCCTAAGCTATAACCTCATTGACTGTAAACAAATGAAGTTATTGTTCTGTTCTAAGAGTGCCTCATCTTTACTTAGATCCTCGGAGTGAGGATTAAGAGGTCACAGGTTCCCCATTACCTAATTGTAATACCTTGCTGTTGGGAGACATGAATGCTGCCAGAGTTATTTATGGAAGACCTCTGCTATGGGAACAACCGGGAGAGATTTCTCTAATAACACAACTATAGTAGTGGTCATCTTACCCAGCACCCATCTTAAGTGAGCGTGTTTGTTGCACCATCTGGGAAATCTGGCAAAATCGTGGGCTGAGGAAACACCATACATTTAAAACACATCACCTCGCTCCCCGCTCCAGCAAGGAATCCTGGAAGCTATAGCTTAACCCTCACAGAGCTACAATTCCCAGCATCTTTAAGCTACAGCTTCCAGGAAGTGTGCTTTTAAACTACATTAAATGTATGGCGTGTGCACAGTCATGGTTTCCAAACAAGTGTATGCACATAAGCTTTAAACACCAGTGCATTGCTAGAAGAAAAAACTGCCATTTGGCAGTGTGTGGAGCTGCCTGTATACTTTTAAAACAAATAGAGAAGCTCTTTAATACTCACTTGAAAGCAGTCCTGCCCACCACAGCCATTCCTTCAGGTAAGAGTGCCCACCCTGTCCTTAAAAGAGAGAGAAAGGCAGTATTTTCAGTGAAAAGAATGAAGGGGAAAGCCATAAAATATTTGAGGTATACCTTCTTTCTTGTTTTCATATTTTTAAAAAGTGCTCTCTTATCCAAGTAAACCTCTAAGCCAGGCATCCCCAAACTCGGCCCTTCAGATGTTTTGGGACTACAACTCCCATCATCCCTAGCTAACAGGACCTGTGGTCAGGGATGGTGGGAGTTGTAGTCCCAAAACATATAGAGGGCCGAGTTTGCCTATGCTTGCTCTAAGCAGTTTTTTACTCCATTACTCTACCTGCCAATGCCAAAGAGAAAAGCTGGATGGTAAAACAACCCAAAATCTAGGGACGTTATTTTAATGTACAGTTATTCTACTGTGTGCCAACACTGAAAAGTAGTAATATTAACAGTAACAAAGATTTACATTGTATTATTTTCACACCTCGCCAAGAACTTATTTAGCTGAAAAGTGAGTAAATATTGCAAGCTCCCAAAACAAACTGCTCACAAATTCATAATACAGAAGTTGTTATCTACTCTTCACAGCACTCCAACTATGACTATTTGGACTACTGCAATGCGCTCTACACGGAACTACCTTTGAAGGTGACCCGGAAGCTACAACTAATCCAGAATGCGGCAGCTAGACTGGTGACTGGGAGCGGCCAAGACCACATCTTGAAAGACCTACATTGGCTCCCAGTACGTTTCCGAGCACAATTCAAAGCGTTGGTGCTGACCTTTAAAGCCCTAAACGGCCTCGGTCCAGTATACCTGAAGGAGCGTCTCCACCCCCATCGTTCAGCCTGGACACTGAGGTCCAGCGCCGAGGGCCTTCTGGCGGTCCCCCCACTGCGAGAAGTGAGGTTACAGGGAATCAGGCAGAGGGCCTTCTTGGTAGTAGCGCCTGCCCTGTGGAACGCCCTCCCATCAGATGTCAAAGAAATTAACGACTATCTAATGTTTAGAAGACACCTGAAGGCAGCTCTGTTTAGGGTAGTTTTTAATGATTGATGTTATAATCTATTTTTAATCTTTTGTTGGAAGCCGCCTAGATGGCAGGGTATAAATATTAAATTATTATAATTATATTATGACAGTTTCAAATACACATTTCAGAAATAGAAGCCATGCTTTTGGACTTGAGCTTTTGAACATTTAAGAGAGGTTGGTTACAACTTTGAATGTTATAAAGCGCAGTGCTATTTTTTTTCTGGAAAAAGAGGTGCGAGAACTCACCACAAACGCCTCCCTTGTTCTGATAACAGCAATGGCACCCACCTGAGAGGTGCTAGAACTGAGGTCTGGCGAATTCCAGCTTTTTAAAAAAGCCCTGTATAAAAGAATAAGTATTTCTTACCTGCTCTAGTGAACCCCTTTTCAGCCAACTGTAAAAGGCCCTTCTTTTTCAATATAAAGCTGGAACCAACAAAGATACTTGAGCCTATAGCCAAGGCGACACCTACATACAAGCTGTATTTGCTTCCTGTGGGCACCGAAACACTCAGCTCGGTTTCATTGGAATATCTGCCGGAATAGGCAAAGAAAGAAGCTTCTAGCTTTGATACATTGAGGATTTGACACCAGGCATGATGAGAGTTGGGGCAGACCAGAGGAAACACGTCACCTGGGAAAAGAAGAAAATTATATCTATGACTGAAGCACATCAAACCCGCACACACAAAAGACTAAAAGCAACCATGCACATCTGTAACAAATGAAAACTCTTGCCCCCGCTCCAGGTTTTCATAGAGCGTATTACTACATTGAGAAGCCCATCTTCTAATACTGCCGCTTCCAAGGCAGGAAGCAATTAATAATCACTGAAAACATCCATTAAAAATGAAAGCGAAGAATAATGCGATACTTAACAATGCATAAGAAGGCCGTAACTACGTCAAGCCTCTGGAATTTGTCTTTATATCTCACTTGTCTTGGAGCAAAGGAACAAAGCAAGGAAAGTTTTCCCAATTTTGAATTTGGCTCGACAACAAAGTAAAACAGTTCTAAGTTTGAAGATGAGGGGAGAAGATTGATGAGAGGTTCCTAGTTTTCAGGAGCAGCTTCTAGAATACCACAGTGATGCACTGATATAGATAGCATCGTATGGACAATTGCCAACCTATATATTTCTATAAACGGAAACAACAGTATGCATGTAGTTTCTCACAAAAAACAAAAACCTGACCCAGTAATACCATCCCTGGAATTAACACTGGGGAGATATATAAACAGCCCTGGGATAAATATTATGGATGGTAGATAAAATACATTAATAAATAAAATAATCAATATGAACATATTTTCCTAACATATTTCCCCTCACCGAAAGAGAATATTTTACTTCTAAGAGTCTTCTTTAGAATGCACAGGAATGTAAAACAGGGCCTCAAACTGATTTGGACCACTCGTCCCTCTCACCCTGTGTCAAGTACTCTGACTGGCAGCCAGTTCCCAGGGTCTCTAGCATGCAGCAGAGTGATGTTGACAGGCAGCTGGGAGGGGGAGGCGTGCGGAGGAAAATAGCTGAAGGCAGAATTTGTGTCTGAATAGCATGGGGAGACTTTTTAGAGAGCTGCCCCAGAGAGGCAGGCACCCCAAGAGATATGTAAGACTAAACAGGGAGCTAAATAATCAGCAGAGTCCTAGGTTACTTTCAGAAAAGCATTGCATCAGACACCGGTTCCGTTGCCAAATCTCGCATTAGTTGAATTTCATGCAAACTAATATGGGTCCATATAGTTAAAGCTATGGTTTTCTCAGTAGTGATGTATGGAAGTGAGAGCTAGACCATAAAGAAGGCTGATCACCGAAGAATTGATGCTTTTGAATTATGGTGCTGGAGGAGACTCTTGGGAGTCCCATGGACTACAAGAAGATCAAACCTATCAATTCTGAAGGAAATCAGCTCTGAGTGCTCACTGGAAGGACAAATCCTGAAGCTGAGGCTCCAATAATTTGGCTACCTCATGAGAAGAGAAGACTCCCTGGAAAAGACCCTGATGTTGGGAAAGATGGAGGGTGCAAGGAGAAGGGGACGGCAGAGGACGAGATGGTTGAACAGTGTTCTCAAAGCTACCAACATGAGTTTGGCCTAACTGCGGGAGGCAGTGGAAGACAGGAGTGCCTGGCGTGCTCTGGTCCATGGGGTCACGAAGAGTCGGACATGACTAAACGATGACAATATGGAATTTACTTAGTCTGGAGGGGAAAAGTTAATTGGGTGGGCCCTTCATGAATATACATTCCCCGGAAGAAAGTCATTCATTCATGAAGTTTTCATCATGATCCCCTGCCATCCAAGTCCCGGGGGTGGGGTGGGGAATGGGAGGCAGCGGGAGACAGATGGTCCCTTCATTTCAGCAAGGACTTGAGCGTAAAGCAGATTCCCTCTTTTTTTTTTAAGCAAATGGTTTTGCTTACAGATGGGCAACAGCATGATGTCCGGGTGGTGATTTAACAGCTAGAGGAGATTGCAGACCACAGTGCTGCTCGTTCCAATTTTTCAAATTCTACCTACGTCTAGCAATGCATTTTTTTCCCAAAAAAAGAGATTTTTTTAAAGCTAACAATGCAATTCTTGGCACAACGAAGAGCGGGGGGGGGGGAGAATACCACCACAACGTACAGTGCACATTCTTGGTTGTGGAGAGAGAGGTCCCCTTAAAAGTGGAGAAGCAGGCTCTACCTTTATAGTTGTCCCAAACAGTTAAATAATGAAGTTATTGCTCCTCTTTAAAGAGGAGTCCAGAATCCAGTTTCTTCCTTCTCTCAGCTGCTAGGAGGTGAACCGCATGAGTCAAGGAGCACCGAGGGACAAAGGCACTCAAATACTAAACACATACTAATGTCGCCACAAGAAGCCTCCTCAGCAATCTTTCTCCACATGGTATTCCTTTGAATATATCTCATTTCTGGAGCAAGATTGCTTCATCACATGCACAGGTCCCCTCAATTGTAGGAATGAAAAATCACGGGAGACGAGAGAGGCAGGTGTAACATGAGGCGTCTGTCAGGGCGGGCCCTGAGAGGCTATTTTATTGAATATTGCGAGCATTGCCACAGGTGGGCCTGTGGCTGATTGGTTGATACATACACACAGAAACTTGTAATTGGTTAACATAAGTACTAAGGCGGGAATTACATGTGAAAGGTGGGGATTACATGTGATCATTTATCATTGATGGAGTAAATGCTGGGAATCGGAGCTAGAACTAGACAGGCATGAAGCCTCCTAATTGAATTGTAACTAGAGATTAATATGGCACAAACAATATAACAATCAAGTTCTGTAGATGTGGTCAGCTAGGCATGGAGAGCAGGTACAGTTTGTTTTCCATGAGCTTGGGATGTCTGTTACTAATGATTGATCATAGCATGTAACAATGTAACAATCAAGTTCTGTAGATGTGGTCAGCTAGGCATGGAGAGCAGGTTCGTACAGTGTGTGCAAAAGCAGGGAAAAGCCTACAAGCAAAACTTCTCAGAAAGCAAGAGAAAAGAGGAGCAAGGCTTCCCCAAAATGGAGCAGTTTTGTGCAGAAAGAGACTAACAGTTATGTGCAGAAAGAAGACTTCCCTTTACTCAATGCCCAAGGTATAAAGTGCTATTTATTCATCATTTCTGAGGTAAAGTTATTTACCATTCAGAAGTCAAATACACATTTATTTGTATCTGCAGGGCAAAAGATTGCATCTTAAAAAAAGGAACTGTAGTCTGGAGTAACACACACACAGAGAGAGAGAGAGACAGAGAGAGGAATATTGGTTGTTGCTGGGGGCAGTAGCAAAATCCTATTAGACCAGTGGTCTCTCAATAGTCTTCTGAAATGAATACATAAATGGAAAGTATCAAGTGAGATCAGCTGGGTAGCAGCTTAATTTTTTGTGTTGTTTTTGTTTAAATGTCTTTGGTTACTTCTCTTTTCTCACAAATACTGTAATTAAATAAGTTAAGCTTTTATATTACTGCTATAGATTTGAATCCTTGAATATCTTGTCTTGTGAAGTCAGAAAGCACATTGAATTCATGTTCTGGAAGTGGTATGACAAGGTTTTTATTTGAGCAGATATTTCAGTTAGGAATTCAACATAAGTCTAATTTACTGTGTACATGTGTGACAGAAACCAAGGACAGAGTAAATAACCATTTTCTTCCTCTACACTAAAATCTGATATAAAATCCAAATTTCACTTGTCACAACAGCAGACTTCAATTGTTGTGTAAAAAAAGAAAATGATACCCGGTAAAACAACAGCAGTGTTTTGGTGTTTTCAAAAGAGGGCTTAATATTATACATGGCCTGTTCAGATATCACTGGCAGCATGTTAGCTTTAACATCAGATTTTCCTCAGAAAGGGTAAATAGCAGACAAAGTTAGCAAGGGTCGATGTACTCCTTCCCTTCTTAATGGAAATAAATACTTCAAATAAAGTACTGTAATGTGCAATTATCCTCTCAAAACTAGAAGGCAGATAAAGAAAGATTTTCTTCATGAGCACCTCCATCTCACATTCCCGCCAAAAACCGAGAGACAAACTTGCAGCCCCTCAAGTTCCATTCAAAGCAGCCTGCAAGTTGAACTACCTGCCACCTGGAACCTCAGAGGTTAATGGGCACCTGCGAAGCACTTTTGCAAAACGAAGAAAGGGAAACGGAGATAATTATCAACCAAACTACATGATTGATAGCTAACTTTTGATATGCATACAAGAGGAGGGAGATGAAGGGAGGAGTAGGAAGCAAACACCCGGACAATGACTCGCAGTGTTTACATATTTCAGAATGCTGCAGTTTCACTGACAGAAGGGCCGCATTGCTTAAATGGCTTTGATGACTACTCTCAGTTTCAACAGAAAATAACTGTGTGTGTGTGTGCCCAGTCAGATTGAGTCAGATCAGATTTTCATTTCAATGAGACTTATCTTGCTTTCAGGGCCAGACATTTGCCAACTCACTTCCTATGAAACGCACAGCTCTCATTTGCTAGAATCAACACAGCAACACCGCTTCAAATATACGTTCTGTGCGGCTTTAAATCGAGGGCTTATAACCTAGTCACATGAGCTTTTTTGTGGAACAACTGCAGTTACAGAATCGCAGAACTGTAGAGTTGGAAAGGACCCCGAGGGTCACAGAGTCCAACCCCCTGCAATGCAGAAATCTCAACTAAAACATCCATGACCCATGACTATCCAACCTCTGCTTAAAAGTCTCAGATCAGAAATCACACATCGTTTTCACATCACTTGAGCGCTGTGCCCCACAGTGGAAGAAGCCATTAGCTCCAAACTGGTTCTGCCAGTGCTTTATAGAGATGTTCATGTGTTCAGTTCAATTGACAACACCCATCATGTGACCTGCTATCATGCTTTCAATGGATGCCTCCCTGACGAGGTAAGAATAAAGGGTAATTTAATAAGTGGCAAACCTTTCACTAGGTCAGGGGTCTGCAACCTTTAAGACAAAAAGAGCCACTTGGACCCGTTTCCGAAGAAAAAAAAACTGGGAGTCGCAAAACTCGTCATTATAAAAATAACTTTTTTGTCACTTTTTTATTATTTCTTTGACCCCTCAGAATTACTCCTCCTCATAGAAATAAATGTCAGGACGGTGTGTGACTAACGCACGCACCGCCCCCATGCGACGTCACAGCCAGTACAGCGCCTGCCACAGTGGGGAGTGTCGGGCGCACAATGCGCTTCCTCCCCTCGCTAGTATCCGCCCCGGAGCCGCGGCAAAGCTGTAAAAGAGCCACATGCGGCTCCGGAGCCACGGGTTGCTGACCCCTGCACTAGGTAATCAAGCAATTCTGAAAGTTAGCACGTGAACTACATCCATTATATTGCTGATATAAATATCAAAGGGCAGTACCTTTCCACCTGGTAATAAATTACATCATACTATACCATTTCCCCACCCTGTGACAAACATCACCCTATGCAGATTCCTGTACAGTCAAACCTCGGGTTGAATATGCTTCAGGTTGAGCACTTTCAAGTTGTGCTCTGCGGCAACCCGGAAGTAACGGAGCACATTACTTCCGGGTTTTGTCGCTTGCGCAGACGCTCAAAATGACGTCACACGCATGTGTGGAAGTGGCAAAATGCAACCCACACACGTGCTGTCGCGTCTTACAAAAGCATTCACTTCTGGGTTTTCAGTGTTCGGCTTCCGAAAAGTTTGGCACAGTGCTGGATTTACGTATAAGCTAAACAAGCTATAGCTTAGGGCCCCACTCTCTTGGGGGCCCCCAAAAAATTTAAAGGAAAAAATCCTGGATATACATTTCCAAAATATAAGATAAAAAACAAATAAAATAAAACCTACATACAGCAACAGTGTTTTGTGTTGTGTAGGCTCCCATGATGTAAGTAATGGGCCCCGCCTGCTAACCTGCTCCCCAAAATATCACTGGTTTGCTCATTTCTATATATAGGGCGCCTGCATTCTGCATGGAATATATTTCAGTTCAACAATTATTTCGATAAAATACATATTTTGTTATGTGCAAATGGCTTTAGATACCTATTAGGCCCATAAATTACCATATAGCATATATTCAACACAAAAAACAGCGACAATTTGTTGTTGACAAAAGACAGCTGGACATATAAAGGGCCCCATTACCCTCAGTAGCTTAGGGCCTCATCAAACCTAAATCCGGCCCTGGTTTGGCAGCCGAGACGTTCGAAAACTGAGGTTTGACTGTACAGTGTATTGAGCAAAACCACTTCTGTCCTCTCATTATCCTATTTCATCCTTTTTACTATGATCCCACACTCATGGAACTACATTTTTATTCGAGACCTACTCATGCAGGGCCTTTCTACCATAAGTGTAAATAAACCATCTATCATAAAGACACTGCAGTCTCTGCTGCCTCATTCCTAAGAAAACACGAACCCCGAGTCAGTGGAGGACCTTGGGGTCTCCAATTTCAGTGGCGCACTGCCAAAACTGGGCACCCCGCTGCTCTCATGCTTCATTCTAAATAGCTGTGCAGCCGAACTGGTCGCACTCCCCTAAATTTGCCTCTGCCTAGGTATGTGGCCAGAAACCCTGAAATCTCACACTGCTCAGAGACTGGTGTGGCACAAAACAATATAATACAGCTGAAATATGGCTATCCATACAATCTTTGGCATGCATTATTTCACTGCAGTTGAAACAGAGGTGCTTTCTTCAAATTTTAAGGGTATTGCTTTATTAGTGGTTGGGCTCATGCGTTTCATATTATTACTTGCAAGCTGCTCTTTGGTTTCCCCCCACAAAAATTATAAAGAGTGGTGTACTGTGTAAATACAACAAATAATCTATAATACTGCCCATGACCCTTTTTATAGAGACACCCAATCAACAGGGACAGCTTTCCCACCACTGCACCATACACACCAGAGGGAAGTTTAACCTGTTGCATTTCTGCTCCCAGCTGAGCAGTGTTAGAAACTAAGATATGAAAGCTAGGAGCTAAACGGCGTCTTAAACCTAGCTTATGGGCACCACAATGGAATGTCTAGGCACATTTTTTAAAAATAACAAGAATACAAGGCTGAAAATGAATGAACTGCAGCTAAAATCTTGTGTTCATTTTTCACATGGGCAAGTCCTTCCCCTGCCAACCCCCCTAATATTCTTAAGAGGGTCTCTTCTTCATTCTTCAGAGAGTAGCTGGAAGTGGGGAGGCAGAAAAAGGTCCTCCTTTCCTTCCACTGCAGTTTTACTCTGATATCTTAGGCGCAAAACTGCGCCCAGAGCTCAGAAACTGCTAACACTAATGAAATTCTCGGTGGCAAAATGTGCCAAGAACAATGGGAGTTTCAAACACTGCTGTTGAGCTTTGCAAGAAATGTTGGCCACTCTAGGCAGGCAAAAAGAAGGGGGGTTTTGAGAAAGCAAACGCCTAGGAGAAGCAGGGGCAGAGACCATTTAGAAGACATCAGGGAAGTCTGTAATGTGTCATATTTTAATGTATTTTTAATCTTTGTTGGAAGCTGCCCAGAGTGGGAAACCCAGCCAGATGGGCGGGCTACAAATTATTATGATGATGATTATTGGTGCCAACTCCCTGGGGCCCTGAGCACCCAAAAATTCCCCATGAAGGTGTCAGGCACCCACAAATTTCGGTGCATGGCCCCCACGGCCTCGGGCACCCACGGTCTCGGGGCCAAGTTGGCACTCCTGGCAGAGACCATGCTGCCTCCAAAACCTCGAGCAACTCGCAGATTTAGGGCTTCTAACCAAAAAGAAGGAACTTCCCCTGGCTGGAGCAGAATATCCTCAGGTGTTCATCCCCCCCCCCTTTCCACCTCTCGATGTGGAAATCAGGCATCAACAAGGGGATGTGGGATGGGATGCGATTTCGGGGGGGGGGGGTTTACCCCGCGCGACAAAGACTGACCTTCGCGGCACGCGCTCCGGAGGAACGCCGCTTTCTCTCCCATGGCACTTTCTCCAAAGGCGCGCTGCGCCAGAATCGAGTCCCCTTACGCACGGCTCTCGCAACCGTGCCAAACGCAGAAAGCTCTCGCCGCTTCCAAGGCGAGCCCGCCCCCTTCCCGCTTGGAAGAAGGAGCACTTTCTCGCCGCCTCTCCCTTGCCGGCCAATCGCAGCCCCAGGGCGGGAGTGTAGGGCAGAGCGCGCCGACCTCCCAAGCGCCTCTCGCTTCTTCCACATCCCCATCCTCCTCCTCCTCCTCCTCGCCGGTCCATTGTGACGCAACAATGGCGAGTTGGCCGGCGAGGGAACTCCGCGCTAGCCCGCGTTCCTGGTATGGCGAAGCACCTTGCATAAGTGATATGAGCCTCGCCTCATTTCCATTACGCACTTCCATCATTCGGAGCGGGTAAAGTTCTTCAAGGCTGAGGCATCCGAGCCCCTACCCAAAACCAGTTTCTCCAGAGTCATGGGGGATAAACCTTTCTCTTCAACCAGGCTGATTAACACACTCATATGTGTTTGGGGCAGGGGGGCGGTTATTGGTTCGTTTTGGTTTAATTATGTACTTTGTATTCTCATTTTGTGTCTTTTTGTTGTGAACGGCCCCCGCGATCATTGGCCGAAGGGCAGTATACAGCCTTAATAATAATACTATTCTTGTTTATTAATCTGAATTACTTTCTCTTAATGTTCTAGCTCAAGAGCAATTGAGAAGATGCATCCACACCACAACCATACCATTCGTATTCTGCTATTTTTCTGGGGAAAGAAGTGCCGGAGCTCACCATGAACACCTCTCTAGTTCTCTTAGAATGGCAGTGGCACCCACCTAAAATAAAAGCCCTGAGTATTTCTCCGTATGGGACGCAGGTGGCGCTGTGGGTTAAACCACAGAGCCTAGGACTTGGTGATCAGAAGGTCAGCGGTTCGAATCTCCACGACAGGGTGAGCTCCCGTTGCTCCGTCCCTGCTCCTGCCCACCTAACACTTCGAAAGCACATCAAAGTGCAAGTAGATAAATAGGTACCGGTGGGACGGTAAACAGCATTTTCGTGCGCTGCTCTGGTTCGCCAGAAGTGGCTTAGTCATGCTGGCCACATGACCCGGAAGCTGTACGCTGGCTCCCTTGGCCAATAAAGCGAGATGAGCGCTGCAACCCCAGAGTCGGCCACGACTGGACCTAATGGTCAGGGGTCCCTTTACCTTATTACTCCATAGTCAGGCCACTCCAACTATGCTTAAACACACACAGGCATGTTTGTTCCGTGTGTAAATGTCATCAGTGTGGGAAGGACTGCTAAGGCTGCTGGAATCCTGCACCCTTTACCAAGGGAGTAAACTCAATTTAACTTACCGTAATAAAAATATACTGTTGTGTATGCAGAGTTGCACAGTCAATAGAGGCTTTCCACTTGCATTAGTAATCCAGTAAACAAACACCACTTTAAGCCTCTCTGCCACCAGCAGGGATTAGTATCAATGCTGTCTTAAGTCTGCCTTCAGAAAGTGAAAAGGAGCCATGATCCCTGAGCATCCTTACTTTGTTCTGAGTACAAACAGGTGGTTAATTTGTGTTGGAAGCAATGAATCCATGCTAACAAAACAGGATTGTAAGCAGATTGAGGAAAGGGAGCCTTGGCTTTTCACAACCCAAGAGATAAGCGTCATCACCTAAGATCTAACTGTTCCTAAAGGCACAAATGCAGAAGGTCAGTTAAAGAAAAAAAAGTCAGCAAACCTCTGCAAGTTGCATCTGTGTGCACCTTTAATCTTTTAACATGTAGGATTTCCAGAGGAATAGCAATATTAATTCATTGTGGTGGGGGAGAGGCTTTTGGCACCTTAAAGAGCAACACATTCATTATGGTACAAAATACAGACTAATTAATCAGAAGCATGAAGTTATGAGAATATGTAGTGGAGGCGAATTGTGATCAGGTCAGAATGAAGTGAAATACAGAAAGTGCATTAGGTGATGATTATACTATTAACTGTGTCCATTTACAAAAACCTGTTGCCAGTTGATAACCGACTTTAAGTAGGCCAGTTAACAGATGTAGCGCAAGACGCCCTTCAGTCCAAAAGTGATAGCACTGAAACTCTTGAGCAACAGTAATTTGTGGTTTCATTTTGCAGTCTTCCTTTAAAGTACCTATCTCAAAGGCTGAAATGTTTCTCTGCTGGTTTTGGATATTGCCATTTTGGATATCGGTTTGTGTTAATATTGTGTGTGTGTAGAAACAATGGTAGCATAAACTAGTTAACTGAAACTGTGTATTCCTTTTATATTTACTGATTCCTCTCCTTTTAATTATCGCAATAATAAATTAGACCATAAACTTGTTGAGGCAGAGATGTGTCCTGTTGCCCACTGTCAGGTGTCATACACGCTAATGGAGCTTACATTATAGTATTTATTATTATTAGCCTGGTACAGTGAGTTAACTTTACAATGTGCCTTTTTAAATACAGAGCAGACTTAAACTTCATTTGATTTGCAAACCACCATGGGGGCCTCTGCCCAGAACCTTATATACAGTATAACTTTGTTTTATCAGTTAACAGTACAAGTACATACATGTCTGTTTAGAAGTAAGTCCTGTGGAATTCAATGGAGTTAAGTCCCATGTATTGCTAACTGCTAAGCAGAGACCGAATTCAACAATGAAGGCTCTGCAAATAATACATACTTCATACATATTGAGTATTATTGAAGAAGATTCAGGGGTCCAGGAGCAAAAAAGGGTATATTATTAGGACTGTTGTTTATTTTGAACTATGCTGCCATTGGGGAGCAGAGTAGTACACGCCAGTGTCTTTCATAATTCTAAAAGTAGTTGATCATCTGTAATTGGTTTTGGGATTGTGGTCTTGTTTGTGGTTCTGGAGGTTTGTTTTGAAGGCTACTTCCTTGGGCTTCAGTAACTCTCAAAATGGCTATTAAGTGAAACCTGACTTGTTGCAACGATTGACATATTTACCTATAAATGTAGGAGAAATGTCCATCTCCTTACTAGGAAAATATGTAGCTCTATGATAACCAAGGCAGCTGGTGAATATGAAACAATAACTATTATACAGTGGTACCTCTGGTTATGTACTTAATTCGTTCTGGAGGTCCGTTCTTAACCTGAAACTGTTGTTAACCTGAAGCACCACTTTAGCTAATGGGGCCTCCTGCTGCTGCCGCACCGCCGGAGCACGATTTCTGTTCTCATCCTGAAGCAAAGTTCTTAACCCAAGGTACTATTTCTGGGTTACTATTTCTGAGTCTGTAACCTCAAGCATCTGTAACCTGAAGCGCATGTAACCCGAGGTACCACTGTAGTTCTAAATTGTTGAATATAATGAATGACATGTTGAAGTGCATCTCAAACCAGCTCAGAGTAGTATTCCTGGACCTGGCAGTGGAAAGACGTAAATAATATTCCCTTCTTCTCCTGTTACGCTACACAATGCTTGATGGCTACTAGCCCCTAACCCATTTTAAAACTATATAGTGGGAGTCATGCAATTGGAAGCATACCCTGCTACCCGAATACCCCCTCGAAGCATTAATAGCAGTGCTTTTTTCTGGGGACATACAGGGGTACGCATACCCCTAAACATTTTGTGAATCTAAGTTTGGCCCCATTGAGGGGCAGTATTTCAATATGAGTAGGAAAATGAGAGTACCCATAAACATTTTTTAAATAAAAGAAGCACTGATTAATAGTACATAGGAGGATAACAAATGTAGAGCTCTGTTCTCAGAACCAAGTGTAGCAATAGGAGCACCAGTCAAACTAATGTTTCCAGGAACAACACAGTACTTTTTAAGTTGATATTTTGATAAGTGGAGCGAGAATTGCTTCATTAAATTTTTAAGTGGTTTGTAATGTCAGAATTTTTATGCAACTACTGATTTAGGCAAATAAAGATAATATGAGAGAGAACACCTGGTTAAGAGGGTAGCATGAATAGAGAAATAATCTGCAATTTAATCAGAGAAACAACAGAAAGCTGCAGGTCTGCAGTATCTCCAGTAATTGACTGCATAAGTAACTCAGCTTCTATGCATGGGTAGGTGTGTGTGAAACCCATATGATCTATGCTTCCTCTCCCTAAGGAAATTGACTGGGAATTAATACTACAACCCTAATCCTGCTTTACCTGGGAGTAAGCCCCATTGAATTCAACGGAACTTACTCCTCCAGCAGATATAATTAGGATTTCACCGTTAGTAAATGTCGCATGAGTTGTGTTGCTTCCAAATGTCTTGTGATCACCATGAATTTTATATTGTTTACCTCCGTCTGTCCATCAGAAACTCACAACTTGTTTTTCGGGTTTAAGAATACTTATGAAATAGCAAAAGTAATTTCCCCAAGCTTTAACAATCCAGACAAAGCCACCTTCAGCTGTATAATTGTCTGCCAATTTGGTGCCTGATTCCGCAACACTTCCATTTCACGAGCCTTAAGCCAGAGTCGCCAGGCTCCAATTCAAACTACTGGTTTAATGGAAGGCAAAGTGACCAAGTCCTTCATCTGCCCCTCTTGCACCTGCTATAGTGAACAGGGCTCCAGGCGTTATAAACAGCAAATAGGAAGGCAGCAGAGGCATGGAAAAAGGCTATGTACGTGTTTTACAGTAAAGGTAAAGGGACCCCTGACCATTAGGTCCAGTCGTGGCCGACTCTGGGGTTGTGGCGCTCATCTCGCTTTATTGGCCGAGGGAGCCGGTGTACAGCTTCTGGGTCATGTGGCCAGCATGACTAAGCTGCTTCTGGCAAACCAGAGCAGCGCACAGAAATGCCGTTTACCTTCCCGCTGGAGCGGTACCTATTTATCTACTTGCACTTTGACGTGCTTTTGAACTGCTAGGTTGGCAGGAGCAGGGACGGAGCAACGGGAGCTCACCCCGTCGCGGGGATTTGAACCACCGACCTTCTGATCGGCAAGTCCTAGGCTCTGTGGTTTAACCCACAGCGCCACCCACGTCCCTTCTGTGTTTTATAGTACAAGCCTGTGAATGTCTACTCACAAACAAGTCCCTTTGCGTCCTTAATTTCCACCTTGCATTCGAGTTCCAGTTGTGATGGAGGCGGAAAACATAGCCACACATTTTGCTCCAAATCAATATTCTATGCCAGTTTTAACAAAGTACATTGTTTCAGAGGCATAAATTGTGTAATTTTAAAAGCAAAGAGGTACAAACCTAGCAAAATCAATGGGTTTAAGTGTGGCCTTTGTTCTAGAGTGCATGTACATACTGAATGATCACTTGTAAAAGGGATCTGGGAGGGCCAAGCCATATGGAGGATTGCAGTTGCTGGTATTGGCTCAGGACACTGGGTTACAGATGCAGTACATGAATATTCTTGTGTCTATAAACTGAGGCAGCTGTGTTGGCAAACCAGTAAAACAGAATGCTTGATTTTAATGTGATTGTAACAAGGGAGGATTGTTTTCCTTCCCTCGCAGCAGCAGCAGCCCATTGTTCTGTCAAGTAGCTTTTTAAAAACATAGGCACTTTTGCCTGTATTGACAGTTCCTTGTTCCAGATGCTGTCAGAGAGAGAAACATAAGATGCTATCGCATCTTGCTGGATGCTATAGCAAACCACTCCAGGGAGCCCCTAGCAGAGCAGGAAGTCAAAAGCCCTCTCCTGCTGTTGCTGCTGCTTAACTCAGCCAATTCAGCTTTAAGGTAAAAATTTCACTTTTACTGTATTTTCCAGTGCTTCAGGATGAAAGTATCATGCTGGCCACTAGCCTCAGGGAGGGAGAATCCTTAGGAGGGTGGCTGAAATGGGTGGTTGCCTGAAGAGACCCACCCCTCTCCCTGAGGTTTATAGTTTAAAGGGGAGTTGAAGAGGTGGAACTGGGCCTGTGAATTCTAACCAGCATTGAGAGGGGTAAAGTAACATGTAGAATTTTGATGTCTGCTCAAAAACCTCTCCAGGAATTTTCTCAGCCAGAGCTGGCAGCCCTAATTGTGGACAGCTTCATGGTGGAGGTGAGGAGCAAGATCTGGGTTCAGAAGGGAGGGAACTTCTAGATGGAACTTCTATAGGCTTCTTTCTGGTGTTTGAAAGATTTGACTAACTTGGAATATCACAAGGAAGCATTAGATATTTTCCCCTTTTACAAATGGCAGTTTTGATATCCAACAGGAAAAAAGAACATCTAGTCTGAACGCTGAATAGCGTAAACTATTCTATTTCTTCTTCCCCTCAGCTAAGGTTTTCAAGACACCCAAAGCTGAGCTCCGATTGACAAGGAAGCAAATTTAGGAAAGTCTCGTTTTCTGTCCCAATATGTGGTGGTTCTATACTCACGTTCAGTATTTCTGGAACAGTGTCTGTCAAGAAAATGGTTTTCCTGTTGCAAGAAAATTGTTCCCGTGCTCAGCCCTCTGGGTAAAAAGCTGGCCTCTGAGAAAATGTTCTTTTTTTCTGGTAATTGGAGATTAACTCATGAGTGCCAGCACCTGCGTTATCTAAAGTCTGCCATGGGCGTAGCAAGGATTTTTGTTGGGGGAGGGGCAGGCCCTTTTTTGGGGGGAGCAGAACCTCAGCTATATATTTTTACTGATTTTTTTAATGGGGAGGCAGGTGCCCCCCCCCCGGCTATGCCCATGAAGTCTGCTGCTCAATCCTTTGAGACAAACAAATCGACGAAGTTCTGTTCTCAACTGCATGTTTGCCATGGTACAACTTCTGGCCTAGATGTTGTATGATTGGCAAGCTCAAGTCACCCCTGTGTGCTATTTAGGAAAAAACTTTGCATAGCTCATTGTCTTTTGCCTCACATCTTTGTTACTGACATCCGCAACACCTCTTTGGGGTCAGTTGCTCTGGTGGTTTGTACAGTGGTACCTCAGGTTACTGGCGCTTCAGGTTACAGACTCCGCTAACCCAGAAATAGTACCTTGGGTTAAGAACTTTGCTTCAGGATGAGAACAGAAATCGCACAGCAGCGGGAGGCCCCATTAGCTAAAGTGGTACCTCAGGTTAAGAACAGTTTCAGGTTAAGAACGGACCTCCGGAACGAATTAAGTTCTTAACCCGAGGTACCACTGTATTAGGGTGTCTTAGCTCCCACTCTGAGACGCAGTACTCAGACCCTGCTTAATTGTTACCAAAGGTTTTGTCCTCCAAATCATTACACGGCCTAAACATAGAACAGGTTACAAAGTTCAAACATTCAAAGCAGAGCTCTGCGGTACTTGACTAGGCCCATACTAAGACAACACCTGGTGCACACCCTTTGCACCCTCTTTGGAAGAGGGAGGCAGGCACAGTCATTTGTGCAGTTTGTGTACTGAGTGATGGGACCTGACAACCTACCTGCAGGTAGGTTGGGACTATTTGTGCTGGTGCTCTTGTCAACCAGGGTAGAATCTGTCCAACCAGCTCATGATCCAATATGAGCCCAGATTGCAGGGGGTAGGACTAGATCAGGGTTTCCCAGATTTGGGTCTCCAGCTGTTTTTGGACTACAACTCCCATCATCCATAGCTAGCAGGACCAGTGGTCAGGGATGATGGGCATTGTAGTCCGAAAACAGCTGGAGATCTAAGTTTGGGAAACCCTGGTCTAGATGGTCCTTGTGGTCCTTCCCAACTCTATGGTTCTAGGATTCTATGCTTCCCTGGTTGCTAGAGAGATCACACTAATAGGGAGCAGGGCCTGGTTGAGGGAGCAATTCCTCCTCTGCTGGGACATTAGGGCTGGGAGGTCTTTTTCTATCCACTCAGCCACTCCCTACTGCAAAGCTCAGCACTCCCAGATATTATCCAGCTGTTCTCCAGCATCCAGCACTCTCATCCCATTCCTCCTGCTCCATTCCCCCCCCCCTCTCTTTTGGAGTACTTTATATTGAGATGTATTTGTTGGTCTATACGAGATGAAAATCGATAAAAGAATATTTAAAAGAAGGATGATGGTGTATTTTTGGTTGTACACATAGACATTTAATTAACAGTCAGGCGTAAGGAGTGTGTGGAATGAAGGCGCTTACTACATTTACACCCCTTCAATACCTTTAGGAGTTGTTCTAAGTCAAACGTCAAAACATTTAGGATCTGTCCAGGAGCACAGAACAATTTGGAGTTCTGCCTCCTCGCAAATGCCTAGAAGCTTCTGAATGGTGGTAGCCTTAATGAGATTTAGAGGAATTAGAAAAGACCTGACTAAGCGAGATGTAAGAAGAGATTAAAGATAGCTTTAAAATAAAAATAAAAATCTGCTGCTGCTATCCTTCTCCAGTTCATCCAAGATTACAAGCTTCATGATGTGTGCATGGCGGGTCGGGGAGCATTTAATTTTAATTTTTTTTTGCAGAGATGTTGACAAGTCCTGGAAGTTTTATTTTCCTCTTGTCCTGGATGCCTCTGCCAAAGGCATGTGGATGTTATATTCAGAGAAACACAAACACTGACGCTCATAGCTCACACTCCTGTGAGGGGGTGCCACTGATCACCACATTTCCTCCCCCACTACTGCTGATCCATGTGTTTGTGTATGCACACATATGCTCTACCAGGTGCTGCTGCTGCTGCTGTGGGAAAGAATGACGTGTTCAGTGAAATCACATGTGAATTGGAGACTCATTCATTACAGAGGCAATATGAGAGTAAACTACAAAGAACTGGCTTTTCAGAGGCTACTACTGGGACTCCAGGTAGGAGTCACATCCAAAGGGATAAGTACCCCAATCTTACATTGAGTCAGGTGCTTCAAAAGAAAGATGTACAGCAGTGGTTTTCAAGCAGAGTGCCATGGCACCCTGGGGTACCTTGAATGATGGTCACGGGTGCCGTGGGCAACACTGGCCGCTGTCCCTCTTCCCTTCCCACCTCTGATGCCCTTTCACATCTCTGCCTCCCAAAGGCTTGCACAGCTGTTTGTTGCAGCAGCCCTGGCTACAAACTCCTCAGGTGAACGATGCCTCTGGGGCTGGCCTGGGGGTGCTGGTTGCCAGGAGCTGAGGTATCATCAGAGTAAGCAGGCGGGCAAGGGAGCCCAACCAGCCAGTCCGCCAGCCCTATAAAGTTTCCGAGTCCAGCTCTGTTCCAAGAGAACTCAAGAGTGATGATACCTTGTTTTTAAAAAGCCAAATAACAATGATAGGAAAACATAATATAAAGCAGCACTAACTTACAGATACCTTGGAGAATAAGTCTTTAGCTGCCGGTGGAAGCTAAACAAGGTATGGCCTGTTTCCTGTTTCCTGTTGAACCTGTTGGGTCAATCCATCAACCTCTGATGGATGATTTAGAAGGACTGGGTCCAACATCACTTCCGCCGAGTGTGTGTGCCAGTCTCCATACTCAGTAGAGGTACATCTCAGCGCAGCTCCTTCCTTGGAAGCATCTTCAGGGTTGAAGGTACACACAGTAGGCAATAAACATTCATGGACACCTTAAAGATCCAGTCCAGCGTAGGGATTTCCTTGACGGACATAATAGCATATTGGTAGCAAATATATACGGATATTCACCACTGCATGGTCAGCGCAGGCTGAGTCCAACAAGAGTCCAAGAGTCTCTCTGCTTCTCTCACCGCAAGACGCAAGCAAGAGACTCACAACAAGTTACAACAAGTTACACAGAACCATTGTTATCAGTACTTCCTGTCATATTGCGCATGTCCAAAGAACGGTTCCCACAGAAAATGTCCTTGCACAGACAAAACAATCAGCCTTCTGCTTCTTTTTGAAACTTCTCTGTTCTCTGTTTCTGGAACAAATGATGAGAGAATATCCAACAGAACCAAGTGGGGAAAGTCCTATTTTGTATCCTTGCTGTTCTGTACCCTTATTGACCATTGAAGCACAAATCGGAGCTGATATGATACCCAGAGATGGAGGATAGCTGTCACTTGAGACCGTCCTAAGAACCTTAGTCTTTCTCAATGCCCATGCGTAATATTCATATTATTAATATTCCTAAGCTGATGCTAGGTTGTTATCATTTTCTTGATGGACACTATGGTTTGTAGCCAGTGCTAATCCTGCTCAGAGTAGACTCAATTAAACTAATGGAAAATTAATGAAATGGTTATTAATTTAAGTGGGTCTGCTCCGAGTTGGAATAGCATTGGTTAAAATCCTCTGAGTCCCTGAAAATTGTATAGCATACAGAAAACTGCAGGTGGAGTTCTCTTTCCGACTCCCGACGGGAAAACACCTGAACGTGTTGAATTTCTGCCTGACACAACTGCTAGACATACAGAGTGCCTGGGGGTGGGGTGGTGAGTGACAGCTATAAATAAAGGTGCTTATTGTTTTTTTCTAGCTTAAAATCTCAATCAACAATGGGGTCAAATATGTTTTACCAGGTGTTTGTGTTCTGCCCTTGGAATGTTGCTACTTACCATATTTTTCCGTGTTTTTTTTTAACCAAAAAATTAGGTTTAAAATTGGGGCTCGTCTTATACACGGGTCGTGCTGAGGGGTGTTTTCTTAATCTGGAGTCCCCCAAAATAGGTGGCGTCTTATACATGGGGGCATCTTATACACGGAAAAATACGGTACATTGCATATTTTGAAAGTACGTATTGCACTTCAAAAGGGTAATTTGTTCCCAGCTTCATTTTGGATTTTCATTATGGAGATGGCTGCTAGAGTGAGGCGATTTAACGGATTGCCTTCATTACACAGAACAGCAGATTACGTTTCCAAGGTGAGCACACGCAGGCGCTGTAATACCATCTTATTGCAACTGTATTGCTGGCATCCTCTTCACTAGAGTTAATTTATTCCCTCCTTCCCCTCCTCTTCTTTTTGTTCTAGATATACACTTTCCTTTGAAAGCGAAGAATTTCATTACCATTCAGGATTTACTGCAGTACATGGAATGAATAGAATGAGGTTGGTATGTGATATTTACATTTCTCAGTTTTGTTTAAAAGTCACAAATGAAAGTGGTGGTGGGTTATTAGTCGATGTAAGTTTGCCTGGGAATGCTACATGGAATTCAAGGAGTGGGCAATATTGAAATGCCGTTTTGCTGAAGTTGGCAACTTCCTCGAAGGAACATGCGCAAACTATGCATTACAAAATAAGAAACAATGTGCGTTTATTTTGCAATATATCGTGCAAAAAAAAAAAAAGCCCTCTCTGAGGCCGTTGATCATTGTGAAGCAATCACTGTGTCTATACTGTGAGAAATTGCTGTTTTCTTTTCAAGATGCGTAATGATTAATTGTAGAGAAACCAGATCAGTGATCAAATTGGTTTGATCCAAGTAAACATAAGCACACTTTCCAACATGGGGCTTAATCCCCATTAAGGGTGTTATTCCTAATTGCCTACATCCCCCTGATTTCAGGGGGTGAGGGAGAGTTAAGCATGTATTTCACTAAACTATAGCAATCAATAGGATTTATGTGTGCTTAGATTTGGCTGGATCATACGCGTAAGTCCCTTTTCTTTATATTTTCTGATTATTTTTCTGTTATTCACTCTAAATAAAACCAGTCATGATGCAGCCTCACAAACTCTTTTAAATCCCATTGGTTTTAAGGGGAGGGTGTTTGAAATCAATGAAACATGGTTTCTTTTCTCTGGATCATGCCAATGCAGATTAAAATCAAGCTTTGTTTTAATGTCTGAATTTCAATCTTGGATCCATTTTGCAGTCCCCTCCCAGATAATACCTTTCAATTATGACCACAAAGACCAAAGAGGCGATCAAAACCCATCACTCACATTCAGATGTTCACAGCTTGCCTATCCAGGGCGAAAACGAAAGTACGAAAGGAGTGGGAAATAGTGAAAGCAGGTGAGTAGTGTGAACCAGTTGACCGGTTTTTAATTTTTTTGTGGAGGATCTGCATGTGAATGACCTGCCTTCTTAAGTCCTTCGCTAATATTGCTATCACATTTTACTGTCGCAATTTAGTTAAATGTGTACTTACCTACAAGCAATGCAATCCAAAACATATTTAGCCACTAAGTCCCATTACGTTCAGTGAAATATACTTCCTAGTGTGTTTAGGATTGCAGCCTTTCTTACATGGGGCACAATCCAGCAATTGAAATTAGGAGGGCTTATAATGGTTCAATGTCAGCTAAACTTTGTTTTTTATTTGGCTAGGCCATGCCATGCCACCTTATATATCGAACATCCTTTAATTGTGGCTGTATGATTGCTGAAAACGCTTTAGTTTTGTGACTCTTCTTGTCTTGTTGACACAACACCAATAAGAACTTGGGAAACTGCCTATACGGAGTATATCTTCCTCAGATGTATACTTACTAGCAGAGAGGATGCGGGTGGCGCTGTAGTCTAAACCACTGAGCCTCTTTGGCTGGCTGATGAGAAGGTCAGTGGTTTGAATCCCTGAGATGGGTTGTTCAGGCTCAGCTCCTGCCAACCTACGTAGTAGTTCAAAAGCATGCCAGTGCGAGTAGATAAACTGGTACAACTGTGGTGGGAAGGTAAACGGCGTTTCCGTGTGCTCTGGTTTCTATCACAGTGTCCTGTTGCTCCAGAAGCAGTTTTGTCATGCTGGCCACATGACCCAGAAAGTTGTCTGTGGACAAACGCTGGCTCCCTCGGCCTGAAAGCAAGATGAGCACCACAACCCCACAGTCGTATTTGACTGGACTTAAACATCTAGGGGTGCTTTACCTTTTTTACCTTATTAGCAGAGGTTTTAGGGACACGGGTGGCGCTGTGGGTTAAACCATGGAGCCAAGGACTTGCCGATCAGAAGGTCTGCAGTTCGAATCCCCGCGATGGGGTGAGCTCCCGTTGCTCGGTCCCAGCCCCTGCCAACCTAGCAGTTTGAAAGCATGACAAAGTGCAAGTACGCCAGCTCCCTCGGCCAATAAAGCGAGATGAGCGCCGCAACCCCAGAGTCAATAAAGCAAGATGAGCGCCGCAACCCCACAGTCGGCCACGACTGGACCTAATGGTCAGGGGTCCCTTTACCTTTACCTAGCAGAGGCTTTTCAGGATTCCAGGCCCAGGTCTCCCCCAGGTTTATTTGCGGGCTGAACCTGCTTGTTTGTTTGCTTACTTATTTTATTTATATCCCACCCCAAGGAGCTCAAGGTGGCAGTACATAGGTTTCATTTTTTCCCCATTTCACTTTTAATTTGTATACCGCCTTTCTGTAGGTTGGCAGGCGCTGGGACCGAGCAGCGGGAGCGCACCCCGCCGCGGGGATTCGAACCGCGACCTTTCGACCGGCAAGCCCTAGGCGCTGAGGCTTTTACCCACAGCGCCACCCGCGTCCCACACCTTTAAAAATAGAACAACTTAAATCAAGTAAAGCAACAATCTATGAGAATATAGTACTACACAATAAATTTAACTCTCCAAACATCAGCAAATAACAATTGAGCAGAAATTCACTCTTAGCAATGACAATACATAATTACTAAATATGATTGATAAAAGTAACTGCAAGTCACAATGCATAAAATACCACAATACATGCAAAACCCTGCAAAAGGGTCAAATTGAGAAACAAAGACACACCGTTTATAAAGCTATTTTTTAAAATCCCTAAACTCCTCTCCATTTTATCCCCACAGCCTTGTGAGATCGGTTAGGCTGAGAGGCAGTGACTGGCCCAATGTCAGTGAGCTTTATGGGCAGAGCGGGGATTTGAACCCTGGCTTTCCAAGTCTTAGTCCAGCGCTCTAACCACTACACCACACTGGGACCTACTGCATGCAATCAGGTGTTCTCTTACTTAGCTAAGTCCCTTCCCCAATCCAACACTGAGAAGGATTGCCTAGAAGCACCCTGTTGCAAATGGTGTGCTGATATATCATAAATGGGTTGTTGCCGTCAGGCTTTTTGTAATTGGATTTCCTCCAGAACTGGAAAGTCTGGGTTAAACTGGGGTGGAGGTGGGGGGTCGAATATGTGCTGGCATTGTGTGAATGCTGCAAAAAAACTTCCATGCACGAGGAGCACTGACCCCACAGTAAACACCTACCTACATCCAATTACTGTATGTAGATTGAAAATTCCCTTGAAAACATTACAGTTTCCATCCCATCGAAGTAAATGGCAAATTTTGGTTGATTTTAATGGATTTGGATAGACACAATAAAGCGTATAGCTTTTCATAAACAAATTACCTTTGCTTTTTCGCATAGCTGCGTAGATGGAAGGTGTTTTTAATTTTTATACCAGTGCAGAGCACTAGTTGTTAAAAACAGCTGAGACCTTGCTGCCATCTGCAGGACAGCTGGATAAATGCTGCCGACTGCTGCTTTATAGAGTACAGTACAGTGGTACCTCGGGTTACATTCAATGGGACCAATTATTACCAGGTAAATATGCAGAGTATCACAACTTTCTTAGTACAGTGGTACCTTGGGTTACATACGCTTCAGGTTACATACGCTTCAGGTTATAGACTCCGCCAACCCAGAAATAGTGCTTCAGGTTAAGAACTTTGCTTCAGGATGAGAACAGAAATCATGCAGCGGCGGCGCAGCAGCAGCAAGAGACCCCATTAGCTAAAGTGGTGCTTCAGGTTAAGAACAGTTTCAGCTTAAGAACAGACCTTCAGAACGAATTAAATACTTAACCCGAGGTACCACTGTACAGTATAATTTGCCATAGGTTGAAAGAGACCATTGGGAGAACCGTATACATGACACCTGCCTACAGAAGGAGCAAATCTTGTCCTCATTTGCTGGTAACACCAGTCTTGAGGGAGGAATAGCATTTGTATTTACAAATACATTTACAAATTTACAAATACCTTGCCCATTTGCTTCAGCCATTATTGCTGGTTAGTATAGTGGAACTCATCAGAGTGTAACAAGAAATGTCTTTACTAGGCCAAGAGAATGCCAAGTGAAACACCTGGAGACAGATCTAAAGAATGGCTAAATATTATATATTTTTTAATGTTGAGAAATTGGCCATCGTTGAGTATAAACTGAAACCTACATGGGAACTAGGTGAGCCTGATAGTTTTGTTGTCTCCCCACACTCCACCCAGCCAAAAAATAAATGTTACTTTTTAATATGGTTGCAGCAGCAAATCTCCTATATGCCAACAATGCACCTATTTCCCCTCCCCCCGTTACAATAATAGTGGCAATATCAGTTTTTAAAATGTATTCCACAATTGATTGTAAAGGTGTTTCTTTGGTACAATGAAACGGGAAAAAACCATAAAAGAATTAAATATGCACTGTGATATGTAATAAGACTTTTCTGAAGGGATGGTTCTACTTTTATTGTAAAAGTCATATAATTTCCATCAATCTTTCAGCAAATCTGATGGCGAAAAGGAAAAAGAAAAGGACACAGTGGCCAAGGAAAATAAGGACAGCCAAGAGAGACAGAAAGATAAAGCTGAGAAGAAAAATAAGGAAGAGGAGTAAGTGTTTTTCAGGGCTGAAAATACGTTATAATTTTCACTTGGCTGAGCCTCACAGTGTACTAGTGACACTACTATATAGCATAGGTAGCCAATAGGGTACCCTTCAGATGCTGTGGACTACAACGCCCATCATCCATGACTGTTGGTCATACTGGTTGGAACTGATGAGACTTGTAGTTCACAACATCTGGAAGGAAATGTGTCAGCTCCCCTTGTATCCAGGAACATGTGGGTTAGGCCAATGGCAAGCTTATGGGCTACCGTAGGAAGTCACCATACTATTTTCACTTGACCCTGTTGCCTCTTTAGCTTCCAGCACCTCCTCCTCCCAGTCTGCTCCCTCTTCTCCCTCTGACAAGGCATCGTTGTCCCACCACCAATCCCCTGGCTCTGCGCCTGCTTTCTCTGGGGGTTCACCAGCTGGTGCCCCCTCACCATTCCTCTGCATCCAGACAGCTCAAGACATTTGCCCACTAAACAATCTGACCGTTGGTCTGAAAAAGATTTGCCACCCCTGATTTAGAGAAAGCATGATGATCCATCCAAAGTTAAGTACTTTTTAATAGTGTAGTTATGCCCGTCTACTGAGGAGTAAGTCCGATTAGGTTTGATGGCATTTACTCTCAGAGAAGTGTGTACTAGACTGCAGCATATGTTTCAGTAAACTCCTTAAAATCAATAGGAAAATGCTGTTGGCTTTCATTTATTATGGCTGTTATGTACCGCTTGCTTCTTAATATATTAATTTCCTTCTGCTTGCTGTTTAGGGAGAAGAAAGAGGTATTTGTTATTGATCCCTCGGGAAACTTGTATTACAACTGGCTGTTTTGCATCACTCTGCCTGTCATGTACAATTGGATAATGATCATTGCTAGGTACTTTAAAACGACACAGCACTGCTGCGTATTGATCTATATTAGGTATTTTGCTTTATCTTAAACGGAGAAATGAAAGGAAGCAAGACCCTTTCAACAGTAAAACAATTCTGCAGTGTCTAAAGGGGAAACCCATTAGATGGTTCAGCAGCTAACTAATGTGCTTGGCTAATCTGAGCTGTGAACAAGGAAGTCCTCAGCTCAAAATGTTACATCCGACTTGAAACTTAGGCAGGCCACAATAAACATCGGTGCCATTTCTCCCCTCACTTATTGCAGTGTGGAGAAAGCAGTGCTTACTTGTCTGTAATGATTGCAGATATAATGTAAGCAAAGAGCTTTGGACATTCGGAAAATGTATACAAATGTTGATGATTTGCTGAACCATATTGTGATAAATTTAGATGCAGAGCTTCTTTGTGTAATGAGTGTTGCCCTAAATTTGATTTCGCCTCAGCTGCATATGGGATGAGAGAATTTTGATTTGAGCCAGGCGGACGGCGAAAAGATGATGCGATTGCTCTGTCATCCATTCCATCAACATATCATAATCTGGTTATTTTAAACCTGATGAGCAAGCAGATCAAGATACAAAGAATACGCTTCAACTAGTTCTCACAGATACTTTAACCAATGTTGGGATTCATTTGATTTTTGGCTGCATTTTGCCATTTCCCCTAGAAGCTCAGACCACAAATGAGCAAAACATCGTAAACTTTGGGAAAGTGTTCTTTTGCATTGGCATGGTATGGGTTTGTAGTGGAATATATACAAGCACTTAACACCGGACAAGAGTGAAGTAAAAAGGTCACTCATTGTGTACAAATCATGGGAAATATAAACTGAGAGTCTTCCCTCAGTCCCATTGAATTGTCTAACACTGATGGAAGTAGATTTCTATAGATCACCCGAATGCCCTTTGTTCTTTTGTGTAGGACAGAGGTAGGGAAACTGTGGCCCTCCAGATGTTGTTGGCCAACAGTTTCCATCATCCCTTATGCTGGGCCATGCTGGCTGGGGAATTTTGAAAGTTGCAATTCAACAACATTGGGGTGAGGGACGGCACAGGTTCATTATCCCTAGTTTAAGACCTGCATTGCCAAAATGCTTACTTTCAAATTCTAAATTTTGAAATTCTGTTTCCTTTCTTACTCAGAGCCTGCTTTGATGAACTTCAAAGCAACCATCTAGAGATGTGGTTCATTTTTGACTATATATCAGACATTCTCTATGTTGCTGACATGTTTGTACGTACAAGGACAGGTAAGGGTATGCTCTGATAAATCATATGGTCAGTAACTTTTTATGTTATACTACCTTGTTAAAATGAATAGCAAAGACAAGGTAACCTAGTAAGCTTTCTTTAGGGAGGGTTGTGCAGGACATTGAAAGTGTCTATGTGGAAAATGGCCCATCTTAAAAAGTCACCTATTTCACCACCAGAACTGATGTATCATATTCTGATAGTAACATCCCACATTGCCTTATCCAGCCAATTCAAGGCGGTCTCTTTATATAGTTCTAGATACAGGCAGGTAGCTGTGTTGGTCTGCCATAGTCGAAACAAAATAAAAAAAAAATCCTTCCAGTAGCACCTTAGAGACCCACTAAGTTTGTTATTGGTATGAACTTTCATGTGCATGCACACTTCTTCAGATACACTGAAACAGAAGTCACCAGACCCTTTATATAGCATTTATTGGAACAATGATGTTTTGGTTGCTCTCATTAATAAGTGACAATGCGTATTAAGGCAGGATAGGAGTACCACCTTATTTATTTTAGAAAATGTATAGTCTGCTTTTAAGGCTTAAGTGATTAAAATGACTGTGTGGTCAAACAATAGTTTAAACCACCAAAGGTGAAATGTAAGAATCAAATAAAATCAAGCAGGCCAAGTAAATTCTTAACAGCAGCTGCTTAGAATGCGGGAGATCTCCAGCTCAGCCAGCTGATTCCTGGCTCAGCCAGTGGTTGGTCACCAACATTAGCTCAGCTGAAGATAGGCTAGTATAACTTGCACATCCTGACTCACCTGGCTGAACCAAAGCTTGCTGAGCTGAGGCTGGATTACGTTCAAAAACAGGAGATTCCAGGGGTGTGGGACGGGCAGCACCGGCTGGGGGTGGGATTTAGGTTGGATCCTAAACCTGTTCAGCCCAGTCATGGATGTGGCAACCCAATGTAAAACACTATTTTAAAAGCTCGGTTCCCCTCTGCCAGACTCAAGCACAGCAGCAGCCACCGGACAGCTGAATGAGGTTTGGATTTGGGTGGATTCCATCACATACTGGTGAATTTGGGTTGCACCGTTATACTTGATTGCACAATAACCCCGCTTTCCCAAAAGCATTGGTTTTCTTCTGATTAGGGAAGTGATGGAGCAAACATGCACTGGAAAGTGTGGGATAACACATGCTTTGATGAGCAGGATGAACTCTCAATAAACGAGTAATCAAGCAGTGCCCACAATTTCGTGATCTGCGTGTCATGGAAAAACTGTGAGGTTTTCCAAACCCAATGAGTTTCTTCTGCCATCTGGAGAAGTGAGGAGAGGAGGGGTAGAGCACTTGAACTTGTCACTACTTCCTGTTCCATCTACTGCAGGGTTGGACCAGGAGCATTCCATTTGAACCAGCTCCTTTCTTCTGCTTGACCGTCCTCAGAATGTTTGTAAAGATAAACGAAGGGGCACTAAGTTTGCCATCTCATCTCCTAAGCAATTATTCTGCACACCTTGATATAGTGGTAAAGGGATCCCTGACCATTAGGTCCAGTCATGGCCGACTCTGGGGTTGCAGCGCTCATCTCACTTTATTGGCTGAGGGAGCCGGCGTACAGCTTCCAGGTCATGTGGCCAGCATGACTAAGCTGCTTCTGGCAAACCAGAGCGGCACATGGAAACGCCGTTTACCTTCCCGCCGGAGCGGTACCTATTTATCTACTTGCACTTTGACGTGCTTTCGAACTGCTAGGTTGGCAGGAGCAGGAACTGAGCAACGGGAGCTCACCCCGTCGCGGGGATTCAAACCGCCGACCTTCTGATCGGCAAGTCCTAGGCTCTGTGCTTTAACCCACAGCGCCACCCACGTCCCATTGATACAGTGGTACCTCGGGTTAAGAACTTAAAACGTCCTGGAGGTCCGTTCTTAACTTGAAACTGTTCTTAACCTGAGGTACCACTTTAGCTAATGGGGTCTCCCACTGCCACTGCACTGCCACCATGCAATTTCTGTTCTCATCCTGAAGCAAAGTTCTTAACCCGAGAGACTATTTCTGGGTTAGCGGAGTTTGTAACCTGAAGCATCTGTAACCTGAAGCATCTGTAACCCAAGGTACCACTGTAGTATTGGTGACAGGAAAAACAGAATAGTTCAGAATTTTCACCCAGTTATGGTTCCATTGGAGTTCACAGTATTATGAAAACATTGGGGGGTGGGTGAATACAGGTGTCCATTTAGCAAATTCTGTCATTTACCTGCTTCTAGATTCCTGATTTGGTGTGGAGCTTGAAATACTGTATGATAAAATTCTCAGCACTTAGCAGGATAATACAGTTAACTGGTTTACCAAGGAGTTACTAAATTATCATATATATTTGTCCTTTGCCATGTCAGTAAAAATAAAACAAAATTGTATCACAAAGTTATTTCTGCATTTTATTTTAGGTTACCTGGAACAAGGTTTGTTGGTGAAAGAAGAACTTAAACTCAAGAAAAAATATAAGGGAACTGTACAATTTAAATTAGATGTACTTTCCATCATTCCAACTGATCTACTTTACTTCAGGTTAGGCTTGAACTACCCAGAAATACGAATAAACAGATTACTTAGAATATCACGTATGTTTGAATTCTTCCAGCAAACAGAAACAAGAACAAGTTACCCAAATATATTCAGAATTTCAAATCTTGTCATGTATATTATAATTATTATCCACTGGAATGCATGTATGTATTTTTCAATCTCCAAAGCCATAGGCTTTGGAACAGACACATGGGTCTATCCCAATATTAGCCATCCTGAATTTGGCCGGCTGGCTAGAAAGTATCTTTACAGCCTTTACTGGTCAACACTGACCTTGACAACTATTGGTGAAACACCACCTCCTGTGAAAGATGCTGAGTATTTCTTTGTCGTTGTTGACTTCTTAGTTGGTATATTAATTTTTGCTACCATTGTTGGTAATATTGGTTCTATGATCTCCAACATGAATGCTGCCAGGGAAGAATTTCAAGCAAGGATTGATGCTATAAAACAGTACATGCAGTTTCGGAATGTGAGCAAAGACTTAGAAAACAGAGTTATCAAGTGGTTTGATTATTTGTGGACAAATAAGAAGGCAGTAGATGAAAGAAAAGTCTTAAAGTATCTCCCAGATAAATTACGAGCAGAAATTGCCATCAATGTTCATCTGGAAACTTTAAAGAAAGTCCAGATTTTTGCAGATTGTGAAGCTGGCTTACTGGTTGAGCTAGTCTTAAAACTACAGCCTCAGGTCTACAGCCCTGGAGATTATATCTGTCGGAAAGGTGACATTGGGCGAGAAATGTACATCATCAAAGAAGGGAAACTTGCAGTGGTTGCTGATGATGGAGTTACTCAATATGTGGTCCTAAGTGATGGCAGCTACTTTGGGGAGATTAGCATTCTTAACATTAAAGGTAGCAAAGCTGGAAATCGGAGAACAGCTAACATTAGAAGCATTGGTTATTCAGATTTGTTTTGTCTGTCTAAAGATGACCTAATGGAGGCTTTAACAGAATACCCAGATGCAAAGGCCTTGCTGGAAGAGAAGGGAAAGCAAGTCCTTATGAAAGATGGACTGCTGGATTTAGATGTTGCAAACGCAGGAAGAGATCCTGAAGATATCGAGGAAAAGGTCAACCAAATAGAAGTAATGCTTGACTGTTTACAAACAAGGTTTGCCAGACTTCTGGCTGAATATGGTGCTGCACAGCAAAAACTGAAAATAAGGCTAACACAAGTTGAGAGCATCATGAAAGCGCCTATGGATTTTGATTTATCAAATTTAGAAGAAACTGAAGAATGAAAAGAGTAGAATTGTAGGTATTGTAAGCACTGCCGAATCTGTAATAAAGAGTCTAATAAAAGACAAAATAAGGAGGCTTCATTGAACATGGAATCTGTTAATCTTGACTGATTTTCTTTTTAAGCCAAGCATGAAGGGTATTTTCAATAATTTACATTTTATCTGATATGTGTGACTTCAGAAAATATCACTTGATCTAGATGATAAATATGCTAAAATCCTAATGGATCAAATTTTAGGTTAATTTGAACAGGAATCATTTTGTACAGTTGTATTGCATGATTACATTTTATATTGTGCCCTGTACAATGCACCTAGTATCAAGATAGTTGGCTGGACTCCTCAGCAGTCATTTTGATTTACAGATGATAAGTTTGTTGCACTTTCCACTCAGAACAAAGTCACCTCTGATAGAACGTCTTTGTTTTTTAGCAACAGCCCAGAAGATTAGCAGTAATTATAAACAGTCAGTTACAAGTTATCGGGAGAATGTGATGCGATAAAATTCCACATTGTTTAATAAAATATTTAATTAAATCCTTGTGAAAAATTTTGCCGTTTGTATTGACTGGCTACAAATAACCTCTGAGGATCGTGTGCCTAAAGGGGTTTCTTGAGATGCAGCTGTAAATTCTTACCCAAATACCTCATATTCTGTGATTATCAACAGTTTTAAACATATAGCTAAATTATTTCTAGACTGCCTATGGTGACTAGGTACAGTAGATATTAAAATAAAGGCATAAGCCCTGCCCAAAGGTAGCAAGACTGACTCCGTAAAAAATGGATAAGGTGGAAGAAAAACATCAGTTTGTAAATGACAGCAGGAAGAGGTATATTTTGGAACATGTGCATTTCAGAATGCAGCACTGTTCTGTCAGTCTGCTAATAAAGCAAGGCTTTCCATTCAGCAGTCTTGATCTGGAAATTCATATAAAGGTCATGTGGCTTTTTTTACCCTGTTCTTTCCTTGGACTGTGGTTGGGAAGCTGTGTAGGTGCCAATGCTTCCGGGGTCCCTCTGGTCAGTAGTTTGGACCAGGCTGATCTTCTCTTGGTAGGTGACCTTGATGCAGGGAGGTGATGTAATCTCTCAGCAGCCCTTAGTGTTCTGCAACCTCTTGATGAGCACATTCCATGTCTCAGTTCTGTTTTGGCAAAACATGTTGTGGATATTTAATATTTGTGCTCTCGCTGGTCTATCTAGGCATCCCAAAAATAGGAGGAAAAAATTATTAACTCTTGGTTTACACAGAAAAAAGAACTTGTACTGCAACAATTAGTGTTTATTCTTTGTAGTACACTGGCATTTTGTGTTTAGAGAAGCAAATATCAGTTTAGCTACAGTCTGGATTAGGTCACCTGATTTTAAAAATGGGGCTTGAGGGATTTGCTTGCTTTTTTCAGTCCTTGGGAGAGACGGCTGAAATCTGAAAACAGCACTTTTGAAGTATGTGTATGCACACCTAAAAAAGTTTTTTTTCAACTTTCCTCAAAACCTTTCCCTCTGCATGTTGCTTTTCAACTTCTTTTGAAATGGGACTTTTTTTATTCTGAAGAAGCCCGACATGCATATTGATTGTCTCAATGTGATTAATGTCAAGTGGTTTTGCTAAGTAACACAAACCAGAGGGGTGGGCTGGGGAGTCCAGAGAGCATAAACTCCCAGTAACATTTCGCTGAGCAAATCTGGAACAAAACTTAGGTGTAATAACTAATGGCCACATAATAATAATAATAATAATAATTTGCCTCTTGCCCTTCATAAAAAACAAACCAATAACTTCCCCCTCCCACACACACATTTTAAAAACTATAGAATATTAATCAGCCAAACGCCTGGTTGTGGAAAAATACTTTTATTATGTATTAAATTTGTGCAGATCAAAGTGACCCTGCAGGAAAAACACTGAAATATCTGAGCCCGGGCGAATGAGACCTTTCACAGTTCCCTGTCGAGGGGAAACAGGCGGGGTCTAAATACAAGATGGGCGTGGAATAATAATAATATTAAATTAAAATATATTACTATATGTATAATTATAAATTATATATATATATAATTGCGCAAAACGAAAGCGCTCGACGGCGCTCCTGATGCATTCTGGGTGCTGTACTCCGTGGGTCACTTCGGAGGCCGTCGGTTCTTTATGCGCCGCACAGAAAGAGGGGGGGGGCGGAGTCCTGCCACACCACGGTTCCGGTGGTTGCCCTTCCCACTTCCGATTCTCTGCCGCGAGGGATGCCGGGAGTTGTAGTTTAGGCGCCGGCACGCCGTGAACTGCCGAGGAAGCGCTACGTCGGCTACACCTGGATCCTCCCAGCTGCTGCGCCTCATCCTCTGGAAGCGGGCGGGCGGGCGGGCGGCGACGGGCTGCTCCGTCCCGGCTCCGAACGAGCGACGGGCCTTGTGGCGGGGAGGGAGGAGGTGGAGGAAGAAGGATGGAGGCGGCTTGGCGCCAGGGCGGCCGGGGCCGGGGAAGGGGGAGAGCCGGAGCCGGCGGGGTCCCTGCAGGCAGCGGACCTGGCGGCCGGGGAAGGGGAAGGGGAGGCGCCTCCCCGGCCGCTGGGGCTTGTAGTAATAACACCTCAGGAGCCCGCGGTGAGTATTTTCACAACCTCAAACACCTACCGTAGGGGGGGGGGAAGCCCCTCATACTCCACTTGGGGCCCAGGTGAAATAGGAAAGGCATGAGGAGGTGTTTTTTTAAATAAAATAAAATGTATTGAAGGGAGAGCAAGAATGCAGCTCCCTGCAGCTGCTTCAAGAATGAGTGCATTTAATTTATTATTTTACACTGTGTTTATATGTGTGTGTGTGTATGTGTGTGTGTATGTATGTGTGTGTGTGTATATATATATATATATATGCAGGTTTTGGTGTCTTCGGGTGTCTTCCCGTGTAAGAGTTGGGGTGTCTGGGCGACGTTTCGACGAGGTCTCACTCGTCATCTTCAGGCTGGTGCTTTCGGCTTCTTGTTACTGGAACAGAGCAGAATCTGGTGTTTGAGTTCCTATAAATACTGTTGAGGGGTGTGGTGTATAGCCTCCAACGTTCTGGGCAGAGAGGAAGTTCCTAGATTAGTGTGCCTTTTCTTCTTTTGTTCCTTAATTACTTGAGGGATATCTTGAGTGATTTCATGAGTGATATTCTGAATACCACTGGGTGGGTCATTAAGTGTAGATTAGTTGCTAAAGCTTTCGTGTCTTGACCTCTTGAGCTTGTGAAGAGTTTTTCTGAGAAGATGGCTGTGCTGCATTTAGTTGTGCTCTGGCTTGGCTTCGTGTATAGGGGCGAGCTGTAATTTTGTGCCTTGTGCCAGCCAGATCTGTGTAGGGATTGCAGGGGGGTGCAGCATCCGGAGGTGCCACTATAGTTTGGCTACTGGATGGAGTCTGTAATATGTCTGTGGAGAGGGTCTGGGTTTGGGTCTGGTGTGGTTGATTGGTGACGGCGTTCTGTGTGCCTCTGGTTCTGGTGTCGGTTTTTGTGGGGAGGGCTAATTTCCAGATGTCTGGCAGGCGGGACGTGTCGTCACGCTTGTTCATGTTGTGAGGGTGTTTCTCTATCTCGATGGCTTCCATGATTATTCTCTTGTGGTGATGTTCCATGTTAAAGAGCAATTTGGAATCTGCAAAATTAATTTCGTGTCCTGTTTCTTTCATGTGTTGGAAAAGAGAGGAAGTTTTTTCTTCTTTTTTGACGGCATTCTTGTGTTCTGCGATACGTGCATTTATTCGTCTGTTTGTTTGTCCAATGTACGTGGCTGGGCAGACTTTGCAGGGTATTTCATAGACCCCTTGGTTTTCCAGCTGGATTTTGTCTTTTGGGTTTCTGAGGATATTGGCTATTTTTTGGTTGGTGCAGAAGGCTGTTTTGATATTGTGTTTATGGAGGATTTTGCTGATTTTGTCTGTAGTGCCCTTGATATAAGGAAGGAGGGCCATGCCATTGTTTTCTTCTGTGTCTTGGTTTTTGGGGGGTGTTTCTTTTTGGATTAGCTTCGTAACCCTGTTTTTCTGGTATCCATTGGCGATTAACACATTTGAGAGATTCTGTAACTCAGTTGTCAAGTGGTCTTTGTCAGCCAGGCGTTTGGTTCTGGAGATGAGAGTCTTGGCTACGGAGTTTATTTGTGCAGGGTGGTGGTGTGATTGTGCATGTAAGTAGCGGTTGGTGTGTGTTTTTTTCCGGTAGATAGTGTGTCCTAGGGAGCCATCAGGTTTTTTGTAGATTAGGACGTCAAGAAAGGGGAGTTGGTTGTTGTCAGATATATACACAGATCTGGCTGGCACAAGGCACAAAACCACAGCTCGCCCCTATACACGAAGCCAAGCCAGAGCACAACTAAATGCAGCACAGCCATCTTCTCAGAAAAACTCTTCACAAGCTCAAGAGGTCAAGACACGAAAGCTTTAGCAACTAATCTACACTTAATGACCCACCCAGTGGTATTCAGAATATCACTCATGAAATCACTCAAGATATCCCTCAAGTAATTAAGGAACAAAAGAAGAAAAGGCACACTAATCTAGGAACTTCCTCTCTGCCCAGAACGTTGGAGGCTATACACCACACCCCTCAACAGTATTTATAGGAACTCAAACACCAGATTCTGCTCTGTTCCAGTAACAAGAAGCCGAAAGCACCAGCCTGAAGATGACGAGTGAGACCTCGTCGAAACGTCGCCCAGACACCCCAACTCTTACACGGGAAGACACCCGAAGACACCAAAACCTGCATTCCTGTACCCGTGAAAATCTACGAAAGCATATATATATATATATATATATATATATATATATTTCAAAAAAGGCTTCTTGGTATGGTGGGAGAGGAGGCTTCCATACACCCTTGCATAGCTTCTAATCGCCCTGAGCAGAAGCTGAAATCTTGTTCGAAGTATATATATATATATATCTATATATCTATATCTTCATTGAGATACAAACCAGTTCATAATAGGGACCATTTTTATTTAAGGCGGATTCTCTTAAGTTCTTAACATGTACAGTTCACGCTTGTTTTGATCCGTATTAAGGTTAATGTTTTATACCCTGCCTTTCTCCCTAACAGGGACTGAAGGAAGCTTACAAGAAGAGCAGTTGAAAACTGTTGGGTGGGAAATCATTAAAAACAATGGCCAATTAAGCATTGGTAGAATTAAGGCAAATATAAAATGCATTAAAAACATAATTACAATAAAACGGCACCAGCCCTTCACTAAAAGCAATCGGTTTCCCAAAGCCTGCTCAGTTATTTGATACATTGGAGCTGAGAACTGGGAGCACGCCTGATTTGTGTGGCTGTTGCTGTAATTATTGAACATTTAGGTCATTTGCAATATTGTTGCTGTGCTTGACATCGCTGAACGTATTTGAAAACTAGACAAGTATTTTATGCAAATATGCTTACATGACGTTCATTGACTTCCCCCAAAAGAAGCCTGGAACTGTAGTTTACCCCTCACAAAGCTAGAAGTCCCAGCACCCTTAAAACTACAGTTCCCAAAATTATTGGGGGGAAGCAATGACCTTTAAATGTATGGATGTGGAATCCCCACACCGGAGAATAGAAACAGCTGTTTGGAGTAGAGATGCAGCCAATGGATGTATGAAGACTTAGGCATTCCCTTCCACTGCTGCTTTGCTCCAAAATGGCCCCTTCTGAAAGTTGTTAAGGGTTTGATTATGCACGTTTATGTGTAACTATAAGTTTGGGCCCTTAGATACAAGCCATTGTATGCCTTCTTCACCTTTGCAACAGAAGTGCAGGTGTAAATGAGCTTGTATACATTGCTTATGCAGTAAGAACCAGGGAAGTATAGGCTGTGTTTCAAGAAAATACTGAAACCAGCTGTGAAGAGTCATGTGCCCCTTCCAAGAATGCCAGAAGATAATCGAAACTGTGCTAGGGTGTGGCCTTTGTAAAAAAAAAAATCTTCTTTTTAAAGCATCTAATATTTGCCTTGTTGGTTAGATATTTAAACAGTTTTTTTATTAGTTGCATTTATTTTTCTGAAAGATGCTGTCACATTTTAAACTCTGCTTAAACTTTGTTCCCGTAACAGAGCTAACCTCTCAGAAAAAATTTGATGAAATTAAGAAGGCTAACCAAGCTGCAGCTAGAAAGCTTGTTGAAGATCAATTTAGTTCCTCCTCTGAAGAAGAAGAAGATGAAGATATCAAAGGAAAACATGGAAAAATATTGGCCAAGACATTTACCACTTATACAAATCAAACTGGTAAAGCTCTTATTTCTTTTTTCACATGCCCTTGCCTTATAAAGACCTACCTATCACCACACTGAGATCATTATTCAGATAATGATTTCTATAATTGGAGTAGTAACACATTAATGAATGTTAATATTATAGGAACCATACAGTATGTATGTATGTATGCTCAGAAATATAGCTCAATCTGTCACAAAAGTAATGTGCAACAGTAAATACAGCAGCTGTAGGAGACCATATAACACTGTTCTTAAAAGATCTGCACTGGTTGCCTATTCACTACCAAGCCTAATTCAAGCCTAAATGGCTTGGGACCTAGTTAACAGAGGGAGCCCTTCTCCCTGTATCATTCAGCCTGTGAGTTGAGATTCACTGGAGATTTGGGTGACTGAAACTTTGAAAAGGACCTACTCTTTGATAGTCCCCTGATTACGAAACAGTCTTCCCACAGACATTAGTCTCTTAGTAGTCATTATATTTTGGGGTTTAGAGAGGTATGGCCTTGATTCATGTATGGTTTCCATTTCAGACCATCAGTAAATGTTAGCGTGGCATTTTGTTTTACATGGAAATAAACAGCTTCACAAATAAGCTTTTGATTTATCCTTTGGCACTGGTCCTCTAACATTAGGATAAAATAGTACTGACTACTGCTTTGTACAAAAAACAAAATTGTCTTCCTGTCTTGTTCAAAGATGGAGATGCAAGTGAACTGGAACGCACAAGGCAGTACATGAATGATGCTTTTCAGTCTGGGGCAATGACGTGCTTGATATGTATTGCTTCAATTAAGAGAAACCAAGCGGTAAGCATCTTACACTATAGAGTATTGTAACATTACCACTTCTTCAACATTTGCTGTTTAGTTGGAATGTATTTGCTCTTCGGTTAGAGAGGGCATATAAAGAAGTATGCTTTCGACTGCGCTGTCACTTAATCTTTGGAATTCCTTTCAAAATGATGTTGATAGCTTCAGAAAGTGATCAAAAGCCTCTCATTTTTCAGACATTTGTATTGTGGCTGGGCATGAAAAAGTAATTTTGTTTTATTACTTTGACTGCCTGAATTGGGTCCAGCTGCAGAAATCCAACCTGTTCTCTGCATCCTGTTACATTTATTTAGGGAATCATCAACACATCCCCCTCCCCCACCTAAAAAACCACAGTAAGAGCTAGTGGTACAATTGAAATTACCACTTCTGATACTAAAATTGCCACGTGTTGAAATCATCAGTCAAGCTCTGGCCTTCAGCACTTTCTCACTTGTGCACTCTTGCTCGGAATGGGATGGATCCTAGCCAAGACAAGCATACTCTGAAAGGGGTCAGGTCCAAGGAAGAGTGACTTCTTTGAAGGACAGATGGGAGAAGAGATACTTACATTTCTTGCACTCTGAGCTTGTTTGCACATCACAGTAAAGCAAACTATGGCTTACCAGGACTGTGAGAATATGTTGGCTCCCAGAAAGGCTCCTCTCCTGGTCTTTTTAGTGCAATGCAAGATTGGCTTAGTGTGTTGTCTGAACCTAGGATCATGGTTAAGGTCTTTCCTCCTTAACCACTGCCTGTACCCAAGGTTTGTCCTCTGGTTAATGTCTAAGGAGGAGAGTCCTGTGTTTGGATGACGCACTAAGCCAAACCTTGGCTTATCTGCTTCATTGCACTATGCTTAATAATAATCATCATTAATAATTATATTATTTGTACCCTGTCCACCTGACTGGGTAACCCCAGCGACTCTGGGCAGCTTCCAACAAATACAAAAGCATAATAAAACATCAAATATTTAAAACTTCCCTATAGAGAGCTGCCTTCAGATGTCTTCTAAAAGTTGTATAGTTATTTATCTCCTTGACACCTGGGGGCGTGCATTCCAGAAGGTGCAAGGCACTCTGCCTGGTTCCTGTAACCTCACTTCTCGTAGTGAGGGAACCACTAGAAGGCCCTTGGAGCTGGAACTCACCGTCCAGGCTGAATGATGGGGGTGGAGATGCCCCTTCACGTATACAGGACCGAGGCCATTTAGGGCTTTAAAGGTCAGCACCAACACTCTGATGAACGCGGTGGGCTCAAGATGCTCTCCAGGAGTCAGTATGGCCACGTGGTCTTGGTAAACTATAGTGTGGATTGTTGTGAAATACAGAAATTGTGAAATTGTGTCTGTCATGCTTTGACCACATTTTTTTAAAACTACTAATAAGTCTGTGCTCCATTTGTTTAAACTCTATAACATATCCTGTATTCAAATACCGTATTTATTTGAATGTAATATGCACCTTTTTTGGCCAAATTACATTGCGAAAATTAGGGTGCACATTAGATTCAACGGAGCATTCGATTCATGTAAATACGCTAACAATTTTTTTTTTGAATAAATAAAATGCTGCTTTACACAGCCTGATAACAAGATCTACATCAGGACATAGCACAATAAATAAAACCCAATATTCACCTTAGTTTTTTTGCGGCAGTGGGAGAGGAGGATTGTTGCATATGTGTGTTGAATTTTATACGCCAAATCAGCATGTTTACTTGGAAAGGCCTTTGAAACATCTTTATCTGCCTTCTAGGTCTGGAGTTGTTCTGGATGTTTCTGCATATTTCACATGCCTTGCATACAGAAGTGGGCTAAGGATAGCCTTTTTCTAATATCTTCTCCATTGACAGATGATGATTTCGGAAAGAGGGATTATCCATGGCCTTGGTAGGCTTTTACGGTTTTATTTTGAAAGCTCCTTTATGTGGTGGGAAAACAGTACTTAAAAGAAGAGCCAGACAGCTGTAAAATGTGTGCGCTAATGTTGCATTTAATGAAAAAATTCCTTTGCATTTAAGTATCTTTAGCAATCCCAGGGTACGTTGGTGTTGTGTGCATGAAAAATACCATCTCCGTGACGGATGACTTGGCTGCTCTGTGAGCACAGCCAACTAAAGTTAAACACGTTTAAGTAGTAATGGGTGAACTTAAAACATTGTAAATCAGTTGAATCCCACACCATTTGCTCAGATGAAAGTTCTCTGTTTCAAGAACTTTTAGTATATACAGCTTTAAAGCTGGGGAAATGCTCCTGTTGAAACATAACATAACCAAAAATAAAATAATGTCTGAGGACAGAAAGCCTAATTTCTTCCTTCTCTTTGCTACTCTGGTTGGTATAATCTGCCCTTTTGATCTTCCCTTGAGTTTTGACCTCAATTCTTTTCTCCTCTAGCCTTGTTTAATGGCAAATGTGACCCTGTTTTGTTTTTTTGAGTGGTGCTTAGGGTTAAGCAGTTGCACAGCAGCAGTAGAGTGGAAATGTGAAATTTCCCTGTGAGAATTTTGATCTCTAACCTCTTCATTCAGTGCACAGTTGAAATCATAATGTTAGTTGAAGTTTCACAAAAAGTCTTATTTGCGTACAATATGGATGGAAGTCCATACACTGAACAAGACAGCAGTTCTTTTGAGTGGGTGGTTTATTTTTATTTTTTGAAGAAATAGTGTTTGGCTTCCTCCCTATGGGATGGATATCTCTGCATCCTGTTATATCACTGGAGGCCCAAGTGACCTTAGTGGTGCAGAGTGCTTTTCACCAGCTTAGGCAACCTCTTTGGGATAGAGAGAGCCTGACAACTATCATCCGTGGGTTGGTAACTGTAATGGGAATTGGGGTTGCTTGTGCGTAAACTGCAAACTGCTCCAAGCCGTGTAGCTAAAACTTTCCCCGGTTGACAGCCCTTGAAACGCGACTGTCTTAGTCACTGGCAGAATCCGTCAGTGGGCGGGACCTAAATTTGCGCCAGCATAGGAGTTGTTTGACTCCAAGTCTCCGCCTAGATTCCCTGCGTGGAAGCCTTCTGCGCAGCGTGGGCGTGCCAAGCGGAGGTCCTGTGCTCTCTCCGCTGATTTCACTGGAAGAGTCTCTGAGCCTTCCCTCTGCCTTGCTCTCGGCTTCCCCTTTCTCCCTGGTGTCCCCTGGATTTCTTTCCCCCGTGGGAACCCTCTCTCTCTCCTTGCTAGTTCCCTCCCCTGCATCACTGGAGCGACTTTCCTCTCCTCTTCCCTCTGATGGCAGTTCCCTGATAGTAACTTTATTGTTAGACTATTGTTATATGGGACTGCTCTTGAAGACGGTAGAAACTAGGTTTTCGGTCCAGAATAGAGCTGCTCTGGTAGGAACAAGGACCAGTTGCTGGGAAAACATCTCATAGATTTTGAAAGAACTCCATTGGCTTCCAGTCTGTTGCAAAACACAACTCAAGGGCTTCACTTCTGAAAGCCCTACCTAGCTACCTGAAGGGACACTTGCTTCCATGTCAAGCTTCCATGAACTAAGACTATCTGCTAAGTGAGGCAGCCGGCAGCCAGGGAAAATGTATTTTTGATTGCGGTGCCTTCTCTGTAGAACTCTTTCCCCAGAGAGGTTCACCTGGTGCTGGTATCTTTTTGGCAACAGGCAACAGGTAAATACTTTTATTCTCTGGGGCTGCTTAAACCGTTTTCTCTCTTTAATGCTGTTTTGACTTGGTATCATAGAAGGGTAGAGTTGGACTTGGCCATCTAGTCCAAGCCACTGCTATGCAGCAATCTTTTGCACAACGTGGCTCTCAGACCCATGACCCTGAGATTAAGAGTCTCATGCTCTACTGACTGAGGTATTCGTTTAAGAATGCATTTGGATGGAACCTGTATTTTTAATATTATGTTTTTTCATGCATCTCTGTAAATTTCCTGGAAACTCTTTTTTGAAAGGCACTGTAAAAAATCCTGTAAATAAATAAATCTATTTCAGTTGCTAATGGCTGATGTTACAGTGTCACGGTTTTTTGTTGTTGCTTTTTGTATTGTTGGTAAACATTGGGCTTTGAATCAGCATTTAGCATCCATAATTGTGGCTGCATCACTGTTGTGGTTGCAGTAAAGTTGTATACTTCAGCTGAACTTTACCAAAGTCTCCGTGAATTTTTCCTCTGATCTTTCAGTCCAAAGTGCAGATTTGAGTACAAGCGATCAGAGACTCCCACTCGCTACTACTGCTACTGCAGAAAGGTAGAGGACCCGCCACTTGATCCCTGGCTAGTTCCACATTCCTGTGGCCAAGTATGTGAAAGAGACTTCAAGCCTCCCTGTGGACACAGGTGCCTGCTACTTTGTCACCCAGGTATGTGATGTTAATGTAGCTGTACGTAAGCTATACAGTCATACCCTGGAAGTCGAATGGAATCTGCTCTGGAAGTCCATTCAACTTCCAAAATGTTTGGAAACCCAAGTGTGGCTTCTGATTGGCTGCAGGAAGCTCCTGCAGCCAATCGGAAGCTGTGGATGCCCCGTCAGACGTTCGGCTTCCAAAAATAGTTTGCAAACCGGAACAGCAACTTCCAGGTTTGCGGTGTTCGTGAGCCAAAACATTCGGGAACTAAGCTGTTCCAGAACCAAGGTATCGCTGTAATTAAAAGCCTAGGACAGTGCAGATTTAAAAATGTAATATGGTTACTAATATGGTTATGTGAGAGTGAACTGATTTTTTACATCAGGTAGCACGTTAGAAAGTTGCCAATAAGTGAAAACTTTGGGATACTAGCCAGTACTTACTGTATAGCTGACATACTAAACACAATATAATACAATCTCGCACATGAATTTTTCATGGCATCATCTCAATTGCTTTGTGAGGTGGCTTAGGCTGCCCTAAGTTAACCAGCAAATTTCAGGACAGAGAGGGGATTCGAATCAAGGTCTCCCCAGTCCCTGTTGATTCTGACTCGACAACTCGGATGTTCTGTGCTGGAATAGCATATCTGTGATAACCTTTCTTTTTCTTATTTCTAGGTCCTTGCCCACCTTGTCCAAAGATGGTCACAATAACCTGCTACTGCAAGAAGGCTAAGCCTGTGCCACGAAGATGCAGTACCAAAGAGTGGTCATGTCAGCTGCCCTGTGGGCAAAAGCTGCCTTGTGGACAGCACAACTGTGAGAAACCTTGTCATCCAGGTAGATGTTTCTGTGTTGGATGTTACTTCAGGTTGACTCTCATTTTTGGCAACAGGATCAGTTTTCTCCCTCTCCTCTTCTAACACTCCCATCCGCGCCCTGTCCTTCTCCTCAGTGGGTGAAGAAATTAAAACAATCTCTGTCCAAGTTGTATTCTAATATTTAACTCTGCCTTACCTTTAGGGGAATGCCAGCCCTGTCCAAGAGTCAGTAAACAAGCTTGCATCTGCGGTAGGCAAGTAGCAGAGAGGCTTTGTGCAAGTCCTGTATGGCAGTGTGATCGGGTAAGTTTCCTTAAATGTTGCCATTCTTTGTCATCAGATATAGGGTTTCATTATATAAGAAGGGTGGCGGGTGTTACCAGCATTGACTCTGTCCCCCGCCCCAACTTCTAGCAAGAAATCTTATGTGTTAACATGAAGAAGCATAAGGGATTAATGGCGTCATTTGGAAAAACAGCAATTTTGGTCCCACTTTATACAATTAAGCAAGGAAATTTGTTTTGCAGCACCTGTCTGCCCACTGAGCCTCTTAATTTCTACGGAAGCAGTAGGGTGTGCTTAGTTTTTCACACATGGCTTCTCCATTTTGGCTTTATTTATGTTAAATAAATCATGACGCAGTGTAATACACCATGTGTTGTTGTTCAGCAGAGGTTGTATTTACCTTATTTTAAGACCTGCTAAGGAGCAGATGGATGTTATTACGTCCTGATAGGTAAAACCACAGAGTTCAAAGAGCACCTTCTTCCTTTTTAACATGACTGTATGTGGTCTAAACCACAGAGCCTAGGGTTTGCCGATTAGAAGGTCAGCAGTTCGAATCCCCGGGATGGGGTGAGCTCCCGTTGCTCGGTCCCTGTTCCTGCCAACCTAGCAGTTCAAAAACATGTCAAAGTGCAAGTAGATAAATGGGTACCGCTCCGGCGGGAAGGTAAACGGCATTTCCATGCGCTGCTTTGGTTCACCAGAAGTGACTTAGTCATGCTGGCCACATGACCTGGAAGCTGTACGCCGGCTCCCTCGGCCAATAAAGTGAGATGAGCACCGCAACCCCAGAGTCATTCGTGACTGGACCTAATGGTCAGGGGTCTCTTTACCTCTTTACCTTTATGTTTAGCAGCAGACCTACCAGCAGCTTGCAACTCAGCTGGGATTACAGGCAGCAGCCACTTTGTGTTGCTGTGGTTGCAAGTGCTGCTACATGTGGATCCCAAAGGTATCCATGCTATGCGCTGGAGCTTTCCTGGCCCTTCCTCATCACCATAGCTCCTTGTCCACCCCACCCCCACCCCTCGAAAATCCTATTCCTCAGGGAATGGGGATTACTTCAGATGGTGTAGGGTACTTCTTCGTTGGGAAGGAGAAATTGGGAGGCTGCCCTCTGTGACCAGAAGAACCTTCAGCTTCTTCTAGAACAGTTCTGGATCCATGCCATAGCTTCTATACTAGAGTCTGTGGCCACATTTTATGCAAGTGGCTATGAATAAAAGGTTTCACAAGAGAGCCCAATAATTCCTCGTTTAGCGTGCGTTTGACGCAGTGGTTATTACAAAATACAGTTGGTTGCATTCAGCAGTGCCCTCTTGTTGACGGAGCACTACTTGATCCAGTGGAGGCTTCCGTCATCAGCACACGAAGAAGCATCATATTCTTTGTTGATCTTCCTCCCCCTCTGCAGCTTCCCACACATGAACCCAGTTCTGTTCAAGAGTTGTGGACGGTGATCTGCAGCTGCTGAGGGGAAAGGAATTAGTGAAAATGACCTCCCTCCCTGTTATGCTGACTGACTGAAGTATCCACTGAATCAAAGAACCTTCTGTCAGCAGGGGGACGTCATTGGATGTAACCCAATATTTATACGTCTCAAAGCCCCTTTGAGGGCCTAGACCTGCTCGTTTTAGGGCATAAAAATGCGAAAATAAACATCTCTCTCTTTTTCTGTTGTCTCCTTCGTGGCATGGTTACACATGAAGGAGGACGGGGAAATTTCAGCACATTCAGCTTCTCTCGGCCTTGGCATAGCGAGCTTCACCTGCAGAAATTTTCCTTTTTGCCGCACTTGTTACAAAACAAGAGGACGGCTCCTTGTAGGCTTTCCCCCCCTGAGAGTTTGAAAGTTTTAGTTTATATCTTTGTGCTGTATTCCTTTTGTTGAATATTAAATAAATAATTTTGGTCATAAAGTCCATGGCAGTGAACAGTCTTGCCTCTGCAAAGGGCTGTGTGTACAGTGCAGTTTTCTGCCTGTAGAGCTGAGATGCATTTTACATCTGCAGTCTACAGTTCCCTCCCTGAGCTGTTACAATGATGAGAGCTTCACTAGTGAAATACGAAAGCTGCATCATTCATTTATTTTTTTTGCAAAATAGCCAACTTTCATTGCTCTGTGATTAAAATGTAACGTCACAGAAAAATTACCCTAGTGGCCAAACATCATACTAAAAAAATCATACTAAACCAGTGGTGTCCAAACCTTTTCAAAGAGGGCCAGATTTGATGAAGTGAACAAAGTTGTTGAGCTTTTTAAAAGGATTTTGTCCAAAGTTGCAGAGCTTTTTTTAAGGATTAAAGTCGTTGGTGGACTTATTCCTTTGGGGGGGGGGACAGCTCTCCATTGATGCATTGGCTCCTGGGCAGAACAAATCAAACAGCAGGCGCTCCGGGGCTGCAACAGATTAATTTCTCAGAATTGCTTGGGGAGCGGGTGGATTAAATCAACCAGGGGGCTGGATTTGGCTCCCGGGCTGGACTTTGGACATGCCTGCACTAAACCATAGTTTGGTGTGACCAGAAGAAACTGGGATGAGGCTCAATGAACTTTGAGTTCGGAAGCTTCCATGCCTCCAAGCTGATTTATTCCAGAGTTTGTTGGTTCTGATGAAACTACAAACTGTGGTTAAGTAAAAGCTTCCAAACTCCTTCCAGCCACATAGGAAGGAAGAGTGAACTTGCACACTCACGGTTGACACATACACATTGCACTAAATTGTGGTTTAGCATGCTGCTGGAATATGGCCAGTCTGTAATTGCTTGTCATCTTTTCTTGCTGAATAAGGCTGATGTAACTTGAACAAAGCTTTGTTCCGAAAGATGTTTAATTCTTATAACAATATGGTTCAGGAAGAGTTCACCTATTCCTTTTTATTAATATGGAATTCAGGGAGCGATCACCTTTTTCTTTCTTGCATTCCAATGGATTTTTGTATTTCGTTGCTTTGTTAAATTCCTCACTTGCATGTGCTGTATGTGTTTTCCCAACAGGTGTGTGGCAAAACATTGCCTTGTGGTTATCATGCCTGTGAACAGATTTGTCATGCTGGCTCTTGTGGAGAATGTCCCCGATCTGGCAAAAGGAGTTGTCCATGTGGAAAGTCAAGTAAGAATGCGTTTCTTTTCTGCCCATCTAGCATGTATCCAGTTCACCAATATAGCTAAGCTTCCTAAAATCTAAACTGCATTCAAATACAAGTCAAAGTAATACAATAGCAGACTTTTGTTAAATTTAAAGTTTGCCCAGAATGAGGTTAGACACAAGACCTGCCTAGCTTAATTAAATTGGGCCCATTATATAAAAACTGTAACTCCTTTTCTTGACGTAAAGCCTTATTTTTCATGAAACGAGAGACAAAAATGTAGCTTTCATTTTTTCAATTGTGTATAATAAATGACAGAAGGTTTGCTGCTTTGTTTTGCCTTAGAATTTTCTTTACCGTGTACGGAGGATGTGCCTACATGTGGAGACAGTTGTGACAAAGCTCTTGACTGCGGGATTCATAGATGTTCCCAGCGCTGCCACCGAGGCCCCTGTGAAATCTGTAGACAGGTTAGTATTTCTCTTCCAGTTCGGTCACATGTTTTTGAATAACTTTCCATTATTTCAGGACTTCTGAAGGACTTTATCTCTAATGAGCTTCCTTGAGGCAGAGAAAATAAAGACATGTTTCTTCTTTTAGCTGTCCTCTGCTTTGTGTCCTCAACCAAAAAACAAGCTACCACATCCCCTAGCTTCTGTCCTTCAAATCTAGGGAATAGATAAAGTTCCTGTATTGCCTTGGATTTATGTGTGGGAACATGCTTAAATGTGGCCTGTTTTTATAGGCTTATCTGCTTTTTGTTGTGAGGATTCAAAATGTCCTTGCCTTAAACAATCCCATTGAAGAGTGTCCTTCAGAATAAGCTTGATGATTGTAACAACCGAGGCAGTAAAGGTAAACTTTCCCAAAGTCTGTCATCCGCTTGGATTGTTCTAAGAGGACATTGCGAGATTCCATTTTCTGCAGGCCCACTGGTAGCTGCTGCCCCTCTGCTTGCTCCTCTACCTCTTAAGTTTCCTTTTTCTGATGGTATAGGCTTGTATCATCATTTTGGCTGCTTCTCTACTGTCTCTTCTTAGGCCTAGCTCATACAAACAGATGAGAAGGTAAATAGTTTTCCTGAGGTCAGGTCAAATTAAGTTGTTGTTTCTATGAGGACGTGCCCCATCTTTTTGATTCTAGTTATTCCTAGTTATTCCCAGAAGCTCTAGCCTGTGAAAGAGTTTGTTTCCGGCCTCTTGTCACACAGCATGCTAGACTCTTCTATCCATTTCCACCATTGAATTCTTTTATATGCTACTTTCCCCCCTCCTGAATTCTAATCTGTGATGAGTTCTATGCATTATTTTGCTATGGAAATAATTTTAACATGCTGAACATACAACTCCTAGCTTTAGTTTTCCTCCATGTGTATCTTAACAGGAAGTTGAAAAGCAGTGCCGCTGTGGAAAGCACACAAAACAGATGCCCTGCCATAAGCCATACCTTTGTGAAACAAAGTGTGCCAAAATCCGAGACTGTCAAAAACACCAGTGCAAGAGGAAGGTGAGTAGGTATTGAGGATGCATCACCATCCTTTTGTAGCTAGAGTTATTTGGAAAAGTTTGGTTCAACTTCCAAAAATGCTTCTGTTTCTGAGACACACAGCCTGTAAGCATGTGGGAGCAGCTGAGAAAGCCACAGCGGTTTTCAGCTTGCAGTGGCCTGGCTTGTACATCACGCTAAGTGCAAACTATGGCTTACTGAGACCAGGCAAACATACTGGCTCAAGAGAGGAGCTTGCACCAGCTTCATTGCGCTGTACAGTGGTACCTTGGGTTACATACGCTTCAGGTTACAGACTCCACTAACCCAGAAAGAGTACCTCGGGTTAAGAACTTTGCTTCAGGATGAGAACAGAAATTGTGCTTCGGCGGCGCGGCAGCAGTGGAAGGCCCCATTAGCTAAAGTGGTGCTTCAGGTTAAGAACAGTTTCAGGTTAAGAACGGACCTCCAGAACGAATTAAGTACTTAACCTGAGGTACCACTGTGGTCCTTTGGACTCGGTTCAGCAGCTAAGTCAAGGTTTGACTTAAGGACATGGGTGGCGCTGTGGGTTAAACCACAGAGCCTAGGACTTGCCAATCAGAAGGTCAGCGGTTCGAATCCCCGCGACAGGGTGAGCTCCTGTTGCTCGGTCCCTGCTCCTGCCAACCTAGCAGTTCTAAAGCACGTCAAAGTGCAAGTAGATAAATAGGTACTGCTCTGGCGGGAAGGTAAACGGCATTTCCATGCGCTGCTCTGGTTCTCCAGAAGCAGCTTAGTCATGCTGGCCACATGACCCGGAAGCTGTACGCTGGCTCCCTCAGCCAGTAAAGCGAGATGAGCGCCGCAACCCCAGAGTCGGCCACGACTGGACCTCATGGTCAGAGGTCCCTTTACCTTTACCTTTACCACTGTAGTCCTTTGGACTCAGTTCATCAGCTAAGTCAAGGTTTGACTTAGCACATTGTCCAAACCCGCACTTGTGGTTAAGCTCTTTCCTCCTTAACCATGAGTTGTAGACAGTAACAAACCTTAGCTGTAACTCATGCTTATGGAGGCCCGAGCGTATAACACCTAGCTCAGGTTCGGACAACTGCTAAGCCAAACCTTGGCTTAGCTGCCATGCTGCGTTGAGCTAAATGGACAGGGAAGGAGCAAAGGGGTTGTCATCTCCTGCTTGGGAGCACACGTCAAATTGTGGTTTGGCTTAGCATTACTTGCGATCGTGGCCTGTGACGGCTGTTTTGCTGTTCTTTTATGGGGGGGGGGGAAATCCCCCACATACATTGGATTTCTTCGTTCTTCTGTATTGCCGCTCCACTCACAGAGAAAGAAATCGGGTTACAGTGGTACCTCGGGTTAAGTACTTTATTCGTTCTGGAGGTCCGTTCTTAACCTGAAACTGTTCTTAACCTGAAGCACCACTTTAGCCAATGGGGCTTCCCACTGCTGCCGCGCCGCCGGAGCACAATTTCTGTTCTCATCCTGAAGCAAAGTTCTTAACCCGAGGTCCTATTTCTGGGTTAGCGGAGTCTGTAACCTGAAGCACAAGTAACCCAAGGTCCCACTGTATTTAAGAATGGTCTAATTCAAAACTGATGGTCTTACAACACCTACACTGTGAAATACCTGCAGAAGCTGGCAGCAGTGGCGTAGCGTGGGGGGTGCAGGGGGGGCCGGCCGCACCGGGCGCAACATCTGGGGGTTAGGGTTAGGGGGTGCAAATCCACAGGTTAGGGGGCGCAAATCCACGGGTTAGGGGGCGCAAATCCACGGGTTAGGGGGCGCAAATTACTTGCCTTGCCCCGGGTGCTGACAACCCACGCTACGCCACTGGGTGGCAGTAGCGATTCTTAGTGGACTAGCTTGTTGGAGCAGTCAGAGAAAAGAAATATTCTAGTTCTCTGATACGTATGATCTTCCTTCAGGCGGAGATGAAATAGCTTTCAAAAGCTTAAAGGAACAAGGGGGTGGGGAATAATGAAGAAGAGAAGTATGTTCTTTCTAAGTACTGAATGAATTTAGTAGTTCAAATCCAATAATCCAATATACAGGAGAAACTTGAAGGGTGAAGTAGTTGGTGCTGGAAAGCTTTATTTGCTGGACCATTTCTTTTTATATTCCATTTATTCCCATCCCCTTTCCCTGGAGCATTTTCCTTACTCATTTATTTCATTTACAGTATTTGTATCCTTCTCCATGATAGTGCTCTCTGGATGGCTCACAAGAAAACATTTAACACTGGTCTCTCATTGGTCCTTAACTCTGTCTTGTCCTTGTTGTATTTAAGAGTTGTCTTCATTTTTTCCTTTTTTTTTTTTTACTCCCAACCTTTTTCAGATGAACCGTTTTACTGAGCTTTGTTAGCTTGTCCCTCCCCTTGTCTTTTATGTGTCTGAGATTACAGGTTTTTGAAGAAGAACTGTTTTTAGAGGTAGAAAGGAAGCTGATTAACTCAAATGTATTCAAGGTAACATGCAAAATATAATTGCAGTTTCATCAAAACCGTGCTAAAACAGGTGCTTAGTTGTAGGTGCTATAAAATAGCAAAGTCTTCATTTTGGGCCAAGAATAGAAAGAAATGTGGTGAAACAGTTAAGAGAGATTCAGCTGTATATAGCAGTGTGCTTTGTGTTAGGGCCAAACTAAAGAGGTTTTTCAAAAGCAAGCAGGAGGTGATGGCGCTGAGACTGAAAATCCCCTGTTTGAAGGTGCTGTAGGTGCTAGTGAGGTAGAATTGTTGAAGCAGATTAGTAGATCTGCATGTAGAATCTGTGAGGTCTTTTTGGAGTACAGTGGTACCTCGGCTTACAGACGCTCCAGGTTACAAACTCAGCTAACCCAGAAATAGTACCTCGGGTTAAGAACTTTGCTTCAGGATGAGAACAGAAATCGCACAGCAGCAGTGCAGCAGTGCAGCAGTGGTACTTCAGGTTAAGAACAGTTTCAGGTTAAGAACAGACCTCCCAAACGAATTAAGTTCTTAACCCGAGGTACCACTGTACAATATACACAGGTCAAACAAAATGCTTAACAATAATACTTAGCCCTCAGATTGTTGAGGTTCTTGACATGAATCACCTTGGTAATATTTGCAACACTCTTGTGATGTAACTCAGTGTTTCCACCATAATGAAGTTATGGAGCTCGAGTTGAAATAATAGTAGCTCAAAACCATCTGGCTCAGTGTTTCCCAAACTTGGGACTTCAGCTGTTTTCAGACTACGATTCCCATCATCTCTGACCACTGGTGTTGCTAGCTAGGGACAATGGGAATTGTAGTCCAAAAACAGCTGGGAAACAATGACTAGCTAGTTATTAGCCCAGGCAAGATTTGGACTATCCAGCTTTATGCTTTTAGCTTCTGCTTGCCACCTGCCCTTACTTGGGAGTCCCCTATCAGTTTCTTGTCAGAAAATTGTTATCCCTGCTTTCAAATGGACAAACACTCCATCTTCCTGCGTGAAACTGCTGAAATGCTTTAAAATGGCAAAGGATATTCTGAAGGCGCTTCCTTAAGAAAGGGACATCTCAACATGTTTATTTTTCTTTGACACTTTATCATTTTAAAAACAAACCGTTAATGGTTTTCTTACACTTTGTGTGCTTACTCATTGGGGCTCACTCCCAATAATTCATAGGCTTGCCACTTTAGCTAAAGTTTCTGTACTTCAAAACACTTGCGTGTGTGTTTCAGTGTTGTTCTGGAAATTGCCCACCGTGTGATCAAGCATGTGGACGAACTTTAGGATGTCGGAATCACAAGTGTCCTTCGGTGTGTCACAGAGGTAGGACTGAGCAGGCAATCTTGCTTGTAGTCTTTCATCCTGAATGGTACTTTAAACTTTATGTAGTTGAGTCTTTGTTGGTAATTGTTATAAAAAGGAATATTGTAATCTCTGATTACAGCCAATAGCTTTAATGTTGTTCAAATCATAGCATTTCTGAACCTATATATATATTTGAGGGTCCAATCCAGGACATTAATGTTTTTTCATAAAAACAGAGTGTAATGTGTTGATTAGCACTAGTCATGGTGGTAGAAATTATACCTTGAATTAAATAATCAGTTGTTACTCTTTGGCTTCTTGAGCACTTGAACTGTTTGGGGATGAATAAGTTGTCCACTTCTGTCTAAAGTGTGATAAAAAAATCTTTTTATTTGCTATATATGCTTTATCAGTTCTACCCACTCCATATTTTTCATATTATGAAAGGATATTCATATTTGTTCCGACATACTCAAATACAAATGTTGAGCCTTTGTGTGGGCAAGGGAAATGTTTGCATCCTTGCAGTGTAATTTCTTTTCTTTTTTTAAAAAAATGGCTTCTTATAAATGTCAGAAATCTGATGCTCACTTCTGACCTTTCAGAAAGCAGAGAAAGGCATTAACTCTTTTGACATTCAAAACAGATTCGGGGAACATAAGTAGCATGTTCTCTGGGTGGAGTTTGTCCAGATCGATGCCTCCTGAATTCATAATACCATTGTTAATTTTAATCGTACTAAATGGATAACTTCTTATTTGGATCCAGGTAATTAATTGCAAAGTAGTTTTGCTGTTGTAGATTGCATCTAAAAATGTGTTAAGTTTTTCCAAGGTTGGCTACTTGTATTGCTTGTCTTCAATGTAGGTAGCTGCTATCCATGTCCCGAGACTGTAGATGTGAAGTGCAATTGCGGCAAAACTGCTCTCAAAGTGCCATGTGGTAGAGAACGTACCACCAAGGCTCCTAAGTGCAAGGAGCCATGCAGGTTAGCAAATAGCAATCTAATGCAAATAATTTTTTACTCCCCCTGAATATCAGACCACCATGTGATACCGCAAACCGCTTTGAAAGTCCCCTAGCTGTTGAAACTAGTGTTGGAAACGGTTTAATTCTGTAATGGCATAATTAGGTCTTTTGAGATTATTGGCTTCTCAGCAGGTGGAGCTACATTAATACAGTTTAGTGTTTTGAAAGAAGTATGCAGTGCACTGTAAGACTGCCACTTGCAACTCTTGAGAGGCGTTTCAAAGGCTGGTGTTGCCATAGGAAGGTGCTGCTTTGAGTTCCAAATAGTTTTACAAGAGCAGTAGAACTTGAAGCAAGCTTCTCTTAGTATCTTGCAGCACAGTGGGGTGGGCGTTGGGGTGTCAAGGTCGGCTTCCTTTGTAGTGGAGAGGGAGCAATTGAATTTAAAGCTTTCATAATAATATGCTTATTTACAGTTATACAGGTTGAGCAGGAAGTGGTATGGTAGCTACACAAGTAAGGCTGTTAGTCCGAAAGCTGAATTATTCCCGTAGTAATAGCAGCACCCCTAAAGTTCCAGGGCACCTTATTCATTCCAGCTCTGAAAAACCACCAGTGTAAAGAATCTACATTGGCTCCCAGTTTGTTTACGAGCACAATTCAAAGTTTTGGTATTGACCTTTAGAGCCCTAGGTGGCCTCGGCCTTGTATACTTGAAGGAGCGTCTTCTTGACTGTTTCCTCACTGTGAGACTTTAAGCTACAGGGAACCAGGCAGAGAGCCTTCTTGGTAGTGGCGCCCTCCCTGTGGAACACCCTTCCATCCGATGTCAAGGAGATAAGCAGCTATTTAACTTTCAGAAGACATCTGAAGGCAGCCCTGTTCAGGGAAGTTTTTAATGGTTGATGCTTTATTGTGTTTTTAATATTTTGTTGGGAGCCGCCCAGAGTGGCTGGAGCAACCCAGTCAGATGGATGGCATATAAATAATGAAATTATTATGATTATGATTATTTGTCCAAATTCAAGCATTCTCTTGGGGCACAACGTTATGTGGCTATAGTGTCAACGCTAAAGCCACACCAAGACTACATAAGAGAACATGCCTATAGCAATAGGGAAAACATCAATTTGAACTGTTTGATGCTAATATAATCCAAGCTGTCAAAAGCAAGCCCCGAAATGAACTTTGTACTGCTTCTGAGAGAGGGCTTTATTAGTATCTGGGAGAAGTCATCTTCATAACTGTAGTAAAGACTCAATAAGAGCTACCCTCTCACAGACTTGGCATCCATGCATTAAAAGTGCATCCTTGACTGGATGCTCCAGCTCATGTGATTTAATAGAGTGGGCAAGCTACCAAGCATGTTTGAATCTGTCCCAACAAATCCTACACTTAGTTGAAAACATGGTTGTAAGTTTAAAGCTTGCTAAATATAACTGTTTTCATTTTAAAACAATTGAGAAGCGGTGTGTTTTGTCTGTTGCTTTCTTTTATTTTCATTTGTTTTCTTTAAGTAATCTGTAGTGAAATACGATTGCCATTGTCAGAAGAGAGAGTTTCTTTGCTGGCTGCTGTTTACCACGTAGGCTAGGTTTCACCTAGTCCCTGCTATAGCCTCTGCGGTTCTCTAAGATTCGTTCTCCTGCTGCTGTTCTGGATGCTACTGCCTCCTAAGCCAGAAATTAGTTATTTTTCTCCCGCTAGAAACGAGTTATTTTCATAGTGAGGTTACTTGATTATGAATGTTACGAAACCATTTTTTTTAAAATTTGGTTTTCTCTGGAGATAATATGGTTAGTGATATGCTTATATATCTTTTTGTTCCATCATGACTGGAGCATAACACGTTTGGAAAAGGAAGCAGCTGTGTATATGACTGTTGTAAACATCTTAGAGCTCTTTTGTTCTAGTAAGTTGTTTTGTTAAATAAATGACTGTAAACCAGTTTTTGTAGCAATTATTGACAGTTCCTGTTTTCATTTTAGGCAGCCACCTACCTGCCATCATGCTGCTCGAGAGAAACACAGCTGCCACTTCGGCCCTTGTCCTCCTTGCCGCCAGCCCTGCAAGAAAACCTTTGAGAAGTGTGGTCACTCCTGCCCTGCTCCTTGCCATGATGAAGCACTTGTAAAACAGACTGGTTTGGTGAGAGAACCATGTGATTGCTCCCCGTAGCAGTGTCACCACTTTCAGGGAGAAGTGTGCTGATTCCACAGGAATCAGTCAGTTGGTATAGCTCAGCTGGTAGAGCAAGAGACTGTTAATCTCAGGGTCAGAGGTTCAAGCCCCACTTTGGGCAAAAGATTCCTGCATTGCAAGGTGCTTGGACTAGATGATCCTCGCTGTCCCTTCCAACTCTATGATTCTGTGATTATTCCTTTCCATATAATCTTCCCACTTGAGATGTTGCTGGAACCCCTCCAAAAGTGACAGCCTCTCAGGGGCTGGACTGAGGAGGAATTGTGGGAGCCCCCCCCCTTTCTGAACCTTCCCAAGGGCAGGAGGACAGTATTGATTTAGAACAGTGGTTTGCAGAGGGGCATAGTCCAGAGGGAAAAACCTGGGTGAGGAACAGCTAGAAGAGGAAACACCAGGAGAGGGACAGCTGGCAGATTCAGTGTCCTTGGACAGCTTTCCTGACCCCCCTTTGCCTAAGACTAGATGGGCTTTGAGAGTGATAGAACAGAGAGCACAGAGGCAACAAGCTCAGATTACCAGATGTAGGAATGATGTAGAAAAATGGGGACGGAGGGGGTGAACCTTAACTGGGAGCAACACCATTTCTGGAGAGAGATGCATTCCTTTGTCTCTTGCTGTGATTGTTAAAGAAACTAACTGGTAAGAATGCTCCTTTTGTTTGATCTGCTTATTTACTGCCTGACACAGCCCTACTGCTGTCATTAAGAACTGGTGATTGGTTTTCACAACTTTAATGGTTGTGGTGCGTTGAGTTCTAATAAGTAAAGGATGTTTGTTGAGATAGGGGGTAGGAGTAACCCTAGACCATGGTTAGCTTTTATAGGCATGGTTAGCTTTTATAATATGTGCTGTATAACAACAAATTTCTTTCATCCCAGCATCAGCCAGCAGGTCCTTGGGAACAGTCAGCTGAGCCTACATTTATTCAGACAGCATTGCCTTGCCCTCCATGTCAAGTCCCTATTCCAACGTGAGTATGAAAATATGCTTTGAAATGACATATTTCTATGTGTTCAGGTGGCATGGCCCTGTGCTGTGACTTACTATTATGCATTTTCTTTAAAGCTATTTCCAGAGGTAAAGCCAGATCAGTTGAAAAGACTATAAACAGTTGGAGATCCGTAGTCTAGTACAGTCATACCTTGGTTTTCAAATAGCTTAGTTCTCGAACGTTTTGGCTTCCAAATGCCACAAACCCGGAAGTGACTGTTCTGGTTTGCAAACTATTTTTGGAAGACAAATGTCCAATGGGGCAGCTTCCGATTGGCTGCAGGAGCTTCCTGCAGCCAATCGGAAGCCACATTTTGGTTTCTGAAAGTTTTGGAAGTTGAACAGACTTCTGGAATGGATTTTGTTCGACTTGCAAGGTATGACTGTACATGTTTGGCTGTCAGCTGCAAAATTTGCTCACGGTAATCCAGCAGAGTTTGTGTTAACTTGGTGGAGCTTGCGCAGAAGAATGTCCCAGTGGATTGTGCCTGTCTGAGAGTGCCTAAGTTGTGTGCAAAGTTCAGCATTACTGGACTTTGCCCACAACCTGTGAATTGCATTTGTTGCATATTTATACACACAAAGTATATCTGAGAGTTTCCTATTCACTTAACAAAAGAGAGTACCACTCCAACAGCTCGCTTGTCTGTCTGATAGCTACAATAGATATATTTTTATTACGTTTATCGTACCTTTCTTCCGTTAGATATCCCAAGGGAGCCCGCATGTGGTTCCCAGATGGTCACTCATCCAGATACTGACCAGAGTTGGATCTGCTTAGCTACAGCATCATGGTGGCCTCCTTTGCCTTTAAACCATACTGTGTCAGATCCCCCCCCCCCCCGCAACCCTGGCCAATCCTTCATCTGTCTATGTAGCATGCCAGGGACAAGTAGACTAAGTAAATAAATAAGAATTTTCTAAATTTCTCAGATGTACTTGCACCTGAGGGAGTTGGGGAGAGAAAATTACAATACTGGAGCCTGCCACCATGTAATGAGTTTGGGTGTGAAATAAGACCCTGTTGTGCTTCCAGTGACATAACTGGGAGCTCATACTTGGTTATCGAGAGACCACCTTCCAGGGTTTTTTTGGGGGTTGGAGTGGGGAGCCCAGTTATGAATGTAACTGGGTCAACCATCACTACGTACAATTTACTTAGTGCTGTAAAAGCTATTGCTCACTGTTAGAAGAAAATACATCTTTTCTTTCAATTGACATTGTAACAAATGGCCACATTCTGATGGCCATACTTGCAGCTTCTAATTGGCCAATGAATTTCAGGTGGTTGATTAATTGAGGGAATGGTATTCAAATTGTTTGACCTTATATTTATTTCCTTTATTTTGTTCTTGTGTATTTACAGGCAATGCCTTGGGAAACATGAGGTGAGTTATAAAAACTGTAATATTTCAGAGTAAATCTGAAAAATGCATAATTTGGTTTTAATTGGAGGTTTCGAAATGAAGCCTTTGCGTTTGCCATGAGGTTCGTTTGCAAATGGAAGTATTCTGCTTTCCCCCTTGAAAGCGACAAATTGTTTTGTCATTTGAGATCTGCTGGGATTTCTATCAAGACTATTGCAAAATTGTTTTAGGAAATTTATAAGAGTGAACTACTCATTAACCTTGATGAAACTTTAAACTTTTGACATCGCGTTTCAAGAAATGTGGAATGCTGGCAAAATGCTCTTCTGTTCGTGTTTACTGGGATGATTTAGGATGAGCTCTGGTTTTATAGCGCTTGCTATTTTATGGCTTTTCCAAAATGTTTGGAAATGTTTAAACGATCTCTTCTCATGCAGTTTATATCGCTGGCCTGATACGTTCTGTGGCTGTTTGAGGAACATCTGCAAAATATGTTTTGTAAATTGATATTAACTATCACCTACGCTAGTATGATGCCTAAAGTGGAATATGAGAGCTCGAATTGTAAGGCAGGGATGTTATGACTTTCAGCTGAACGTTACAGTGAGGCCCTGTGGTGATCTGAGAGCTTTGTCTGAAGTTATTTTAACATTTGGTAGTATAAATGAAAACAAGCATGAACACTGTCTTGAATTAAGCAATGGTAATAATTTTCTATGGGAAGTTACAAAACAATGAAGATCTGAGTGGATTTATGGTTTTTGTGCAGAGGAGAAGTGACTTGACCATTTAGGCACAACAAATCCATTAGAAAAATAATAATTTGGGGGGAAATCTATACTTTTTCATTGTTAACGTAGAGATGGTATCAAGTTTGAACCATGACTTATTCTGATGTGGTGATAGCTACTGAAGCCTAAAAATGTGTGTACATAAATGAAATTTCTTGAGGCAACTTTATAAAAGTGCAACTAATTTTTTAAGTATATTTTGTTAACTTAAGTTCTTTCAGTAGTTAACATAAAAATGGTTAAAGTACAATATGCGCGGTAAAAGAAAAATTAACAGTATAAAACCAATTTCAGCAGTAAAATTAAATATAAACAGGTCTTAACTTTAAAAAGGCCGAAACCTCAGAATGGTTGAGCTAAAATGAAAATCTGGTCCCTTTTTGAAATGCATTTATGTGATGAGAATGAGATTGACAGGCTTTTGTTCTGGTGAAGTAGTCGTTATTGGCTTCTGCACAATGCAGTTTGTGCAAGCCAGGTGAGCTAGCCTATATGAATGTAAGATTGAGTTTCAGCTAAACCATAATTGTGATAAAAAAAGTGAGGACTTCACTAAAACATCGCCGTATATCCTCCTTCCTAATGGAGCTTCCCGTTCAGGGTTCCAGCCAGGTATTTCCTCTGATCAGGACATCCCACTCTTTTCTCACCCTGATTAATCACATGATTAATGGATTGTGTAAGGGTTGTTGTTTTGTTCTTCTCTGTCCCCTCCCATCCCCCATCCCCCTCCCTAAAAATGTGTGTGCTATGTTTGTGCAAGCCTTAAGGTTCTTCCCAAGCATGCTGATATTTCCCTTTTGTTTTTAGTTGCCTGATTTTGGCCACAGTGCCGGCAGCTCTCTCAACCTCAATTAGTTGTTAGGAGGAGTGATTTATTAGACTTCCAAGTAGTCCAGTGTAACAGAAATGAATTTAAGTGAACTCTTTAACAGTTATGCACAATTGTACAGTCTTTTGACCAGTGGACCATGTGATTTCAGATGACTTGGGGAAATTTAGAAAACTGAAAGTTTATTTAATACAAACTAGTATTGGCTTAGGCAGTAGATTTCCTCAATCTCTACTGGAAGTGAATTCAGGAACGCCATGTGGCTATAACATCTTCTAAAATCATGTGTTAGATTTCATCAGCTAATGTGTAGGACTCAAACAAAACATTTATCCTCTTGTGCTTTGTTCAAGTCATGTAATACTCCATGCTTTGAAACAAATGCTTAGATGGAACAGTCTGAAAGTAATTGACCGGCCACTTAGAAGGCTAGTATTCTAAATGTCACGTTAGTGGGTCTGCAAGTGTTGTAATCTACATTGGTCCGCTACAGAGAATACTATTTGTGTACAAGCTCATCTTCAAACAAGTGTGGGTGGATTGATATGGACCTACTAGTCTTGTCATATTATCCCATTCATGTGGAGAAAGTCAAGGTAGCTGTGTTGACTCACGAGACAGATGTCAAAATCTGTGTTAGGGCAATGTGTTTATTAGGCAGACAATATAATGTAAACTTTCAAGTTCTCCAGAATTTTTCATTGGGATAGATGGTAAACAGATTGAGACAAGGGAGGAAAAAGTTGGCTGTTGATGGAGTCTGCATCTGAAAATAGTCTTAAAATGGACGATGGGAGGAGGCAGCAGGCTCTGTTAGGTATAAGGCAGGGTTCAGGTTGCACTTGCGGATGTTTTGAAGAAGGAACATCCATCCATATTAGAGAATATAATATTCAGCTGTTACTCAGATCTGTCTCCATCCTTAGGTGAAACTTACACCTTTCTTACTCCTATTTTTCTCCTACCAAAGAACCTGTGTGTTTCACCTGACTCAAGCTATCTTGATGTCATTTTAACTACTACAACAGTAGCTTCCTATGGATGCCATGAATACTAACAGTAACATTTGATTCAGTGCATTTTGATTACATGATTATAATTCTTTATGGGTCACTTTGCTATCATATTGAAATTACTATCAATTCTAATGTTCTGTAAATGCATGTGATTGATTTTCCTCTTTGGCATAAATTGCACCTCTTAGGATGCTGGTTTATAACGTCTTCATTTTCCGGTTTCTAAGAATGCAAAGGAAGCATACCAATTTTAATTATCGGCCTATAAGCCAGTAATGAAATTACCAAATCATAAATGCTGCCAGAGGGGGTGCTTTGCTTCCATGGTGATTGCTTTTAATTTGGATTTGGTCAAAAACCCAATTTCTCATAGATGTATAATAGTGTGCATATTAACTTAGTGGGGTTTGACTAACTTATTTTCTAAGTTTATACTTTTAAAAATGCAGATTTTTAAAAAGCCCTTCTTGGTACAAGGGAAAGAAATGAGTTGTATATTTCTTAGCTAGATAGCCTCAGACTACTTTCTTGTTCAATGTTGTTTACATTTCTTGGCACAGGGTGTGGCCTTTCATTTTTATTCCAGACTTCAGCAAGAAACTTCATGTTTTTTTAATTACTTTTCTGTTACACAAACATACAAACAAGAAGGAGAAGACATAACATGCAGTGCAGACCATATTGGCAATTGCAATGTTTTGAAAAAGTTTAACATCAAATACGTAGCTGTGGTTGACTCATCTGTGTCAGTTATTCCAGTGTAAATATAGATATACATAAGGGAATCTGGGAACTTTTATAAAATCAGGGGAAGTTTGCACAGCCTTGAAATGACTTATCATTCTAGATGGTGATTTACAGCTAATTTGTCACTAGAGCCAAGTAATGCTAAACTGCAACCTCTGTGTTTCTTTACATTGCACATTCTTCCTTCTTTTGTCTTTTGGTTCTGTTACAATCCTTCTCCAAAAGTGTGTGAACTTTTTCACTGCCATCTTGAGTGAAGCCTTCATCTCCCTCCTCCTCTTTCTCTCTCTTTCTCCTACTAAGGCTTAAAATGAGCACTCGTCTGGATAATAGAAATAAGCTTATTTTGTATCTTCTGATTTCTCATCTCCATCCTCTTTAACACCTGTTCTACCTTCTGTTGTTCATATTCCTTTTTCTGGTCGTGATTTTGATGTGCTGCCTTTTGCTGCTCCCTCTTTTCCATTGCTTGTCTTTTCCTTCAGTGAGTTCACATTTTCAAGACATTACATTTCTTCTTCCCTGCTTCTGTTTTGCTGGGACATCACCAGTATTTCAAGCAGGGATAACCAACATGGTGCCCTTCAGATGTTGCTGAATTCCAGCTCTCATCAGCCCCAGCCGGCGTGACCAGTATTCAAGGATGATGGGAGTTGTAGTCTTTATGCAGAAATGGGTGCCAAAACTGTAGCCGCCCTTGTCCATTTCAAAAAACAAAAAACTACACTTCAGTAGCATGCTTTCTAGTTTGCATAAATTATCCCCCATTCCTTAACACTTGTGTTGTAATATCATGCTGAAATGCCATTAATTCCACATCTTTTCAGAACAATTTGCTGGCACAGTAAATTTCAATGTTAGGCTGTAAACATTCCAGTAGAAGTCATTTTTTATACTGCTTTCTCATTATACTAGGGTTATTCTTGCTATCCTGCTGCTAATATAGAGCCAGGCTTTTTGTTCGTTAGCTGAAAAGCTATTCTGAGTGATGTTTTAATTCAAACTTCTGACCGTGTTCCAGGATGCTGACTCCAATATGTTGTTGCAGCCAATGTGTGGCTATTGCAAAAAACAGTAGTGTTATGTTTTGTCCTTTTTCTTCACCTGGTAATATTTAGTAATATTAAATATGTGACGTGTTGTTAGTTTCCAGACCTTACACATGACCATTTAAGTGGAGAGGTGTAAGCTGAAGGCCAGGAAAAACCCCAACCACTATTGTCTGTGAAGTTAGATCTTTATTCAAAGAAACCAAATCAATGCAGGCCTCATGACCCCAGCAACTCTTCCCCAAAGGTCTTGCCTCAATGAGGCAGTTGCAAGGACTGAAAGTCCCCATCTTCCCACCACTCTCTTAGACTCCTTCCCTGGGTCCTTCCCCAGCAACTTGAGGCTCCTTTGCCTTGCTTCTCTTTGCTCCACCCTCCTCATGGGAGACCAGGGAGAGCAGCCTGCCTCCATTCTACCTCTTGACACCCCCCCTCCTTTCTAGCCTCCACCTCTGATTCAGCCTCCTCCCGCTCACTAAACCCTATTACCTCTTCAGCTTCTGATATTTCCTCCGGTCTGTCTGCTCCCTTTTCTCCTTCTCATCGTTGTTCCAACACCAATCCCCTGGCTCTGAGCCTTCTTCCCCTGGGGGTTCCTCAGCTGTTGCTTCACACCACTGCTCTGCATCCCGCCAGTCCGTGACAAGAAGGTGCAGGAAAGCTTGCAATGAGATGATGTTGCATTACTAAGCATTATGTCAGGGGTTATGACGCGGGTGATGCTGTGGGTTAAACCACAGGGCCTAGGACTTGCCAATCAGAAGGTCGGCTGTTCGAATCCCCGCCATGGGGTGAGCTCCCGTTGCTCGGTCCCTGCTCCTGCCAACCTAGCAGTTCGAAAGCACATCAAAGTGCAAGTAGATAAATAGGTACCGCTGCGGTGGGAAGGTAAACAGCATTTCTGTGTGCTGCTGTGGTTTGCCAGAAGTGGCTTAGTCATGCTGGCCACATTACCCAGAAGCTGTACCAATAAAGCGAGATGAGCGCCGCAACCCCAGAGTCAGTCACGACTGGACCTAATGGTCAGGGGTCCCTTTATCCCTTCAACTTTATGACACATCAGGTCCAAGAACCAAACGTGACTCTCGAGGCCTCTGTCTGGCCCTCGGGGACTCATCCCAGGCCAGACACCTTCTTGAGTCACATCCCTTGCACTCGAAGTTGCTGTCCATCTAGCATTTCAAGTTTCTTCGTAAGGAAACCAGGAACTTAATTTGTATCTCAAGGTAAACCCAAATTTTGGAATGGAAACTTAAGTCTTTTTTAAAAAGTACGCTGTAACATATTTTTCTATGGTTCTTCTCTCCCTCCCTCCCTCTCTCTAATTTGACATAAAGTCCAAGAGTTTCTGACTTCATTTTGTTTTCACCTTCCACTGCCAGTGTCGTTGACTTATAACAAGCCTAATGTTTGCTGAAAGAGGAACATATAAATTTATATTGGAGGAGGATTTATTATTTATATGAGCGTGGGGTTCCCCTCCCCCCACAACCTGTCTCCTGAAGAAAACATTTTCTTCAGTGTTTTTGCTAATTCTCACCTCTCCCTAAATGGATGTTGGCTGGTTCCTCTGTTCTACCTCTTATCGTCCTCTGTGAGCTACCTTGATGTTTTGGATTTGTGAAAATGTTTGTTTTTAGCGGAAGTAATAATTTGAAGAAATTGCAGCTAAGCAGAAGATACTGGAACTTCAAAGCATTCCTTACATGCTGTTCTTTCAGGCATGGAAATGGATTTGGTGTTAGAAGCTAACAGCAGAAAGTCTTACACAGCCCAGTTGCTTGTGCTCTTGGTGGATGTGACTGTACTCAATTCTCTGACTAAAAAGCAGATTGTGAGGGGAATTGCAGATGTGGTTTGTAGCAAGCCAGCCATCTAGTTACAACTTAATTAATTTTTTTAGCAGGAGAGTTTTGTGTAGCTCCTTCCGTGACTTGATTTCTCTATTTTACTTCCTCCTTAGACCCCTCTACAGTCTACTCCAAACTGGTGCCCTTCCATCGACCCCACACATCATGGCCAATGGTTAAGGATGGTGGCCATTACAGTACAATATATGGAGGGCACCAGTTTGGGGAAGGCTGAGCTACATGTTCTTGAGACAATACAATCAATGCTGACTATCAAGCTTTCTCACCTGTATGTTCCAGGAGCTGTAGTTCAATGTCTACTCATGGCTTTTCAGCATGTTTCTTAACACGCAAGCTGTGTAAACATGCTCTAAATATGACATAATAGGCATCACTGAAACCTGGTGGGATAAGTCCCACGATTGGAATGTAATAATGGGGGGATACAATCTATTTCAGAGAAACAGACCAGACAAGAAAGGAGGAGGAGTGGCGTTATATGTCAGGGATGTGTATACCTGTGAAGAGATCCAAGATTTAGAACCTCAAAGCCAAAGTGAGAGCATTTGGGTCAAAATTAAGGGAGAGAAGAATAACAGTGACCTCATTGTGGGAGTTTACTATAGATCCCCAAGCCAAACGGAGGGCATAGATGATGCCTTCCTGGAACAGATGGCCAAGCATGCAAAAGTAAGGGAGATAGTAGTAATGGGGAATTTCAATTACCCGGATATTTGTTGGATGTCAAACTCAGCCAAGAGCATAAAGTCAAACAGATTCCTCACTGGCCTTGCAGACAACTTCATTGTCCAGAAAGTGGGAGAAGCAACAAGAGGAACAGTCATTTTAGATCTGGTCCTAACCAATGTTGATGACCTGGTTAGTGGGATAGAAGTGGAAGGATCATTAGGCGCGAGTGATCATGCTCTTCTGAAGTTTACTATACAGCGGAAAGGAGCAGCCAAGCATACTAGGACTCAATTTCTTGACTTTAAGAAAGCCGACTTCATAAAACTTAGGGAAGTGCTGGGTGAGATCCCATGGACAGTAATACTAAAAGGAAAGGGAGTTCATGATGGCTGGGAGTTTGTTAAGAGGGCGATAGTAAAAGCACAACGTCAGGCAATACCAATGAGACGGAAACATGGAAGGTGCCTAAAGAAGCCAGGGTGGCTATCTAAAGAACTTTTAACTGAGTTAAGATTAAAAAAGGATGTGTACAAAAAATGGAAAAGATGATGCTACCATCATCTAGAGGGATGCAGGTGGTGCTGTGGGTTAAACCACAGAGCCTAGGACTGGCCGATCAGAAGGTCGGCGGTTCGAATCCCCGCGACGGAGTGAGCTCCCATTGCTCGGTCCCTGCTCCTGCCAACCTAGCAGTTCAAAAGCACGTCAAAGTGCAAGTAGATTAATGGGTACTGCTCTGGCGGGAAGGTAAACAGCGTTTCCGTGCGCTGCTCTGGTTCTCCAGAAGCGGCTTAGTCATACTGGCCACATGACCCAGAAGCTTTACGCCGGCTCCCTTGGCCAATAAAGCGAGATAAGTGTCGCAACCCCAGAGTCTGTCACAACTGGACCGAATGGTCAGGGGTCACCTTTACCTTTATTATGGATTTTAAAACCTATAATGCAAACATGTAAGTTAGTGGCAGTTTTGAAGGGAATATTTTTCCAGAGTTTCAATTGCATAGTTTCCAAGAATACAACCTTATACCAAAACAAGTTATCAGAGGGCAAACTCTAGAATGTGTATTTCATCATAATCACTGATCTCCAGCAATATATCTGCCACACTTCAGAAAACATTTGAGAAGTCCAATTATTGTCAGCATTACTTAAATGTCAAGTTCACCCCAGTTCCTGTTTGTGCATGTTTCTGTACTGTTCCTTCTGTCTCAGAAAGAGAGAGAGAGAGAGGATTATGGATTGTCTGTCTTGTCTGGAATATCTTCAGTTCTGATTTGGATGCTTCGTGAAAGCAGAATTGATGCGGAGTTTTCATGTGCTGTTTCGTAATTCTGTTGTGCCCATGGTCAAGTTTTAATTCTTATTTTATGGAAACTGTTGAAAGTTGTCCACAGTGGTCCCCATACAAGTTGTCTTCCCTCTTTCAGGTGAGTCCATTGGCATGTCATGCTGTGGGACCCTACTCCTGCAAAAGGTTGTGTGGAAGGCTCCTTGACTGCCAGAATCATACTTGCACGAAGGAATGCCATAAAGTTACTGAAACAGATAGTAACAATGATGTCCATAAGGTAAGCTTGACCTTTCTTGCAACACAGCAAAAACACCTTGCTCTCAGGAGCCGCAAGATGCAGCCAGCTCAGACACTTTTAAATGTTTTTGGTGTATGGTTCAGTTAGGTTTGACTGTCCATATTAAATGGCAAGGGTTGTGTGTGAGAAAGCACATGGTTGTACATTAAATAATAAAATGTGCCCATTCTTCAGTGGATTCTGGAGTTTTGTGGAGTTAAAATTTTATCCAGAAATAATACGTAACAGTCTTGCATGGTTTCTGTTCTTCATGGAAGTTCCTTGTTGGAATTTTAATAGTGTGAGTCAGTTGATAATGCCAAGCAAAATATATGAAATGGAAAGCAATAGCACTTCATATTACCATTGTGACAATTATTTCTTATACCATTATTGCTCTACTTTTTAAACTGTTGACCGGAGAGATGTCAGGTATCCACCACAACCCATAAGGCCGCTTTCCTCAGCAACAATTGCCAGTTCAGACATCATCAGTGTACATGTGATGTCAGGTTTTTTAAAAAAATATTGGAAGCCCTTTTTGTTTGTTATAAAGAAATGGATATGGCTTTATTCTAATGTTTTATCATTCTTTAGCTTCTGACAGTTTAAACTACAAATATCAGAACAAAATAAACATCAAATAAAAAGAACAATACAGCACAATTTTCTAAGTTTCTGATACCCATTTTTGTTTTTATTACTGATCTGGTATTGATTTAGATCATTTTTGTTTCACGTAATATTTATAAATATGTGTACAATATAGAAAACTAAAGCAACAACGTTTTACCTCTGAGTCTTTGGCAGTCTCCAGCTGATGTCTTCCCTATTCACAAAATGAAATAAAAGAAAAGCCATATATTTTCAGAATCATTGGTTTCATTTGTAGCCTTTGACATCTGCATTATTTTACCTAATAATCAAAATTTTGACTATAGCTTGTGGTTAGTAAAGAGAGTGAAACCACGATCCCAGATTTGGGCAAAACACTATGACAAACTTTGGCTTACCTCAGCGTGGTGTGGGAATGAAAAGGACCGGGGGGGGGGAGCAAAGTGGCTGTGAGCCCCTCCCCAGGAGCCCACACATTCACATGGTCCCAGTAAGCCAGGCATGGCCAAACTTGGCCCTCCAGCTGTTTTGGGACTACAATTCCCATCATCCCTGACCACTGGTCCTGTTAGCTAGGGATGATGGGAGCTGTAGTCCCAAAACAGCTGAAGGGCCAAGTTTGGCCATGCCTGCAGTAATCCATAGTTAGTCTTAACGTGACATATGAGCCAGGTCAGTCACTGTTTTTCAGCCTGACCTTATCTCATACGGTTGTTATGAAGATAATATGATGAGAGGGGAGAGTCAGTTGCTGGGGAGAGGGGGGTGCCCAAGACTTTGGCAAACCCACCTAATGGAATGAATGCTGGCAAGCAACTCCACTTCCTTTATGTGTGTGCGACTCTAAATAACTGTCATTCCCTAATGAGGTTTTTTTTTTTTTAATTGAACCACTTGTGGAAACAGACTTGTTTCCTGGACACTGTGCTAAAGGAGGCTAAAATCTCTTAAGTAAATTGCCCCGCTGAAATAATGTTAAACCTAGTTACAGTGGATACAAATAAAGATATTTAACCTTTAAAGATTGTCCTCTTATCTGTGGTGAGGAATATGCATCCGTTCCTCTAACATGCTCCTTTTCAGCTGTTTGTCGAATAGATTCCTGTCTCGAAAAATTACTTGTTGCTAAGAAGACTATAAAAGTATAGAAATCATACTGATGAATGATGTGTGTTGTGCTGTCATTCACTGCCCTTGATACTATGTACTTTATGGCAGAAACTAAAAACAGAAGGCTTTCTTGAGTAGTAATTTTTGGCTTTTTGTGGGTTTTTAAAAAAACTTCTTGAATCCAATATATATTTGAACAGTGACGCCTTAATGACTCAAATTAATGTCTTTTGGTACTGTGCAGGTGAAAAGCAAGAAAAAGTTTTGCTTTGTGCTCAAATGCCATAGTTACAATCACATAACAATTTCGTTCGTTTTAACCTTTTTGAGATTGACATTTGGTGGCATTAAATGTCATTTGCTTAGTCTCCACCTTTACTTCAGCTCTTGTTCTAATTCCGCTTTTGAAATTCAGTACCGACTAGCTCAGCTACTTGTGACTGACAAGAGGGTCCTGTGTGGTGTTCTGGTGGTTTCGTATATAATACTGCATGCATACGTAATAATAATAATAATAATAATAATAATAATTAAGGTAAATGCATCTTAGTAGAGGAATTTAGCTAAATGCTTGGTAATAGAGTGGGGGGAGTGAGTTTGGAATGGTAGTGAGTGGATGAGAGTTTAAAGGGGAGTTTGATGGTGGGACAGTTAGAGTTCATTTGAGAGTTGCATGGAGAGTGGAGTTAGTGTGGAGTCCAGGAGTCTGTGGTCGATAGTGTAAGAGCAGGGTTACTTTATTAATAGAGCACCAGTATTACAGTAACCGGACGCGGGTGGCGCTGTGGGTTAAACCACAGAGCCTAGAACTTGCCAGTCAGAAGGTCGGCAGTTCAGATCCCCGCGATGGGGTGAGCTCCCGTTGCTCAGTCCCTGCTCCTGCCAACCTAGCAGTTCGAAAGCACATCAAAGTGCAAGTAGATAAATAGGTACCGCTCCGGTGGGAAGGTAAACGACATTTCCGTGTGCTGCTCTGGTTCGCCAGAAACGGCTGTCATGCTGGCCACATGACCCGGAAGCTGTACACTGGCTCCCCTGGCCAGTAAAGCGAGTTGAGCACTGCAACCCCAGAGTCGGCCACGACTGGACCTAATGGTCAGGGGTCCCTTTACCTTTATCTATTACAGTAACCATTACTGTCTATTTAATAAAGTGACAAATAAGATAAAGCCTGAAACCATACGCTTATGTACACCCAAGTAATCAGACAGTCCTTGTTGATTGTTTCTGTTTAATAAATTATTGCATTATACCACACACTGTTTATTTAGGTACACTAGGGTGGAGTAGTCAGATAAATATTATCTGTGGTGGCAGCAGGAATAAAAGGGAGTTTTAGAAATACCCATCAAAAACCCAGCTCAGACCTGTGCATCCTGTTAAGAGGGAGTGTGGGGAGTGCCTGAGCCTCTCATGGCAGAGGTAGGATTTGGGGTGGGTGGGTGGCATGACAACCTGCAACAAAACGTTGCAGTATTTAATTGCCTCCTAATAGGTGTGCTCCTGTTTAGGGTGCTAGCCAGCCAGCCATGCTTTCCTTCAGCAGACCATTCCATCCAGTTTTCCGTTTTTCTGTTCCACGTTCTGTGGCTGCTGAGCATTCTCAGTCCTCACGGGCTGTTTTTGGAAGGTGGTGTTTTTTTAATGTACTTCTGAAAACTCTGCATTTCCCAGTTGCATCCTCCAAATCTTTTGATGTTTCCCTCTTGTTTCTGAGTTTCTTGGGGCTGCAGTCCTATTGGCATTTGGTACCTGAGTTTGTTGTGTGAAGGTGCAATTACAGAGTAATTCTGTATTACCTTTAGCTTACTGTTCATTTGCATTTTTTAAAACTTGTATTCTAGCCAACTGCAGAAGCCACAGTTAGCATCAGGGAAAGGATCTTGCAGGTGTATTTTGCTATGATGGGGGGGGGGCGCCTTCATATGTAACGAGGAAGCGCTGCCAGATGACCGTGAAAGAAAGTTCTGTTGGTTGCCTGCAGTTCTGAGTAACCTATGAAGCTGCTCTGCGTGACTCCTAGAAATGAGAATAGTGTGCTATTTTTATACCCTTGTTTTCTGTGTACTTTTGAAACATTGCAGCTTGATTTTGTGATTTGCCTTCCTTTTTTTAAAAAAAGGTAATTAGGTTTGTTTACTTAACCAAGTGCAACCATGTTTTTTTGGGTTTTTTTAAAGAAGGGTTATTAAACTAATAAGTTGTCCAAAGAACAAATAATTCCACCAGTTCATTTTCCCGTGTTACTAGGCAGGTCAAGAATGTTCTCAGTGTGAAGAAGAATGCTCCAAGCCACGACCACCTGGGTGCCCTCATTCATGCCCCCTGCCTTGCCACCCTGGAGATTGCCCACCGTGTGCCCAGATGATACGGATGAAGTGTCACTGCAAACTCACAAGCTTGTACATTGAATGCATGTAAGTAATTAAAAGAGGCTCTTCTTCAGCTTTGAAAATGTAAAATACTATGCAGTGTGTATGCTGCCTTAGGGAAGAGCTTTTCTCCTCCCTTCCTTTCTTCTGGGATGTTGGAAATGGATGCAGCAAAAAGCCTATTTAAACTGGCTTGGAGGCAACTGTGTCTGCCTGCTTGGTCTTTCCAACATCTGCACATGATATCCATATCCATAGCGTTCCTATGCTGGCAGGCTGGTTTTAGCAACTGCCTTGCCACATGCAGTTAGAGCCATTCCTGAAGGGGATTCTGCAGACTACCTACTGGAATGCTGGGAAGAGAAATCCTGAGAAACTGGTGCAACCTAAGGCTTGTTTGAGCAATTCTAACCAAGAGAGAAAGACACAAGGAGGTGTGGAAAATGTTTGCCCTGGAGATCATGCTAGCCAGTAAAGTAGCAGGGACTTTTGGCCCATTGGACAGCCAGCTTGTAGGATCTTGCTCCAAATCCATGCTGCTGGCATATCTTGGCATGGTGTTGAACAACAGTGGCAGACTTTGGGCTTTCTGTGGTGCCCTGTGTGATGCCAAAATTTGCCCCTCCACCCTTCCTTTTCTAAGTCATTGTTGTGATGTTCCCTGCTGTTCCCTCCCAGCTTGGTGCCCAGTGAGCGCAAGCCAGTTGCCCTCCTCTAAATCCGCCTCTGTGAAGAGGCCCAGATGTTGACATAAGCACCACATATGCTAACCATTCTGAGATAATGTGCTTTCCCCCTGTTATAAGAGCATATTTACTGAACACACATTGACCTCATTCACGTGTAACACTAAACCAAACCATGGTTTAATGCAAGCATCTTGGCTCCTGATGGGGAGATTGCAGCTACTTTGTTCTGGTTGTTCTGCTGTGCTAAGCTAAGCTATGATTTGGCTTTGCACATTGTCTGGGTCATGGTTTATCTTACTCCAGACAAACCATGGTTATAGCTTATGGTTTCTTTGAAGAGAGCAGAACCACAAGCCCGGGTTCAGTGCATCTCAGTTTTTCTCTCTCCCGCCTTGGTAAAAGCAGTTTGTTCCTCCTGGCTCTCTGTTCTTCCATCAGTTAAGTGTTTCTCTTCTGTAGTCTTTCCCTATTTCTATTTGTTGCCGCAACGTGTCTGTGCTAACACACTGTCTCTGTCTTGTCATCTTTCTTTCCCTGCTTTTCCGGAAAAAAACAAAACAAAACAAAACTCTGTCTTTCTCTCTCTGCTTTCTCCTTAGTCGTATTGTGCCTTTCTGCTTCTGTGTATAATTCATTCTTCGCTTTGCTGTATTTTCTACTGGCTGTCCCTTTCCTATACAGTGGTACCTCGGGTTAAGAACTTAATTCGTTCCGGAGGTCTGTTCTTAAACTGAAACTGTTCTTAACCTGAAGCACCACTTTAGCTAATGGGGCCTCCCGCTGCTGCTGTGCCGCCGGAGCATGATTTCTGTTCTCATCCTGAAGCAAAGTTCTTAACCCGAGGTAATATTTCTGGGTTAGCACAGTCTGTAACCTGAATCGTATGTAACCTGAAGGGTATGTAACCTGAGGTACCACTGTACTTTCTGAGGAGACAGTTGCCAGTTGGGAGAAGCCGCTGGCCATTTTCTGCGCGTCCGCCGTTGCTGTCAGCGGAGCAGCGGCATGGACAAAATTTGATTGGCTGCAGCATATAGTGGCCGCACGTCAGCTGCTGCTCTAGGGCATGCCGTCTTTACTGCCTCAGATCACTCCTGCGTGAGCCCGCAATCGGCTCTGGCCATGAGACAGCTGTTAGGGGACTTTCCACCTCCATTTCAAACAGCCGATCCAGCAACAGCCACTTTCCGCTTCCTGGGTCTGGATTACACAACAGTTTCCAGCATAAACTATTGCCACTCAACAGTTAAGCCGAAAAGGTCGCCTTCTGCTGACAACTTCTGCTATTTACTTCCTACTTCCAACAGCACTCCAAGTGTGTGTGTGTGTGTGTGTGTGTGAGAGAGAGAGAGAGAGACAAACAGACAGACAGACAGACAGACAGATAGATAGATCTAGTTGTGCTGCATGGCTGCAGCTAATTATTGCCTTCTCTGTGTGCATTGGGGGATCGGCGGTGCCTGTTTCAGTGGGTTTCTTCCCACATTCTAAGTGCAATATTTTTATTTTGCCACCTGTGCTCTATAACTGACTTCTTTCTGCACCTAAGGAAGCAAAGCAAAAGTCTAAGCTTTTTCAGCCCACGAGCTATGCTGCCATCACATTTGGTTTGGGGGCTAAGTGACACATATGTGGCATACAAGGCATTTTTTTCATTAGAAGAAATCATTTAGTAAACATTGGGTTGCTAATGAGCCCCGTTCAGCTGCCGGCAAAGTGGCAAGAGCAATAATAGCATGCATTAGTGTTCTGCTCAAACGTCCCCCAATATAATGCAGACTTTTAAGAACAAAGTACTACCGTTTTTATGAGCTACTTAACAAAGATGAAAACAACCGAGTTTGGTGGCATCTTAAATACTAACAAATGTATTACGGCATAATCTTTTGTTTATTAAAACCCACTTTCTCAGATGCGTGACATGTTGCCTTTATTTGACAGGATGTGCTCTCTCACGCACTTTGTAAACAGTGTGTACTTGTTCATTTTAACTCCTTTTTAAATGTTGTTGTCTTTCTCGATTTAACTCTTATTTCTTCAGAAAAATCACCTGTGCTGACTTAAAGGAAAAAGATGAACTGAGTTCCTGCAAAAATCAGTGTCCAAAAGAGGTAAGTTATATATGAATTAAAAATATTTGGGGAATATTTAATAAGTACTGCAATCCCCCCCCCTTCTTAAAATTTTTTTTTGTGGGTTTTTTTACTTGTTAAACACTGGCAAAATCACATGAGGTACTTAAGTGTGTATTCCCATTTGCAAGTGTGCTTTTATACCACAATTTTCACTGTGCAAAACTCTGGTGGTGGTTCATTGTTGTTGTTGTTGTCGTTCTTTAAACTGGTAGGGAAGAATAGAGAAAAAGTATATTATTCTGATATATGTGTTATGCAAGATGAATAAAAAATGATTTAATAACATAAAAAACTTGTAGATACTAATTTCCTCTTAAGTAATAACTTGAATAATATTGGGTAATTTGAATATAAGCATGCTACCTAGCTTGTAAAAGGGATGCGGGTGGTGCTGTGGTCTAAATCACTGAGCCTCTTGGGCTTGCCAATCAGAAGGTCAGCAGTTTGAATCCCTGCAACAGAGTGAGCTCCCATTGCTCTGTCCCAGCTGCTGCCAACCTAGCAGTTTTAAAGCATGCCAGTGCAAGTAGATAAATATGTACCACTGCAGCAGGAAGGTAAACAGTGTTTCTGTGCGCTCTGGCACTCGCCACAGTGTTCCGTTGCGCCAGAAGTGGCTTAGTCATGCTGGCCACATGACCCAGAAGCTGTCTGCGGACAAATGCCAGCTCCCTTGGCCTGAAAGAGAGATGAGCGCCACAACCCCATAGTCACCTTTGACTGGACTTAACCATCCAGGTGTCCTTTACCTTTACTTTTCTTAGCTTGTGTACTTAAGAAACTAGCCTTGTAACAACAGGCAACCAGGAATTCCAGGCAGGTGCATGAGGATGAGGGATGGAGTGCTTTGTCCCACCTTCACCAGCACCCAGCAGACTATTATTATTATTATTATTATTATTATTATTATTATTATTGACAAGTAAGTTTTGGGGGCTTATTAGAAGGGTACATTAACCCTACTGTTAACCTCTAAATGGAAATTGGAGAATGCACAGAAAAGTGTACATTTGCTACAAAACGGAAGAGTTTAAGGCCAGAACATGCAGGGTTTATTTTCTCTTTCTTGCTGGCAAGGGGAAATTAACTCTTCCCATTAGCGCTTGGGGAGAAAAGCAAAACACTTGTTAATCTCTAAACCAGAGGTCACCAACCTTTTGGGGCTCATGGGCAGATTTACAAACCAGAGAAACGGTCATGGTCACCAAGCACACACCACAGTTGTGTATTCACGCGTACACACACACACACACACACACACACACACTTCCCTGTCCCTAGCAGTTAGGCTTGGACAAATTAAAGAGGTCAGATCTTAAAGCCTGGGGAAATAAATAAGGTTTTTGCAACTGAGTAGACCCTTTCCCTACTAGCCACAGTTTTCCCCTCGCCAGCCAGGAATATCATCCACCTCTGTAACAACTAGGCTACAATAGAAGGCTTTCCTCCCTAAGCCTATTGGAGCCATCACTTCCTCTACTAACACGCTCATGCAGCTGCATGGAATTCCTGGCTCCCTATAGCTACGAGGCTAGCGTTTAAAAGCAAGAGTGGTCTAAGTTTATTTCCATGTTATTTAAAATAAACCTAGTTTTAAGTTTTAAAAGAAACTTAGCATTTACATTTTTATTTATTTAAACAATCCAATTAAAAATTTAATAATAATAATAATTCTTTAAAAATGTGAGGTTTTGAGACATTTGTTTGGCTACAGTAGTACTAAGCAAAGAAGGAGCTTTCACTCTCTGGTGCAAATGATACCTTTTTAGCGTCCCTCTCCCTTTCGCTTTAGGGATCAAGCAAACTTTGATGCTGCCAGAGGCAAAACTTTCAGTGTCCTATAACAGAAAGTTTATAGAAGCAGCAACTATTGCTGACCTTTTGCTATTATGGAATTCAAGGCAGTGTAACGTAAATTTAATTAGGTGGTATTATGTTTTGTAAGTATTTTGCATTTTATGACATTTTGTCCCATCACCTTAAATGGGCAACTGCACCCTAAAATGCAGCGTATAAATTGTTAAATAAAAATAGGCAGTAGTTGTGTTCCAGTGTTATGAGAATCAACCTAGTCGCTCTCCATGCTTGCATTAACCACATTTTCAGTGTGTTGTCTGAACCCTAAACTGTGTTTATTCTTAACTGTGGTTAGCAAAAAAGCAAGTATCTTCATAAACTATTGTTTGAAGTTGGATTGTTTGTCTACATTCAGGGATAGGGTAGACTGAGAGGTTTAAACCTCAACGCCCTCATGGAGATACAAATCACCCTTTCCCCAATCATCAGATGGATCAAATACAAATGTGGGGAATGTGTAAGCTTCATGGGAGCCTTGGCTCATTGTCATATTGTTGAGCTATGGTTTAGTGTGGCATCTGAACCAGCCTACTGCTAAGTTATTAGACACTGTGCTCTTTCAGAGTATTTATTTTGCTTTTTATCACTTTGATGTAAAGCTATAAAAATATACTGTATAAGGCACACAGTATGTCAGAGAAATGCTTGTTTCTTGAGCAGTGAATAGAATATTGTTTTGACGGGCCGAATGTGGCATGTGATTTGAGTCATATTATTTTATGCTTAAGTTCCAAACAATGTGAATTAAAGCTTGCTATAAGAAAATGTTAGCATTACATTTTTTTTAAAAAGCCACACACAAAAACCACGGCTGACTTAGAAAGTCATGGTGAAATATTTGAGAATGATGCTTGATGTTTAATGTTTTATTTTGTTTTTATATTTTGCTGGAAGCTGCCCAGAGTGGCAGCATATAAATAATACAATTAATACAATATAATATAATACTGAAGTCCAGCACCGAGGGCCTTCTGATGGTTCCCTCCCTGCGAGAAGTGAGGTTACAGAGAATCAGGCAGAGGGCCTTCTTGGTAGTGGCACCCGCCCTGTGGAATGCCCTCCCATCAGATGTCAAGAAAATAAACAACTATCAGACTTTTAGAAGACATCTGAAGGCAGCCCTGTTTAGGGAAGTTTTTAATGTTTGATGTTTTATTGTGCTTTTAATATTCTGTTGGGAGCCGCCCAGAGTGGCTGGGGAAACCCAGCCAGATGGGCGGGGTATAAATAATAAATTATTATTACTGTATTTTTCACCCTATAGGGCGCACCGGCCCATAGGGTGCACCTAGGTTTTTTTGGGGGGGGGGATAAACAAAAAAAGTATTTCCCCCCCAGGCTTCCCCCGACCCCAGCCCCCAGAACAGGCTGCTATCTGCAAGCCTTGGGAACCCAGCGGGAACTCCCGCCGGGCTCCCAAGGCTTGCGGATGTCTTCCTGAAGCCTGGAGAGTGAGAGGGGTCAGTGCGCACCGACCCCTCTCGCTCTCCAGGCTTCAGCGAAAGCCTGCATTCGCCCCATAGGACGCACACACATTTCCCCTTCATTTTTGGAGGGGGAAAGGTGCGTCCTATAGGGCGAAAAATATGGTACTTTTACTCATGCAACTCAGCTAAAATTAATTGCTCCCAAGAAGTAATGGATGGTTTAAAAATCCTAGGAGAATAGAAAAGTCTTTCTTTATGTGGTGACAAAAAGATATTAACTTAAGTATCAGATAAGCCACACTGGGGATGATATCCCATAATCCCTGTTGGCCACCCACTTTACCTCTCAGTGCGGAAGGAGTCTGTCCTGGTTTACATGCACTGTGTGGGAGCATGTTGAGCTGAATTCTGGGTGCTCCACTGTATCCACCTGACTATTGCATGTGTGCTCAGGACCCTGTTTGAATCGGCCCATGGAAGCAAAAATCACTGTATTAAAAATTTGTTGGATAAATGTGCAGATGCTGATACCTAAACATAAATTTGAACTTGAAAGCATTTATATACCCCCATCTGGTTATACATTTGGTTATATCATGTATTGTATAATGCAAGTAGTCTTCTTGATTTATTAACGTAAAAATACATTTACTAGCAAACTGAAAATGTCAAAAACAGACATCCTAAATATTAAAATAATTATGGCCCCTGTGACATTTCCCCCCTAAGAGCAGTCTGCAAAAGCAAATTCACATTAAAAATGAGGCTCTCCAGATAAAAAAATGCTCCCCAACCTACAGGAAACAAAATCATCCCTATAAATCATGAACTCCAATGCAAAGTTTAGGTCCTTGCTTCTGAGTTTGTTTGTTTTTTAAAAATACTCTTTTAAAAGTATCTGAAAGTGCTTACAGTTTTTTTTCTTCGTGTTTGTTTCATAGTTTTGAGAAACAAAACTTGTTACTTCAGTTTTAGAAAAAGCATACTGGAAATAATGGATGCTTTATCGCAATCCTCCCAGAATGCCCACATTCAGGCATTTGGGGCGAACATGTGCAGGTTTAAGGAATGTTAGAAGCCCTTTCAGTCCTTCTCACTGAATGCAGGAAGTCCTGAGATGGTGCCATGGTGTGGGGAGATACTCAAGGGCTTCTTGCAGCCAATCAGAAGCCATGCTTTGGTTTTGGAAGTTGAATGGGCTTCAGGAAAGGATTTTGTTTCACTTCCAATGTACAACTGTATAGGTTAGACACGTTTGAGGTGAGTGCAGAATTGGGAGCCGGATTGCTTATCTTTGATGTTGGAATCCAGTAGACATTTGCAACATTTGAGCAACTACATTCTGAACAGCGGTCATGCTAGATAAAGCATGACAAATGACAAGACAGAAATGCAATTGTTGCATTAATTGTATAGAAGGTATCTTTGCATCATAGCTTCCAAAATCTTCAAGGATTAGGAGCAGAATAAATATGTAAGGAGCAAACGCAAGTCAACAGTAACAAAGCATTTATTTAGCAGTCTTGAAATACCACTCAGGAGTCGTACTGGTGCTCAATTTCAGAGTATCATTTTCTTTCCACCACCCCATGTTACAGTTGTCCTGTGGTCATCGATGTAAAGAGATCTGTCATTCTTCCGACTGTCCTCAGAATTGCAACCAGAAGGTTAAAGTCAGGTGTCCTTGCAAGAGACTCAAAAAGGTAATTTCATACTCTTCTGAAATCTGTACTTTTCTATTAAAAGATTTGATTGATAATTTTATTCAATTTTTAAAAAATTATGATATTGTTATACCACTCTTCATAATATCTGACCCAGGATGGATTCGTGGTATGTGTTAAAGCAGTAAGTTATATAGGATAAAACTATTAAAATCAACAAACTGAGGGCGCAAATTGTGTATCAGTTAAATGGCAGAGTGAAAACTTTTTGGTATTTAAGACGCAATATCCTTCCAGTTTTTAAAATATCTGAGAAAATAAAAATGTCTTTACCTGACGTCTAAGATATAACAGTGGGTGCTAGTTCCACATAACTTTTGCTAGTTTTTTACGTTTTAGATATTGAAATTATTTAAAAATAATTTAACATTTAATGTGAGCCACCTTGATAAATCATCTCTGAAAAATGGATAAACAATTTTTTCCCCTAATGTGAATTCCAAAATTCCCATTTGCAGTGATGCAAATATAATTCTGAAATGGGGCAAATACTATGGAATTTCTACCTTTATAACACAAGGGGATTTTAGAGTGAAAATGGTTGCTTAGATATCATAGCCTTAAAAGAAATCATTGCGCAGTTAATTGAATTAAATGTGTTCAGACTTCAGAACTATCCTGGGAAATATACGGTATAGTTTAGCTCAAGTATGACTAGTCCAGAGTAAGAAGAGGAAATACGTTTTCCTGGTCAGTAATCAGGAAAAGGCATATTTAATTACATAAAAAACTGGATCAAGAACAGTTGTTAAACTTGTGAATCCCTAATGCATTTTACAGAAGACTTTCTTGTAGTCTCAGCGCAACTGTGGTGTCATCATCACCCCTGAAGCAGACAGTATAATGGACAAATGACTTCCTCTTACATGACATTATTATTTTTTTTGCCAGAAAGCAATAAGTTTCATTTTTAATAACCCTTTTCTGAAAAAGAAGAATTGCTTGGCACAAGTAGCGTCTGGCTTTTTGAGGAAACGCAATTTATAAATGTAACAAACAAATAGCGTATAACGTCATCTTTTGGGATCTGAGATGCTCACATAATCCATGTCTTCAACATGGGACCCATCTCTCTCTCTCTTACATATATGTCTGCTTTCATATTCCCCTATCTTTTTTGTACACATACCTGATTAGAGCCTGTCCCTAAAACGTCTCGTGTTAATTGCAGCACCTTCTATCAAATATAAGGCTCATATAGGAAATGCTGGAAAGTCAGCTGCTTGGTTAATGCACAATAAAGAACACAAAATGTAAGTCCATTTCCGTGTTGGAGAATTTAAGTTTAGCTTCACCACTCAAATCAATGCGACATAGAAGTGTTGAACACTGGCTGGATCAACCCAAAGAGATGTGGGTATTTTAGACTGGTGTTACCAGGGAAAGCTCCTCACTCACAAAAGAGTTTTAATCTCTTTATTAGTGTTTGTAACAAGGCTAATGGAATATTCTGAATTTGGCTTGCTTATCCACTTCAGTGAGAAAGGCATATACTTGGCTGGAGTTGTGAAGCGAAGAGTTGTGTAATTTCAGTATGTGAAGAGAAGAGTTTCTTATTCAAAGAAGGAGCACCCACATGACATAAAAAAAAGAAAATCTAAAAAATAGATCAATAGGGAAACCTTTAACCTCTTAGTCTTTGTAGTACAGTTATTGCTTTCATTAGGTTCTCAAGGTTAAACTCTGAATACATGCCTTGAAAAATGTATTTTTCAGATGTAAATTCCCCAGTCCAAGAAATCATGAAGACAAGTTCAAGCACTCCCTTTATGCCCAAATTTAGACCAGGCTTCCTAGTTAAAGTTCAGTTTCCCAATTTGGACGTCGGGAGAAATGTGGTTTAAAAAATGAGCAAGTCTGTTCTGAAGCCAGGCAGCAATGAAGAGAAAGCTCATTGCTCATTAGCACTTCAACAAACTCTGCTTGGTTAGAAAGACAACTGGACTGTTGCTTTGTGTTATGTGAATAGTCAGTTACCATGTATTAAATGTTCAGTGGTGAGAAGTACATTTTGGAAAAGTCTACTTTACCTTTGCTTTCCTACCCAGCAGACTCACAGGGCGGCTTACAAATTTCCATCTAAAACAATCTGAACTAGATATCAGATGCTTAACTAATTTCATTTATTATTGAAAGAAAAGCAGCTATTCAAATCTCAATGAAATGTAGGATTGTGCTGAATTTTATAACCATCTGATTTATGTAATTCGTAACCTAAAGCGTTAAAGTCTTGTGACAGAGAGATTCCTTGGCACTCTCCCCCCCCCCTTAAGTCCTATTTTGGGTATCAAAATTGATGAGATAGTACTTATAGTAGGACTTTTTCTTAATGTAGTGTGTTCTCATGAATGCAGAGACTATTAAAAAGAACATAAGATGTATCCTAGCTACATCTTAACTGTGGTAAATACTCCTATAGGTTTATTATTTAACTGTATACTGGTTCAATTCATTCCAAGAAGGAAACGTACAAACCAGTGGCTTATCCTCAGTCCTTTAACTGGTTTGTTGTTGTTTTTTGCAAGAACATCAAGGTTTAGTGTCTGTGCTACTTCAAGAAATGACTTCACACATGAAAGTAGTTTTTTGTTGTGTTCTTTGGGCTCGTACTATACTGCACCCAGGGACACGGGTGGTGCTTTGGTCTAAACCACTGAGCCTCTTGGGCTTGCCAAACGTAAGGTCGCCAGTTCGAATCCATGTGACGGGGTGAGCTCCTGCTGCTCTGTCCCAGCTTCTGCCAGCCTAGCAGTTCCAAAGCATACCAACACAAATAGATAAATAGGCACTGCTGCAGCGGGAAGGCAAACGGTGTTTCCATGTGCTCTGGCTTCTGTCACAGTGTCCCATTGCGCCAGAAGTGGTTTAGTCATGCTGGCCACAGGACCTAGAAAGCTGGCTGTGGAAAAACGCCAGCTCCCTCAGCCTGAACGTGAAATGAGCGCTGCAACCCCATAGTCGCCTTTGACTGGACTCAACCGTTCAGGGGTCCTTTACCTTTACCTTTATTGCTTCTACATTTGCCCTCCTCTTCCACTTCTTTTAAGGTATAGTTGCCTTGTTCCCTTAACATCAGGGGGGCAGTAACTTCCCACCACCTGAGCTTATTTTGAAGTTATTCATTTGTCCACCTCCAAAAGTAGTTTACAAGAGTGTACAGTGGTGCCTTGCAAGACGAAATTAATTCGTTCCGTGAGTTTTTTCATCTTGCGAATTTTTCATCTTGCAAAGCACTGTGTTGGAAAAGTTTTGGAAAAGCTTCAAAAATCACCAAAAACCTCAAAAAAGGCTACCACACCGCATTCTATGAGTTGCTCCTCGAAGTCAAGTCGCAACTGTATTAACGGTGTTAAGAAAAAGGAAACAAACTTGCAAAAAACGCAAGACGTTTTCGTCTTGCGAAGCAAGCCCATAGGGAAATTCGTCTTGCGAAGCAGCTCAAAATCCGCAAAACCCTTTTGTCTAGCGAGTTTTTCGTCTTGCGAGGCATTCGTCTTGCGGGGCACCACTGTATGTCGTATTTACAAAACACTTGTCACATAAATGTTGGTTATGGTGTGAACGTATCTCGTGATGAGTGTTTTTATTTGTAATTCCTTTACTACTGGGAAAAAATGGTTTGCAAGCTAAATGACAAGAGAAGGATTCTTCGATTATATAGGAAACAGTGTTTAGGCGTGTGTGTTTCGCGATCAGGCTAATGAAGAAAAATAATATATTTTGTTTGGACCCTGCTTCTAGGAGCTGCCGTGCAGTAAGGTTCGAGGAGACCTAGTTACGTTAGAATGTGACACTGTGTGCAAGGAAATGAAACGGAAAGCTTCTGAGGTAATTTTCCTTCTGTGGTTGCAATATATTCTCATTGCTTCAAGAGACTCATGCAGAGTTATTTTCTAAAATTATTGTGCAAGAAATAGAATGCAATTAAATCCGATGTTCCCTGTTCAACAGCTGTTACATGTTAAACTTTGCTTTTTATGTATTGTGGAAAGTTTGTCATCTTGCCTTGCTGTTTATGATAAACTGTTAATACTATGAGCCTCTACACGTGCTGTATTAGAATAATGTTGCTTATGTCTCTTGCTTCCTACCTTTCCCCCCCAGTTTGGAATATTTCTTGAAGAAGGTACACATTCATTCAGTTGGGGCCCAGGGGGCATGAAATGGGTTGCCCTGCCTTGTTCAGTTTGTTAATTTGAAGTTAGGATAGTGTAATGAATACATCTATTTAAAGTTCCAAAAATCTGATAACTAGTTTAATGCTCATGTGTGCGCACATGCTTCTCTTGATCTCTTACCACTTGATGACTACTTGGCTGGATATGAGAGCAAGTTGCATCAAAAAGAACAAGGAGTTTTGTGGCACTTTAATGAAATTTGTTTTGGCATAAGCGGACTGCAGTCCCCTTCATTAGATACATGGTGTTATCCTGAGTTGGGGAGAGGGATGACAAACAGCGGGGTCAACTAGAAACAACATGCAGAAAAGGGTAGACAACTAAGGTTTTATAATTAACAGTGGAAATTCACAAAGCAGCTGCTGATAAACACAGACATCCTGTCATCAGTAAGCAAATACACTTAGTGTGCCAAAATATTTTTGTCTGTGTTCAGTCCAGAAGTGATCACATTGAACGACGTGGTGTATTATAATTAAGTTGTTTCATATTGCCATGTCCCTTTTAGTTCCTTGACCCAGGATAACTAGTCAAAGGTCACTTACAGGGTGTCCTGGGAAGTTGACATGTTTCACCACTTTTGAATATTGCCATTTCTGATGCCAATTTTGCATCCTGTTGTTGTTGTTGTTGTTGTTGTTGTTGTTGTTGTTGTTGTTGTTGTTGTTGTTATACCCCGCCCATCTGACTGGGTTTCCCCAGCCACTCCAGGTGGCTTCCAACATACATAAAAACATTAAAAAATACACATTAAAGTAAGGAACTCTGTTAAGGGATGTAAGAATTGGCATCTTCAGGAGGCATTGAGCCGAAAGCCACATGTGCTTACACAGATAAGAGCATGTGCAACACTGATAAAACATAATATGCAAAGAATGTAATAAGATTTCCACCTGACTTTTTGGTAATGCAAAGAGAAAAGAAAGCCATAGATCTGGTGAGGCAACGTATTCTGGATTTAGATTTCCATGAAGTGTTTGCAGACATTAATATACATATAACACATCTCCCCTCTGCTCAAGACTGGATGTTGAAAGTTCTCTTCCACGTACGTAACAAAACTTAATTATCCAAAGTGTAAAAGAGTGATTCCCTTAACAGGAATGAATACCTTTCCTTCTGCAGTTAGATCATGATGATTCAGAGGGCAGTTGACTTGGAGGAGCGCTGGTATCAGTGTGGACAGCCAGAGTGCTGAAGTGCAGTTCTGTATAGCTATCCAGGATAGAAATGTATGTACAGTGGTACCTCGGGTTAAGTACTTAATTCGTTCCGGAGGTCCGTTCTTAAGCTGAAACTGTTCTTAACTTGAAGCACCACTTTAGCTAATGGGGCCTCCTGCTGCTGCTGCGCCTCCAGAGCATGATTTCTGTTCTCATCCTGAAGCAAAGTTTTTAACCCAAGGTAATATGGGTTAGCGGAATCTGTAACCTGAAGCGCATGTAACCTAAAGCGTATGTAACCTGAGATACCACTGTATAGTAAAGTGGCTGAGATACAAAAAAAGGACTGGGGAGAATAAGATATATTGGTTTTACTACTGACAGCCCAGACCCATCATATCATATTTTATTTAGCCAGTTTCCTAGCTGCAGTCCTTTCTATTAAAAAGTAATGGGCCAAATCCCACATGGTTGACTGCCAATGTGATGAATATGGGGATGAAAGAAAGAGGATGGGGGGAAGCTGGAGGCTAAGTCTGAGTTAAAAGTACAGAGTTAAACTACAAATATTTGTAGCATTTCCTTTCCTTTATGTAATGTACTATTGTTTGTTAGTATTGGTGTAGTGTAGAAGGCTGGGTGTCTTGTTTTTTATCATGTTTTTGAACAATTTATTATGCCCAGTTGATGGCCATTGGCTAACTAAAAAAAACTGGGCAAAAAGTCACGTGTGTAATTTTGGCTACCTGAGCATGGGTGTGGGAAAAACTGTAAAAATGCAAATTATGCATGAATGGAGGGGAGTCCTAGTACAGGTGTATGACGGGAGACTGTCAGTATTTTGTAGATGGAAAAGAGTTGGAATGTGAAAAAGGAAATGTTTCAGTCTGTCTGCAAGCATAGCATTAGTTTGGTTTGGAAAGAGGGCGACAGATATGGCAATGATGATAAATTAAAAATTTTTTACCACTCTTCATCTGAACAATATAGGGTGGTTCACAACATAAAAATAAAAAATGAGAACACAAAATGCATAATAAAATAAAACAAAACAATTATACCCCACTCCCACAAACACTTTATAAAGGCCATAGAATGTTAATCAGCCCAAGGCATGGTGATAGAGAAACATTTTTGCCTGACGCCTAAAGGTATGTAATGAAGGAGAACTATGAGACAGAAGGAGAATGTGAGGGAAAGTTTTGGAAGTCAATACAGTGGTACCTTGGTTTACGAACTTAATCCATTCCGGAAGTCCGTTCTTAGACCAAGGCGTGCTTTCCCATAGCAGCGGGGGACTCAATTTACAAGTGGAACACACTCAACAGGATGCGAAACATGTTCTCATTCCAAGGTAAAGTTCACAAACCAAAACACCTACTTCCGGGTTTGCAGCGTTCTTCATCCAAGTTGTTCATAAGCTAAGCTGTTCTTAAACCAAGGTACCACTGTACTATTCATGGCTTTTTATAGCACACAATTGTGCTCTTGTTTCTGCTTGTGTACAGTTTGCTTCTGTTCAGTTAAGTTGGAATTACTGAAACCCAAAGGCGCTTTCAGTTCCTGTGTGAAGTGTATGGTACTTGAAAAACAATATATAATTGAAACTAAATGAGCTTCCTTGCCAGAGGAAGGGCAGATGTTTTCTCTTTATTTACTACTGTTAATGTAGCTCAATATATGTGGTTCCTAAGTGGTTTACAAAAGATGTTACAAAATATGAGTACTTGCCACAAAATAAAGCAATGGAAAAGTTTCTGCACACTAGCAAAAACAAGAGAGTGTGGTAAATCTCCAGGGAAATCCTGCGTAAAAAGGGGCATGGGAAAGGAAGTACCGTTACCCCCTCCAAAAAACTGCACATGGAAAGGTGTTCCAGAGGCTGGGTTATACCACTGAGATGGCCCACTTCTTTGATGTCATTATATGATATTTCACTGATTGTATCCTGAAGATCTTGATGATTGCCTTGGGATGTATAAGGGGAGGCAACAAGCCTCTAAATATTATTGTGTCTGTGAAGCTGGGCAGGGAATTTTCAGTTGTGTAAAATAACAGGCCCACCATTTAAAATACCGTGTAGTTTAATGTAAGCTATTTAATTTAAAGGTGTCTTCACCGTACTGTATTCAGCTCCTGCTGAAAACAATTCTTGTAAGCCTACCCGGATGCTTAGAAAGTTGAGGTGAATTTTAATTTGTTTTTTGGTATTTTAACATTTTGCATCTTTCAAAGTATTGGAATCCCCCCCCCCCATTTTATTGTTTTATCTTTTTGTGAACCACTTTGAGGTTGGTTTGTTTTTTAATCAAGCGGTGCATAGATTTTATGGAACAGAAATAGATAAAATACCATACACCACTTATAATACTGTGCATTTTTTAAAAAAACAAAAAACCACACACCTAACTGCTTTACAGTGTCTGTCTCAAAGTAGTTCAGAGCTTGGTGACTTTCTCCTGGCCGCTTAATGAGGTTCCTAGTCAGCTGGCCTCTGCTCCTTACAACAGTTCACGACTCAAAATTTCATCAAGCGCACCACAATGACTTCTTGAAGGAGTAAGAGTCCATAATATAGTGATAACAACGTGTTTCACAATATTTGGGATCTCAAGTAGCGTGATTGGGGAAAACCTCCACATGCACCTTTTAAGAGCTGTTTGTGGACTACACAATTCAAGTCTAGCTTAACTCAGTATAGGGACATCTCATATATTCACATGAACCCCAGGGAATAGCATATGTTGCAGTTCATATAAATAACAGGTACAGGTACAAGAGTGGGGGCTTTTTTTAATGGCAGCCCTATCACTTTGGAGTTCCCTTCAGAGATGTGCAGCTTTGGATGTGTTCAGCCACATCGTATTTGCCTGTTCCACACTGCCTTTATTTGAATCCAGATGCTGTCCTATATTTGATCCGTGGTGTTGTGTGGGATCGTTTCATAGCGTTGAATCCTAAGTTTTAAATTGCTTTTACGATTTTAATTGTGAACAGCCTTAAGAGGGCCAAGGCCTTGAAAGGCAGTGTAAGAATAACAAATAAATGAGCAGAAGTGTAATGCTACTTCCAGCAATTAACAGGGGAGCAAACTTGGGCCCCAGGTTATGGGTTCCCAGTGCGTGTGACCTCATGACGTCATGTTGTGGTGTGACCTCATGACCTCATGTGCACCCCCCTGCTTCAGAACATAACTTCCGGTGGCACTGGAAGTCGTGTTCCAAGGTCACGTGCATCGGGGGCCCTTGTTTGGGTGCTGAGCACCCACAACAAAAAAATTCTGGGTGCTCAGGCACCCAGAGCTCCCTGTAGTTGGTGCCCCTGGCAATTAGTAAGTTGCAGCTTATTATGTGCTAAGCATTATTATTTTTATATGCACACAGATTAAAGAGGCCGAGGCCAGAGCTGCCCTTGAAGAGGAAAAACGAAGGCAACAGGTACCCACCAACTTAGTCTTCTCTTAAAGTGCGGAAAACTCTAGGACTATAATCCTACATGCCGTTTGGGCTGCTTAAATTTCAGTGAAGGCAACTGAATGCAGAATGATGAGCTCACAAAATTCTAGTTACAGTACTATTGTACCATGCGTATAAAGTTTTAATATGCACTATTTTAAGACACAGTTGAAAAAAAGATGACCCCCCCCCTTTTTGCCACATTTATTTTTATAACTTTTTCTGCTTTCCTCCTATCCAGGCTGAGCTGGAGGCTTTTGAGAACAGGCTGAAAGGTCGTCGGAAGAACAAGAGAAAAAAGGACGAGGTCGAAGTTGAACTATCTGCATGGCAAAAATATAAGAACATGATTGTGTTGCCAGTATGTGGAGCTGCTGTTGTAATGTTTGCGTGGTTCATAGCCTACAATGACTAAACTATTCCATTTCAAAACACCTCAATATGATTATAGAAAGCTAACTGCTAAGATGCTGTGATATAAATTAGGATTTAATGTTCAGTTGTACAGGTAGCGACTGATTGGCATGTCAGTGGGGCCCACGTAAGGCCGCCCACCCTGTTGAACCCTTTTTGTGATGTTTTTGGGTCAGTTCGGGATTGGCACAATACGGTTGTGCACATATCGGACACACCTGATATGGTTGCTGCCTGTAGTTTGTTATAATTTTCCTGTTCATTTAGAGAAAGCTAGAACCAACCCCAGATCCTATACTTTGCTCCCAAATCAATTTAAAATATTGAGGTGACTCGATTGAAAGTTCTACAGTATAGTTGGTTGAACTATGCTGAGCAATTGTGCCAGATTATATTTTTAAAGTCTAATTTGAGAACCACCGAGTACCATTCCTGTCAATATCCATTTGTTTTATTCCACGTGTGCATCAGATGAGCACTTGGTTTGTGCAGTCATTTTTAACCTCTTGGCAGGTGAAAGCAAGAAATGGATGGTTTGATACTGTCACAGATGACCATGCCTAATCTCTGTTGGAGGATGCTTGAAACTCTGATCCCGTAAGATGTAGTTCCTATAGCACACATGCACACTACAGCACAGTCTTGCATGAAAAAGCAGCCTTGTTTGGTTCAGATCATATGCAAGGACTGGGTTGTGAATCATGCTGTTATCTGAATAGAAGACAATGTTTTAATGTTTTCATCTTAGCTATATTAATGTGGGTCTTCAGAATAAACCATAAAGCCGTTCTTGATGCTGAGCAGTTCTAGTCATACTTTGTCAAACGTATCTTTTAAAATACAATACGGGTGTTCTGTACCTCCAAGATACATTTTTTGTTGAATAACATATTTCTAAAGGGAAGTTGTCAGATTTTTCTCCGGGACCTCTTGCAAACCTGGTCATATGCAAGTTGTCGATTTTATTTACCTTTTATTTCAAGTTCTGTTTTTTGCTAGTAAAAAGAAAATAGTAATTAAGGATATTGCTCTCCCTCTGAAATGAAGCTTTCTCGAAGAAAATTTACATCAAATAAATTCGTAGCTGTGTTTGCTGTGTGTAAAGTGGCATTCACAATTTAGAAAACAGTGTATGTACATGTGGCAAGTTCATTATTAGTTCAGGTGTGCAGATACATAGAAGAATATGAAATGTTGTCTTAAGCAGATGCTCTCAGAGCTGGAATTTAAATATCAAATCAAGTAGCAAATGTCCTAGCTAACCTGTTCACTGTTTCTGTTTACAAATTGACACCCTTGCTTTCACCCCTTCAAAAGTCAACAATAAACTTTACTCCTGAACTACTTTTGTATTTAATTATATAGTGACTATTGTCGCATCAAATGAGGGAGTGCAAGTTCTTCTGACTTGCTTGCTAGTGTTTAAAATGCTAAGTAAATATTACTGATTATTAATTTCCTGTCTAAATTTGGTCTTTGTAAGAATTACCTAAATCCAGGCCCTGAATCTTGGGCAAACATCCCAGGTGAAGTCTGGTAGGAATGCCTTTTGGATACCTTCAAATAATCTGAAATTGATATTTTCACATATTTCCAGCAGTGGGTCTTAGCTACTTATGATGATTACACATAAGATAAATATATCTACTGTTCAGGGATATTTTGATCAGATGTATGCTGGCAGATTCTGAAATGTTCTTTGGAAAGGAAAAACCACAAAATATTGTAACTTTGGACTTGTTATATTTACTAAAGAGTACAGTTATTTTTGTTTTTCCATTGATTTAAGAAAGTAACTTGAAGAAATCCATCCTGCAATTGTACATTTTAAGAATTCTAACTTGGTCAGTAGCTCACTTCCTAGCCACATGAATAATTGATACTAATATCACCTTAGGTTGTCAGATTTCACTTTTAGGATATGTTAGCATGAGCCATTTATTTTTGTACTGTTATAGCAAAAAAGAGAAAATCCGTCTGTCAATGTAGATAAATAGTGTGAAAACTGATACCTGTTTGAGTCTTACTATGTATTATGTGTGTTAGTAAATCAGCATTCTCTTGGTTTGAATGTTGATGAGATTTGTTAGCTTCTCAACACAAATAACTGGAAAGCTAAAAGGTTTTCGCTACTTCAGCACTTGTATTAAAACATTTGTCTTTGTTTATGTGTAAATGTACCTTCATTTGAAAGAGAGTTGCTCCTTTAATGTTTTGGATGTTCAGCTGAGTGGAAGATGAGAAAAGCAGGCACAGTTTCAGTGTGGGGTAAGGCCTTCAGAATCACTTGCCATTTCTTGATATGAATGAGAGGGGAGCATAGCTCAATTAGCAGAGTTATATACTTTGCACGCAGAACATACCAGATTTGGTCTCTGGCATCACCAGTTGGAAAGACCCCAGTTTGCACAGGATATGAAAGACCACTTCCTGAGATTCTGGAGTGGCAGATTTCAATGTTATGGCTGCCACCAGGTCTTCCGCACCATGAAATAACATATTTTTGTACTGGGCATTCAGTTCAATATAGCATCTAGAAAATCTCAGCTTTTGATAACGTTTCTAAGCTACAGTATATAAAGTTCACAGTTGAATGTGTGTGAACAGTGCTGGTGAAATCATAGGAATTGTAGAGTTGGAAGGGACTACGAGGGCCACCTAGTCCAACCCGCAGCAATCCAGGAATCTTTTGCCCCGTGTGGGGCTGGAGTCAACAACCCTGAGATTAAGAGTCTCATGCTCTACTGAATGAGCTATGCTATCTTGGGGCAATGGTGCTGAACTGACTGGATAGTGCTCATTTAGATGGGGTTTTCTTTTACAGCAGTAGCTCTTTTGCTTCTCAAAGCTAGCAGAATAAATTATATGAAAAGAAGTAAATCTAAATGTGTTCATGTGTTTATAATTTTACACATCTCAGAATTCCATTTTTCTAAATTTAGGAGTCTCCTGTGTTAGAGCTGGATAAGCAGAAGCTAAGAGGAAATCAGTAGTCTTGCAGGTATCGTATTGTGTGTTTGCCAGTTGTATGTTTTACATACCCAAATAACAATAAAAGATAGGCCTGTGACGAGTTTTCAAGAAAGTGGGGGAGAGGGGTAGTAATTCACAACACAGTAAGCATGGCCAATAGTCTAAACTGGAAAGAGAGCTCAGTCCAAATATTCCACATTAGTCCTAAATCCAGCTTGGCTACCCCTATACTTACTTGTGACATCGCTTTTTATTCAAAAACACTTAGAACTAAAGGTTGAATCATTTAGGCTTATCTAGATTATTCAGTTTTTCATTCAGTAAACATGCAAATTTGCAGATTTTCCAGATGACTTTGCCTGTATTCACACTTTATTTCTTTATTGGAATTATTAGTCACTTTTGTTTACATAATGTAAAGAGAGACTTGCAATATAATACAGAAATGTTAATTAATATAAAGCTAAAACAAAGTAAAAGCTAAACACACACACGTATATAAGAACCCATTGAAAGAGGCTGTAGTGCCGTAAGCATGGAGCCACCATTGAAAAAGTTGTATTCCTGTGTTGCCACTTCTGGATAGAGTTTGGAGAGGGCACACAGAATGCAGGATCTGGTTTGGTTTATGTGGGGACAGGTGGTCCTTGAGGTATCAGGGCCCTGAGCCGCCTAACACTTTATAAATCAAAACCAGCCCTTTGAATTGAGCCCGGAAACTAATTGGTAGGCAATACAGTCTTGCCAGAATTGGTTTTCTATGCTTAGACCATCTTGCAATGTCTTCAGTCTGTCAAATGCTGCACCACCTGCAGTTTCTGAATCATCATCAAAGTTGGCCCAATGTACAACACATGACAACAGAGGCTGGGCTGCCCCTGTCCAGATGAGTGTGTAGATTAGATAAAGGGTAAAGGGACCCCTGACCGTTAGGTCCAGTCGCAGACTACTCTGGGGTTGCGGCACTCATCTTGCTTTACTGGCCAAGGGAGCCGGCGTACAGCTTCCGGGTCATGTGGCCAGCATGACTAAGCCGCTTCTGGCGAACCAGAGCAGCACACGGAAACGCCGTTTACCTTCCTGCCGGAGCGGTACCTATTTATCTACTTGCACTTTGACGTGCTTTCGAACTGCTAGGTTGGCAGGAGCAGGAACTGAGCATCGGGAGCTCACCCTGCCGCGGGGATTCGAACCGTCGACCTTCCGATCGGCAAGCCCTAGGCTCTGTGGTTTAGACCACAGTGCCACCCAATGTCCACCAGCAGGGCTTTTGCATCACGGAAGCCACTTGAGCCTCAGATGACAGTAATGGATCCAGCAGTACACCCAAACTGCACACTTGCTACTAGAGAGGAAGTATAACCCCATTCAGAGCAGGGCACTTCCTACACATCCAGTCTAGGGATCCACCCACTTACAGTGCCTCAGTCCTGTCTGGATTGAGCTTCAGTTTATTGGCTCTCATAAAGTCCACTATTGAGGAAAGACATTGTTTCAGCATTTCCACTGATGGCCACACCTGTAGATGTAAAGGAGAAGGAACAGCTGTGTGTCGTCAGCATATTGCTGATAACATACTGGAAATCTCCAGCTGACACCACTTAGCAGTTTCATGTAGATGTTGTATATTAGTTATATATGCTTCAGCTTTTTAACTTGACTCTCTTGTCCCAGCCAGAAGTTCAGGTCTCCTCTTCAGCTAATGAACCTCTTGCAATAGTAAGTATTTGAAATGTGATTATGCCAACTGTCTTCTTCACCTGTTGTTTACTGATGTATCATTCTCTCCCAATTGTGAATTTGGTGGTCAAGTATCTACTGGTTTAGGAACAGAACAGGGCCACCCAAAAACAAAGTAGTACAGTAGTTTGTACTTTGTTGGAGTGTGCTAGATATGCAAAAGTATATGACTTTGCAAACTAACAGAAAAACTCAAAAGGAGGCTGATAAGAAGCTGTGAGCTTCTGGTGTATCTGGCAGGAGTGAGGAACCCAGTGGCTAGAAGTTGTAGTTCGGCAATGTCAGAAGGCTAAAGGCTCCCCACACTTTAGAATCATAGAATTGTAGAGTTGGAAGGGACCCAAGGGTTATCTAGTCTAACCCTCTGCAATGTGGGAATCTCAACTAAAGCGTCCATGGTGTCGTCTGCGAATTTGATGAACATTCCTTCAATTCCATCGTCCAAATCATTTTATAAAGATGTTGAACAACAACAACAGGCCCAGGACAGAACCCTGTGGCACCCCAATTATCTCTTTTTTCCAGGATGAGGAGGAACAGGATCAGTCAGAGGGAGCAACATATTGCAACATATATTTGGCAGGCCCCACCACATTTCTGTGCTGTCTCATCAAAATAGGCTTGAGGCAGCTTTAAGAAAAATAGTCAAAACAACATCTTGGTATAATATATTGCCATGGCAGTACTTGCCTCATTTACAAACATGCATTATAAAAGGCTCGGTTGTACAGTGGTACCTCTACGTACGAACTTAATTTGTTCCGGAGGTCCGTTCTTAACCTGAAACTGTTCTTAACTAGAAGCGTGCTTTCGCTAATGGGGGCTCTTGCTGCCGCTGCGCTGCTGGCACACAATTTCTGTTCTCATCCTGGGGCAAAGTTCTCAACTCGGGGTAACTCTTCCAGGTTAGCGGAGTTTGTAACCTGAAGCATTTGTAACCTGAGGCGTTTGTAACTCAAGGTACCACTGTATTTTGGAATGGCAAATCATTGTAGTTTTGCCAGACAGTTGAAAGCTGGAGTACAGAACAATGAGAAAATTGTGAGGGTGGCACCAATAACCCCAGGTACAAAAGAGGCAACATAGTCCAAGTAGAGGAGGAATGCTTAATCGAAGGCCTACGGGGTATTAGTGCTAATGGACCTGGTTATTTGTTTCGACTGTGAATTATCTGCCTTTTGATAGAATCCTAGAATACTGAATTATGGCATATTGTTTTGTAGTGGTTTTATATTGAGCTGTTGTGCCCCATCCTAAGGTCGCTTGTTGATGAAGAGTGGGCTAAAAATATTTTAAATAAATGTGACTATCTTACTCTAAAATGGGGCTGGAGAATCTAGAGGTACAGTTAAATAGAAATACTTTCCATTGGCAGAATTAAGTTGAAATTATAATGGTTCTGTTAGAATTCCATGCCGCTTGTTTAAAAAAGAGAAAGACCTAAAACACAATCTTTAATTTTGCTTTTTTTTTCTTCCTGAAGAAGTAGTGGTGGACTTTAAATGTACAGTATTTGGATTTGTATGCAGTAAACATTGAAGGTTTTAGCCTCTTTTAGAGAGTAATATCTCTATGAAGGGAATTCCAGATAGTTTGCACCCACAAGGGAGGAGTGTATCATAAGACAACCTGGGAAAGGCTTTTCCATCTGTTCTTAATAGAAGGGGGTAGTTCTTATGGGGGACATGTTTAAATATAGGGGGCTTGAGATGTAAAGGTGAAAAACAACACCTTGAATGGCCTGCCAATGCCAACATAGTGAAGTGATGACTGGGTGGTTGCTTTTTTAAAAACTTCCCATTTATGGACAGTTGAGCTTGGCAATGTCACACGGCTACACAAATTCCAAGCACTTTGTGGTTTTAATTGGTGACTTCAGTACTAGAAAATTCTACTCCCCTCCCCAGTATGCTTTAAAGTTATATTGGTTAACGTTCCAATCAAAAAAAAAAAAAAAAGGTGATTACAACATAATTTATTAATACACGTTGTTTGTTATTGGTTATCTGGAGCCAGAAATACAATTGAATTCTACCTGTAAAGTAGCTGTGTTGGTTCGGTTCCAATTCGATGAGCCCTGGAAATTGAATATCTTTTAAATGTGGGTGCTTCTGAAAAATAATGGTATATTATTTTTTTCTGGGGAAAAAGGTATATTAATAAGTCATCCTGTGTTTTACAGCTGGTGTTGCAGTAGAGCTCAAAGGTCAGAACAGTGTATTATCCCACTACAACCGTAGGAGGCATTATTTACTTGAGAGCATGGGAATGTCCTGGCTTTGGGGGCATGCAAGGAAGTTATCACTGTAATGCCAGAAGTGATGTGCAGTATGAGTACTGAGTCAGTAACACTACTACAGTACCTACTGTGACCACAGCATTCTTCCTGTACTTTCTGTTGTCTCCTTCCCCTATGACTCATTCATTGTAGGTAAGCAGAGCATGTAGACAGTGACTACAGTGGTACCTCGGGTTACATATGCTTCAGGTTACAGACTCTGCTAACCCAGAAATAGTACCTCGGGTTAAGAACTTTGCTTCAGGATGAGAACAGAAATTGTACTCCGGCGGTGCGGCGGCAGCAGGAGGCCCCATTAGCTAAAGTGGTGCTTCAGGTTAAGAAAAGTTTCAGGTTAAGAACGGACCTCCGGAATGAATTACCGTATTTTTTGCACCATAACACTCACTTTTTTCCTCCTAGAAAGTAAGGGGAAATGTCTGTGCGTGTTATGGAGGAAATGCCTATGGGTGGCATGCCTACGGATTTTCCTCCTCTAAAAACTACGTGCGTGTTATGGTCGGGTGCGTGTTATAGAGCGAAAAATACGGTAAGTACTTAACCCGAGGTACCACTGTATAGGATGTTCATTGGACTCCTCCAAGGTAGACTGTGCAGCACCTATATTGACTGATGTGTATGTGTCTTGATATGTTTGGGCTAGCTGCTGTCTTGGTGTTGGGTCATATCCATAGCTAACTACATTTCAAGTGTTATAATTCCAAAGAGCATACTCATAATCTAAAAACAGTTTTACAGGCTGCATGTGCCCTGCAGACTAGCTGTTTCCCAACCCTGAGAACCAATATGGTGGTTGTGAACTCTCAAGCCCTTGCTTTCTACAGCCATGTAATTTACTGTATGCCAAATTATCTAAGGATTACATGCTGGTTAGGATTATAAAATGGTCAACACTGTTCCATATGGGGTTTATAGAAGAGCAAATTGAACAAGATGGATAATCCAGAAGTCATCTCAGATTACTAAAGTGTTTCCTCCTGTTAAGTGTTATCCTGTACAATTGCAGTTCTTGACATTTTTGTCAACAGTTCTGACAGGGAAGAAAAACGATGCAGAGAATAAAGTTAGAAACTATGTTAATAAATGACATTTTTTCCCCATGAACATTTTCAAAGTCAATATTTATCCTTCTCTTAAGGAGTCTCCAAAGGACACAAAGAATCGTTCAAGATTAATGTGGCTTATTTTCCCTGTGGAACTATATAGTAAAAGGGGACAGATCCTTATTTTCCATGTCATATTGAAGCCTACCACTGTACCTTTTAAAATTTGGGGTAGGAGCTGGGTCACTACAGTAAGATACCCCATTCATGAGTGTATGTTCTCCAGGAGGTGTGAAGAAACAGGCATGCCATTTCAGATTTTAATATGATAGCACAGTTGCAATCAGGGGTACCAACTTAAATAAAATAGGGGGGGCAAGTAAGCCCTGCCCTGCATAATCAGAAAACATGACGCGGTGCACAGACAATTTGAATGGCAATGGCCTTCAACTTTGGGAGCCTCCGGCCCCCTCAAATGTTTTATTGGCAGAGGGCAAATACCCCTTGGCCCCTATGAGTTGGCTCCTATGGTTACAATGTTCAAATTTTCACTCTTAGATATATTCAAGATTACATTGCAATACAGGAAACCCACAATTTACACGGGTTACGTTCCAAGGCATGTCGTGTTTAAGTGAAATCACGTAAATTTGAAACTCCACTGAAAAAGCCTGCAAACACTCCATTCAGCCTCTTTTTGTGATGTTTCTGGGTCACTTCCAGGTTCAGTGTGATGCGCACGTGCACAGTTGTGCACATAATTAGACATGCCTAAAATGGTTGCTGCCTGTACTTCAATGTAACTTTAAAAGCATTTGAAATACTTATTAGTGTCGTTTCCTGATGCCATGAATGGGTTGGTATTATCTCGTCCTGTGATGGAGGCAGGAGAGCAAAGAACTCTGGGAGGCAGGTGTGGTCACTCCTCAGTTTTTTCTTTCATACAACCATAATAATGCAAGGTTGACACAGTTGTCCTATGTGCCTTTGGCCTGTATACCTTCTGTATTATTGTCGCTCTGTGTAGCTAGTTCATAGTGATGCTTCTGAGAAGTCATCTCATTTGCAGGAGGGTGCAAGTCATGAAAGATTTGGACCTATACTTCTGCCTGCCTATCCAGCATTTCATTGGTAAAGGTAAAGGGACCGCTGACAATTAGGTCCAGTCGTGGCTGACTCTGGGGTTGCGGCGCTCATCTCGCTTTATTGGCCGAGGGAGCCGGTGTACAGCTTCCGGGTCATGTGGCCAGCATGACTAAGCCGCTTCTGGTGAACCAGAGCAGCGCACAGAAACGCCGTTTACCTTCCCGCCAGAGCGCTACCTATTTATCTACTTGCACTTTGACGTGCTTTCGAACTGCTAGGTTGGCAGGAGCAGAGACTGAGCAACGGGAGCTCACCCCATCGCGAATTTCATTGGTACTTGCTGCCTAATTCAGTAGACAAAAGGCAAAACATTCCCAAAGCATAGGGAGCTACATAAGGTCTTTCACATATGCACAAATAACCCAAGCACTAAGATCTTCCACTGGGACACAGTGCCGCCACCATTGTCATAGGCTAAGAAGGCAGCAACAGACAAGTCTTGCTCATCTGTGGCACTGTGGTTGCATAACTTTATCCTGAATGAGACTCACCTAGTGCCCACTGCATTATATTTTAAGACACTGGAATTTATTTATGCTTCAGTCACCGTTTCAGTTTGTACGGTTTATTATTTATTTGTTACTTTTAAGTGGCCTATTTTTTTGTTTTGTTTTGAAGAGCGCCAATGACTGTGGCCTAAATATTATGAAGAGTGGCATACAAATGTTGTTGTTGTTTAGTCGTGTCCGACTCTTCGTGACCCCATGGACCAGAGCATGCCAGGCACTCCTGTCTTCCACTGCCTCCCGCAGTTTGGTCAGACTCATGTTTGTAGCTTCGAAGACACTATCCAACCATCTCGTCCTCTGTCATCCCCTTCTCCTTGTGCCCTCCATCTTTCCCAACATCAGGGGCATACAAATACCTTAAACCAAATGCATACTCATGCTAAACTTTGGATTTAATTTGTGGTACGTCTGTCAAAGAAGTTGTCAATCACTGTTTTAATCCTATTTGAACTGAGTGCGCAATATGTGCAGGCACTAACTCCTAAGCATCCTAGACCTATTCCATATATCAACCTCAATAGCAAAGAATTTACTGTGGGGAAGAAAGCTGTGTGGTCCGAAATGTTGTGCTCCCCGGCTCTTACAAAAGTGTCAGTAAGCAAGACAAGGTGTGGCTTTTATGCGATTGTTAGGAAGCTACTGAGAACTTTAAAAGCGACTATCAAAAACCATGAACAGTCCTCACTTTGTAGTTAATCTCCTTATGGTCCGTGAGATCTATCCACTACCTGCGTTCAGAGTATTTTCTCTGCTGCAGCTAAAATCGGAGGCAGCGGCATTCCACCACGGGAGCTGGCTTTTAGAAAGAAAGAAAACTTTTGTTGAAAGAGATTTATATAAGCCTCGCCACGTCCAACTCGTACTAAGTACAACTTAATACTGTTTCATAAGGAGAAGGGGGTGCTGCTGGGCAGGAGGGTATTGAGTCGTCTCTTTCCGCAGGGTCGCCGGTGGACGAAGGAACAGCCAGCTCTCGACAGGCTAGCCGGAGCGAAACTCCTGCTTCCCTGGCGCCGGTGCTTCGAGGTTCAACTTGGCGACTGAAGACGCCCAAGGCGCGCAGCAGGTACGCGGCAAAGGTGCGAGGGACAAAGGCAGAGAGAGCCACGTCGCTTTTAAGGCTGATCTGTGACAGCCTCCTGCTCTCCTTTCGCGGGGTCCCTTTTGGGGTGCGGGTAGGTGCGCGCCCTGAAGACGGGGTGGCTTCCAGCTCTCCATCTCCGCGCGCCCTTTCTCATCCTTTGCGCCTTTGGCACAGGTTCCCCGGGCTCGCCTCTTCCTCCGATGCTGGCTGCCTTGCCGAAAGAGAAAGGGCGGGCGGGCGGGGGGGGGGCGATGGGTGGCTTTCTCCTGGAGTTGATTCCGATCATCGTGGGGAGGGGTTGGGTGTGGATTGCTGAACGGACAAAATGCCGAGCCACCCCCACTCGGAAGGAGCCTGCCTGCCTGCCTGCCTACCTACCGCGGGGGCACTCCGCAGCCGTGACGGTGCGCTTTGCAGCCAAGGCGCCCAGAGGAGACCCGTAGCCAGGGAAGGTGGCGAAGGAGCCGGAGCATGTTGGCGCTGCAGCCGCTCCCTCCGGAAGAAGAGCGCTACCGGCAAGTCCTTGCCAATCAGCGGGTAAGACGAACGCTTTGGCCACTTGAGCCTAACGCGGTAGACGGAGACAGGCAGCCGGGGAAGGAAAACCCTCCTAGGAAAATGCTAGGATCGCAGCCTCGCGCGCTCTGCTGGTGCGCGTACGCGGCAGCGGATGGAAAGGCTCTCCCGGTAGAGCCCGAGCCTGAAGCGATGCCCTTTTACTACTGCTGCTTATTTGTTGTCTTTCTCTTTTCAAACATCGCGGGTAAGTTACTCGCGCCTTTGAAGCCGCTCTGACCCCAGGTGGGGTCAACACGTAACGGTGGATTTCCTCCACTCTCTCTTCATTATGCCCAGAGTGGGGTTTTTAATCGGGTGTGGGGATTATAGAATCGAGTGTAGTAGATTATAAAAGCGGGACTTGTTCCAGATTAAATAAAGATGGCCTTTTGCGCTTTCACACGGTGCAATTGAAGCGCGCGCTTAAAAATTAAAGTGTGAATGCAACTTTGACCGCGTGTAGTACGAAAGCTCACAAAGATTGGACGCTGGAAAGTGGACGCTCGCAGGAAGCCAGAATCTGCTGCCCGGTAATGTTTGGAATGGGCCCGTGAGAGGAGGAGGAAGAAAGCGATTTTCCATGGGAGTTATTTGCCTAGAAACACGCTTCCCCTAGCCAATCTCTATTTTGAAGCGAGAGGTTACCGTGCCAGTTGCTGGAGACATTATTTATCTTGACTCTAGGAATAAACGCCAAACGCTTGCAAACTAAACAAATATTAATTAATCAGTAGCCTAACGGGAAGTGGTTTCGCTGCGTCGTCCTGTACTTATCCCTAGTTGGTGCGTCTGCCAGTCCATCTAAACACACACACACTCAAGCACACGGGTAGGAGGCCTTTGGGGCACGTTTAAGTATCCAGAAATGACACGGGACGGTGGTGTGGCCGGCTAGAAGCCGCGATTGGTTCCCGATCCCACCTCCGTCCTTTCGCTTCTCGTGGGGAGGCAAGTGGCCGCGCGTCTTTTGGTGGTGCTGAAACCAGCAAGCCACCAGGAGGTCCAGTTATTAGCCAAAGCAGTTGGGCAGGTCGCTGTTGGAAAGCTGCGGTCCCTGGGTACGTCTGTCCTGCTACAGCAGTTGCAAACATAGATAGCCTAGTCTGTGAAAAGCGTGGGGGGGGGGGGAATACGAAACAAACTGATTTTTTACTGTGTCACGGTGAAGTCTCTGGACAAAGTAGCTCCTGCAACAGGTTTGCGCATTGCGCCCCGGCTGCACGGGAGCTGCTGGGACTGCCTTAGGAAAAGGGGACGGGTTTTAAGGAGAATTTTGTTTACTAGTTTGCTGGTTGTAGACAGGAGCCGTGGTGTCTGGACTCTTCCTTTCTTCAGTGGGACAAAGAGATCAGAACAAAACCTGATCTGTTACCTGAGTTAGTTTTTGCTCGTTCTTCCTCTCCAATTCACTTACGGTAATTCTTTGGGAGGACTGATCCGCTGAGATATTTGGCTTTTCTTTTGTAGCGTTGTCTTTCCAAAATCGGCCTTTTCTCTCCAAACCTTCACCCGCAGTGAGTGTGGATCCAGGGTTTAACAAAGCAAAGGGGTTATCGTGTTCCCTATTTCCGTAGCGCCTTCAGAATACAAAGTGATTTATGTAAGTCTTGTGTCAGTCCGCTTTTTCTTCTCTTTCCAATAGAGAGTCAGCAACAAGAGTAATTCCTAATTTCCTAAGAGGTGAACAGTTACACGTAGCAAAGCAAACTAAAGCAGGAAATGGGTGAGTTTGTTAGCGCTTGTTTTCACCCAGCCGCTTATGTCCACTTAAGTTGGCAACAGATAGTTCCCGATCAATACCTTAAACCTCATAGGTTGGAAAGGACCTGCAAAGCACCACCTGGTTTTGACATTTAACTGCTTCCAATCACAGTACACTAGTCTAACAGCAATGCTTAAATACACTCCTGAACCACAAAGGACCTTAAAGAAATATGGTACAATGCAGGCGTCTTCAGAAGCAAGTTCCGCAGAGTTTGGTGAGGTTTGCACTTAAGTAAGGGAGAAATCCTATTCAGTTACATGGGAGTAAGTTCCACTGAGCGTAATGGCATTTTCTTTTGAGGAGACAAGTATAAGCTTGCGCTGAAAGTATGCTCAGGCCACATACTTGCTGCCGCTTTCCTGCATTTGACTGAAGTTTCAGGTCCTCATACAAACAAGTGGTTTCTTCAGATACCCAGATGCTTGGATCCATAACTCTTCAAGCAATCTGGTCCAACCAGCTTCAGTGACAAATTAATCTTCATCAAATCTAAACAGCGTTATGAGTTTGTGGGTGCCAGACTCCTATAATCCTAGCAAGTGTTAAAAGCTAATCAAGCCAGGCTAGCTTCCTGATGAGGTAATCGCCTGGGTGATCCGGCCATTGAGACAACAGAGGAAAGGGGGCTCTGTGCCAGATGGCAGCTGGGTGGGGGCCCTTCTTCAACTTTTAGTTAGGAGGACAAAGCATGAGTCGGAGGGCAGAGTTTGCTGTGATGTGACCTGGAGGAAAAAGCTGCAGGCTGGAAAGGCAGGGAGAATCTCAGCTGATTTCTGCTTGAATCCATGGTTGCAGCTGTGGGAGGAACAAGACCCTTTTGGGTGTTAAGGTTGTCAGCCCCTCCATCATTGGCTCAGGTATATACAGTGGTACTTCGCGTAATTTGTTCCGGAGGTCCGTTCTTAACCTGAAACTGTTCTTAACCTGAAGACCACTTTAGCTAATGGGGCCTCCTGCTGCCGCCAGAGCACGATTTCTGTTCTCATCCTGAAGCATATGTAACCCGAGGTACCACGGTATGTGTAAATGAACTGTAAAATACAGAGACCACAGTCACTGCTGTGCCTCATTCACAAAAGGAAACAGCAACCCTGGGTGAGTGCCTCGAACCCCGGAATCTCTCACTGCTCTGAGATTGGGGTAGTGTGCAACAATACTTTTGGTCCGTCTGGGGTCTACTGCATAGCACGCATAACAGATCCAGACGCTATAATGTTTATGGCAGCAGCAGCAGTACTTGTATAACTGATTTTCCCCATGAAGATATGTTAATAATTATGGGTAAGAGGAGATAAAGGGATACCTTCTTATTTGCATCCCATATCTATGTGACTTCCCAATATGGAGGAGCTGCCAATATATTATTTTACTTGCTTCTTTCTACAAAAGTTTCAAAGTGGTGTACAAGAATACAAACTATACAAATGTAAATGATAGCAATGTAGCATTTAAAATTAGCAATAACAAGTTAATTAGGCACTAATAATTAATAAATGAAATTATCCTCTCCACGTACAGCACAAGATTGATCACCCAGAAATCTTGCTTAAATGACCATAAAAACCACAACAGTATTAATACTCAAATGCCTACAGCTTTTTTTAAAGTACTTCATTGGGCATCTCCCTGGGGTCAGCATTCAACAAATGAGGGGGCTGCCACCCAAAAACTGTTTTCTCTTTGCCGCTCTCTAAACTTCTTTGGGGAGAGGGACATAGAGTTCTTGATGGTTCATATAAGAAAAGGTAGTCCATGAGGTATTGGGATCCTAAACTGTATAAAGCTTTGTAGGTTAAATCCAACACTTTGAATTGGGCAATGTGAGCCTTAAAGCTTCATGCACCAAAATAACTTTGGAACAAAGAAGTCATTGGTACCTTTGCTTCATTCTCTATGTGGAATCTTTTCTGTGACTGAATGAAGCTTTCCTATCTTGTTTATTTTTAAAGTATCATTTCTCCTGTAATGGATCCATTCCAATTGATAGCACTCTTTCTTGCAGGAGTATCTTATGAATGACTGAAACAATTTGAATTTTCCAGAACTGAAACGTATGCGATCACTCCAATTTGATAAAGCCATGTTCTGGGATTTTGCCAGGTCTGGTGTTTTTTTCCAGTCCATCTATTGAGGGAAGTCTGAACTACAGTTGATAAAAAGCAAATTCAAGAGTTATTTGTGCAAGACCTTGATGTTTAGCCCTGCAGTTTATGTTTTTAAACATCACCTCAATCTATTCCCAGTTTTAAATAATCAATATTTTTCTTTCTGGATCAGAATGCTTCTGCAATCTACCCCAGAGGCCAGTATAGTTTTATGGGAAATAAGTAGCCATTCCTCATTGGAGCTGCCCACACTCTTTTTCTCCCAAAGAGGAAACACATTCCTCCTCACTTGGCCTGGCAATTCAAGCAGTGAAAAACAGCCTGTTATTCTCTCTTATGCTCCCATAGCAGTTTGCAACTGTAGCATGTTTATTCACTTGGCAGTAAGTCTTTTGTCACTTGGAAGGTGTCAGCAAACAGCATATGGAAGGCTATCCTTGAGCTGGAGTAGTTTCACTGAATGTTGTGGAATTATTCCAAAGTCTGAGTATTAAAGCCAAAATAATATTAATAATCACCTGCTCAGGGATCTGCTGGTGATCTGGCTGCTGCAGTTCGAACCAGCTAAAGTTTCTGAGTGGTCGTCCAGTGCAGCCCCACACAGAGCACATTGCAGTAATGCAGTCTGGAAGTTACCAGAGGATAGAGTACTGTGGCCAAGTCATCTCCATCCAAAAGGGGCCATAGCTAGTGAACTAGCTGGACCTGTTAACTGTCACTCATAGGCAATAATAATCAATATACCGTATTCTGGAATATAAAGTTATTCAATTCCCAATTCAAAATAGCTCATTTTTTAAAAAACGACACACACAAGTATACAAGCATACACGCACAGACACATTCTACCACTCTGTATTTATTCAGCCAATTTGTAGCTGAATACTATGGACCTAATGTGGGTTACAAGAGCTACAAAAGGAAGGAAGTGGAAGGGAACCATAGGCCGTCATGCAATAAGGGTGTTAGCAGGTCACAAAAAGAGAAGATGGACTCTGATTTAGCTCCTGTTTCTTCCAAGGGGGAAACAGTGTACAACTGCATGTAACCAGTGTGACTACATGACTGATAAGGAATAGGTGAGGAAATATCTAGCTACCATAAGTGAGTTCATAAGCTGACCACAAGCCAGCAGTGTGATGTGGCTGCAAAAAAAGACGTGCCTATTTAGTCTTCTTTAATAGAAGTTTCCAATGCACAGGAAAAATAGTTCCACGTTATTCTGCACTAGTCATAACTCAGCTGGCGTACTGTGTCGAGTTCTGGGCATCACAATTTAAGGAGGATGTAGATAAACTGGAATGGGTTCAGAGGAGGGCAGTGAAGATGATCAGCAATGTAAGTCCTCTAAGGGAAGGCTTAAGGATCTGTAGATGTTTAGCCTAAAAGAAGGCAAGACCGAGGAAGCACACAAAAAAGCCCTCTTCAAATACTTGGAAGGGCTGTCACTGTAGCAAGAGGACAAATGCTTATTCTTGCCTGTCCCAGAGGGCAGGACTAGATCTAATGGACTTGAGTAACATGGGCAGGTTGATTGTGGTTGGACATTAGGAAAATACCTTAATGAGCATAAACGAGACCAGATAACAGGGGAGGAGTGATGAATTCTCCTTCCCAGGAGGTTCTTTAAGCAGAGGCTGGACAGCCATCTGTTTGGGAAACTCTAGCTCTGGATTTCCTGCATTGAGCAGGTGGTTGGGCTAGACGGCCTACAACAAGACCCTCCACTTCAACTCCAATTCTATGGTCATACAAATTTAGGTATAGATACAGGGATTGATCCTCCTGGGACCCAATATCTCACTTCCTCCCTGCACAGAAATCCAGAGCAGCTTTTATAATAAGTGCATCACTATGCTGGGGGGACGGCACCTGTTGGATTTGTGTCCATTATGCTGCTTCTAAATGGCACAGAGGTGGGGGTGAGGGCTGAACCTCAGAAGTTTTTGCTCATCCCAAGAAAGCAAGATTATTGATTTTAAAAGCCACTGTTTTCCTCTCCTACCAGTTAACCACAACAAAAAGCCTCCAAGTATCTGATATGGGGGGGGGAGTTTACCTGTCGGAAAAAGGGGGTGCCCGTTTGACAAGTTTTCCAGGTTCCCTGTGATTGCCGTAGGATGCACATAAATCTCACAGGTGTGGAAAAAATTTCCCTAGGCATCCATCTCAGTTATTGGGTGGAGGGGGTACCTTAATCCGAATTGCAAAATCCAGAGTAGCAGCTGCGTTAGACTGCAAAGTTACACAACCAACGAAAGCTTGCAGCACCTTAAAAGGCAGCCAAACCCATGGAGACTTTATTATTATGCCATAATAAATCTGTTGATTTTTTTAAAAAGCATCTGCTGCTGTTTGCTGCAGAATTGGAAAACGCACCCCAGACCCTGCTACGCAAAAAGCTTATTTGGGCCGAGGGGTCGCTTTCTCTGGACACTTTTGGGCATCCTAAATAACGTCTATGGAAGTGGGCGCGAACCAGCACACGGAGGAGATAACTCTTGTTATTCAAGCCCCCTTTTAAGTTGTTACCTCAGCAAAAGCGCGGCAACGCGAACAGGAGGCGGCGGGGGGGGGGGGTCGGCTGCCGTCGGAAGGCGAGAAGGGGATTCCCTCAGAGATGTCGGCCGAAAGAGAGACCTGACCTGTCGGTGTCATATTATTTTCCTCTTCCCTGAGGGGGGAAGAAGCGCGCAGCAGCCGGCCGGCCGGGGCAACCCCGCCGCTATAAATAGCGGGAGCGAAGCTGAGATGTCAGATTCCCCGGGGCCTCAGCGCTTCCCCCGCGCAATGGAAAGTCTGAGGTAAAAAATAATAATGAAAAATGTCGCCGTAAAAATAGAGCGCCCGGGGACGCCGGCGCCGCTGAGGGAAGAAGCCTCGCTCCAGTCACGGCCCTCGGGAATCCATGTAGAGGCAGGCTTTTCTCCGGGTGCCGAAAGAGGCCCTATTTCCCTGCCAAAGCCTGCCGTCGAGTTTTGCTTCACGTGAGGACAGGAGGCATCCAGGGAGGGCAGCCATATTTCTCTCTCCCCGCCCCACCTTCTGGGGAATTGAACAACTGCGAGATAGGAAACTTTCCACATAACTTTTTGTTTTATTTTTAAAGCGTCGTTTGCCTCATTTCTGCCTGTCACAAGCCCACCAAAGTGACTCCTGTAAGGTTGCCATATTAACCCGCCCCCCCCTCGCCCGCTAGTGAAACTCTTTCCTTTCACGATCACCACCACATGGTTTGTAATCTAATGGATTCCATGAGCCATGAGGATTCCATGAGGTCACCAAGTGCCTACCCAGCTGCCCTGTAGTCTGGTAGGTGAAACAGGGTGGCCAGGCCCTTTTTTATTATTATTAATATTGCTTTATGGTAGTTTACTGCCAGTGGCGTAGCGTGGGGGGTGCAGGGGGGGCCGGCCGCACCGGGCGCAACATCTGGGGGTTAGGGTTAGGGGGCGCAAATCCACAGGTTAGGGGGCGCAAATTACTTGCCTTGCCCCGGGTGCTGACAACCCACGCTACGCCACTGTTTACTGCTGCTTCCTCGTTTTTATGCATTTGCAAAATCCAAAAGGAAACGTCTCCAAAGGTAAATGTAACTCAGCAAATAGGTTTTTACTCTTCTATTTTCTTTTTTTTTTAATATGCAACAAGTTTTTAGGAATCCCGCCACACTCGCCTGTTTTAAAGGGGAAGTGCCTTTGTTCAGGTTTTGCATGTCTTCTTTTTCCATAATTGCCTCGATAAAAAGTTTCAGTTTGGAACAAAAATAAAGGCATGTAAGCAAGACTAAACTGAAGAAGGGCTATGCCCAAAATAGATGTGGTGAAATGTTGAGAGGATGTTTGTGTTATTGGGGAGTTTTCACATAAGCGTTGTATAAATAATAAACTTACTAAAATGTAATTTCTCAACAATCAGCTGAGAAACACGGTCAGAAACGCTTGCATCTTTTCATAACCTTGGAAAGGAAGAAATAATTATGTTACTGAGAACAATTACATGTTCAGTCATTCAGCATCAATGCCTAACAAAATGTAGAGTATAAGTTATTGTTGATTTGAGACTAAAGACATCATGCTAAATTTGAAATTTCCCCCCTCCTCTCCCCTCAACTCTGATTTAAGGGTAATTTTAAACTAGACCCAATTCAGAGTTATTTCTAGACATTCAAGTATGTGGAATTTCTATGAACCTGTACAACTGACTAGAAATAGAAATTCTTGTTAACTGTTTTAACTTGTATTAGGAAAGCTTCAGATACAAATATTTTAACTAATACTGTATGCTATTGTCTGTGCCTTTTTAAGCTTTTTGATACTATGGCAAAACATACATTTAAAAATGTGCATGTATCATCAATATTCAGCTGATATTCCCAAGTACGTGGGTATCACAGTTCCTGCAGTATTGTACACAATAATAATAATCTGTGGTCATAAATGTTTTTGTCTATTTTAGGTACCACTGTAATTAAGCAGCTTCCATTTCTTCCTTTCCTCCTTGTTAACAATGACGACTGCTTTTGGAGAAAATCAGGATTCATTATAGACGTTTAATTCTTCATTATAGGTTGAGTTGTGTAATGGGATTCCCCTGCAAATGTTTGTTGGGATGGTACCAAAAGGGAACTGCACACCAAAGATATTTTCTCTTCCTGGAATCACTGATGTGTAATTCCCTTACTGGCATTATTCCAACTGCATACTTGTACAGGAATTCCATGCTGCCAGGAATGAGAAAACATATGTGAATGGGTCCTAATTTAGGCTTCAAGTAGACTATTGCATCCTTTGGAGAATAGAAGGCATAAGAAGATTCAGTTATTCTGCACCAGTGAATTTATTTCTTTTGCTTTTCCCCCTACAGAAATTGAAGTTGAGTATTAGGTCTTACAGAATGAGAACCCTTTCAAAGTCTTGTCAGATACCTACATACCAGAGAACCAAATTTACTGTAGGGACCCAATACCCCAATTATAAATAACCTTTCACACGTTAACAGTATTTAATATTTTCGTGATTTAGCAAACTTAATTGGAACAGTTGTCACTCTCCTTCAAACCCAAATGGTAGTAGCCACAGCACTGGGGTGGGTGAAGTCCAGCATCCTGATGGGGATGCAAATTGTTTCCTCCCTAGTCATCAGATTGATCATTTGACTGGAGAGGGGACCACAACTCCTCTACTCAGAGGGTTGTGTTCGTACCTTTGTGTGTATGTGTGAGTAGGAGGATTGGGTGGTGGGGTGGTGGCCACAACTACATTTGGCATACTTGCCGCTGGCATGTAGCTATTGGAGGGTTAGCCAAGAGGGAATACAGTCCTCTAGACAAAAAAGTTAGCTACCCCTACCTTCTGACATGCCTTAAAGGTAAAGGTAAAGGTACCCCTGCCCGTACGGGCCAGTCTTGACAGACTCTAGGGTTGTGCGCCCATCTCACTTAAGAGGCCGGGGGCCAGCGCTGTCCGGAGACACTTCCGGGTCACGTGGCCAGCGTGACAAAGCCACATCTGGCGAGCCAGCGCAGCACACGGAAACGCCGTTTACCTTCCCGCCAGTAAGCGGTCCCTATTTATCTACTTGCACCTGGAGGTGCTTTCGAACTGCTAGGTTGGCAGGTGCTGGGACCGAGCAACGGGAGCGCACCCCGCCGTGGGGATTCGAACCGCTGACCTTTCGATCGGCAAGCCCTAGGCGCTGAGGCTTTTACCCACAGCGCCACCCACGTCCCCCTGACATGCCTTATTTGAATACAATTATCTGCTTAATTTCTGCATACTCTGCAAGTGTTGCCAGGTTACAATCCATATACTAATGCCATACATTTTGTCTCTGCCCTCCCTCCTTTTGTGTTGTGTTTTTTCGATAGTAAGCCTATGGGCACGGACGGTTTTGTTTTTAATCATAGCACTGTACAGCTGGAAGGGATCCCAAGGGTCATCAAGTCAACCCCCCTGCAATTCAGGCACCACAACTAAAGAATCCCTGACAGATAGCCATCCAACCTCTGCTTAAAAACCTCCAGTGGAGTGTTCAGCACCTTTTGGAGTAGTCCGTTCCACTGCTGAACAGCTCTTACTGTCAGAAAGTTCTTCCTAATGTTTAGTCAGAATCTCCTTTATTATAATTTGAGATCGTTGTTTGGTTCCTACCCTCTGGAACAAGAGAAAACAAGCTTGCTCCATCTTCCATGTCACTGTCATGGCCCTTTACATATTTGTTGTTATCATGTTACCTTTCAGACTCCTCATTGCCCACCTCCAGTCCACAGGGGTCTCACCTGTTCTCTAAGAATTCTGAAAGCTTATAGACGAGTTCTAACACAATGCAAGTTCTTTTAACATCCTTGGATGCAGTTCATCAGGCCCTGGATTTGAATCCATTTAAAGTAGCAAGGTGATCCATTACCACCTCTCTTTTTTATACTTATATCTTAGGCTGCAGCTCCCTCCCTGCATCATTTATTCTATTATCACCAGGTTGGGCATTGCTCTCCTTTTGTGTAAAGTTTGGAGGTAAAGTAAATGTTGAGCAGTTCCTCCTCCTTTCTGTCGCCCAATAACATTTCTCCATCTTCTCCACGCACAGGATCTACTACTTTACTGTTCTTTCTCTTGTTTCGAAGTTGGCCAAAGAAAGCGTTTAAATTATTTTTATCAAATTATATACAAGGAAAAAATTCAGGTGGCCTTTCCTAATGTGGAAACAGTCTTGTGGCTATTTCTTAGCTTTATGGTCACTAACTGCTCAGGAGAGAAGTTTTTCAAGACTAAATGAATTAAGGGCCACAATGTCTCAAGAGAGGTTGTCCGCACTGAGCATTCTGTACATTGAAAGTGACAAACTTAGACAAAAATTTTTTGATGACGCTTTGGATGATTTTGCTATAAGGAAGGCTAGGGAAAGAACATTTTTAGTCTTACTGTATTTGATGGTTGTAGTTTACTTCTTAATATGTTTTTAAAAACTAACTGTTTAATGAAAACATAAAGTAGATTCTAAAAGTGCCACACTGTCAGGTAATCATGATCATATTATTTACATTTCCCAGGCAATATAATTTGTAAACTAAAGTTTTTTTAAAAAAAGAATAACACTACAACTTCATTTTCCTAAAAATTAATGCTTATTAGATGAGCGCAGCAACCCCAAAGTTGGTCATGCCTGGACCTAATGGTCGGGGGTCCCTTTACCTTTACCTATTTGACAATAACATCTTATGTCCTTTAGAGGAGAAATTGTGAATTGCAGAATTTTAAATACCTGTCTTCATCCTTGGCTTCACTCAATTTTGTTTACAACATTCTTCCATTTTCTTCCAGTTGTGAGAGTGGGGGATTGGGAGGGGCCTCACAAGTGGAGTAACCTAGGGCCTCTTGTAATTTAAATTCAGGCCTGCAAAAAGCCTAATAGAATGCTCCACCTAGCCCATATTTCCCAGTGGTTTTTCAATTCTGTAGCTCTTTAATTGCTGTGGCCGTTTCATCAAAGAAGATTGCTCTGTTCCAAAATTCACTGTTTTCTGGACTTAAGGGCTCTTTTGTAAGCTATGTCTGGAAAGTTGTATGTATATAAGCATTCATAGGGGGCTGCAAAGCCTGAACTTAATTGAGCAGATCCCATCAGCTCTTGGTTGTGGGGCAGATCTTATCAGCACTATTTTATTTGTAGTAAGAACATTTTGCTGCTCTAGTTAACAACAGTTGTCCTTGTTTCCAAACTTGAAGCAACTTCTATTTTGGTATATCAATGATTTAATCAGTCTATTCCTGTATGTATATTTGTGGTTATTGTCTTACTGCCTCTGTTGGTTGAGCCAAATGCCTCAGGCAGTTGCATTCAGGGAGAGTTCTCTGTTCAGTGGGGCTATGGTTTGCACTTGTTGGTTTACAGCAGGCTGGGCAACCTGATCAGAAAGTCTATTTTCTTGCACTTCTCTTCTCATTCAAGGACTTCAGATAAGTGAATTTTTAAAATAGCAGTTCTGGTCTTGCTGGTCTTTCAGCTTCATCTGAAATATCGTGTCTGTCAGCTTTGCAAGATGGGTCTGGTTTTGCAGCCCCTAGTCCAGCACTTCACTAGCTGTCACAGATGTGTCTGCTGCCTTGCTCGATATATCTTTTATGGAGGCCTCCAGTGGTTTTAGAGCCTTCTCCAATCTTTAAGCAAATCATGTGCAAACTTTTTAATTTGCTTAGCAAGTTCACCTGTCACTATATACTTCACTGAACTGGAGACTAGATGATAATCTCAGTGTTTTGCACCAGGACTGCCAGTTGCTAATCACTGCCCTTACATTTTTCTTAATTCTCTTAATCTCAGCAGTTTATAAAAGGTTAACTGTTTACACATCTGTTTATATTTTTAAACGAAAAGCTTGAAATGAATGGAATTATTAATAACAGATGTAAAGATAACAATAGCAGTATGTGAAAACCAGCTTGTCATATAGAATTTCCTCAGTTATTTTCAACTGTACAAAGACATATTTCTTGTTTAATTTATCAACATGGTACTAATTACATTCTCATAACAAACATAACATGTTGTTTATAAATGAGGACTTACTTATTGAAATGATGATTTAGGAAACAGCAACATTTTGGGACAGCTTCTTTCTGTGATTTTGCTAATGCCAAAAGTGAAAATATACTTTGTCCCTTTTAGAAATATCTGCCATTTTCTGTGCTATTAAAATTTGTAAGGTTTTTCTTAAATAAAGAGAGGACAGAATTATTCATATATTCCACACACTGGAAAAAAGTGGAACAACATCGCCAAGTAGGTTATTATATCCAGGTTATACTTTAGGATTTTAGTCTACATACAACAGCATGCAATACTGCATATGCAACCTGAGGCAATGATTAGAGATGCACATTCTCATCAGTATTGCAAAGCAGATGGAAGTGTGCACCCCCCATGCAGTAGAAATAACATCTGGACACCTCAAATCACCATGCATTCATCTCTTTTTTCTATTGATATATATATATTTATTTCAAGCTTAAAATTTACATTTTGTTACTCAACACTTATATTAAGTTCTACATATTAATGACTTCCCACTCACCGATCAGCAATGCTTATATTCAGGATTATAGACAATGGCATTTTATAATTCCACCATATCCAGTTTCATTCTCTTTAACAGGTTTCTCAATATGTTCTGCTATTTTTTCTTAATCTTCAACCCCTGCTGTGGACTTCACCTATGGAAAATAATTTTTTTAAGGGTTTCCAGTCCTCTTTAAAGGATTCTGTTTATTGTGTCTCTTATCAGTGCCGTCAGTTTTGCCATCTCTGTATATTCCAAGGTTTTCACCAGCCATTCTTCTTTTGAGGGTATTCTCTCATCCTTCTGTGCATAGAAATTCCTTACCGCTGTGGTTACATAGATAAATACAGTTTAAGCTTTCTGTGGAATTTCACTTTCCAGTATCCCCAGCAGGAAGGCTTTCTTGAGAAAGGTCAGTTTGATTCCCCCCCCCCTTATATATCATGGCCCAAAAGGCCGTGGCCTCCATGCAGGTCAACCTCATGTGATAGAATGGCCCGTTTTAATTCTTACATTTCCAACACTTGTTTGATATATTCTTCTACAATCGAGCTAGCTTCTTTGGTGTTAAATACCACCTGTACATCATCTTTCAAGCTATAACATGTTGTAAATTTCATACATGTTTTCCGAAGCTTTTCACAGGCAGCAATATCTATATTGTGTCCAACATCTTTTGCCCACTTAATCATTTTTTTTAATGTTCACCTATTGGTGATATCCATAGGTGTTTTTTTGTGTTCCAGAAGATTTTTATTCCTCCTTCACACCCCCAATAGACTCCTCCTTATATAATGATTAAGAAAGTCTTTATGTACTTTGACTTTGTCATGCCACAAATAGGAATGCCACCCATATCTTCTATCAATTCCTCCCAAATCCAGTAATCTAATCTTCATTAATGTTACCCACTCTTTTAACCAAGTTAAACATGCTGCTTCATGATGCAATTTTAAATTTGGTAAGGCTAAGCCTTAACATTATTCCATATTTTCACATAATTGTTTTGAAACAACATTGCAACTGGTCTTAATAGCTTGCTTCCATACACATACTGCTCCCTCAGTATAGCCTCCCTCATTTTGTACTCATGGCTTTGGAATTCACACTATTTTCAGAACTATTTCACCCCCTAAATATTAGCCACATTTATTATATAGGTTATTAATAAAAATGATATCCTGTAATAGGATTTGTTTAAAAAATGAAAAAAATGGAGTACTCTTTTAACTCTGCATTATGTTTTATAATGCAACAGAGAAAATAATGGAACTTCTGTTCCAAGTTATTTCTTTCTTTCTGAGCATTTTGTCTTTACTTGTTTTTTTCAAAGCAAATGTTTAATGCAAGGATTAATGCTTGTCCATCATAGAGATTTCTGTTCATAAGAATGCCAAAGAACAAAAATAATTTATCCTTTGTGGATTTTACTGAAGCTATACAAAAATGTTTGAAATTTAAGAAAACAACAGCAGAGTTTCCTAAGCCCTAACATTCACCAGTAACTATGTTGAGCTTCTGATTATCCTTTCCAATTCTTCAAGGAAGACTCCAGTACAATTCTTGTCATTCATTCACTGTTTCCATTGTCAAAATAAAAAAATTCCTTCCAGTAGCACCTTAAAGACCAACTAAGTTAGTTCTTGGTATGAACTTCCGTCTGCATGCACACTTCTTCAGATACACTGTTTCCATTGTAATGGACAAACCAAAACAATGAAATCGTCTTCAAAACCTGGGCTAAATCCGCACAGTCTAAATCAACAGAACCACCATGAAGCCTTGTTGTGAGGACAAGATAGCAAGTTGATTTACTGGACTGGGAGAAATGCCCAGATTTTGTGGGTGGTAAGGAGGAGGGGGATAGTATTAGGTTAGAGAAGAGGAATTGGTTTTTAAGGATGAAGGAATACTCACGTCCCAGGTTTGGTTGGTGGATGGCTGGAGTCTGTGAAAACAACTGTATATACATTAGACTGAACCATGTAACTTGAGTCAGTATTGGTGACTTTTATAAGAGTCTTTTATATTGGATTTTATGAGAGATATTGTCCTTATTACATAGAATTTGTCTGCCAAAGAAGGCCTCCATATATTGGGCATTGTTTTGGCAGTGGGTAAATGTGCCCTCTTTTTATCCCATCACTGTTTGCCTCCAGCTAGTACAAAATAAATTTGTTTTAATGTTCTTGTTGTTCCTGCGTCAGAAATTGTATAATTTGAGGAGTTGTATTCAGCAGAGACCCCACCATCTGGGATTAATAATCTTGCTATTCTAATAAACACCTTGTAAAAGGTTGCGCATTTGCCCTACAATCCTAGGAAAAAACAAAAAAATAGACTCTTTTTAAAAAAGAAAATGTATTTTATATTAGCACTTCTAAATCTTTTAGGACAGCTATTTGGCTTTTGAGCCCCTCAATATATAGATTTTTTGTGTTTCCAGAAAAATATTTCCCCTCTCACAGCCTTCAAAGCATTCCAGACATGTGTTTCTTTATAAGAGCATGTTGTCCAATCTTCGCAAATGCATCATAAATTTATTTAATAAATATATTCTGTTGAGTATATTTTGCTTTAGTGTCACTTTAGTGTCATGGAGTAGCCATATTTAGATGCAACTTTTATGTTAGAAATTTAAAAACTAGCCTTCTCTGTGTTTCAGGCCCCTGTAACAGATGAAGATAACATGGAGGATGGTTGCTCTCAGAAACTTGTCTCTGCCAAGTACCTTCGACTCTTGTTGCTAATATTGATTCCATGCATTTGTGCTCTTATACTTTTGCTGGTGATCCTTCTTACATTTGTCGGTAAGTACAAAATTCATATGCAAGGACAAAAAGATCAGTGCAACGAACCTTGCTAGTAATTTAACTTAATAATGTAATGTAGCACCGATAGCATTCTGTAATTTAAGAGAAAAGATGTTCAGTTATTAATTTCTTCTCTTGGTAGGCAAGAGGAATACTGCATTAATAGTTGTATGGTGAGCATATTTTGGGGTCCCATATCTCTGACCCATGGGTCACTTGATAGCCACCTATGCTTGCACTAAGGTCTGAGCTTTAATGTTCATGAGAATCCTGCATTAAAGTTCATCAACCTGGCAAGGTAGCCCATTTAGGAGAAGGAAAGGTCTGATCCTAAATCTCCACTGCCTTGTGGGATAACTTTGGGAGAAGAAAAGGCTAAGGAGTGGACCCTACACAAATCCAGAGTGGAGTCCCTAAGATGGTTTGATGGCACCAGGTACGCTTCTTTCTGGCAACTCCTGCAGCCAAGCTGGTGCTAAACGTATTGCTCTGCTTTCCTTTGGGTCACATCAGCAAGGCCAAAGGAGCGTGTGTCTTGTTTTCAGGGCAGCCCAGGACCTCCATACACACTGTCCAGGCTTGTGCCCTGGGGAGGTCACTTCAGTGTTGCTAACACATTGGTTTGACTTCATGTCCCAGTACGTTTCCAGGCACAACTCAAAGTGTTGGTGCTGACCTTTAAAACCCTAAATAGCCTCGGTCCTGTATACCTGAAGGAGCGTCTCCACCCCCATCGTGTTGCCCGGACACTGAAGTCCAACGCTGAGGACCTTCTGGGGTTCCTTCACTGTGAGAAGTGAGGTTACAGGGAACCAGGCAGAGGGCCTTCTCGGTAGTGGCACCTGCCCTGTGGAATGCTCTCCCACCAGATGTCAAAGAGAAAAAAAACTACCAGACTTTTAGAAGACATCTGACGGCAGCCCTGTTTAGGGAAGCTTTTAATGTTTGACGGACTATTGTATTTTAATATTTTGTTGAAAGCCATCCAGAGTGGCTGGGGAAACCCAGCCAGATGTGCGGGGTATAAATAAAAAAAAATATTATTATTATTATTATTATTATTATTATTATTATTATTATTCTCACAGGCGCACTCCATTGTCTCTCAAGACAGATGGATGCCAACAATAACATTAATAGTACTGTTTGCTGCTTCTGGAAACCTAGCATGTCAGGAGAAGGATTCTAGCCTCCTTTTACAGTTTATGATATTATCAATGACACAAAAATATACGGGCACTGAGTATATGTTGAGAATTTAATTGATTAAATGAGAAATTAATTGATTAAAGGAGATATTTACTTAAGACAGGGATGGGGAACCCTTTTCAGCTGAAGGGCTGCATTCTCTTTTGGGCAACATTCTGAGGTCCACATGCCAATGGTGGATGGCACCAGAGGCAAAAATGTAATTTTTATCTTTGTATGATAGGTTAGTTTCTCGCATGTGCCCCTCTATCCTCCTTCCAGACAAGCAAGTTGCACTGTCAGAATTCAAGGAAATTCTGGCCTGGCAAAAATGCTGGGACTGCAAAGCAGGTATAGTCAGGAGTTGGTAGAATTCTGAAGGACAGATAGAGAGGAATGAAGAGTTGCATTTGGCCTATGGGCCTGACATACACTACCTCTGACTTAGGTAAAATAAATAATATAAATTCTGGCCAAGTGAACTATTAAAACATTGGAAGCAGTCACGTTAAGTGACTGAAAAAATACTACACAAATAAAAGAAGACCCTTCAATAGAATCCTTTGATCCTATTGAAATTAGTGGGAAAACTCACACACATTCAAATAAGCATGAATGGGGGGGGGGAATGGCACATTTTGATCACGCTATTACCTCTGCCAAACGTCAGGAGAACATTTTGCTTACTCTGTTTGGACCTCAGGAGATGATTTGTAATAAAACATTTTTATAGCCTCTGCATTTTTATTTGTTTAGATGAGCAAAAGAATCCTGAATACCGGGGGTTGGACTGGATGACCCTCGTGGTCCCTTCCAACTCTGATTCTGTGATTGGTGGGCATTACTGTATTGCCTGATAACTGAGTCTAGGGATCAGTCTTTAAATACAGAGAACAGACTGAAGGGAATTAAGATCAAGTAAGCTAACAAAGCAGAAACATGATATTCAAAGTGTATTTCTAGGAATAAAATAATCCAAACCCAAGATTCACTGGGATGAGGAAGTTTTGATTTGACATGTGCTGGGCTTTCCCAGCTGAGTCAGGGCTGAGCTGGGTCTATGATGGCATAAGTCTCGCACCCTGTCTCAGACTGTGGAACTTAAGCTGATGTAACTTATACGGGTGTAAGTCCCCAAAGAAGGGGGTGTTCAGGGGGCCTGATATGAGTTGGCTGGGGAGGGCGGGGTATACATAAACATTATTATTATTATTATTATTATTAATAATAATAATATTATTAGAATCCTATTCCAACACCTTTCAGCTTAGTCATGTGATTTAGCAACCCAATGGAACTTAGGCAACAGAAAAGGTAGTGTAAATCAAATTCTTCCTACACAGAGTTTGTAATAGGAGTAATTTATGTTGGATTTCTGTAGTTAGGAGAGCTCTGCAACTAAAAAAACTTTATACTTTTGTTACTTTTATTACCCACATTGACACATTTATTTTATGTAGGCTGTCTTGTTGGCTCATACATTAAAAGAAATATTAAAAAGAAAGGAAGAATTTAGTAAATACATATGAACAAGTAATTAATAGCTCATGCTTTTAGAAATAAATTACACAGTTTTAGAAATAAAGATAATTACCATGGGACCAAGTAGTGTGCTGTGGTGAGATCGTAGTTAAGAAATCCTCAATACAGTACAGTTGAAATTTCTTTACAAATAAAACATATGCTGTAAGTCGATGAGAAGCTAGAAAGACTAAAATACTCATAACCCCATTTGTATTTTTTATGTTGATCACACATTTTCATATAATATGCATAGTAGATACTTATAAGGACAAAGCAAAGTATTTGTGGGTTAAAAACAGAACCTGCTTGCCCCAGAGGAATCACACAGGGCCCTGTTTTCTAGGGTTGTACATCTGCTCCAGACAAATCTTGGAATTTATGCTGATTCATGCCGATCTAGTATTTGTCTGGACTGGGTCAAGGTGGTCCTAGATCCCCCTGGTTTGAATCCCCCTAGAGTGATCTTGAGCTGTCAGAAGGGGGTGATCAGGCGGCAAGGGAGGGAGAGGGAGAAAGTACAGGTTACAGTCTCTGCCTGCATGTCTCCTCCTTCCCTTATCCCCTGATGCTGACTGAGTTGTTTAATTGGGGCTTTAAATCCTGTTTAAACATTAGGACTGTGCAAGGCCTCCATTTCAGTTAAGGGCCTGAATAGGGTCTGGGTCAGAAAAGGACCAGAGCAGAGTTGCTAAACTGAGACCTGAACTGAATTGGGGAATGACTTGCACTGCCCTACGGTTTACCACTCCTCACCCCCACCCCGGAATAAGGGGATGTTTTAGAGAATGTCAATTTTATTTTTTGAAAAAAAGAAAGAAAATAATTTAGAATATGAAAATGGAAACCCAAATAAGTCATTTATAGGTTTGAACTTTAAACTGCATAATGCTCTACATAGCAAACAATGTCTGTCTGGCATTTTAAATGTTTTTTAAAAAACAATTTCTATTGGTTTTTAAACAAAAACAAATACAAGAACCATTAAGCACTTATCTAGCAGTACATTGAATGGTGTTTGTTCTATCAATTGACTCTAGATATAAACAATGTTCAAACATATTGCTTAATGTAACCTCTCCACTGAAAATATTGAGCAGTTGATATAACAAGGTCTTGATTTTGGTCATTAACATAATTAAAGAAAGGGTCCACATTTCTTGGAAATCCGTTTCCACATTTCTGTTTGTTATGCCTTTAATTGCCCTTCTGTGTCTGGTGAAATGCTCAGACATTTCTGTATCCCAGATATTATTTTCCCATATATTCATTTTAAATTTTATTAAGGGGGAAGTACATTTGTCTATAGAGCTACAAAGTGTCTTTTAAAAGATACAGATGGCAGTGTACACAATGGAAAGAAAATCAGAACACTGATGCCTAGAATTAAACAAACAAAAAACCCTTATCCTATCTTGCCTTCTATTCTATAGCTTCCAACTACCTACAGGATCTCTTCCAGTAGGTAGTGTATGGGATGTTCATTCTTGTTCAGTGAATTTTGTCAGGTTCTCTGGTTTATGTTCTATGATTTTTCCTTCCATTCAGGTGTGTTGGGGAAAAAATGCTTACATTCAAATGAAAGCGACTTACTTCACCCTGATGGTGACACTGAAATGCCTGATACTCCTTTTCCAAACATGACTGAAGGTCGTTCAAATGTCGTTCAATCTATGGGGAACAAAATACAGCCACCATCTTGGACCACAAACCCATTATTTCACCTTGACCAAATACATAAAAACTTCAGTATACATAAGGGAGCTGCACAGGTTGCCTCGCAAACCCCATCACTGAAAACTAGTCCTACAGGTGAAAAGATTTTGACCAAAACTCCTGGAGACAACTCCTGGTCATCAACTAATACAGGAGATGAAACTCTACAGTCCACAGACACATCTGTAAAGATCATAGACAAGAATTCATCTTTTTCTATCCTGAAACCTACCAGTCCATCTACTGTGCAGCAAATGGATTTGAAAAAAAGTAAGTTTATATTAATATGGATCCTTAATTAATTATGATGCAAGAAATATAATATAATTTTGTGGTGTTATAATTTGCATCCTTCTAAATCAATAGCTACCAAGGAATATCAGTTTGTTCAGGTAATTCTCATCTGGGGGGGGGGGGGAGTTGTTGAGCTTTTTTTGTTACTTTTGCCCAGAGTTGTTGCACAATACGACAAGGGTTGCCATGCGTCTGGAAATTCCAGACATACAAGTCCTTATCTGGACCTTGTTTAATGTTGAACCATTATTTAGCTGGCTAAATAATTGTTCTGAACATGGGTTATTGAAGATCTCTGCGAGTATGGCAGACTAAGCTCTTTAATCAGAAGCAAATACTGTACAGATCACTGCTTAGCAAGATACATTAAACAAGCATGGTAAGTACATTAAGTACATCATATTGAAGTGATAAGCCTGTTCACTTTTTTAAATTGTCCATTTGTTGACTTGCCTTGTTGGAAGGCTCTTGATAATTCTGTAGTCAATAGCTAAAATCCAAGAAAATTAGTCTCATTTAATCTCATTTGTATTCAGTAGAACTAGCTGGTTATAAGCCTTGTTGATTTAAATGGTACTTAAGAACAATTGGTTGAATTGAAGTCTGTATTGCAGGGGGCATCTCTTCTCAAATGTGAAGATTTTACTTTTATATGTGTCTTGGGCACTTCCTCCATAGTTTTTTTTTTTTTTGTGTGTGTGTGTGTGTGTGTGTATAGAGAGAGAGAGAATATATTTAAGGGCAGCTTATAGACATTCTGAAATGCCCTGAAAACTGGAACTGAAAATATCAAACTGAATAAAATGTCATTCCTTGTTTTACCTTTCGTAGTTTTAGTACATCTAGGTAGTCTACTTAGAATGACAATTATTTATCAGCAACCATTTTACTTACACTACATATACCCTGCAAATAAAACGGGGAAAGTAAGGAACTGCAAACTTAATAAAAATAATTTTATAGATGTAAATGTAATATGATGTAAATATCTGATCAAAAACAGATAAAGGTAGATAAAATCTGAGTTGCTCTGCAACTTGACCTCGAAACTTTGCACTAAAAGGAGACTTGGCATGGACACAGTCCTCATTGAAGAGATCAGGGCCAGCTCAAAACAGTTGTTGCCTCACTCTGTCTATAAAGGTAGGGCTAGCCTGGCTGGGATAGTTATTGGTTCTAACATGTACACAGAGCGGGGTATATTCTTCTTTTAAGTGATTTATTTTAATTTCTCATAAGTTAATTGATATTCCGTCCCTATATCCATTGTGTTACATATACATGCATGGTTGCATACATACATACATACATACATACATACATACATACATACATACATACATAACTACCAAGCAGTTGCTAGCAATTCTCTGTGATCTCTTATTACCTTTCAAAATTGAAGAAACAAAAAGCTTCCTTTGCTTCATTCTCAACTGCATGTCTTTCCAACAGCCTGTCAGAACAATACAGTTTTTAAAAGACATCTGAAAAAAAGCAGGAAGGATTCCTGCCAAAAAATTTTTTGGGGGGGCAAGGAGTTCCACAGGGCAGGCCCTGCAACTCTAACAGTCCAATACCTCATTTTTGCAATGGGGTTGTTCTCTTTTGGTGCCTTCATCTTAAGTTATACCTTGTTCCTGTATAATTGAAAAACACAATGTTTTTTAAAAACAACTTGGCCCCTGGCAGAGGCCGACTAAACCTAATTTTAGAGTGAAGTTAACATTTTTCTATAGTAAACTTAGGGAACAGCTCTGTTATAGAAATATTTGTGGAACATGTGCTTTGTGTGTTTATAGATTAAAGCAAGCACAAACATTTACTACAGCAGTCTACCTGTAATACTCTATTACCTTCCGAGATAATTTAACTAAGGCAAAGGAAGAAGAGTAGCCATAGGTAAGGTAAAAGGTAAAGGACCCGTGGATGGTTAACTCCAGTCAAATTAGACTATGGGGTCTGGCGCTTATCTCCGCTTTTAGGCCAAGGGACCCTGCGTTTGTCTACAGACAGATTTCTGGGTCATGTGGCCAGCATGACTAAACCACTTCTGGAGCAACAGAACACTGTGATGGATAAATTATCCAAGACAAAGAAAGAAGAGTAGCCATAGGCACACGCAGAGCATGGGGCTGTTGACCTAGACTGCGCAAACCATACCAGCATGTCATTCTTTCTCTTCTGTGTCAAGCGACTAATGTAAGAAATAATAAAAAAGAGTATCCACATATTAAGTTCTTCCCTTACTATTTTAAAGCATGTAGAAAAATTTCTACCCAATGTCCTGAACTCATCATATTGTGCATCTCTGCTACCAAACACTCAGTGAGGTTAGAGGTGGTTCACAATGTCAGATTCCTTCTTGAGATTGTGTATTGCAGGCACAAGGTTGTGTAGAGCCAGTAGCCATTTCCGAGATTGCAGACAGTTACTTTCCAGCAACCGTGAAGACAGAGATGGCTACTGATTTCCTGCATCCTGATATTTTTTCCACACAGTTTTATACCCACATATATGATTGCCCGGAATAATTTGACAGCATGAAAAAGCCCTTGAAGTGCAACAGAAGTACCATTAAAAGCAATTTCATGTAAAGAACAAGAGCTCCTTTAAGTCTTGAGCCAATAGTGTTGCATCTGTAGTTCAACCTGTTTACTTATAATCTTTCACTTTCCTTAATGTTTTATTTTTATTTTTTTAGCGGCTTACTAAGTACATAAATTAAGTGGAATTTAGTTAATTCAGCCTTATAAAATTGTTGACAAAGATTATGGCCTATAGAGTATAAACTCTTATTTGCTGAGAGTTGTGTATGACTGGTTTTTTAAATATAAAAAACCAATTGATTTTTAAAAGACCAATTGTAAGTTTTACATCTCATGAAAGAAAATATTTGCAAATTCATTGCTGCTGTTCTTGCAGAATGTTTTCTAATCCAGCTGAAGGGGAGGCAGTTTTTGCTAATTTCCTCTCTTGCAGCCTTTGTGCCACTTTCCACATTGCTGGAAAAAGATTTTCAGAGGGCACAGTACTGCACAGTGGACACTTCCATTGGATCACAAGTCCTTCTACAGTTGGAATGGCAGCATTGGTTTTGCTCCATGTCTGGACTAGAGGCTATGATATGAGAGTGCATTTGTGTTCATTTTATAATATAGCTTATTGGCTGTCATAACTGATCTAGCAGCCTGTCATGCTTTGTTCTGAAAAAGTGTTTCCAGAAAGAAGCAAATGATATGAAAGAAAATAGTTTCCGATTCCAACAGAGGAACTGAAATGCATACACATTCAAAAATATTTTGGTATTTTTGTAAACACACACCTTTTTAACGAGACACACAGTTTATATGTTAAAAAAAATCTGCTCATGGGAAAAGATCATCATTGTGTTTCCATAGAATACATAGGCAGCATAGAAACGCTATAAATAAATTAAAATGAATATAATCTCAAGTGATTATAGGATATCGCATAATCAAACGGAGCTTTGGATGGGTTGTACCAAGTGCTGTTCTGGCATTCTTTGTTACTATAATTTTACACCAAAGGGGAAGATAGGCTGACACTAGTGATATAAAAGTTGGTTTAAAATTTATTTTATATGTGAAAAAAGTATTTTCAAATAACATCAGGGAGGTGGTGGTTTGGTGAAAAGTTGTGGTGTTAGTTTGATTTTTGCATTATCAGCATGTTAGTCACGTGACACATTATTTGATAGTTTGTTTGATACTGCAAATCAGAAGACACCTGGATTGTTGGTTGTAGAGACTTTTAGGGGGCTTCTAAACTTAGTATTTCTGCAGGACAGATTCATGTGCATACTGAAACGTTAGGATTGCACAGTTAAAGAAGATTGGAAAGTGATGGGAAAGTGTATTGAGAAGTGTGAGATGAATAAATTGGAAGACACAAACACCCCACAAGCAAATCAGGATGAATGTTAATTGTCATGTAACTACCCCACAAATCAATCAGAACAAATGCTCAATAAAGAGCAGATACAGTCTTTAGTAAGCTTTATGCAAGCGGGGCTTTTTCCCAGCCAGAACTTGTCAAAACCTGGTTCTGGCACCTCTCAGGTAAGTGCCATTGCTATGATAAGAGATCAAGGGAAGCATTCATGGTGAGTTCCAGCACCTCTTTTTCTAGAAAATATAGCACTTGGTACAACCCATCCAAAGCTCCATTTGATGATGCAATATCCTATAATCTAGAAATATAGCACTGTGTGCAAGCAAATCAGGGTGACTAATCCCTAAACAGATTGTCTGGAGAAGTTCTTTGGCTGCATCTATACTACAAATATATTCTGGTTTTGTACCAGTTTAGCTATTTGCTACCCAATAATCCTGAAAACGTGGATTAATAATAATCTGGGACGCAGGTGGCGCTGTGGGTGCCTAGGACTTGCCGATCGCATGGTCGGCAGTTCGAATCCCCGCGGCGGGGTGAGCTCCCATCGTTCAGTCCCAGCTCCTGCCCACCTAGCAGTTCGAAAGCACCCCTACGTGCAAGTAGATAAATAGGTTTATAGCGGGAAGGTAAATGGCGTTTCCGTGCGCTGCGCTGGTGCTGGCTTGCCAGAGCAGCTTCGTCATGCTGGCCACGTGACCCGGAAGTGTCTTCGGACAGCGCTGGCTCCCGGCCTCTTAAGCGAGATGAGCACGCAACCCCAGAGTCGGTCACGACTGGCCCGTATGGGCAGGGGTACCTTTTCCTTTACCTAATCCTGAGAACTATAGTTTGGTGAGGACTAAACTGAAAGGGGAATAGATGACATTCCCCTTTCAGAATTGCTGTTTTCACAATTCTGAAGTGAAGAAGGAATGACTATTGGAAAGTAATACTTCTGTCCCTATGAGGCATGTGTACAGTTCATCTTAGCTTCTGGCCAATAATATTTTTGGAAGATCCTAGACCAGAGGATTCCCAATTGTTTCCAATGAGGGTCAGTACAACATGGCTCAGTTTAAGAAATGAAAATTGTGCTTGTGTGTGTAATGCCACATAAAACTTAAGTAATTTATTCCAAAGATTTTGCCACTCCATTATTGATCAGTATATAAAATAAATTGGGTTAGCCCCAGAGCTTATTCAGACAGAAGTATCTCCCAGTAGCCTGCAGAATGGGGTTACAAGGTCATTGGATGGAATCAAAACTAATGGAGATAATCCTGTGCACAGTTTTATGTTTATGCAGTATTTCAAGAATGAGCTGGAGCAATGTATGCTTGCACCAAGTATGGCATTTCTGGATGTTAATTAGACATGACTGGCAAATGTCCTTTAGACAGTATTCTTTATCTCCTATGTGTAGTGGTTGTAGAGCCTCAGGTTATGCATTGGAAAACCCTGTTCTTCCCAGCTGCTGTTCTAACCTCTCAAGAGATTTTGAACAGCACATTGCTAGAATATCTTAATTGCCAAAGTGTGGGGCCTTATAGTGGAAGAGGTGGTCTCTAAAGATTTAATTGCAAAAATGTGCAACATATAGTATGAAATTGGTTGTTTAAATATATTAATAGAGGCAAAACATGTTGCAATAAATATTGTATCCATGTGTTAGGAATAGCATTGGGGAACCCTTGCATTGTAAAATGCAAGGAACTGCAAAAGCTAAGTGATGTTATTATAAGTTGTTTATTTAATTAAGAGACTGTAATATGTTGTGGAAATTGGACATAAATTAGAGGGAAGATAAAAGAAAGGAACACTGAAAGGAAAATTTAGTTAAGTTGTCACTTTAAAAATAAATAGAATTTATACATGCTGCGTAAGAAAAACTCCTGAAAGCAATCTGCAACATATGACAAGGATCTGCAACATATGACAACATATGACATATGTTTAAACCCTGAAATGTTAGATGCTTCTAATTAAAATAAGACAGTACTGCTATACTATTTACCTGGGAGTAAATCCCATTTATTCCAACAGGCCTTACTTCTGAGTAGACATTTATAGAACTGTGCTATCAATGAATTTTTGACATGACCTACAGAGGCACATGTAAGACAGAGGTCAGAAATATGTACAAATACAAGAATTGAAGATGCTAAAAGAAAGCAGAATTTCATAGTCTGAAAACAAATGCTGTCGATAGGTACTCAAAGTAAATAAGATATTTAACACCAGCTCCCACAAGAGTTGTGAATACTCCTTTCCTCGGAAGTTTTTAAGCAGAGGTTGTCATGAATGCTTTAGCGAGATTCCTGCATTGCAGGGGGTTGGAGTAGATGACCCTTGATGTCTTCCAACTCCTAAGATTCTGTGAACAGTGCACTCCTCTGTATATCTGCTCATCAATTGCAGTGGGACTTTCTCCCAGGCATCAGATTACAGTGTGAATCGGACAAGTTCTGACAGATAAGATCAATTTCTGAATTATGAAGGAAGGACTTCATTGGCAAATGACACCAGCTAGGTTAATTAAAATATACCCAGAAACTACAGATCATTATTGGAAATGTAAAATACCGGGGGGGGGGGGGATATTCCATATTATGTGGTCATGTACAAAGACCTAGATATTTTGGAATTTAGAATTATCAGGGGAAAAAAATATAATGGGCTACAACTTCCCAAGAGATCTAATGATAATATTATCTGGATATCCCGGTGAGGGGCATGGAATACCAGTAGATATAGATATGACAACTTATTTGTAAATGGCTGCTATCAACATAATATTTCAGAACTAGAAAAGTACCACCTCTTTGCTTAACTAAAGCCTGGGATGTGGTGCATATGGTAAAATTAACAAATCTGGTTAAAATGAGAGAGGGTAGACAATGAGAAAATGTTTTATTATAGAAAAATTGAGGTGTTTGGAACAGTAAAGTGCAAGACTCAGTGAATTCATACTATTTGTTGGGGAAAATTTAAGAGTACAAAGTATAGATGAAATAATTGAGCTGGGGAAGGATTATTACTAGGTTCTTTTTTCCTCTTTAAATGGTTAATGATGTAATTAATTACCGGATATTAAAACTGTATTTATGAATAATATTTTGTGGGAATTGCACAGTATTAATTATAGTTCTATACTACTGTAGCATATTGTACATTTCTGTATTCTTATAAAGAATAATAAATACTCTGAATAAACTAAAATGAAGGCAGAAAGGACCAACCAATGTTAATTTTGAGTCTGCTTAGGCAGGCTGCAATCCAATACACCCATTAACTCAGTGGCACTTACTTGTGTTGTAAGTAGGGTTGGAAGGCTGGAAAACAAGGAAAATCCCATATTTGGAATTACAAAGAGAGGGATTGAAAAGAAAACTGCTGATATATAATAATACCTTTATGTAAATCCATGGTGTGGCTGAATTTAGTGAACTGGGAAAGCATAGTGCTAGAGAAGGTGTAGAGAACAGCATTCAAATAATGTAGTAGTGATTTGAGCTTTTTCCCTTTGACAAAAGCAGAAAACATTTGGAACTTTTTAGTTTAGAAAAAAGGTGGCAAAGGGGAAAAAATAGGTAATAAAACTCTTCATAGTGTGGAAAAACTGAATATATGTTTTCTTTCAATTATAATACTAGAAGTCAAGTTCTCCCAATGAAATTAATGTACCAGGACAGACAAATGAAATGACTTCACACAATGCATATTATATTTAATTTATGGAATTCACTGCCATATGATGTGGTGATGTCCAGTGGCCTTGAGGACTTGAAAAGAATTTTGGAGAGATTCATAGAGTCTTTATTAATGGTTATTAGGCATTATATGTTCGGATGTAGTAAAATCCTGAATGCCAGCTGTTGAAGGGAAGACAATAGAGGAGGGATGTTGCTCCATGTGCCCAGGGGCAAAACGGGTGTTGGCAGGGTGTAGAGTGGGCAACAGTATATCAGAAAGAAGGAAATGTAAATGAGGCTTGAAGTGAAAAAAACAACAAGAAAGTAGTGTACTAACAGAAGAGGCAGCTAAATGTCACATACAGTATTTATTTCAACTATTCAGCCAATTTTTGCTTTGTAGTATAATAATGTTGTTCATCCCCCGCATATGTTCTTGATTCACAGGTTCCTGCATAAGTATCACCTACAGCCAGTGCCAAATGCTGCCATATAACCACACCACTTTAACACCAGTCCTTTCCATTGTCAAAAGCATTGAAATGGAAAAGTTTCTCAAGTTCTTTGGTTATCTCAACCGCCTCAGCTGCTATCAACACATCATGCTGTTCGGCTGTAGCCTTGCTCTTCCTGAGTGCATCAGTGATGGTGATGACAGGTATTTGGGAACTAAAATGGGGTGATTAGAACTAACTACAACCAAATATTGAATCATGGCAGTGCAGCCTAGAGTTAAACCATATGGCCTGTTTTATTGAAATAATTTAGCTGTGGATGACAGTCTCCAACAGATTTTTGCCAAGCTAAAAGAGCTCAAAGGAACAAGCTGCAATGTATTACTCAGGGACAACTAAATAGTATTCTTATAACAGTTTGAACACATTAACTCTTGTGAATGGTTTTGTTATAGATTATGTGCCAGTTGGATGCATCTTAATCCACATTTAATTTAGTGGCATAATTCAATATGCAGCATTTTGAAATGTCCTGTGAAAGCATTTTTCCTCTTCCCTAGAAAATACAGCTCACCTTAAATGTAAATGAATTCTTACCTATCTGAGGTAGTTTTTGCCTGATGTGTTGTACTTTGAGCAGCTTTATGCAAGATATACATTCCATTTCTCCCATCAGTAGCCCTGCAGCTGAATATTTGGTGGTTTCTATAGTCCTAGATCATGCATGTGGTTTTTAGGCTCTGTGGTGAGGTTTCAGTGGGGCCAGCCACTGCCATCCACTCCACACATTATTTCACCCTGAATACCTTACAGGTATTCCAGCAAAAGAAGGTTAAGTTTTCCATCCGTGTAGCCAATAAAGACAGACTTGTTTGAGGCCAGGCACGGGGAACCCTACTCTTGTTATGTTCACATAATTGTGCTTTTCTGTTTAATAAGGACAACACTTGAAAAATACTGTGTTTTGTGTTGACACCAGAAGATACATTATAATATTGAAGATTATTATTTCTCAAGTCTTAAGCAGAACTAGCAAGCTTACAGTCCTGGATCTATACATTTTGCCACAGGGGGCAGAAGTCTGGACAGTTGCTGGAGCGAAGGGAGAGAAACACAGGAGGATGAATGGGAGCCAGGAGGTCACCCACATGTCCTGAGGCTTAGCCTCCACACCTTACTCTCCCCAATTTCCTTTCCTTCCCAGTGCCAGGGAGTCATCTTGGGGAGGCGGGGAAGTGCAGCATGGCCCTTGCCCATGTGTAGAGTGTGCCAACACCAGCCAACCCCCCCCCCACCACCACATAGATGGTTCTCTGAAACTCCTCTCTCCCTCCTTTGGCTCACCTCTGCAGCATCCTTGGGCTGCTTCTGACACAGATCTCCCCCACTTTAGTCTGCTGCTGGGCACCTCCCTTTTGTCTGCTACCGCTCCATGCTGTGCCATGGTGATGGTGGCTCCACCTCTTCCTCTCTTGGTGCTAGGAGGTTGCTACAGAGGCAAGGAGGCTCAAGTTGTTCCAGCTTTCCTAGGCTTTTGGTTCCATTGGATGCCACCAGGACTTGAGTGCACCAAGCCAGCCCTGTGGTTCATGGGTTATTGAGCCAGGCTGGCCCTGCGAGGATGGACAGCATTAAGTGGGGAAACTCTTTCTCCCCTTCTGTCCTGTGCAGGCTTCCTTTTCTTGGTGGCGGTAGTGACAAAGGGATGATGAAGAGGGGAAAGACTATTCATGTTTCCCTGCCACCACCACCACTGAGAGAAGGAAGGCCTTCTTTTCTTTGTGTCTTGGGACACAAAGGGGAGAAATACTTTTTTTGTGGTTCTGGTAAATGTCATTAGGGCAGGGTGCTGTTTGTTTCCCCTCTCACCTTCCGCCTGGGGCACATATCCCCTTTCGCCTCCCCTTGAGCCACATATGCAGGTTTGCAATCTAAATAGGTGCAGGTGGAAAAGGAAAGAAGGAGTGGGTAAGGTGGGACAGCAAGAAAAAATAGATTGCTAAATTTTTATAATTGGAAAAGTTACATGAAAATGGATATTATTTGAAGCACTTGTTAAAGAGCAGAAGGGTTGAATCAAATGATACTCTGGAGCCAATGAGTTCCAGAGATAAACTACTGCCAAAGCAAATAGGCAGAGGCATGAGAAAAACAGATGTAATCTTTGATCTAAGTAAGAGATTAGTACCAGAGGAACATACAGCTCTAGGAGGAGTATAAAGATTAAACAAGAAATATTAAAAGGAGCAAGGAGGTTCAAGCATTTAGAAGTACAAAGAAATTTAAGTGAATGTGATGAAGGCAAGAATCCAGTGCAAAGAGAAAAGGAGGAGAAAATCACGATCGTTTTTACAGACAAGAGAGTGAGATGAGCTGCATAATAAAGGATGATGGATACATGATTTTGAAGGGGCTTTGATCTGCAATGAAAAAAGAGACAGTCAAATAATGGTATTGATTCTGGTTACTCTTTGGGCCACCTTGATGTTACAGTCAACAAGTGATGAACATGGATGTGTGGATGAAGCTTTATTTTTATGAGCTTCATGCATACCTATAGACAGAAAGTTTTTCTAAGGAAGTCTAGCAATGTATCTACCGCACCACACTAGCAAACCTAATTCATCAAATTCCAGTCAACCTTATTCCCTATTTAGGCTGCAGTCCCCTTCAGGTTTCCAAATCAGGGTGCTGGCTGCTTTTCTTATTTCAAGGCTATTAAAATTATATTTAAATAAGCTAAAATAAATAAATGTTAATGATTATTGTTTTCCACGTTGTGAATTTTGGTTGCTGCAGGTGTGCTGGTATATCTGAGTGGAAATCAGTTCAGAGTGAAGAAATCTCTTCCTTCACAGAGTGATTAGCATTGATTCACACATAATGTTTCCATGTGATTACACACTAAATCATATGCAGTGCTCATCTGTGCAATGTCGGTGATTGCTTAAAGATGGCAAATACCGGTACATAGGTGTATCATATAAAACCACATTTGACAGCCCTCCATGCCACCATTAGCTCCTGTGGTACTGAGACCCACTAATCATGATTGATCACTGGACCTAATGGTCAGGGGTCCCTTTACCTTTTTATACCCAAGTGATGATGCCCTCTCCATGTGGCAGCTGTGGAAAAATATATAGTCTGCCTACATGGAATATGATTGCTTTGTTTTTCTTTAAATTGTTTCCCATGTCCAAGCCTTTTTGTGATTTATATTTTTGTGTGTGTATTTTGTTTTAGTGCATTAGCAGTTGAACACTTCTTTGTTGCACCACTCCAGTATGGGAGTGCTCATCAAGACATGAAAAAGAAGTGGCAGATACCAGCAAAGTCACCCTTCCCCACTTGCCCAAAGCAATGTCCCATCATTTTATGAGGTTAATTCATTTAGTTGTTTAAAGGCATGTTTGGGGCTTCCTGTCACTGTTCATCTACACAATCCCTATACCTTACGTTGTAACAAAATGAAGAGATAGTAAGGTATTTTATTCCATATTTTTCTTAAAATACTCTTGCAATTTTTTGACATAAAATACCTAAATGTTCACCTAGTTGCCAAACATTTGGAGTCTGATTATATTTGGTTTCAGTTTTTTTATACTAGACAATTACTTAATTGTTGTATTTAGTAATTGTATTCAGTAAAGACTGCTTACCTCCTTTGGGGACAGCGACACAGCATGGTGAGCCACAGGGAGAGGGCATTCCATCACCGACATGGCTGGCTGATGTCATCATTGGCTTCAGCTGGCTGCAGGGGCACTTGGAATTGCCTGCTCAGTTTTATTTGAATTGGCCGATCATGGCCTTTGAAGGGAGGAGACAGGACCCTTTAAAGGCTGGACGCACTGGGAGTGGGCAGCATACTCACCCCATATGTCTGGTCTGCCTGGAGGTAGGTGAGCAGCGCACATGTATGACACATATAATTTTTCTATATATATTTCGACCAACACGGCTACCTACCCGAATCATTGCTGTGGAGCTAATTGATCATTGTCTTCAGGGCCAGGAAGGAATTTGCCTGTGGACCCATTGAGCCTATCTGGGCGTTTTGCATTTTTCATAGCAATTGTCATAACTTTGGCGGAAAAAGACATTGGGTTGGATCCATAGTCTAAGTGTTGGGGTGGGGAATGGAGCCTCATCCACTCAGGGTCAAAATGCAGGGTACCCCAGTAGAGAAGTCTAGAGGGAGAGTTGTATCTGGCGGTCTAGACACCGTACTGGCAGCCTGGTGGGACTCCTCATTTGGGGAGATACCAGAACCCAAGCTCAACCCTGAAGGAGTAACCAATCAGGATATGCCCACTTGGAAGGAACCTCCAGTTCAGTGGAGCTTAATCCCAGATAAGTATACATGGCAGGGATACAGAACTTGTGACTCTCCTAAAGCTATTGGATTCTAACTCCCATCCCAACTTGAACCATCCTGGCCCATTGGCAGAAATGAAAGGAGTTGTAGTTGAAGAACATCAATGATGTATAGGATTGTATGCTCAATACAGTGGTACCCCGCAAGACGAATGCCTCGCTAAACGAAAAACCCGCAAGACGAAAGGGTTTTCCGATTTTTAGAGGCTTCGCAAGACGAATTTCCCTATGGGCTTGCTTCGCAAGACGAAAGCCCATAGGGAAATCTCCTGGGACAGCGGGGAAACGCAGCGCACCTTCTCCTCTGTTCCCAGACCTGTCCTGAAGGCTTGTGGTGGGAGGTCCGGGAACAGAGGAGAAGGCGCGCAGCCTTCCCGGGGCTTGCGGTGGGAGGAGGGTTTTTCCTCCCCACCGCCAACATTCAGAACAGAGCGCCCTTCGCGCGGGGCAGACACCTGCAGCTTGGGGAGCCCTGCAGGACTTCCCCGCAGGGCTCTCCAAGCTGCGGATAGCAGCCTGCTGCGCCTATCCGCAGCTTGCAGAGCCCTGCGGAGAAGTCCTGCAGGGCTCCCCAAGCTGCGAATGTCTGCCCCGCGCGAGGGGCGCTCTGCTAAAGAGCGCCCCTCGTGCGGGGCAGCAGGCTGCTATCCGCAGCTTGGAGAGCCCTGCGGGGAACTCCTTCTTCCCCCGCCAGCCTTCAGAAAAGGTCTGGGGACAGACTGTCCCCGGACCTGGTCTGAAGGCGGTTTCCCTAGGAACACATTAATTGATTTTCAATGCATTCCTATGGGAAACCGTGCTTCGCAAGACGAAAAACTCGCAAGAAGAAAAAACTTGCGGAACGAATTAATTTCGTCTTGCGAGGCACCACTGTAAATGAATTACTTTTACAGTAAAGAAAGCTCTTGATATCACTTAGTACTGTGAAGTACTAAACCTATGAGTGCTGAAGGGACAGAAGGAAACCACACCAAAGGTATAGCTATTAATAGCTACTAGAATTTAATAGCTGGGAATTTCGTTATGTGTCAAATGAAGAGTGGTAAGAAAGCAGAGGGCTAAGTGATAAGGGCAGCTGACAAGGAGATGAGTGAAAAGAAAACTATTGTTCTTAAGGTATGAGGGAATTTGTGGAACACTAATTATGATTGGCAAGTATTAACATATGTATTGTCAAGTGTAAAAACAGTCTAATTTTGACATCTGGTTCAATTATTTAATCTTGATTTTTTAAATGTAAAAATGTGTTCTCTGTTATAATTAAGTATTTCTTTTGGCATTAGAAATCTGAAACATTTAGTGTTTTTATAGCATGATATTAAGCACATGTTCCAGGAGTTTTATTGTCCAAATCACAAGCAGAAAGGTTTGGTCAGGACACATAAAACACCTTTCCTCCATTGTTACAGAGGAAACATGAGTTCCAGCACCTATTACAGGGTTGGTGAGGAACATGAATAGTCAAACAGAAGAGGAAAAGAGCATCTAGGTGTGTGTCTCCAGAAATAAATGAGTGGGCCTGGGCAAGCTCAATAATAATAATAATAATAATAATAATAATAATAATAATAATAATAATAAATTTAATTTTACTGATAATTCTAGTCACTGGAAGTGTCTGTAGAAAGAATAGCTCTGACTAAATGGAGTTAAGAAACCAATGCATTTCATTTGACACAGCAGGTGAAAAGTGTTTTTTGTGGGGTCGGGGGGAGGCCAACTTCAGTCAGCCAGGTGTGTTTCAAACTACATTAACTATATTTGAGAGGTCAGGATGAGCTAGTCTGATATGCATATTTCCTGCAGAGTGCACCTGGCAATTCTGCCTTTAAATAGACCCCTTGATTACAAGGTTATCACTGCTGATTGGTGTAAATGTTTTTATGAGATAATGCAGGCCAGTAAATCTTCCATTTTGTATTGCAACTGATTAGGGACTAGGGAGCAAATGTTATAAAAAAACAAGCTCTGCTAGAAAGGATTTAAGTACATGTTTCATGGAAATGAAACGGCGGGTGGGGGTGGGGGGCTTCTCTGTGAACAAGCTGCACAGATCCAAACTTGCTTGTGGCCTGTGCCTGGAAGAAAAACATCAACATGAAGCAGTAATCTCAACCATTCCAGTGGGCACATAGCACTTTCAGGCGGATGATTGCCAGAAACCCAGTGATTTTATGTGGGCTGGTGGAAGGCCTGACTGGAGGGCTGTGGTGGCTATGCCTATGCAGAAGGAATGCGAAGCAAATTTTCTAGCCTTGAGGCCGCATTCCATAATGGCTTTTCTGAGAACTGCAGTGAACTGGTATCTGGATAAGTAGGTGTCATCCTTATGAATGAGTAGTGGACCTTCAGAAAGGCAGGGACCGTTCCCTAATGTGGCTCCTGTCCCTAACTGATTTGCCTTGGAGGACCGTATCTATCGTGGCTGGCATTTAAAGGGTCTTGGCTCCTCCCGCCAAATGCCATGATCGGCCAATTCAAACAACATTTAATAGGCTGTCCTGAAAGGCCCACAGTCAGCCAAGGCTATGTGGATGACGGAATGCCCTCTCCCCCCACCTCAGCACACTGAGGCTACACAATGTTGCAACCGCCACTGTCCCTGAAGAAGGGAAGTGAACTTTCTGTTGGTGGATATTTGAGGGGAGGCTAGTTGATCAAAGGTAAGCTGTATTCCTTCCTCTGCAGTGAACTTTGGGGTGAGGTGGTGGAAAAGAGAACGGGTAATATAGTAACTCCCTCTCCTCTTCCCTGATCCCCATCTATTCCAGAGTAGGGATGGGGGAGAAATTCAATTCCCTTTGCATTTAAAGTCAAATTTATCAATTTTGTACTTTCTGAAACATATGAAAACTGAAACATGGTCATTCTTACAAAAATGCATATATTAGCCACCCAGAGTTTTTGGGGCAGATGGTGGGTGGGTTACAAATAATAAAATTCCATTAGGAGAAATGTGTACCAAAATGGCTAAGAATTTTCATGAGAATTTTTCAAAAGAAATTTTGCAAATTTCTGCAGAAATGTGGAGAACCAAATTTAAGATTGGAAAAACGAGAAACTGAAAGAACCAAAACTGAAAGAACTTGCCACCCTTATTTCAGAGTACGCAGTGGGCTTTTTACAGATAATTTCCATGCTGCTCTTGTGGATGTGACAGCATGCACATAATTAATAGACAGGAAATCATTAGGGCCGAGGTATTTTTCGAGAAAGCTCATGTGGAGAAAATTGGTTTCCAGGTGGAAAAATCAAAATTAGAAACAGAACTGTTAGAACCCAAAACTAAGATTTTGTCAAGGATGTACAATCTGCTGTTGAAATGGAATACTCAGGATGAAACGGTGAAATCTGTTATGATTAAATGGGCACAAGATGTTGGACATAATATAATGATGGCTGACTGGGAACAGTTATGGACCACAGGTATGAAGTTTACGGCATGTAATGCCTTAAGAGAGAATATTATGAAAATGGTATACAGGTGGTACATGACCCCAGTCAAGCTTGCAAAAATCTATCATTTGCCCAATAACAAATGTTGGAAATGTAAAGAAACTGAAGGTACATTCTTTCACCTTTGGTGGACATGCCCAAGGATTAAGGCTTTCTGGGAGATGATCTATAATGAATTGAAAAAAGTATTTAAATATACTTTCTTGAAGAAACCAGAGGCCTTTCTCCTGGGCATAGCCGGCCAATTGGTGCCAAAGAAGGATAGAACTTTTTTTTATGTATTTTAGCATAAATGCAGTATCCCCAGGGTCTGGATTGAGCAGCACATGGTGCTTGCCTGAATAGTCTTCAGGTGATCTTTCACACATCTAGTGCATTCGTGCTTCCATCCACATGACACTGTCAGGGGCAGGATCATGGTCTAGAATAGATCAGGAAGAAAACTGATTTCAGAGAACAATGCTGGCAGGTAGCTCCTTTTTATGTAGCATTCCACAGGAGGGTTTCATAGGAATTTTATCATTGTGGAATTGATTTTCAGGCAGGGAAAATATCCTGCATTAATGGGTTCCATTTTGAAATGTGCAAAAGATAAGCCACACAGATTTTTATTTTATTTTTAAAATCACAGCTGATTTTATCTCATGATCCAAAGAAATTTAGTCAGGGAATACAAGGACTCATGCTGTGTTACATTATCCTATGTCCTATGATGGCTTTAAAAAAAACACATAAATGGTAGCACTCATTTATTTTTAACATCTGGTATATAAAGATTAATCAAGATGTAGATGCTTATCCATAATATCATTGTTGACAGGGGGAACAAATAGGCCTGTATTAAATTTGATCACTTCTTCATATTTATTTGTTTTACTGAGCTTAAAGGACCAAATGTAGTTGTGGCAAGTGTTGTGGTAAATGGTATGGCATAGAAGTAGCATTTTCTTGGTTGCTTCCAGACCATAAACTTGGCCAATCTATCTAAGTACCATAAATTTCTCCTTTTATGAGCCAGTCATTTCTAAATTATTATCATGTTGTTAGTATAACCCATGTAAGCATACTGCTGCAAAAGAGACTGATTTATAATAGTTATGCTTGAACTAATTTGCTGAATCTTCCTTCTACACACATAGGTTTTCATTTAGAAAATCTAAACTTATCACTGTGTGGATGTGAGCATTGAAACATTAACTCAGTTGATAAAGTGGAGTGGAAAACAAAGCAATGTCACAAAGCTACAAAGGACCACCCATCCAGAATCCCTGTTCAAATATAGAAGAAAAAAACACACCAATCCAATAAATGAATTCCAGTTGTGCAGCTTCCCACTCAAAGAATGAATTTATACAACAAAAGAGCCACATGGATTTGTTTACATTTTTAATATTCAGTGTAATTAGTGGGTTTCTAACTGTGTGCATTAAAAGCAACATGGTGGAAAACCATAGTTTTATTGGATCATTTATTGGAATTTTTGTATTCTGATCTATGGAGTTGAAAGGTCCTTCTGTACCACCCAGAATGAATGAAGGGCCTTCTGTTTTTATTTTATTTTTAAATGTATATTATTTTTACAGAAGTGTTTGCCTCTACTGATTTTTATGAGAACCAAGTGAACTGTTATCAATTTAGTCTTCTGCATTAGTGGAAAAAGTCTCCCCTTTTGAAATAGGTTTGTTGTGTAATTATTATTCCATTTGTGAAGTATTAGTTTTTTGTTTTTTAAAAAAGAAGTATGTTTTGCATATTTTAAATTAACTGCTTTCTCAAGTTAATTGAAATCCTGTTTATATAATACTGTTATGGGTTTGCAGGGGGCCAAGGATCCCTTAAAAGTTCTGGGTGCCAGGTTCTCCTCATTATTTCTGAAATTAGCATATTAGGAAAGGTGGGGTTTGATCAATGGATTTAGCAAGGCTTTAAAAAGTAGGTCAAGCCAGCTTCCTCAGGAGATTGTCTGAGAGAGGTGCCATCAAGAAACAAAACAGGTGATAGCAGAGGCAAAAGGTGACAAAAGGTGAACCGTCGGGACATTCAGTGTCAGACAAGAAGGGGGCGGGGAGGTGAGGTTGCCAGCGTTACAGGGGGCATGGTGTCACCACAGGAAAAAGTGTCCTTTTTGCACGAGGCTTGAGTTGAATTTTAGCAAGGGTTTTTGGGAGAAAGAAGGGTGGGGCTAGAGGCCATGAGGGCTGAGGAACATACAAGCTGTGTGGAGGAGACACAGAGATAGTGTTTTGGCTACTTTTGAATCCTATGCTGTGCTCCTGTGGGGAGCAAGCCCCTCATAAGATGCACTGCTCAGAACCCTCTCTACATCCAGACTTGGTTGTAAATATGTGTAAATAAACCATATTCTTCACTGTGCCTCATTTTCCCCAAAGGAAACATAAACTCTGGTTAAGTGCCGAGACCCCGGGAAGGTGGCCGGTAACAATATTAAATGCCCTCTATGCACAACACTAGGGAAATTATCACATATCAGAAAGATGATGGGTTTATCTTGAGCCTTGCCTAGTACTAATCTCTGACAGCAGCTTACTTGATACTTGGAAAGGGAGCCCTCACATTCCAAAATAGTATCTTTCACCACTATTTTGTGATGTGATGAAAGACAGAAACGTTCCAGAACTATGTAAAAGGTCTCTGCCAGTAGCAGATGCAATACCAACAATAAATGACTTGCAACTTCTCCCACTGACAAGGGCAGCTAACTATCAGTATATATCCACATTGCTGCCTGCATGCTGTCCTGCCAGTTAAAGCCCTGTTATCTGAGCCAGTAACACCTTTTCAGAACAAGTCACTCAATAACTCTTTTCCTGTTTGTGAGGGAGCTTTATTTTTGGAGAATCAAAGACCTCAGAATATTTTGGAGCCTGTCAATGTGTAATGTGCAGCTCTGAGGTAGGTCCTGGAAGCCACAGAAGGGAACTAGGCAAGACAAATAGGTGCTTACTTCTCTTTTGTCCCTTTCTTCTTTCTTCTTTCTTTTATAGAGAACTCCTAATCCATAGTAGTATGGAAAAACATCAGTACACAATTCTAACATTTTTGGCTTACTGGACACTTACAAATGGATTTTTATATCTAGACTGGATCTATTCACTTAATCATTTTTTAGAGTTAATATACTCTCCTATCACATTTGAAGCTTATCCTTTGAACATTAGCCTAAAACAAACTGAAATATACAACATATCTTTCCTTACATATCGGCCATGTGCTGCTGTGTATCACACAAATCACCTTCACCTAATTATGAATTTTCACACTTCCCAGCAGCCACCAACAATCTGGAGCAGAACTGGTAAAACTGATAATGTGGCATGACGTGTTGAATTCTTACAAGTGTAAGATGCCCAGTGGAAGTTGTTTGCTAGTTGCTACAGGAAGATTGTTCTTGGCAGCATCTCTCTAGGGACCATAATGTGTGCTCTGGACTACAGGTGAAAAAGTTGGAAGGTTATAATAGCCTCTAAGAGCCAAACTACATGCATGCATAGTTTAGTGTGAACAAGCAAGCATGCAGGCTTCCAGAGAGGAGATTGCAGTCTTAGCTCTTATCCTCTTGTTTTTCCGAACCTGGGCTCATGGCTTGGCTTTCTCCTAATAGTCCAAGAGCTCATAGTTTGCCTGATAATACTAAACCACGAGTCCAGATTCAGATGACATGTTAAGTCAAACTGTGGCTTAGCTCAACACAGCACAGCTGCAAAAAGATGGGAGAAACAAAGTGGCCACAATCTCCTCACCTGCAGCCCGTTTCTGCTTCTTCATGCAAAGCTACAATCTGGCTTAGCATTCACTGTGAAATGAAGGCAGTGCACAGGAAGGTGAGATTTATTTCTTCATTTTCTTACTGAGCTTGGAACGGAGATTGGCCCTTCTTTAGGGGTAGGCTAAAAATTTCACATCTGGCAACCAACACCTGATGTATATTTTGCTCTAGGAAGCTTAGTTTGGTCAGAATCGAGTATACGCTTCCAGAGTTAACGCTAAATACATTACTTCTGGTAAATGAGCCACCATAGTTTCTAGAGGGGTGTGAAAAATTGGGTCCTGGGCTTTTTAGACTCGTCTACCTATGTACTATCTGAAACCAAAGGGCCGCATTGGTTGCCAGATGGGAAATATATTGCCATTATTTTCTGCTCTCCTACCCCACTATAGGAGCCCATTGGGAAATGGGTACAGTGGTACCTCGGGTTACATATGCTTCAGGCTACAGACTCCGCTAACCCAGAAATAGTACCTCGGGTTAAGAACTTTGCTTCAGGATGAGAACAGAAATCGTGTAGCGGCAGCGCGGCAGCAGCAGGAGGCCCCATTAGTTAAAGTGGTGCTTCAGGTTAAGAACAGCTTCAGGTTAAGAATGGACATCCGGAACGAATTAAGTACTTAACCCGAGGTACCACTGTACTTTTTTCCTTAAGTTTCCTAGCTGGGCAAAGGGCAACCTCTTTGCTGTTTAAAATTCGTGCTTTTCATTTTAAAAGTAAAAATAAATACGCATACTAGAAGGACAATAATCTTAGAAATATTTGTTTTTCTTTCTAGTCACGGGCTCCTGCCTTGCAGATCATTCTGTGAAGCTGCAAAGGAAGGTTGTGAGCCAGTTCTTGGGATGGTGAATTCTTCATGGCCAGAGTTCCTAGCGTGTTTCCAGTTCCAAAACAAAACTGAAAATAACAACACCACCAGGGTATGCTTCTCCCCAGAACAAGAAAAAGGAAAGCGATGTAAGTTCCCTTTAAATTTTTTTGTTAAAGTGCTGCAGCGTGTTTCAGGTTCTACATATAATGTCCAAATTGCATGTTACACTCAGCCATGTCTTTTTTTTTTTTTTTTGGCAATTATTATAATTGAAATGAATCTCAGAGGTAGCTGTATCTGTTCCACTGTGGGGGAGGGGGTATTTTTCAGCGGGATAACTGACTGGAATGGAAAGAGATAAACAGTCCCATCCCCAGTTGTTCCTCTGCTGAAGCATGCAGTCTCAGAAGCTGCTTTTGTGTTACAAAAGAAAAGTAAGAAAGAGGATACATCCAGCTGTGTGTAACATGTTAAAGGCTCATTTCTTTCTCCTAAGATTTTGATGCCGCATTTTGATAATGTTTTAGTTCAGCTTGTATTCTTTATAGCTTTTATTGCATGATCTAGCTAGCCTATGCATTGGTTTAAAGCTGCTGTTTTAAATTGTTTTATACTGCATCGTAGCAGGTTTTTACAACTGTGATTTCTTTCTTATAAGGATATTTCAACCATATTTGTATGCATGTAAACCATCATGTTAAGTGCTATACCCTAAAAATCCCTATTTAAAAATAATTAGCTAAGCAAACAAACAAACATACATGTAGCTTGACCCAGTGATGGGGAAAACCTCAGTGAACTTTCAGGTCCCTTAAATAAATCATAGAAGGATTCAGAAGAGGAAAAATGTAAGGTGAGAGAAGGCAAACTATTAGCCGGAGTTGTCCTTCATGCTTAATGCTATTATTTCAAAACAAATATGTTCCATTAATCTTGCTTTTGGAGTTTGAATCTGAAAAGCAATATTGAAATTCATGTAAGCTTAATGGTACTGTCTCTGAAGCAGAGGTGCCATTTCCTACCCCCACCCTCATTTTTGTTGGGAGGCTGGACCCCCCAATGGCTCAGCAGCAGGACGAGGCAGCCGAGCACCAGTGAAGAATTGCCACTGGCCATTGAAGCCATGTTGGAGCTGTGTTCGGCTCTGTCCCTGGCTTCTCCCAACGTCATGTTGCAAGGTTGTGCATGACACGCGTTGTGCCCTCTCAGTCTTCACCACAAGTTGGTGTCTGTGCTCTGAAGCCATGAAGTAGGTTAGACTTTGTAGCAACTGAAACATTTCCCCCCTGCAGTTTGAAGTAAGTCGGGTTTTATAGGAGTCTATAACAGATGCTGTCTATTATATATCAATTTTAGTGCTAGTATTTGGATGGGGAGAGGGAGAAAGAGGCTAAAAGCTGTCCTGTGATGAGGGCAGACCTGAGGGCTGAGGCACTTGGTTCTGTTCTCCTTTTGTGTTTGATAGAGCATTTATGACTGTGGTGTGTGTGTGTTGTTTATTGTAAGCTGCTCAGAGAATTATACTAAACAGTAGTCTATAAATGTTACAGATAAATAAATGTCTGCTTTATGAAGTCTGCAAAAGACATCAACTTTCACAAGGGAACAAAAGGAACTGAGAATTTAGCTGATTTGGAATAAATATTTCTACAAGTTTCTCTGATGTCAGCATGCAAGGGAGTGAAAGTCAAGCTTTCATCAGTCTTTCCTTCTGCTTGATCCCTTTAACCTATACTCCACCTTGTTCACCGACTTGGAAAAACAGTCTTTAAATGGCATTCCTTTGGGTCAGAAGTGCACCTCCCTAGCAATGAAAATACTTCAGTTATTTTTCTTCTAGTCCTCCCTTCATATCTTTTATATCTTGTGTTATTTCAAGTAGCCAAAGCTGGGAACTGTGTTTAAAACAGCAGTAGATAATATAGAAATCATAAATGAGAAAAGCAGATAAAAGACTAAGGAACAAAATATTTGATTTGCTTTCTGAATCCATTTGATCCATTTTTAGAGCAGTAAATGCCTTGTTGTATGTATTGAGATATTTCCCCTCCACTTCTGCTGCATTTTGCATTGGGGGAAAAATCTGATCATTATATCTCTTCTAATCCATGTCCATTATTATTTTCCTATTACTGTGTGGCATGTCACTGTGAAAATTTCATGGCACTTATTGGTGCTTAAATGCCATGTTATTACATATAAAACCCTGAATGTCTTGGGACCAGATTACTTAACGGACAATCAATATCTGTATAGTCCTACCAATAACTTAAGATCTAGCTCAGAGTGCCTCAGTGATCATTGTTCCAGCTGGCAAACACACGTGATTAAAGCATTTTGCTGGTGGCCCTGGATGTAATGTAATGTAATGTAATGTAATGCAACACCTGTCAAAATTAGGCAGGCCCCATCTGTGTTGTCTTATGTATAAAGTTCCAGATTCAATGTAACGATTTAGAACAGGCATTTTATTAATAAGCAAGCACATACATATGTACAACATCCATTTAACGTTCTCTAACTTACCAAGTTAAATGACAGGCTTGTGCTTAAGGATCTATTAATCTTAAATGCCCCCTATCGGTCTCTACAGCCACAGCAGGCACTGTAACTCTCCAACAGTTTGACCTTACCACGAAGGCACGTACACACACACACACACACACACACACACACACAGACACACCTTAAACTGCCTATCAGATATTTCCTGCATCAAAATCCATTAACCATTTTGGTGGTACCCTTTTGAGTGAGGAATGTCTGATTTTTGTCTTTCCATTGTACCTTGTTGTCCTCCCACCTCTTCCTTAATATCAGTAATATATTTTTCAGTCCAGCCCTCTTTGACTTTCTAAATAAGTAGGTGGTGACACCAGCTGTAAATATCTCTCCTATATATAATCCCATTATCACCTTCTGTCTCAAAAGAGCCACTTGCATTGATGCTGTTGCTTTCTTACTTTAACATTTAAAGGTAAAGGTAAAGGTACCCCTGCCCGAACGGGCCAGTCTTGACAGACTGTGGGGTTTGTGCGCCCATCTCACATTTATTGGCCGGGGGCCAGCGCTGTCCGGGGACACTTCCGGGTCACGTGGCCAGCGTGACATCGCTGCTCTGGCGAGCCAGAGCCGCACACGGAACGCCGTTTACCTTCCCGCTGGTAAGCGGTACCTATTTATCTACTTGCACCCAGGGGTGCTTTCGAACTGCTAGGTAGGCAGGCGCTGGGACCGAACAGCGGGAGCGCACCCCGCCGCGGGGATTCGAACTGCCGACCTTTCGATCGGCAAGCCCTAGGCGCTGAGGCTTTAACCCACAGCGCCACCCGCGTCCCTACACTTTAACATTTACCATTATGCAATCTCACTCTTATCATTTTTTCACCATGCTAGTAACACCTTTGGTCCTCATTCATTGCACATTTTTCTACTATGAGAACACAGGCTACTATTTTACTAGGTTGAGGCCAATGTAACTATAGTGTATAAAATTCAGGAATTTTAATAATCTGGGAAAGCCCTCCTAAACTGGACATGGGTGAATGTAACATATCTCTTCCTCCTACGATGACAGTATCTGTAAAGATCCTGGGTATTAAGAAAACAATGTCCTCCCTTGTTAATATATATCCTAATAGACTTGAGACTGTGTGGGTTAGTTAATTCTCACTAATGCTGATTAATTTCATGGGCAATAGTAAGATATTTTTTCTTAGAGGTATAATAGTTTCTCATTTTAGTGTCTTTCTCTTTTATTTATCTATTACACATATCTTGCTCTTTTCTTGTTACTTGGTCCTCCAAAGCAAACACGCATCTTGGCACTGACTGGCTGACCTACTTCAGTGAGTAAGATTGATTTGCACAGCCACTTTGACTATGAAGAGTCACTTATTTTTTTTCAGCCAGTTTTTTGCCAGTGATCTTACGCAGTTACACCACTCACAATAGTTTTAGGATTGCAGTAGTGTAATTACAGTAGTGTTGGATGTGGTATCACAAACCTTCAAAAATATGAACTGCACCTTCTCTTGAAGAAAGTCTATCCTCTCTTAGCCTTTGTTTAAGTCAACAAAGAATGTGTATGCCCTAGTAGTGCAAAAACAATGCTGAGGAAATAATTGCCCATGTTCTAGTGGGACTTGGTTAGCTGTTTAATGCAGAACAAAGATCACAACATTGGTCAAGATAATGTTTTATAGATGAAGTAAGGCAGTCATATACATCTTAAATCTAGTGTATGCATACCCTCTGGAACATGAAAAAGTATGTGGGAGGATTTGGTTTTCAGTAGAAGAATTAGGCATGTCTTTTGTTATAATACTGGATTATTTTTCTGTACTCTTTGACATGTTCTATTGTATGTCTGGGGCATCTGAAAGCCTATTGACAAAAATAATGGCTTTAGATCAATTCCTGCTGAGTTATTCTAGATGGTGGATACAAGGAAAGAAAATTTATATGTGGAAATATTTATTTTGATATATATTGGAAGCCAACTGAGGCCGTGTTGCATGCTAAACAAAATTGTTTTGTTCATGTAACTTAAAATCTTGAGGCCCTGACTTAGCAAGAAGGATTTACAGTTTGTTTAAAATTACTACCAGTTTATATCTGGACCTGAAGACTGTTTAGAACTATTTTTCCCAAGCAAACTGCTTTATAAATAAACTGTAAAATACCTTTTTGTTCTTTGAAAAGTTTGTTTGATAGTCTATATGTTGTAACTGTGATGCATAAGACTGGAAAATATTTAAAGACTTCTGTTCTAACATGTTGCAGCCAGTTGTGTGGATACCAGATGGCTCAGTCTGATAATTAATTTGCTTTCCCTGCATGTAGTTCCAATCTGCTGCGTGCAGAAAAGTAGATTTCTTTCTATAACTGTTTGAAAAGTAAAAGTTGTTAACCATGAAGGAGGCACAGAAATAATTTAATGAAATTCTGTCTGAATGATATATAAGATGAGGGGAGAAGCTTGGATTTCCAATTTTCAATAAGGGAAAGAGCAAAATTCAACCGGGTTTGGACTTTAATTTTTTATTGCCTCAGCTACACACTCTGTTGTATTTCCTGCAAAACAGCTTCTGATGGCAACTGTAGATATATGGGACAGAAATTGTGTTTTGGTTCTATGCTTTGCTTCTTTTTGTCACTTAAAATAGGTTAGATATCACTATTCAGGAGCTGAACAGCAAAATTGCACATATTTATTTATTAGTAAGGCTTAAGCTCTGAAAAAGGTTTACAAAATGACATAGTGTTATCTGCCTTGTGGTGTTTGTCACTCACAAATAATATCCAATAGGTGCCTATGAGACATTTATACTTGCAATCCATATTGCAATCAAAATAGTTTTAAATTCATATATGAGGGACTGATTGTATTTGCATAGCTCATATTTGCATGAATGTTCAACAGTGCACTGTAGATAGAATACATGTGGAATATATATAACAAAATGGGGAAAATCTAATGTCTTTCTAAGTCATCAGTTTGATGCTTTCCTAGAGCTGGGAGACTGCTGGAGCATCATAACAAGAGATGGGAATAAGATGGTGGCTTTGGGGTTGATCTCATAGCTGTGTGGTACAGGGGGAGCATAGCATAGCACAAGTCCAAAGCTTACTTTCCACTCATGCATTGCACCCTGAACTATGGTTTGGTGTGTTGTGTGAACATGACCAGTGAGTGAGCAAGGAAAATGTCTGAGTTGCATTCCAGCATACCTACTATATCTTACCATGGGATCAGACTTTCCCTTCAGGGGAGCAGAACACTGGTACAAGAGAAGTCTGTGGAATCATTGCTTCTCTGAGCCAAGGACATTGCCCTTCTCTGAATCAGAGGACCCCGCCAGAAGCCTTAGTACAGTGGAGAGGGACCTCCAGTCCATGAGATATTCTTGGTGTACTAGGAAGTCCAGTTTACCCATGAGGCCATTTCCCCAAAACCATGTCCATTTGCAGTCAGCTGGTGTCACTCTAATGTGAGGGCAATGCCAGCTGAGGTTCATTTTTGAGTTGGTTGCACACACCAGTTCCCACAGGGAACTGGCACATACAGTCAAAGCAACAGTATTTAATTCCCTGCCCATCAGCTATCAAGTGTGTGGGTGGATTAAACCTTGCCTGCAGAGAGTAGGGTTGAAGTCTTCACTCCAGAGATTCAAAGAGCAGCTGCGAGCTGTTTGAAAGCCCTTTTGCAAACAGCCCCATGTTGCTCTTTGAAATTCTGAAAGTCAGAGGTTTAAAGAGCAGCCCCATGCTGTGCTTTGGAGTCCTGACAACCGGCGCTTCAAAGCACTGTGTCATAGTGACATCAGATGAGCATCCCACCCACCTGTCTAATTTGGCCCACTATAATGATCTGGTCTACTGCTCAGAAAAGGTTCACCACTCCTGCCCCACCACCCCTGCCTTAGTGGAACCACAATCTCCCCAGCTCTGTTTGAATCAATGAATGCAAAAGCAGATGGATACCCTTTCTATAAAGGGGCTCTTCTCATGGAAGGTGGAACTAGATACTGAGATACAATTGCAGTTCCTATTTAAGGTTCTTGATTAGAATTGCTGCTGAAACAACACTTTTCTCCTGCTTGAATGGAACTGTCCATGGTGCTTTGTATTCATACAGCTGAGGACATTGCTCAAAAGATGTCCCAAACTCTACCAGCTCACAGCAAGTAAGGCAGAAGGTGGGAGCAATGTGAGTTTTTCACAATATCTTGCTATGCCATCTCCAGGCTGGTGTAGCTGAAGAGCAGGGGATCTTGACTGTGAGTCCTGGAAGACCTGCTCCTTGCACTGCAGGCCTTTTCCCATTGGGCAGGGCAGGGCAGGACTGCGCTGGACCCTGACTCCAGCCAGAAAAGCTGAGGCTGCTGAACAGATTCTTGGGCTGGGGTGTCTTGATTGAGTGAGGGTTGTTGCTGGGGTTTTTTGCACCTTTATTTTAGATCTTCTTGTGATTTATATGGAAATTCTTCAGTCTGGTTGTGCATTTTTAATGTTTTATTTACTGTTGATGACTACTTTTGTTATGCTGTAGTGGTGTATTTTTCATATTGTAAGCCACCTTGAGCATGGTTTGAGATTTGGGAAGGCAGCATACAAATAAAATTGTGTATGCATGCATGCATGCATGTATGTATGTATGTATGTATGTATGTATCTGTGGGAAATTGGATCCAGTGGACCCAAAGCTGCAAGACCCCTGCCTTCATAGTCCATTCCTGCTTTCCAGTCTCTATCACTGGTGAGGCAACCGCTGACTGTAGCTTTCCATCTGCCTGGGTGAACTACAGTATTCACTGTGACAAGGTTTCTCCCACTCGCAATGCTCCTTCTACATGGCATCCTTAACACCCTGCCTTCAATATGCAGGAATGGGAGCGATGGTACTTTGGGGCTTTTAAATCACTTAAGGTTTTTGTGTATACAAAATTCAGAGTTCCTATGTATTACACAGTGTATCTGCAAATGTGAAGTTTGGTACATATACCCAAACATCCTGATTGGATAAATGTTAGTTGTGGGGTCTGTGACTGGTTCAATATGTTGACTGACTGAGCTGTAATAAGCATTTTGAAAGTTGCCAAGCTAGAAAAAGTCTAGGATATCATTCTAATTAGCAACATAATGTTCCTTATGCCTCTAAATCTTGTGGCTGCTCACTTTTGTTGCTCCTGTGTATAATAATAATGCTCAAGAGATGTCAAGTGGGAAATTGAAGATTATCTTACTTAATAGGAATAGAAATTTCTCTCCTCAAAACACATCTGTTCCATCTTTCAGTAGCTGGAAAAGCCAGTGTGGTGTAGTGGTTAAGAGTAGTGGACTTGTAATCTGGTGAACCGGGTTCGATTCCCCACTCCTCCACATGCAGCTGCTGGGTGACCTTGGGCTAGTCACACTTCTCTGAAGTCTCTCAGCCCTCACTCACCTCACAGAGTGTTTGTTGTGGGGGAGGAGGGGAAAGGAGATTGTTAGCCACTTCGAGACTCCTTAGGGTAGTAATAAAGCGGGATATCAAATTCAAACTCCTCTTCTTCTTCTTGTGTTGGAAACTTGACAGATAGAAAGGCTTGTGTTATAACTTTCATTTAAAACTTCAATGAATGGAGTAAAGGTAAAAGTTAAGGTAAAAACCCCCTGGACGGTTAAGTCCAGTCAAAGGCGACTATGGGATGCGGCGCTCATCTTGCTTTCAGGCCAAGGGAGTTGGCGCTTGTCCACAGACAGCTTTCTGGGTCATGTGGCCAGCATGACTAAACCGCTTCTGGTGCAACGGAACACTGTGCCGGAAACCAGAGCGCACGGAAATGCCGTATGCACTTATAAAATGCCAATGCAATAAAGATGGGTTTTCTGAAGAGGCAACTCACTCTAAAGGAAAGTAGTGCTGGGAGGACAACATATGAGCAGTACACCTAAAGAAGACATACTTTGTAGGGTTTATGAATATTTTCAGGGTAGAGTGGAGAGCCTGGTCCTGTTTGAGCTAGACTATCAAGACTGGATGAAAAAATGTTTCTGCCTGAGGCAGAGCAGCAAATACTCCCACATCCATCCCCACAAGTCATGGTGCATCATATCAAACTGGGACAGTGCATGAGAATGTGCCACCTGAGCCACTATTGCTGTGCTGCCCCCCACTCCTTTGCATTCCTCTCTTCCCTCCCTCTGCTGCCCCTCATTCTTTGTTGCATTGGTGCCCCCTCCTCTCCCCTTCCAGCTTTTCCTCCCTTCTTTTGCAGCCAATTTAGCAAGCAGCTGGGGTGAGGTCTTCTGTCTCCTCCTTCCCTGTCTCGTTTTAGGAAAGGGCTAGACATGTAAATACATGTAAAGAAGACAAGTCTGGAGAAAAGGTGGAATTGGATTCAAACAACAGCAGGATTAAGATTGCCAAATACTTGAACAGGATTTCAGATTTCATAGAAGCTCTGTGGTGGAGGGAAGCTACTCTAAGATGCAGTAATAACTTGATCAAATGTTTTCCCTCCTGTTTCAGCCATAGTGGGGCTGCACAGGAGGTCGCACGCAAAAGATAAGAAAGAAATATTGAGACAAGTGGGTATTTCTGGCTGTAATCCTGCCAATGTGATAGACAGAAATTCACAAGGTGAATTTAACTTGGAATAGAGTTGTGATGATGGAGAAAGCTTTGTGAGTTTAAATTTCTGTGCCTTATGTGACTGTTAAAGCCACAGGGGCCTTGCAAGGTGTAATGAATATGGGTTGCTCGTGCGTAAGTTACCGCCACTCCTGGCTAAGTTGGCTTGTTAAACCTTTCCTGTCTGGACAGCCCTTCACTTCGTGGCTGCCTCCGTCGCTAGCAGAATCCGTCAGTGGGCGTTTCTTAAACCTTTTCCAGCATAAAAGTTGTTTGACGCCAAGTCTCCTTCTACTCTCCCTGTGCGGAAGTCTTCTGCGCAGGGAGGGTGTGGGTAGCGAAGGACCCGTGCTCTCCCCGCTGGTGTCCAGCGAAGAGTCCTGGAGCCCTCTCGCCGATTCCCCCATCTGCCCCCCTTTATCCCTGGTGTTGCGCTGATTTCCTTCCCCAGCTGAGCTGCCTCTCTCCCTGCTGGGTCCCTCTCCAGCATCACTTGAGAGCCTTCCCTCCGCCTCTGGCTCCGATGTCAGTTCCCTGACACAAGGTAAAGGGTTTTCCACCAGCCACCATGAGGAAACATGAGCACCATTCTATAAGAAGAAGAGCATGAAGAAGGGAACACTGCTCAAAGGTGATATTTTGCTTTTGGATGAAGTCTTTCATCTTCAGTCACATGGGGCTTGAGGAGAATCATCTGACAGACAGTTTCATCTAACAACTCCTACAGGGCAAAGAGATGAGATGGGTGGTGGAGAGTTAATGTACTGAATTAAAACAAATAGGCCCTGTTATTGTTTTCTTTAAATATATCTGTGCCATGTTTTCATGTAAAAACCATCTGTCTGCTTAAGAAAGGAAAGTCTTGTTCCAGTGTGTCTTTATTAATAAACAGAGGAACAAGCGCCGAAAACTCTGGAATTTGGAAGAATTCAGCTCAATAACAGGGGCGATTCTGTGAAGAAGTATTTGCTCCATGAAGAAACACCAGACTGAGAGAGGCATATGTACTACAGAATGTCTGGAGCTCATTTATTCTGAGAAAAAGAGCACAGCTTGTGCAGGGATATCACATGGAGAACAGGTAGATTCAAGAGTCAGAGCTTTGGACAGAGCAGACGAAAGATTATGAAAGCTCTCAGCAATATTCCCCCATTCCTCCAACAAACATTCACTTCTAATTCCCAAGATAGGGCTACAGTTTTCTTTCCCAGATCTTTTCAGAATATATTTATTATCCCTGCCTTGGTGTCTAGCTTTCAGTTTCACTGTCTGCTGCCACAGTATATGGGAGGAAGATACTGAGACTGAAAGAACAGGCTTAAAAAATTGCGAGCTGTTTCAACTTTAGAATCAGAGAGAAGAGTGTGGAACTGATCTGAGGAGAGAAACTTTCCTCTTTTGGCTCCTCATCTTAAGATTTAACTCCTGCCCCATCCCAAAAAAATGCTGAAAAGAAGCCTAAAATATAGAAGGCATGGGGAAAACGCTAAGGCTTTGCGGCTCCAACTTTTGCAAACTTTGGCTGGAAAAGGATTACAGGATTTTTGAAAGAATGTTGGTGTCTGATTTTATTAATGTGTAGTATGCCTTATTGACTGGAAAATGTTTGATCTTTTAGTCATTTATATTCAGGCCTTATTGTACATTCAGATGAACAGTGGTATTTGAAAAAGCAGTATTCAAATAAGTAAGTTCACTAATATGGCAATGAGTGATTAAATGAAAAGAAAAGTAGCTTTTATAAATTCACCTCTTTTGAATGGATCAGTCAAGTCATGGGAAATTATAACCAGTTTCTTCAGCTGTTTAAATCTGATAATGTAGGAAGTAATACAGCTGAATTGCTGGTAAAGACAATCTAGAGACGAAACACTTGTAGATTTGTGGCAGACATTCTTTTTTTGCATTTTTTCATTATAGTGCACCATGTTATGTGTAATGACTGACAAGGCCGTTCTATGTTTAGTTGATCTATGTTGTAACTTTAAAAGCAAAGCAAGGTAAATTTTAAGACAAATTTGCAAAAATGAATATTTGCTATGTGGTGTGATTAATTTGTTAGATGTCTCCTACATTGGCAACCAGGAAGAATAATAGATGAGATAAGTTTTCTTTCTTTCTTTTTAATTGCACAAACTATTTCTCTCTCTCTGATACATTATTTTCCTAATAATTAAAGCCTGTATATTGCACCCTGGAACCTCTGAGCAGAGAGTGAAATATATAAATATTAAAGATAAATTAAATAACCTGAGTAATATTTTAATCAGTATTTAATGTATTTATAAGGAAAATATATTTCACACAAATATTTTTTGGCAAGAATCTGTAGTTACAGATTTATAAAACAGAACTTGCATCTTATTGAGAAAAGTAAGTTCTTTGCCATGTTACAGTCCTTACAGATACATGTAAGTATTCACTGAAATATCAGAAAAAAACATTGTTGATAGAAAAAGTTTGGATGCATAATCTTTTAAAAGAAAATCAATAAAGCCAGTAACTTTCCTCAATTTGCTCAGTTCAGAGTGGATACATGCAAGAAGGCAATGTTGCTATTGCTTTTCCTGACCCCAGAGCAACTCTTTAGCATATGAAAGAAACATGCCATATAAACTGTAACTTATCTTTGACACTGAGGTTGCTTCCTGATGTGAACAATTAAGCATGACTCGATCATTGCTGTTTTACTTTAAGCTGCAAGTGGAATAGCAAATCTGCTTCCAGATTTCTGGAATCCAAATAATTATCTTTAGCTGGGTGGACAGTTAGTTCCCCTTTCCTCAAGCATAAATGTTGTGGGGAAGGGTTTGATGATGATGATGATGATGATGATACAGTGGTACCTTGGGTTAAGTACTTAATTCGTTCCGGAGGTCTGTTCTTAACCTGAAACTGTTCTTAACCTGAAGCACCACTTTAGCTAATGGGGCCTCCTGCTGCTGCCGCACCACTGGAGCACAATTTCTGTTCTCATCTTGAAACAAAGTTCTTAACCTGAAGGGCATTTCTGGGTTAGTGGAGTCTGTAACCTGAAGCGTATGTAACCCGAGGTACCACTGTAATAATAATAAAAATAAACCACAGTGTGTGTAGCATTAAATACATCCTGCCCCCTTGCTATGATTCCCAGTCTCTGCATTTGAGGGGAGGAGGGGGGAAATAGATAGTGTTGCGCCCCAGCCCCCCCGCCTTGCCCCAAATCTCTGAGCAGCAAGAGACTCCAGAGTTCCCAGGTTTACGATTTTATTTATACATGTATACAACCTGAGCATAGGATGGAGAGACTCACAGCATTAACACTCAAGCAGATCTTCGCTCCCTATTGGGTTTCTTGGAAAGCATAGAGCAAGGCATGTCTCTACATCTCCTGTTTCCAGCATCCAGGGGCAGAGGAAGGGGGGTGCGGTAGGTGCGGGCCGCCCCGGGTGTCACCACTGAGGGGAATGACAAAATGCCAGGCGGCACTTAACGCGGCACCTGCAGTGCGCCCAAGTCTCGCGTCTCTCCTTGTTCTTCAGTTCCCAATAACAATGTGTCTGGACCACTGCTGGTTAAAACCACTTCACAGCAGCTTTAATCAATCTGAAGAAAATTACGTTGTAAAAGAAATGGAGTCTAGAATTTGGTTTTTACTCTGATAAAAATGTCTTTCTACCTTGTTTTTAACCTTTCAGTGCTTTGTGAAGGGGAGGAGAGCTTCTTGTGTACAAGTGGAATTTGCATCCCAAGGAAACTGCAGTGCAATGGCTATAATGACTGTGATGACTGGAGCGATGAGACACATTGCAGTACGTCAACTTAAATTTATTATATAACACATGCCTGGCAAGAACAACACTTCAACTGTTTGGATGGGCTTAGAAATAAAAGTCATATATTGTATCAGAATAACAGCTTTGCGTAGGATTTACGTATGCCCATTTCTGTCCTGTCATTCAGAAATTAATGGGACCTTTTTAACTTTGCCCAACTAGGCCACAGTATGTCCTTGTAGACCTTTAAAAATGTTTAAAGCATAATTGCATTAGTAGTTCAACAGCTAAAATTTCTGCAAAGACACACAGGGATTTTTACTTGTTTTTTACATGTCTGAGTAATCCACTCACAAAGGCTATCTTTGTAAAGAGATAACCCGCATAACAAGCCCTTGGCTTATAAGCTTTTGGCCATGTATTTGTTGGCACATTATATTACAACACATGCAAAGCAACCTGTTTACAAAATTATTTTTGATCTGCCCCTGAGAAGTTGGTCACAAAAATATTTGTTAATGGAAGAAGTGCTGTGGAAAAGAACATGTGGTTTCTCTAGTGTATGGTGCGTTCAACCACATCCTTCTTCTCCATGTATATGAGAAGGAGCTAAAGGCTAGAACGTACATTCCACACTTAATGACTGACCACATATAAGCAAATCTTCATCTGCCTTTTTTGAAATCCAGAAGGAGAAAGCAAGCTCCCTTCCACTGGCTACCCTTACAGGCAGTGAAGACTGGAGAGCACTTGTCTAAGCCTCCCCTTTCCTCTTATATACTCACCTTTAGCATGAGCAGCACTCTATCTGGTTGCTTACACAAGTTTGGGAAATTTTGATATAATTCAAGTGACCCTATGTGATCCAAACCTTCCTATGTTACTTAAGCAGCACAAAGCTGGGCAATGAGCAGTAGGGTTAGCATATCACAGGGTAATGAATGAATTGTGCCTGTCTCTCACTCCACACCAGGACTTGGAATTCCTTGGAACAAGAGCAGAAGACTAATTGCAAGAAATAAATCATAGGGAGGCAGATTTATAAAAAAGCAAGAAAGCTGTGGGCTCTCCGATGTGGGAGCAGAGCACTGCTTTGAGCATTTTTAAAGAGGCAGGGGGTGAAAAGGAAGTCTTTTATATTTTCCAGTGTCAAAGGATGGAAAAGTCTATTACAAAACCTTTTCTAGGAGCAAGGCCAGCAGCTTCACAGACATGATACCTCAGGCCAAGGGCATATCAGTGACATATTTGTTGAGACTAGGAGTGGAAATAGACATCACATGAAGTGTGTTGCTGTGGTTTTAAAATGGTTAATAACTGTAACGAGAGCTGTGGCAGGAGAGGACAGGATTAGCCTCTTCCTGCTTACCATGATTTCTGATAAATATTGGAGGCCCCAGGCAGCTATTACCAATTAAAAAAACAACCACAGTACTTCTAGTGACCTGTTTAAACTCAAGTCCAGTTTTAGCTCTGTGGGGTACTTATGTAAATAGGATTTCTGAGGGTTCTTCCACACTTCTGCTTGTCTTGTGCCTAGAAAGCATAGGTCTGAGCAGTTTCCCTCTTCCTCTGCTTTTCCCTTAGAGAAAACCCACTCTTTAGCTTTAAATAGGGGCAAACATTAGTCTGGGGAACACTCAATTGATATTTCTTCCAACTGAGTGTTCCCAAGGGAAAGCTGCGAGGCAAGCAGAAGTGTGGGTGAGCCCTGAGTGTAGATGCAAACCAGAGTGCAATCTAAGGGCTTATCCACACTTGTTCTATTGCTTTTCTGGGGGGAAAACCACTCTTTAGTGCTCAGTTAGAGCAAACAGCAATTTGGGTTCCCCCCAGATTGCCATTTGTTCTGATCTATCGCTTAACAACAGATTTTTCCTTGGAAAGGAGCCGAGCAAGAGGGAAACCACTTGGACCCATGTAGCAAACCACTTGGGCCTGTGCTTTCTAGGTGGACGAGCCCTAAGTCAGAGGAGTTGTTCCGACAAAATGACAGACTTTCAGCAAAGAAAGGAAAGAAAAACTAATACTGAGCATTAAGGAGTAGCAGTCTTTGTTACAACAGAGGGATGGATAAACAGTGAGAACTGCCAGGATACCTCATGCTGGTTCAGATTTTAAACTCAGCTGGGTACCACATTACTCAATATGAAATCATCTATGATCTACAGAGTACACAGATTTTCATTTAGTTTATAATGTTAAGGACTGTATGTCTTTGGTATTTACTGTCCTTTCATTCTTTGTGTTCTTTCAGAGCTAAATATAGATTTCTCTGGAAAATCCAGGATAGCGTGAACTATTGCATTGCTTCCTCTTAAACGGCAGTGGAAGTTAGCTTTGATGTGGTGTACTGGGCAATATGCTGAGCTTGGATTTCGGTGACATGGGTTTAAATCCAGTTCAGCCATGAGCATAACTAAAGTGGAAGCTGGTAATCTGGAGTGGATGAGTGGCTTCACCCTTTCCTTGCCTATCACTCCTTCAAACTACTCTCCCCAAGTATTTCTTTCCACCTGCATTGGGCTTCTTAATGTGTGTTCACTCTTGAAAACACACATTTTGAACACAGCAGGGGAAAAAGTTGCTTGTGGACATCCCACTCTTATATTCTCCAAATGGATTTTTCCCTGAGCCAGAAAACTTATGACTGCTGAGGTTTTTGTTAAGCACATTTTTGTTTAGTTGAGTCTTCACTGGATGATGGCAGGCAAGCCATTCTCTTTCCATCCAACCAACCTTAACAGGTTGCTAAGAGGATTAAATGAGATAGTCCTGTGTAAAATGCTCTGAGCTTCTTGGAGTACAGTAGGATAATAATAAAGATGCTATGTATGTTAAAACAGCAGCAGCACTGGCCCAATACATTTTGCTGCCTGAGTTATAGCAGTAAATGTTTCATCCTCCTCCATCTCCAGACAAGGAAAGCTGAGTTATTTTGATACCTGAGACTTCTCTCTCTTCTTGGCAGTAAAAATAAAATAAAGTTCAGTAACTAAAAATTTGCTGCCCTTTTAAGGCATCCAAAATCTCTTGCCTGATTTGGCCACCCAACTCTGATGAAATCTTTGAAACTCAGTAGGATACCTAATGGCCAATGAGTGGGATTTCAGAGCCCTCCATGGCTGTTTCCCCCTCCATATAACCAGGAGAAGTTGGATAAATTATAGAGACCAGGAATTTCTATGCAAATGTGTGTAAATTGCCTAATTTATACAGGCAAATTCTTGGTGCAGAATTTCTTTTTAGCTCAGTTGATACAACCCTGGTTTGAGCCATATAGTCTCTTAAAAAGTAGGTACCATTTTCAGAATTAGCTATTGTTTATGCTACATTGCCCAAGGAGGATTGGATTAAGGTGGTTATATTCTATTTGAACAGAGGCTCTGCATAATACTGAGAAATCAGCAGGCGATGTTTCCTGTTACTGCAATTCTGTGCTAGAAATTGCTTCACTTGTTGACTTCTGCCTATTACGCAGCTTTTGAAATCACAGAACATTAAAAGATGGCCAGGGAGATTAACTTGGAATATGGATGCACTGAAACCTGTCTCAAAATAATTTGTGCGATATGGTATTGTGTATCTAAAGCAAAAGAAAGTTTTAAAATATGTTTGTTTTTCAGACTGTAGCGAAGGAGTTTTCCGCTGCAAGATGGGAAAGTGCCTCAATTACAGCTTTGTTTGTGATGGGTATGACGACTGTGGAGATCTAAGTGATGAGCAGAATTGTGGTAAATAAGAAACATAGCTGGGTTATTACAAAATCACAGTTGGTGGACAGAGACAACTCTGGAGCAAATGGAGGCAAAAAACTAGCACATAGTTAGGCACACTTAAGCATGTTGCATTCAAAAAGTTTGTCTCTTGCATTGTTGGAGGCCATTTTGTATTTTCCTGTGATGTGGTTTAAGGTGAAAATATTGTTTCAGAAATGTTTAAAAGTTTCATTGTTTGCTACTTATTACTTATATAAGCCTTTCAAATGAAACTCCACACATATGATGTTAAAGAATTGGTGAGAAACCTTTCACGTCACTTTTCCACTTTCATCACCCACTTACATAATACGGGTTATACTTACATTCTGATGTGGGACAGGTCTGCGAGGAGAATACCACATCAAAAACAGCATTCTGAATCAGTTCTAGGAAGAATGGCTTACATTCTGGATAATGGTTTTGCTTGAACTCCCTGTACTTCCTATGGTAAACCCTGGATTTGGATTACTGCACATTTTGAAGGATGGCTGACTTTTGATTCTCTTATTGTTTTGGAATGTGTGAATTTGATAAATGCAGCTTTAAATGTGAACTATAAAAAATTCATAAATAACAACAACTAAAATGAATTTCTGCCCCATGCCTACTCACCACTGCTGATTAAACAATAAAAAGGTGAGCAGACTGAGCCAACCACACACTCCCCTCCCTCTTCGTCCCTTCCACCTTGACCAGTGCAGTCCCATTGCTCACCATCATCATGAAGTGTCAGCATGACTTTGAGCTATACAGGGCTTGCCACTAGTTGGTGAACAATGGTCACAACCAGGTGTGGTAGACACGCGTCTCTCAAAGAGTGGTTTCTTATAGACAAGTCTGTAAGAGCGGAGGAGAATAATAATAATAATAATAATAATAATAATAATAATAATAATTTTATTTATACCCCACCCTCCCCAGCCAAGACCAGGCTCAGGGCAGCTAACACCCGATATAAAAACAAATTGATTGAACTACAGCTTAAAAACAAGATTAAAATACAACATTAAAACATTAAAATACAGCCTCATTTCAATGGAAACTCAAATCAAAAACTTTTTTGGGGGGATGGAAATGTCAAGTCTTCACCAACGCTAACTTTCCAGACTGGTCCTACATAGGAAGAAAAAGCCAGGAAAGCCCTCCATCACAGGAGGAGAAAGGAAAAAAGAAGAGGGGGAGGGAATCAAGTTGATTCCAAGCCGAAGGCCAGGCGGAACAACTCTGTCTTACAGGCCCTGCGGAAAGAAATCAGATCCTGCAGGGCCCTGGTCTCATGAGAGAGAGCGTTCCGCCAGGCCGGAGCCAGTGTTGAAAAGGCCCTGGCTCTGGTTGAGGCTAATCTGACCAGCCTGCTTGTTCTGCCACCCTCAGAGGTTTGGGAAGGGGGCTTATGAGAGGCTAATGTGGAATGTCCTCCCCACAGAGGTGCAACTAACACTCCCTCTTTACAGCTTTCATTGGCTGCTGAAGATGCACCCCTTTATCCTTACATTTGAAAACTGAAAATTAGATTTTCAGTCCTCCTTGTAACATGTTGTGTAGAATTGTTGTTTAGATGTTATTGGTGGGCTTGTTGTTTATTGTTTCACTTGCACTGTGTTTTTAATATGCTATAACCCACCCTGGGACCTTCTGTGGAAGAGTGGGTTAGAAATACAATAATGGGATGGGAAAATTTGCTTTCCCTCTCTGTTTTGATGACTGGTGATCCACAGAGCACTTGTTGTTTTTTACAATCAGTTGAAAATTTGATTTCCAACAATCCTGTAGCAACCATGTTTCATCAATAGCTCTGTCACAAAGTATGTACTCACCACACTTTCTCATTTATTCCTTTTTCTTCTTATAATAGTTTAGAGTATGGTATTAAAAAAAAAGTCTTTTTTATAATTAAGAAAGGAAGCTTTTCCTTTTGCGGGACTTGTTATTTTCCCAAAGACCACCAGCAGAATAGTATGCATCCAGATAGGTGAGGGACAGTCATATTAGAGATATGGAGCTACAGATCAGGAAATCCTTGCCTTTGTCATTAACTTATCAGGTGGCTTTAAGCAAGCCACTGTCTCTCACTTTCAGCTTCTCCAATCGCAATATGGGGGTCATAATATTGGTGTATTACTTTGATTTAGTAACAATTGCAGTAAGATACTGTGTGCAAAACACTTTTAAAGTGTTCAAAATACTATGTAAATATAATGATGATTTATTCTAAACTGGTTTACAAAAAACAAAAAAAACCCAACATTTTCTGAGGGAATGAATACAGGATTGGCATCGTCTAGTTCAATTCATCTCAAAAGTCGCTAAAAAAATGCTGTCAGATTACAAGTGTTAAATCATGTAAATGAAACATTGCGTAGCAGAATGGCTTTGTGTATCAAGAGCCAGGTTTTGGTATGCCTCTTCCTCTCCTCTGCTAACATAACAGATTATGATAGATGCATAAAATAGTAAGGAATAGTATTTTCACAAATGCATCAAGATGGTCTCCTACTGTGAGCTAAAGCAGCAATTGTCCCTAAGAGTCTATAGATTTTCACAGATTTCAACTGATTCCAGCAAACCTTTCTAAATATCCTGGATTTTCTGATAGTACCTTTTCCTATTTGAGCCTCTTTGATTTAATTTTATGCAGTGGTTTATCTCCACTATAATATATATATGTGTGTGTGTGAGTTTTTGTTTGCATCTCCTTTTTTACAAATGTCATATTTTTCTCAGACATGTTGTCAGAAGCAGTACACAGATAGTAACTGCACTGTTGGTGTTATTTTGTCATCTTTAACCTGCAGCCTAGTGATAAATCTAACAAAAAGGTTAGTGTTAGGACTGCCTTTTTAAATTCTGACAGAGACTTTACACTTCTTGTAAACAACTGTGAGAAAGTCAGAAGTTCAGCAGAGACAACTATTCTTGGCAGGAAGATGCAACGACTGAGAAGGCTATAGTGAAATTCATGATAAGGGCTATGGCTATCATGTAGCTTTTACATGCATGGAGTCCCTGTCGGGATCAAAGGGAATGATTCCAGTCTTTCTCTGGGAACGAAACATTTGGAAACAGCTTTTTTTGTTTTGTTTGTTTCATATTCATTTGCATAACTTCTTGTGAAAGAAGGAGCCAGAATTATAGGGACTGTGTCTGTTTCTGTTTCTCATGGCCAAGTTACACATGACACAGGAGATCTGTGATGGAATCTCTGACATCTCTTTTAGTCAGAATAGTGGCATGGAATGGAAATCATTTTCCCTTCATAACATTTCCGGATTTAATTTCCCTTAGGGCTGCTATTAGGTTTGGAGGGGAGGAAAACCTAAGAACGATATGAGTATCTTCCTTTTTTCTCTCCGTAATGGGCAGCAGTTTTGTTGGGTTTGTTGGGCTGTAGCTGTGGATTCCTTTAACTCAAAAAGATGTCAGGACAGGAGACAGAAGGCTCATCTACACTTCCACTTGTCCCATGCCTTTAGTGCTAAACGAAAGCAAACGTCAATCTGGACAAAACCCAAATTGCTGTCAGCTCTGATTGAGTGCAAAATAGCGGTTTTCCCTGGATGGTGGAGGATGGGGGAAAGCAGTGGGACAAGAGGAAGTGTGGATATATTCCTAGTTGCCTGCTGTGGAACATGTACTTTGGCCTTTGAATGGCAGGCCCTCTGGGCTGCATAGTGGTCTTCTTTTAAAAGGAAATTGAATTCAGAACATTGGTTTTGAAGCACCCTATGGCCTCAAAAGCAGGCTGCTTTAGTTTTGGAGAAGCATGTTTTAAAATACTCCATGGAATCTGGTGTTGAAAGTATAACACAAGAAATCCTGCCATGCACACCTATAATAGAATTCCGGTCAGGGTTCTTTCCTAGTGCCTTACGTTAATAACTGGAAGATAGTGAACAATTTGGCAGGCACAACTTTCCTCATCTTGTTGGTGTCACTGACAACTCCCCGTCCCAATTTTCACATGGGTCATTAGTTTGCCCCCCCAGCTGTATACTAAATATCGAATGTGTATTGAATGCAAGGCGTTATTTCATTCATTCTCCCTGCTGTTCTTTTTGTCAATGTTCTAATAAAGACTGTGATCCAGTAACTCAGCACCGATGTGGAGATGGGAGATGCATAACAATGGACTGGGTGTGTGATGGTGACCACGACTGCACAGATAAATCGGATGAAGTCAACTGTTGTAAGTTATCTGATTTTGTAAACCTCTTGAGATCAATACTTTTAAATGCAGTGAAGAACAGTATTACTAGAAATAAAAGGACTGGTCATGCTTGTTGATTTCTGCTAGATTTCCATGTGAAACTTGATTCGAATTTAGAAGCTAATAAATACTGTGTTTATTACTGTGTTATAACTATGTGCATTAAGTGTACTATTTTCCTCATGTTTGTTATTTTAACCAACCAGCTGATATAAAATTCATAGGATCTTATTTGTAATCATACTGCTTTTATGATACATTCATTCAAATATAATAATAAATTAAGTTGTGATTTAGCACATATTTTTAGTTTATAGAAAATGGGGAGCCTCTAAAAGCTATCAAAATAATTTATTGTTTCCCCCCAGCATGCCATAGTCAAGGACTGGCAGAATGCAGAAATGGGCAATGTGTTCCCAGTACCTTCCAGTGTGATGGAGACAAAGACTGTAAGGATGGAAGTGATGAAGAGAATTGCGCTGAAAATAAGGGTATGCCACATGTGACTTGCTACCTACCTTATTGAGAAGACCAAATATGGGGAATAAATCTCCCATATTTTATGGGAGAGCACTTTTTTAAGGCTGATAATTCAGACTCTCCATCTCCCAAATTCCATAATTTTATTAGAAAGTGTCCTCTGTACTGTTCATCTTCTTGGCTTCTGTCTGCCTTTTTATGTTATAAGGCACTATCCGCTGAGAGATTAGCCTCTGCAGGTTCCATTGCAGAGCTCCCACATGTTTAAATGGGGCTTACGGCCCTAGGAGATTGTAGTCTCACAGGGGGAAATTGGAGTTTGAGGGCAGTTTTTGCAAGGAAAGGGCTTGAGAAGAAATGTCAGTCCCCCTCCCACCATGTGCCGTGGTCCCAATTCAGATTGCTGCCACCATGTGGTGGCTGTTTTTAAATATGAACAAACCCAGGAGAGGCAATCACGTACTACTTATTTAGGACTTTATTAGCCGATATAGGTCACCACTTGGTATTGCAGTCAACAAATGATGGACATGTATGTGTTAAGTATGGCTTTACAGTGGTACCTCGGGTTAAGTACTTAATTTGTTCCGGAGGTCCGTTCTTAGCCTGAAACTGTTCTTAACCTGAAGCACCACTTTAGCTAATGGGGCCTCCCGCTGCTGCTGCTGCTGCGCCGCCGGAGCACAATTTCTGTTCTTATCCTGAAGCAAAGTTCTTAACCTGAAGCACTATTTCTGGGTTAGTGGAGTCTGTAACCTGAAGTGTATGTAACCTGAAGAATATGTAACCCAAGGTACCACTGTATTTGTATTACACTTCAGGCCCTTGAGATTAGAGCCTGTTTTTAAGAGCTACAATAATGAATCCACTCTAAATGAATAAACAAGAGGCAGAGAGGACTAAAATCTAAATCAAAAAATCTCCTTGATAAATAAATGTATTGGTTTGGTTTTAGAAATGGCGTGGCGGTGGGACAGTCTACATGTGAAACTATAAGCAGAACTGGAAGGGAGTACTTTAAGTATTCTAGTATTTCATCTGTGTAATTTGCAAATGAAATTAGCTCACTACATGGTTGAATGAGTAAAGCAGTCTCCTTTCCATAGGGTCCTTAAGGAAATGCAATTAAGGGATAGGCTGAAATAACTGCCGTCATTCATTCTGTGGAAATAGAAATTCAGTGCAGGGTCCCCATGGCTACGTCAATGAAGTTGTCTGAAGACATGGTGTTTATAGGAATTCTGTTTAGGCTGTGCTATGATTAGGAAAAATCTGTGTGCTGTTTCATGCAGATTCTAGCTCCATAATGAACTGAGAGAGGAGCTCCCATAGGGAAGCAGGGTGAGAGTGAGGGATTAGGTTTTTTCAAAATGAGTTCCATTTCACAGCCCCATGGTATCTAATGAAAGCCTTGCAAATGTAATTTTAGAAATAGATGTGAATTAAAGCAATATATCTCCAAACCTGCCTTTGAAAAGCCTGCACAAATTAGCCAGTGCTTATCTGGCAGTTCATTACACATCCTGGGCTACACAGGCACCACTCTGCAGATATGCCAGCCTCATCCACCCTTTGCAGCCTCCCCTTAATTCCAGGAACAGGCTGTGCCACTGAGAATATGGCCATCCAACCAACACAGACATGCAATTATCCACCAGAGGATGCAGTTAGTACTATCCTTTGGGACAGAGGAGGAGAGCCCACAGCCCATCTATGTCCACCTCTCTAGGGGTGTCTCTTGGTGATGTCGGGTGGAATTATCTACCTGGGTTTGATTAGGTGTATTAAAGCTCAGGCACACCTCATTTCCCCCCGGCAGAAAATAATCTCTTAAGGTTAGGTTTCCTCATAGGGGTTGAAGCAGGTTTGCTGTAGGGATAGGCACAAATACAGGAGCTGCTGCAGAGCTTTCTACTCCCCTGCCCCCCAGCATTGGGTACTTAGCAAGTCCAGGGGTTGCCATCACTTGCTACCACTCCAATTCATATTGAGAAGACCATCACCATTATTCTCCTAGCCCTAACCTCAGGGCCTTACACAGAAGGAAGGGGAAGCAACAGTCCAATTCCTCTAGAAGAGTCAGATGCCCCGGTACACTCCATGGCATTGCATTATGGGAATAAAAGATGGTATCTGGTCAGAGCCAAATGGCTGTTTCAGTCCGATAGGAAGTGTGCCATCAGCCATTGGGGAAGAAGAGACTCAGATGATAGCTGCTGGATAGCAATGCTATCACCAGTATGGTCCATATGTGTAGCCAACATAGATACTATCCTGAGAGGCCAGCAAAACCTGGCACTAGTCCTATATTCATTACACCACACTACCTGTCAGCAATACAGTTGCTCCCCTTTGGTGTGGGTGGGTGTAGAATTTGAACTTGCAAACACAGGTAAAACCTGAGGTGTGGGGTATTGCAGTTAAAGTAGACTGGCATAAGCAGATTTTTTTTAAAGTTAATATATTGGCCAAATTCCTTTTCTAATGATATGTGTACTTGAGATAATATGCAAGGCAAGAATCTGTAATGGTATTTTTTTTCTTTAGAATACATGTTGACAATAAATAATGATGATGTGTTGGATTGATGAGGTTTTTACAGAATAATTGAGGTTGCTTGCCACCATTCTGTCTCCTATCACAGCACTCTCATGTACTGTCGAAGTATGCCCTGCCAAGTTATTGGGCAGCCTATTAAGTGTGTAGTCTTCTGCTCCTATTTGTGTTTTTTAGTCAGAAGCAATCACAGCCTGGAAGTCAGGTGGCTTAGGGGTACCTGATCAACCAATATCTTCTTCCTGAACCCAAATCCTTTTTTTAAAAAAATATTGTCTATCACTAGACAGAGTGTATCAATGAGATGGAATGTTGGGAACAGGCTTTAAGCATTGACTTGCACTGATGAAAGCATTATCCAATCCAGCAATTATTGTAAGATTTTATTTTGTTCTTCCAGGTCAGATGCCATGTCATGAAGGAGATCAGAAATGTACTTCTGCTTCCTGTCCTGATTCCTGTACCCACTCTCCGGTCTGCAACATGAATAATAGCCGAACAAATTGTAGTGAGTAGGGTATTACTTTATATAATTATTATATCTTGTACGTATTCCAGAATCTTCCTTGCAAAGATAATGGTGTACTTCAGTATTCAGAAGAAAAGGATCTCCTTGTTTTAGTTACTTCTGATGATTAATCATCACATGTCTGTTGAAATGGCTTTGATCAGATCAAACAAAAAACAAAGGTGTTTAGTCATGAGCTTTCATCATGACTACATATTTAATTACCATTACTTGTTCTTCACATGCTTTCTGTCTTTTATATGCCTTCATTGTTAGAAATTCTCAAAATATATTGTGAACGCAAGAACAAGCAAGCAAGAAAACTAGAGTTGGCTCATGATCTGCATGGTTGTCCAAACAATAAGATGAAGAGAATGTATAACAGACCTGGGTTTATGTGCATATTTTTGTACTACACAGTCCCCTTTTTCAGTCATTTTTTATGGTGAACCTCCTCATGGAAATGATATGTTTCAAGGTTTGTAGCTCTGGGTATGAACACACTCTTGTTTACTCTGCTGCTTTGGGAAGCGGTGTGAACATGTCGTTAGCCACACTATGTATTATTCTGTATCTATCTTACCATGTCATGAAATGCTGCATTTTGATGCATTCCCCTCAAACCAGCTTTGATCCAAAATGAGAAAAAGAAAGACCTTGCTTTGTTTTAAGCCAGTAATGTATACAAAGCCTCAGTGTAAAGCACATACTTTGCCTGTAAAAGGTCCTATGTTCAGCCACTGCCATCCCCAGGTAGGACTAAGGAAAACTTTCACATGAAGGCCAATGCCAGATAACATTGGCAATACTGAACATGATGACTTGATAGGCAGTTTCCCATGTTCCTATTGGAATAATGAGCCCACACAAAGGATGAATTCACTTACTACCTGGTGAGATGGAGAGTCTATCTTTTGCTAATTTTGATGCAGTATGAAGATCCTATAGTCAAGTTGAAAATGAATTTCTGGTACCATTGTTGCCTTCTCTTTTCATGATCTGCAATCGAGGAAAGAGAGGGAGATTGGAACATTTGAGTCTAACTCCTTTGTAATCTCAGCCTGCATATAATATTAAAGGCCAAATAACTAGTAGATAAGCCCTACTAGATCTATGTACACATTAGAGGCATGAAATGTAGTGAGCTCATTTCCCTGCACTGTGTTGAAAGTTGCTGTTCACACCAGAGAAGGGGCAGGAATGTATTTTCCCATAACCTGATTTGTTTCCCATGCTAAGCTCTAATTCACTGAAGATGCTATCAATGGCTGCTTGAAATGTACACACCTCAGCTTAATTGCACCTTCCATTTTCTAATTGAATGGAAGTAATGTGTGCACAGCCTAGGTCTGCAAACTTGATTTTGAAGGTTAGATCCACTTACATATGGCATGCAGAAGAATTCTTAACTGAAAGGGAAACTGGTGAAAAAAGACTGGCCAGGCAATACAAAGCTGGAAGAATCTGAGATTGGTAAGAAAGAAAGTGAAATGTTTTGTGGAACAGAATTATACTGCAAGGGTCTCGGGATGACCTATCAATTCCCATTCTGAAAAGAGAATACTTACTACCAGACACTTGAAAATTGGTAGAAACAAGGGGATAAATTAAATCTTCCAAGAGAAATGGAAAAGATAGAACAGTAACAGATGTTCCTGTCTTTGTCTTAAATGAATGCTTTTCATTCTTTAAATAGCTGTAACTTAGCCAAAAAAATGTGTATCCTTTAATATAACCAGCTCTGAATTAGAACAAAATAGACTTCTGTATATGACTGTAATTGATAACAGAAACATACATATCATTTTGATGTTTCGAAATGGTTTTAGTTTTATAAAACAATACATTTTCAATAAAATAGAAATTCCTTGTGTAAAATTATAATCCAATGTAATAATTGTTTGAAAATGCAGTAATATTTTTCAAGTATTTGAAAACTTTTTTTTTTACTTTAACAGGTCAGTGTGAGCCAATTATACTGGAACTTTGCATGAACCTGCCTTATAATTATACTCATTACCCCAACTATTTGGGCCATCGGACGCAGAAAGAAGCCTCCATCAGCTGGGAGTCCTCTCTGTTCCCAGCCTTGGTTCAAACTAACTGTTACAAATACCTGATGTTTTTTGCCTGCACAATCTTAGTGCCAAAATGTGATCTTCAAACAAAACAGCGCATTCCACCATGCAGGTAACACTTGATAACTAGCTTAAAGCAGGCCGCAAAACTTTCAGTGCAACTGTAATTCTGCTTATCGTGTGTTGTAGTATTACCAGTGCAATCCTTATGGTGTAAACTAAAGGCATGTTGGTTTTATTTAGTTTAGTTATAATAACCCTATGTTCAGCGAACACTAATTTTATTGCTGTTTGTCTTTAAGCAGATTCACAGAAAACTCTTCTCAATGGCCTTTAGTCATGAGAACTAAATAGAACTTCTGTGTTTAGAAGCAGTATACAGTTTAGAAGCACCAGATGCTGGAGTCACAACAAAGGAGCATTATTGTTATATTTGCACTCTGCTCAAGAAGTTGTAGTGTTATATATGGCTGGTCCCTGTCAGAAACAGGATGCTAGATTAGATGGAATGAAGTTTGATTGAGTAAGGCAATTCTTATCTTTTACTCTTTTAGGTGTTCTTATTTTTACAGATTTCTTTTATCTCAGTCTTTCTTTAAAATGGACATGCAATTCTCCTTCCTGCTTATCTATCATGTATCTATAGATTCTGTTTCAGGCACACCTCTAAACATATTCTGTTACTTAAGCATCTGGTTGAGCTTAGTGTTAAGGTTTCCTACACTGAGAATCCTCAACCATTTCTGTTTAATGAAACAGTTGTAGAAGGCGATGGGATTTTGACCCTTCACCACAAAGATAAAATTTGAATGATGACAATACAGGTTCCTATTGCTTATTATTTCCATAAGTTGTTGTTGTTGTTTATTCAGTTAATTAGGTACTTTCTAACTAAGATTCACACTGATGTAATTTACACATTTAAAAATCAACAACTTACTCAAAGTGATCACCCACTAAAAGGAATGAATAAACATATACAGTTATACCTCTTCTTGTGAACGCTTCATGTTGCGTTTTTTCGGGTTAAGAATGCAAAAACACAGAAGTGTTTACTTCCAGGTTTTGCCACGCGCAGAAGCGTTCGCACATGTGCAGAAACGTTCTGTGCTGTTCGCGCATGCGCTGAAGTGCTCAATCGCACTCTGCACATGCGCAGAAGCGCTGCTCTGGTTATGGACTTTTCAGGATGCGAATGGCACCCCGGAATGGATCATGTCCGCAACCAGAGGCACCACTGTATACCCTTCCCTACAGAAGGATAATAACCAAACATGCCAGCTAAAATAGCTGTAAGAACCAAAATAAAAACATGAAAAGATGGCATCAATAATATGTCGGTATCAGGTGAGCTTCCTTGGGGAGAGTATTCACAAACTGGTGGGTGCTGCTTAAAAAGCTTCTCTCATTATCACCTTGGACTTCTCCTTGAGGGGGCACACAGTTTATCTTAGGGTCTAGCTAGACTTGTATGGGGAAGGTGGTCCACGTAGTATTGGGGTCTTGAGCCATGTAAGGCTTTTTAGGTTAAAAATAGCACTTTAAATTAGGCTCAGAAACTAATATTGTGACAAACCAGATTTGGTATTGTATGTTCATCCCATCTGCTCCCTGTTAGCGATCTGGCCACTGAGTTCTGCAATAGGTGCCATTTCCAAACTGTCTTGAAAGGCAGCCCTATATATGACACATTACATTAATCTAACGTAGAAGTTACCAGAGCATAGTTATTCCTGTTCAAATGGGGCTGCAGCTGGACCACCAGCCGATGCTGATAGAAGGTGCTCTGCACCACAGAGACCACATGTGTTTCCAGTGACAATTATAGTTGCAGAAATAACCCCAAATTGTGAACCTAAACCTTCAGTGGAAGTGTATCCCCATCCAGAACTGGTTGCTATCCAGAATCATCTACTAAAAGTGTTTCTGTCTTCTCTATATTGAACTTTTGTTTGTTGGCTCTCACCCAGTTCATTATTGTGGTCAGGCACCAGTTCAGTGCATCCACCACCTTCTTGATGGCAATCCAGAATGCTGGATGACCCCACTCAGTGGTTTTATGTAGAAGATGAATAGTTTGGCACGTGAAGAATAGGATCAAATAGGAGAATAGGATCAAATCCTACAGAACCCCATACTGGAGGGTCTATGGGGCTGAACAATACCTCCTCAAGCACCCCCTTCTAGAGTACTATCCAAGTAGTAGTGGAATCACTGCAGAGCAGAACCCCTTACTTCCAACACAATCAGTGTTCCAGAAGGATACTGTGGTTTATGTCATTAAAAGCTGTTGAGAATGAAGAATGATCAACAGGATCACTCTCCTGATAAAAGGACGAGAGTGACCAAGGTGGTCTCAGTGCCAAAACAAGGTTTAAACCTTAATTGAAATGGATCAAAAAATCAGTCTCATCCAAGAGTGCCTGAATCTGGTCTGTAACCATCTTCCCAACTTTGCCCAAGAAGGTTTCAGTGCAGATAGAGCAAGTCAGATGCACAGTAACTTAATATTAATTCAGTCCTTACCTGTAGGAAGCTAGTAGCATTGCCAAGCCCATCATGTCTTCATTTAAGTAAGAGATATTGTTACTGTTAGGACATGTCTGCATCACAAGTGATGTGATTGCTGAAATGATACTGAGAAAACATAAGTTTGGTTGTCCTTTCCCTAACTGGATAGAGTCGGTGGTTGTGAATTGCAGCTTTGTAAAAGAACAGGCTGGCAGCACCCACGTTTGGTCACAAGTATAATTTAAATAATGATAGGCATTGGCAATAACTTCAAAGGAATCTGCAAGGCACTCTGGGATGTTATGAACTGGAAGTGTGTGTTTTGTTTAGTTCCTATTATTTCCTGCTGATTTGCAATTGAAATGTGGGGGAAATAATGGTTAAAGTGTTTTAGAGCCTTTATAGGCACTGATGGTATATTGTTCCTAATAACAGTGTGTTCTGTTTCTGGTTACTCCATCTTACATAGTTGTAATGAATAAAGAATAAACCCCATGAAAATAATTATGACTGAAAGAATCTCAAAAAAATCTTAATTTTCTTAACTAGTTTTGCTGGGTTTGGCCAATGGCTTTTTCAAGGAAAGTGTGAATTGATTCAGTCTCTAATTTTCCCATCCAAAATAATTCTTTTCCACATAATCTTTTCAGAGCACTTTGTGAACAGTCCAAAGAACGATGTGAGTCTGTACTTGGAATTGTAGGCTTACAGTGGCCAGAAGACACTGATTGTTCTCAGTTCCCAGAAGAAAACTCAGACAATCAAACTTGTCTAACACCTGATGAAGATGTAGAAGGTTACTAAATATTTAAACTAGACATTGCATACTTGAGGGGGACTCTGGTATGGAGGGCTAAAATTTCATTGCCTTATGTTTAAATTTATTTTTCTAATCAAATCATATGCATAATCAGTTAATGGAATGAAGGCTGTTATTCTCTTAATTGGGGGTCAGTGCTACTCAGTTTTGGATTGCAGATGGCAGCCAGAGTATAAAGTTGTCACTAGATGTGTATGAAAGCAAATCCAGATATTAATGAAACTTTCATAAGGTCAAACTTCCATGCAATTTTAAAATAATTGAACAGCACTGAAGGAACTCAAAGAAGTAGTCAAACTGAACAGCAATAGGCCCTTCTTCATGGCTGTGTGTGCTTTTTTTATTTTATGTCTCCATACTAATGATGAAGGCATTTTAATTGACTGGATTTTGTAATTTTCCTGGCAGAGTGCTCTCCCAGCCATTTCAAATGTCGCTCAGGAAGGTGTGTCTTATCTTCCAGAAGATGTGATGGGCAAGCAGACTGTGAAGATGATAGTGATGAAGAGAACTGTGGTAAATGATCTTCTATTATTATTATTATTATTAAAAATTGTATACCACTCTTCATCCGAAGACCCCAGGGCAGTTTACAAAAAAAACCCAAAAACAAAAAAAATGCAAAATACATAATAAAACAAAACCCAAAACAAATCAATTCAACCCTTCTGCCACAAACACATTAAAAAAAACCTATAGAATGTTAAACAGCTGAATTCCTGGTTGAAGAGAAATGTTTTCGCCTCATGCCTAAAGAAAGTGCCAGGCGAGCCTCCCTGGGGAGTGTGTTCCACAAACAAGGATCTACCTCAGAAAAGGCCCATTCCTGTGTTGCCAACATCTGGATTTCCTATGGAGGAGGCACACAAAGAAGGGACTCGGATGATGATTGCAGGGTCCCTAAAAGTGCTTCCCAGAGCTCAAATCTAGTTCTTTCCCTCTATCTCTACCTGAGTTTGACTCAAACTGGGTCAGATTTTGTTCCTGTATGCACACACCGAGACCTAAATGACTTCACCCTACCCCTGTGGCTTCCCCTCATTAAGAATAATCAAGGTTCCATCTATTTCCTGGCTATTGGGAGCAATTATCCAGCAATCTCCCTAACAAATTGAAGGTATAGTCAGAATTGGCTGTCAAGTTTGACCAGAAAGGAACATTAAGCAGTCGATATCCCATTTCTGTTACATCTCTGGATTCTATCCTTTCCAGCGATCAGATAGTGAGCTTATAACAATATTATGTGAGTGAACAGTGTGATCCAAATGGATGCTCTCAGTAATTCATTCTTGATTACAACTGTAGTGCAGATATACCATATTTTTCGCTCCATAAGACACACCTGACCATAAGACATACCTAGTTTTTAGAGGGGGAATGCAAGAAAAAAAAAATATTTAAAGGGAGCGCTGAGCAGAGCCTGTATGCGTCCCAGGCTCTGCTCAGCGCTCCCTTTCACGAGCCGCGTGGAGCGTGTGTGCGGCGCTTGCAGGCTTTTTCCCAGGAGCCCACTGACGGGCTGCCCTTCTCCCTCCTCGGGGGAAAAGCCCCCAAGAGCTGCACACATGCTCTGCGTGGCTCTTTAAAGGGAGCACGGCTCTTGGGGGCTTTTCCGGGAGGTGGGGGAAGGGACTGAGGGGCTAAGCCAGAAGCTAGAACAGCAAGAGGGAGCACTGCCCAGCAAACCCTCTCGCTCTTCTGGCTTCTGGGATAGCCGCGCAAAGCCTCCTCAGGGCAGCGGGATGAAGGCTTCCCCTGCCCTGAAGAGGCTTCGCGCGGCTAAGCCAGAAGCTAGAACAGCAAGAGGGAGCGCTGCGCAGCGATCCCTCTTGCTGTTCTGGCTTCTGGGGTAGCTGCGGAGCCTGCAATCGCTCCATAAGATGCACACGCATTTCCCCTTACTTTTTAGGAGGGAAAAAGTGCGTCTTATAGTCCTTCATGAACATGGACATTGTGTTCATCTTCGATAATGAGAACATTATGAATACCCTTCCTGGGGCTATTTGAATATGTTGTTAGTAACTGGAAGAAAGCTTTGTTTACCAAAGTTACATAATTGACACCAGGGATTGCACCTTTCTTAATTAGCAACAATACATAATGAAATAATCAGCATAGCACACAAAGCAAGGGCAGTCTAGCTAAAGTTATGCAGTATTATTATATTCCAATTATTTCATATGTGAATGTACACGTGTGTTCACATTTCTCTCATTGGCATTGATGAAACTTATTTAGGCTGGATCGTTCCCCAAATGTTATACATATTAAATGCTATTTGTAGGACTAATCTAAGTTTCTCTTAACTAGCTAGTCTTCAGATCATTAATTACAACACTGCATATTTGATTCTAAATACTATATTACGAATTACATTTCTGAGGTTTCTCATTAGTGGTAGGTTGTTGTGAACATTTTTAAACATGTGCTTTCTTATGGGGCTCACACTGGTTGCAAGAGAAGCTGAAGATCCTTCTGCAGGCGGTGAATTTGAGAGTAGCAAATTTGAAAACATTTTGTCCAAATAGACTGCCTCTGTGTTTGAAGCAGCAGTGGTGGTAGTTTAGGGAAAGCACAAGGCAGCATTAAGCATGTAAATTTTGCGATGGTGATAATGACGACAATGATGATGATGAAAAGGACACAGAAGAAAGGATCAAATCTCCCTCCCCCCCACACTGCAACCCTGATCCAAACCAGGACTACCCTTGAGCTGCGACTGCTTTTAGATGTGAAAAATCCTGCAGAAGCTCTAGTCATGGATCTCCCGTTGTCTCATTTAGTTTGGCCTTTCATCTTTCATGAGATAGGCTTGCCATACGTCTGAAAAATTCTGGACATATACAGAAATTGGATGCCTAAAATGGCGATTGGGAGGATTTTTTGAATTTTAAGAGATGTCCAGAATTTCCCCCATGCATGGCAACCCCGGGTTCCTTTTTCGGTTTTCTGTTTGCGTGTGTGTGTGTGCGCGCCATTGAGGCTTTATGTTCTGCTTCGGCTGCCTTTGGCTTCCCTTTTGGCTCCGCTCTGGCCCTGCCCACCATATTGCTGCTGCTGCCTTTGGAGGGAAGAGAGAACGATGGATGCATGCAGGCATGGGTGAGGTGAAGCACTCGGGCCTGTGCCAGGCATGGAGCACGTCCCTTCCTTGGGCACCTCTCTCTCTCTCTCTGGGTTCTTGGGGTGTGCAACGAGGGGGGTCATCTTCCCTCCTTGAGGGCCTCTTTGGTTCTTCTTCTCCAGAGGTCTCTGGGTCTCCTCCCCACCTTTGCATCTCCATCCAATCTCTGCTGTCACTGCTTTTGCAAGGCCTTCGCATTTCATCCCTTGTACGTGGAGGGGGGCTGCTGCCTCGGACTGGGCATGGGTTTCTGCTGAGTCTGGGGCTGTATTCTGTTGCCCTTCTAGGCTGCCTCACAGCAACAGCAACAGCAGCAGGAGTAGGAGGGAGTCGCCAATGTCTCCACCTGCGACTGAGTTTGAGGCAGGAAATAATTGCCAGCCCTTCATAATACATCTGTATGTGAGGGGTATAACCAGCAGGACAGTGGTCTGGTCATCAGGCGATATTTCCTCTTTGGCTTCTTCCTCTTAGTGCTTCTCCCTGCCCCCCCCCCCCGGCCGTCATTCTCCAGGTATTCTTAACATGCCGTCGTGGCTTCGGCCCCACTTCTGGCCCTTCTGTTGGGAAGGATGTTGAGGTGTCCCCAGGTCTCCTTCATACAACTCTGGCTCAACAATTTTGGTGGTTTCCTAAAAGAAGCTCAAGAACTTTGGGGGTGTCAGAAATTTTACTTTTGAAATATGGCAGGCCTATCATGAGAAAACATTCTGTTTCTGTATATGAATATCTGGATTGGGAATGAATTGAATAGAAAACAATGATACTTTGTGTGTTCCTGTTCTATCTTTTTAAGACAATTATTAATTTCTTTGCCATCTCAAAATACTATATATATATATCCCCTCTGCAAAATTATTTTTGTTCAACTTGCGGGAATATAAATGAGCAACCTATTTTTCTAGTGCTTTCTGCTATTTGACTTTAAGGTATGGAATTCTGTTTAGTTACTACATGAAGTGAATTCCTTTAATTGTAAATTGTCTTTGCTCTCTCTGTGTCTCCTAGACAAATGTTTAGTGGTCAACAGAATTCTTATCAGCGCCTATAAATATGAGAGACTGCATCTGCTTGAAAATTACAGCTGTCAGAATGACATTTCTTTGACCATGGCTAATGTTGTTACTGAAGGACAGCCAATGCTTTTAGAGCTCTAGAAAGCTGTTCTGTCCTCATTCGTGTTCTTTTTTTAACTGGAGGACAAAAATCAATGGTCTTTGAGAATTATTTCTGTAGATGACATTGTGTAGATGGGCACAATCTGGATAAAGTTCAGTGCACTAAAATACCATTGAAATCAAGAACACCGACAGCACAATCCTATGCATGTTTACTCAGATATAACACTCCCCACTGACATACTTCCAGGTAACTGTGTATAGGATTGTAGCCTTAAGCACTATATTGCTTGGTGGAGAACTCACTGTATTATGTTGACTTATATTAGGTCAATTAACAATGGATAGTGTTCTTTCAAAAGTTCTTTCTCTGTTTTGCCAGAATCTGTTAAAATCTGCTGCCAATATGTGCTAGTTTCATACTGGAGAGATTAAACATTTCAATCTTAGCCAGCATCAATTGGTAGTCAGGTTTCTGGATTATTTCAGACCATACTGATCAACTAGAAGAGGGTTTGCGCTTGGTAAAATAATTTGAATCTCTTTCTTTAGCTATTAAATAATGCTCAGGGATTATTGTAATATTAATTCAGGCTTGTAGTGACTTCTCAGAAGTATAGGAAAATAGCACAGAACAGTGCACACTGCTGATCTATGGATTTGTGTGTGGAAATGACAAATGTTATAATGAAACAGAAGTCAAGTTGTCCTTCAGCCTAATTATATTTGCCACAATTTATTATACCTGCAACCAAAGAATTTGTGAAATCCAGTTTGTGTATAAGAATTTCTATATGTGTGTGCATGTGAATGTATTCACGGTCCTACTGCCTCCCACACATAAATACAGATTACGTTCTTATGCCCCTCCATATTGCATGTTTGCTTTACTTAATATTGAGGATATAGTTGGATCATTGGTGTGACTACTTTTAATTTAATATCTCTTGTACTTAGTATTTTTTATACTCCAGGGAATGTGAGAAGCCAAAGTTCTTTGTAAAATGTGTCTTTTGCACAATTACCAGTGTTCTGCTTCAGCAGAGCAGCCCATTCCTACATCTTGATAGTGAACTGAGCTGCTTTAAGAAAACAATATGTATAAAATCTGTAGAGAGATAAATATTTTATAGATCTGTGCTGTGCCTTAATTTCCTCCATATGATGAACCAAGAATTTAATATCAAAAGACTGACACAGTTATACAAGAGTTCATATTGAATTTATTATAAAACCAGTACAGCTGATTAAAGACACTTGGAGGAGACAGTGGCTGTGTTTGTTGAATAATGATGAGCCTCTAGAAAGGTGTATATCATTGTCAGAAAGCTGACATTTATCCAGTTCAGCTGTGTCAATGATCCATCTCTATGTGTTTTTTGAGGGGGTTTTCCTATTTCTTTTTCTGTTCTTTAAATGATCATTTATAATATTTTAAGATATTTCAGGGGAAATGCATAAAATCATTGATGTATTAATCCAAATTTGGGTTCTATTTGTCTCAGTGGAAGAATAAAGCATATGAACAAGTCTGTCATTGAAATAATTAAGAATTAAGTTTGGCTAGAAAATACCTAGGGTTTCACACAGTTTTTTAACTATTAGCAAGGAAGCAAGGAATCTCTTGACATAGACGGTTTTGAAAATGTGTAAAGGGGGTGGTTTTAGTGTACATAATCTTTTTAAAATTTTAAATGAAATGCCAGATTTCAAAGGCTGCTTTCATATGTATAATTTATTGGGAATTTACTGTAGGATTTGTTGCAGGAAGTGACATAAGGTATTCTACCAAAATAAAATATTCTGATAACTCTCAGAAGATTTTAAATTACCGTACTGTAGGGAATTCTTGCAGTAGCTAGAAAGCTTTCCTACGGCAACTTGCAGAAACCTCCACAGAAATCCTTTGAGATGTTGTGGTGAAAGAGTAAAAAAGGGGATACTTTTATGGCATTTCTTCCCTTGCTGCTTGCACTTCCATCTAGAACATGCTACTTTCAGTGTTAGCTGGGCGAAAAGTAATGCGCTGATTATTGTGTGGAAAGCTTCTAAATCCTTCATTTTGGCTGTGTTTCTCTGTCTGTCTATCTGTCTAATTAAACAACCAATTAATATGCCGTGGCCTTACAGCAGAAAAACCTTTATGGTAGCAAACAACATTAAAGCAATAACTGTACACAAGAAGCAATAAACATACACAACAGTAACACTCGAATGTTAAAAAACTCCACCAAAAACCCCAAAGGCACAAACTTGTTTTAGTCCCTCTTATTTACATAGTTTGCACACGTTATTTATCACCCACATACAGAATACACAATTGTGATGTGGTATAATTTTTGTGATATGAAAGTTACACAATTTACAGAGCAATCCTAACTATGTCCACTAAGGTTTGTCACTTCCATGTAAATGGGATTAGAACTGCAGCCAAAGAGAGCAAGCTTAACCAGTAGAGCTGCTGCCTGGAGTGGGCTAGCATGGAGCAAAGGTGGTTTTCTAGTGACAGGGAAGAGCACCACTGATGACTGGGCACTTCGATTGAGTTAAAACCTCTTCAGGCATAGTTGTAGTGCCCCTAGTGTTTCTGGTAGGCATAGACCCCAAAGGTGATGTTCTGGGACCAGGGCAGATGCAGCCTTGGAGAAGCTGATTCCAAACCCCGTTTGCTCTCCTATGCTAAAAATGCTGTCCCCATCTCCTGCCTTAGCTTGCATAAGCTAGCAGGGTTTGGGTAGTGGTGGATTATCCATCACTTTATTCCTCCAACTGATACTGCTCTACTCAGTTAATGCTATGCACATGTATGGGAGTAAGCGGTATTGGATTTAAGTAGGAGTAAAAAAATGCATAGGATTGTGCCGTTATAGAAGTCCATCTGGTTTTTCCCCACGTCTAAATTTGGTTAATAATATAGTTTAATTTCATGTTTCAAAATTATTTGAATGTGTGTTTCTTAAATTTAAGCACATTCCTAATCTCTTTCTGGATAGAAGTGCTATCTTAAGCTATATTTGTAATAGGCATATGATGACTATATGTAAAACACAGGTCAAAGGACAGCAGAGGAAGCCATGCTGACATTTGTGCCTTTGTATTCTCTGTATCTCTCAGTTGTTGAGCCATTCACAACAACCACATGCTCTAACTGATGTGCTGTTGAAGCTAAATGTATTTAATGTCTTTAATTTTGTGCCTCTAGGTTGCCAAGAAAGAGGTCTTTGGGAATGTCCAACAAGCAAACTGTGTATCAAATATACCATGATATGTGATGGCTTTCCAGACTGTCCTGACAATGTGGATGAAACTAATTGCTGTAAGTGCTTGAGAGGGCAAGAGCACAACATTCCCACTCTGGGCAAAAAGAAAAAAGAAAGAGGCAGGGAGCTCATTACAGTGGTGCCCTGCAAGACGAATGCCTCGCAAGACGAAAAACTCGCTAGATGAAAGGGTTTTGCGGTTTTTGAGCTGCTTCGCAAGTCGAATTTCCCTATGGGCTTGCTTCGCAAGACGAAAACGTCTTGCAAGTTTGTTTCCTTTTTCTTAACACCGTTAATACAGTTGCGACTTGACTTCGAGGAGCAACTCATAGAACGCGGTGCGGTAGCCTTTTTTGAGGTTTTTGGTGATTTTTGAAGCTTTTCCAAAACTTTTCTGACACCGTGCTTCACAAGATAAAAAATTCGCTAGACGAAAAAACTCGCGGAACGAATTAATTTTGTCTTGCGAGGCACCACTGTATATCCTTCTGCCCCTTTAATTTCCTCTCTTGGATTAGCTGTCCTTCTAGCTCCATTTGCCTCTATTACATACTTCCTTGCTCTTTTCCTCCATTTCTGTACCTCATAATGAATTCATGCCTGGATTTCCCTGTCCCATTTTCATTCACAGAACCATAGAGTTTAGAGTTGGAAGGGACCGAATTGGTTATTTAGTCCAACCCCTCACAATGCATCAATCTCAGCTAAAGAATCCCTGACAGATGACCATCCAACCTCTGTTTAAAAACCTCCAATGAAGATTAGGTTCTCTTCTCCTAACATCAGCACAGCACTTTAGACTCACAGCAGCTGCTTGTTTTCAAGGCAAGGTTGCCAGGCATTAACTGGACCCCTAAAGCTGGCAATATTCAGCCCATTAAACTTGTAGGAGAATTTAATGATTACAGTTACCCTGGAGTGGCAATAGTGACACCAGAACTCTGATCTCTGTAGCATCTATACATCTGTCAAAAGTCCGTCCCTGCTAAAGGGTCCAATAATATGATTTTTGGATGGGTGGGGTTTATAGTTGAAATATCTGGTGCGCTACATGCACATACTACTCATATATTCCTGGGTTGCTTAAAATATGTTCTCTCCACTCTCTTGTCGTCTAGACAGATTTCTACAGCTATAAACATAACATTTATCTCTCTTTAAAACCAATCAATATTATTATTTGTATGCCCTTGGCAGGGAGTTAAGGCAGCTTACAGATAAAAATAAAAGCTAAAAACATAGGGAGGAAAACCAATTAAACATTGATAGAATTAAAACACACATTAAAACCATACAAATATTACAATAAAATTAAAAAAAACAGCCCTTTTGTTAAAAGCAGTCAGTTCCCCAAAGCATTTCAGAAAGATGCTGTATTGTTTTTAACATTCGATTGGAAGCCACCCAGAGTGGCTGGGGAAACTCAGCCAGATGGGCGGGGTATAAATAATAAATTATTATTATAATTATTATGAAGTCTCTGCCAGTCTAGCTTCCCTAGGGAAGGAGTTCTAAATTCTGGGAACAGCCACCAAAAAGGCTCTCTCCTACACCCCTAGCAAGTGTGCCAGTGAGGTTGGTGGGACTGAGAGAAGGGCCTCTTCTGAAGATCTCAGAACCTGGTCATAATCCATATGAAGGAATATGGTCTTTCATATAGCTTGGACCTAAGCTGTATAGGCCATTGTAGGTCATCATAGGTCATAGGTTTTTACAAAGGACTGTGGATAAAATAGAAAAAAATGGTCAGCTACAACTGCACAGATGACATTTTGTTTTGCCAGTTGAGTTTAAAAAAGACTGCAGTGGCCAAAATATTAGGAAAAAGACAGAGGAAGTGGGATCTCCAGGTTCAAGGACAGTAGCCATTACGTTTCTAATTCTGTTAACTGAGTAGCAAACAGCAGGCAAGAGCTATGCTTTCAAACCCTACTTGTGTGATTCATGGAAGCTTTGGGTTGGCCACTGTTGGGAACAAGATGCTCAACTAGATGGATCTTTGGTATGATTCATCCGCGCTCTTCCTAGGTGCTTATAATGAATCCATGCACTTTTATTCCATCTGTGTATCAACTGCAGAACTTGTGCTTCTGGTCACAAAACTGCCATTTTAGATGTACAAAATTACTTTTCTTTTCGAAGAGGAGAGACCCAATTCATATTATAAGGTCATTTCCACAAGTGATAGAACAGGTATAGCTCTGATCCCTTAAATGCTGAGCTGTATTTAAGCATTAATGAAACTAATCTGAATCTATCTTTATGTCAATCTTGGTTTTAAAAAAATATTATTCTAGAGAAGACTAGGAGGGTGGAGAGGTCTTTTTCCATGCTTTTGATATTTGTTCCTTTTGCAGTCATCCATGATGATGATGATGATTATCCAAAGACTCTCCTCCAATTGTTGTTTTGGTTTGGTTTTGGTTTTGGGTTCTGCTTTTCTTTTATAGTTTTGTATGTCACTTAAAGCATTCTGAGCTCATGGATTTGTAATGCCTTTATTGTGGGTTATTTGAAAAAGACATGTCAAGATTTAATGAAGGACTGTCTGCTTCGTTTACCCTGCTCAATTGGTTCTGGAAGAATTCACATTAGCGGGAGGCAATCTTGCACTATTTTTCCTTACTTGGAATTTTGTGTTAGTTTGACTTGTTTGTGAAAATTTTAATTCCACAAAGTTGGAACCGTAGCCATAAAGATGTAAACAAGATAATACAGAACTGTTTGTTCCTTTCCATGGCAAATCTTAGAGGGGAATGAGATGAATAGTTCCCCCACCCCACAGCGCCATGGAGTGTGGGCACCATGGAACTGTTCTACTTGAAGGGGTACTTTATCAACAGTATGGCAGTTCACAGTGGCAAGAAAACTCATTAGACACCCCCCCCCAAAGCAACACTGGGCTTTGTTAAAAACATTTGTTATTGCTCTCCTTTTCATAGATAATGTCATTTTCCGTTCTGCAATGAAGCTATTTCTACTTCTGGTCTTACTGTATGTCTTTGCATTTTTCATGGCAGCATTTTGCAAAAGGGATGAACTTACATGTGCCAACCATGACTGTGTGCCTCGAAAATCATGGTGTGATGGGCAGATAGACTGCGCCGACAAATCAGATGAATGGAACTGTGGTAAGTTTTAGCATATGCACAAAAAGTCAGAATATGAGGTTTTCCATCTTAATTTCAGGGAAACCTTTCAACAGTGCTTGAAGTAATTGGCTGGTTGTGGGAATTAGCATGGAAAGGTGCATTATCCCTTTTAAGGTGCCTCATTGCTCCTTTCCACTTTTATAGATGGACACCAAAACCCCAGAAATAGAGCCAAAAGCAGAAAACTCAGAAACAGAAAACTATTTACAGCATGGCCCAAACTCAAAATCTGCTGGATGAGAGATTTTGGACATGGCAGATCTTGAGCTGGCAGAGCTGGGGCTATGTTTGTATAAATTCCTCATCCAGCTGAGCTGAAGATATGTCAGCATAATTCTCTCATTCTGGCTCAGACAACAGAACTTAAGCCACCATAAGTTACGCTGACATAAATCCTCAACCAGGAGTGTTCCAGGGATGTGAATTGGGCAAGGAGAGACTTCCACCTATTTCAAATGTTTTTCAGCTTTATCACATGACCTAGTGGCCCAGCGAAAAAATGGTGGTATAAGTTGAATTCCTCCTGAGCAAAGTTTGGAACAGGGGTAACTTATGCCAGCGCAATTTACAATGGCATTCTATAATTAGCATTGCTCTGTAGATGAGTCCACCATGTCTGTGTGTAGAACGGGTAAACAGATGAACACAGATATGTTCCCTTCTCAGTACCTAAGTCCAAAAAACAGGGCTCTCAAAGAGTAACAAAACCAATTAAGACCCAAAATACACATTTCACACAGATCATACCAGTATTGAATGAGTGGTGTTTTAAGGAACAATCTAAACTATAGAAAGATGGTGTAACATATGCCGACATAAGTTATGTGTTTAAGTACTGGCCTTTACAATAACCAATGGATGGGGGTTGGGGGAAGCTTGAAAGAATGCTTTTCATATGATGTATGTAAAGCATAACTATTTTTAAACCCATATCTCTTGCGTATCCCTGGAGACAAGCAGCAAACTATTCTGAAACAGTGATTTCTGGCAATGGAAACTGCTTGGTCTTCAAATCAAGCTCATTACATATTTCATAGCTATGGGAATATGGTCCACTGTGGAGTGTTTAATTGTGCCATCACTAAAAGTAATTTTTCTTCTTCAGTCATTGCATATATGATTAATCAGAAATGGAACTAATGACTAATCTTGCTGGTAGAAAGATCTCCAGAGTAAAATAGGCCCAGCAGATTGGTGGAGGGTTTGGTCCATATACCAGTGTGTTCAATTTGTTTCCACATTCAGGAAACAATGCTGGCAACAATTTTTAGATGGCACTCTATGTCTCTAAAACTGTCTCCCTCAAATAAAACTATTATGTTCATGGTGTGAAGAGGACAAAGACTTCTTACTACCGTTAGTGAATCTGTCACATAATGGCAAAATCATGGGGAAAGGTTTTTTTAGAAATAAACTGGATTACTAAACAAAACTTTTTGTTAATACCTACACTGGCTCTTAGCAGTTGAGATGGCCTGAATGGAACCAGCAAGGAGTTAGTTAATATTTTGCTTATGGCTGAAAAAGAAGATTTATTTCTTGTTACCTAAAGCATCTGAGAGAGGCAATGGCAAAATCTTGGTATGACAAAGTCTGGTCCCTGGTGACTTCTGAATAACTGACACAGAAAATCTGCCTAAAAGGACAGGCAGAGAAGTTCACATGATCCTAACATTATACAGTTATATGGAACTCAGCTGGGAAAGGTGAATAAATTTTTGGTTTCACTGGTACAGATGCACCATGGTGTTCATTCTCTCTGCACTCTGCCCAGCAGTCATTCTCATGTACTATAGGCCAAGCTATGCCAAGGTGATGGTGTTCATGCTGGGATTGTTTGGTCATTTGTATGACCTCCGTGTGTCACCTGCAAACAATAAGCTTTGCGATTAAGCTAACATTGTCTGTTGCTTGTTTCCTGGTAGCAGGGCTCTTTTCTAAGCTAAACATTCATTCCTTGTTCACACAATTTAAAACTGATTCATGTTACACAGGGGGAACTTAAGGGACAGTACTATAGAAATGTTAAGCAGGTTTATACTTAGAAACTTGACTGGAGGCATTAAAAGCTTCATCAAGGAAGAACATACCTAAGTACAATACACTACTTGACACAGAAAGAACAAACATGAATGCATACATCATAAAATAGGCTCATCTTAATAAGAAAGCATAACACGTGTGACGAGAATACATTTTATTTACATCCACATGTAAGCCAGCCCACAGACCTCTACAGGCTCAATGAAGTTACATTTCCCTTTTTTTTTCTTCACAGTGACCCTGTCTAAAAACAGCAGCTCCTTGATGTTCCTGACTGTTCACAAGTCAGCTTCCAATTACCATGTATGCGCTGATGAATGGGAAGAAAATTTAAGCCATTTGGCATGCAAACAAATGGGTTTAGGGTAAGGTCAGTAGTTTGTAGCATTGATCAACTTTTCCAGGTGTGACTATGAGTCTGGGTGAAGCTGATTGAGTCTGTGACAATTTCTTAATTAGCAAAAATGCTATTTTCTTCCTTTGCTTCTGCTGACTGTTTACTTAAAACAATCTAGACTCTCTGACGTGACCTGGATTGCACATCACACCATGCCAAATGGGGCTGCAAGAGTGGAGCTTATAGCTGTTTTGTTCTTCGCTGGACCTTTTTGCTACCATACCATGCTGAGCTAAGCCAGGGTATGGCTTAACATGGCATCCATACCTGGGCTTGTGGCTAGGCTTTCTTCAGACTAACCATGAGCTGTAACCAATAATAAATGGGTAGATTAGTAAACTAAAGCTATAGTTGATTAATTGGGAGAAGTCAAATCTAATCAATGAGGCTACAAGTGAAAGATGCACTTGTTTATTTTGTGAGGCAGGTTTGGTATGTTACTGTAATAGTGAATGAAAAAGAAAAGGTTAAGCTTTTCTTTTTAACAGTGAGTAGTAGCTTTTTGTTATTGACACGTACGTAATTTCACACTTCCTTCAAAATTGCATAAAACCATGCATGTTGGGGTTTTGATAATAAGCCAGCTTATCTAAATGTAAGCAGTTGATTCTATGAAAGGTAAATGATTAACCAGCTAATCAATGTTTTCATAACTTGAGAGGCCTTCTGTGGAGAATCCATAAGCAAGGGTTTTAAGGGGAATTTTGTTGAAAGTGGGAATCTCAGTGCCATCCAAGTTTGTTTGGGGATTATTAGGATTGGTTTGGTTGTGCAAATACAGTTTTTTCCTAATGACAGGGTTATTGACCACTTGTCCTGCTTCTGGCCTTCCAAAGGCATCTGGTTCACCAATGTGGGAAAGTAAATGCTGGAACAGATAGGGTTTTGGTCTGATCTAGTGGGGCTCTTATTTTTATTTTATCCATATGTTTGAAATTATTGCATGCCCATTGTAAACCTGACCTCTGAAGCAGCTGGGAGGACATAAAAGACCCTTTCCGTTTGTTTTGTAAAACTTGAGTGGTTCTCTTCCCTATAAACTGAATTCCTAAAATCTTATGCTGTTGATCCTGATTTAACCACAGTTCTTACAGCATAAAACACATTGGTATAATATTTTGTTGCAGAAAACTCTTTTATGCTAGATGAGGCTCGTGTGTGTGTGTGTGTGTGTGTGTGGTGCTTAGGTGTACCACTGTTTAATCTAGGCAAGAGGGTTTGGGGTACTTTGTTCTGTGCAGACAGGATATGAAACACTTCTGCTTAGATAACCATACATGCTGAATTCAAGTGACCAAATATTACATGCTCCTGGTGTAGCATTTTTTAAATATTTTGGTGCTTAAAAATTCAAATTGTCCCTCTGTCGTTTAATACGTTATTATACAATGTTTACATCTGAAGATGCTTTGGGAACAAAGTGTACCACAAACATGCAATTTGTTTATTTAACAGAATTTCTATACTGCTGTGCCGTGCTGTTGTGTGTAGTTATTATTTTAGTCCCTTTTAAGCTTTGTTTGTTATTGTTTTATTATTTTAATTGATTATTGGTTACCTAAAAAACACAGAATATATGAAATAACTGTATTTAAAAATCAATCAATCAATCAATCAATCAATCCATTCCAGCTGTCAGAGTCCCCACTGACACCTCACCATTCCTCACAGACTTAGACTCAGCTGGTAGTATTCTCTCAGTCCCTGTCTGTTTTCTACTCCCATTCTGCATTTCTAGCCTCCTGGAGGAAAGGCTGCCTTTTCCAGGTCACCGTGAAGAGGCAGAAAGGTTGGAAAATGTAGTTCCTAGATCTTATGGTCTCATTTACAGTCCCATGTGAATTGTTTTGAATGTGTAAAAAGGTAAAGGAACCCCTGACCATTAGGTCCAGTCGTGGCCGACTCTGGGGTTGCAGGGCTCATCTTGCTTCATTGGCCAAGGGAGCCGGCGTACAGCTTCCAGGTCATGTGGCCAGCGTGACTAAGCCACTTCTGGCGAACCAGAGCTGCGCACGGAAACGCCATTTACCTTCCCGCCGGAGCGGTACCTATTTATCTACTTGCACTTTGACGTGCATTCGAACTGCTAGGTTGGCAGGAGCTAGGACTGAGCAATGGGAGCTCACCCCATTGCGGGGATTCGAACCGTCGACCTTCTGATTGGCAAGTACTAGGCTCTGTGGTTTAACCCACAGTGCCACCCGCGTCCCTGTTTGAATGTGTAGATTGGTACTAAATAATAAGTAATAAAGAAGCCAATTAATAATAGCCAGGAAAGGCATCTTAAGATAGTGCCCTTTTATAGCACCTTTATCATTACAGTAATACATCTCTAGTCCCATGAGTCACAGGGATGTGGGTGGCACTGTGGTCTAAACCGCTGAGCCTCTTGGGCTCGCTGATCAGCGTTTGAATCTGTGCGACGGGGTGAATTTCCTGTTGCTCTGTCCCAGCTTCTGCTAGCCTAGAAGTTTAAAGCATACCACTGCAAGTAGATAAATAGGTACCACTGTGGTGTAAGGGTAAACGGTGTTTCCGTGCGCTCTGGCACTTGTCATGGTGTCCCTTTGCGCCAGAAGCGGTTTAGTCATGCTGGCCACATGACCCAGAAAACTGTCTGTGGACAAAAGCCGGCTCCCTCATCCGGAAGGCAAAATGAGCCACCACACGCCATACAGTGGTACCTCGGGTTACATACGCTTCAGGTTACACACTCCACTAAGCCACAAATAGTGCTTCAGGTTAAGAACTTTGCTTCAGGATAAGAACAGAAATCATGCTATGGCGGCGTGGTGGCAGC